>NC_087130.1:5584508-6205009 GCF_030705265.1 Helicoverpa armigera | reverse complement strand
AAATTTTTGGCACAAATCTACGGATATATGATTTATCATCTATATTTTCTTAAATAATTAGTTATAATCACTAAAGTCCCGAAGAAAATTAAACTATATACTCACTCATACCGTCAAAACAGGGCTAACAAAAGAAAATCAGTTATATAAGAATATTATAATCGAGTGTTTGTTTGTGTTAAGCATACGGGAGGCGCGTGCGACTTCCCACAATAGATCGGACAATAGGCATCATTACGTCTTGCCACGTGATCTCTTTTGTGCCTATTCACGGCTTCTGTGCCTAGCTACTCTTTGACAACTGCTCAAAGGAAATTCAACTATCTGTCGCGATATTATACGAGCTTACAATACATTTTTGTTCAATAGCAATTGTTTTATTGTGGTAGTAACGTAATCTATTATTGTGGTACTAATTGTGTTCTGTTTTGGTTTTAATAAAACGTAATAATGTTGTTGTAAGGCTGCTTGGGGAAATAATTGTTTGTTTGTGATTTAGTTAATAAATTGGTACTAAAAAGAACAAAGACTGGTTATTTCCGTAACCGATTTTTTTCAATTATTTGTGTAGTTTGAATGTAAAGAAAAGATGACAGGCTTTACTAATAGTGGGGTATTAATAAACATTTAGTTACATTCACTCATTTTTTATAGCCTTGTAAATAAGTCTGTATATATTTTTGTAGTAGGTAAATAAACATTTTTAGACGGATACTCGTTGGCGTAATTCTCACCATGCCGAACTGAGAAACTGATGGTCCCAGGCATGAGTGTTGTCAATTTTTTAGGCCCGGTTGTTCGAACGTTACGGTAAAGTTAAAATTTGACCGATGACCACGGTAAATTTGACGTTTTTATTATGAAATTTTAACGTTCGTCAAACTAACTGGTACTTCAACAACGCTTTTTGAATTGAAACCCTGTTAATTTTACTGTAACTAGAATTTAACACTAACCTTGACGTAACTGAGCTTCGAACAACCGGGCCTAAGTGAATTATAAATTAATATCTCCCTACCATTCATTCCAGGTTATCTTCTCCGCTCTCCTGGCCGTAGCTGCCGCCGCTCCCGGCTACATCGGCGGGTACGCTGCTCCCATCGCCGCGGCACCCATCGCTGCCGGTTGGGGACATGGGGTAGTTAGCGCCCCCATCTACAGCGCCCCCGCTATTGTTAAGACCGCCGTACCTGTCGCTACTTCTTATGCTAACACTGTTAAGGTATGTTTTTCATTTCATTCTTTTTTCTTTTGTTTTTCATTTCATTCGTTTTCACCATAAAAGGTTTCCGAATTAAGCCTTCATAGTCTTCTATTTGTATGTTGGTCAAGAAAGAGCTACATTAAGGGCTTCTACAATCAATATGCACCTCTTTTGGAATGTCGTTCTTCAAAAATGCTGGACAAAAAGTCTTGAATGAAACCAATACACATTGTTCATTTTTTCGCGCGTTGATGTCTTTAAACCTGGAAAGTTTTTTTCCTATTCTATGAAACACAACAAAGCGTTTACGTTAAAAATTAGTTTTTGTAGATCAATTTATGAATCTCATGCATATACTCAGATTTCTGAGAATCATGACGAAATGAAGTCTCCATTTGTTAACGCCTTTAAAACTAACTAAAGAACTTACATCATGTTGTCTGTTGCCACTATTTGATCCTCATATTTTCCCATTATGTATTATTTACCCATTTAATCTATTTTCCCATTATGCAATGCTGCCAGCCTATTGACTGACTACACTCCTATTGGGCAGCGAACAGGAGGCGTTTTTTGACACCATGTAAAAATTACTTATAATGTTTCAAATAATGATACATTAAAATACCTATAGATTAGTTTTAGGTATAATATTTTTTTCTAAATTCAATGAAACAATAACGGCTATCTTCCTACATTCCAGCTGGCATCCCCCGCGCTGGTAGCAGCCCACGCGCCCATCGTGGCTGCTCACGCGCCGCTGGTAGCCGCCCCCGCCTACGCGCACGGCTGGTGATCAGCCAGCATCAGCCAGCATCAGCCGCAACAGCCAGGCCTATTCCGGATAGTGCAACAGTCAACATCATCCCTGTATTTATTATTAAATAGCAATAAGAACATTCGGAATGACAGATTGGAGCAAAAATCTAGCTCTCAAGAGTTGGAAAATTGTGCCATGTTTGGAATCGTAATAAAATGCAGTAAATTTATTTTGGTTTTTTATTATCGAACTTATAATATAGGAACTTATGCAGTTTTAAAAAACTTTGTCTATACTTGCTAATATCTGTGAATATGAAATTTTGATGTTTTATGATTTGCAATATTCATTATAACGAGCACCAATTTCAGCTGCGGATGTTTACATAAAATATACTTACATAAATTATTCATGACAAAAAAAATATCTATTAACGCCATTAATCTTCACATACAATTCTTCAAATGTGGCTTTGATGTCTATATTGTGGTAATATGTATAGTCAATCCATTATTCAAATACTCAATAAAAAAAAAAAACATCTAAAAATCGAGCACTTAAATCTCATCTATCTTTACAATCAGCAATCTATCGTTATCAGCCCATAGCTTGAAGACTTGTCACCCACTAATCATGCGCCTGCGCAGCACACAAAGGAGCCGATACCGCCTCCAACCGGTTCGGGCTTTGCGTATCATTTTACTACAGTAATTAGTTCCCATTGAAAAGGTCGCTTGTTTCTTTTTTGTGATGATTACCGGGTAACATTTCGAATCCGTCAGGTACATAATTATGGCTACATACTAGTTTTTGATCCCGAATTTACTTAAATTTTAAAAGTTTTTATGAAACCATAAAAAAGTAGAATATGCTTGATTTGGCCGTTTTATTTACACTCATCTATATTAACTATTTTAATTATTTATTAGCTTAACTTGTTAGTTATCTTGAACGCGCTAATCTCAGGAACTGCTGGGCCGCTTAATCTAGCCCATTTACCGAAAAAAGTTATTTGTTACTCTTTATCTTAGTCCTTCAAGTAGCTCCCGCGGGACGCGGGTGAAACCACTGTCACAGGATAGTAAAAATTTCCTGGCATGTACAACATTGTAATCAATTCAATGTGTTCAATGCAACATAAAACCAAAAAGTTAACTCAAAAAAAATTAAGCGATAAAAATATGGAGTCTACTTTGAGCGCCTACTCTCGTATCAAAGAGATATTTTCCACCTGCTCTGTACGCATATAAAGTACTTATACATATTGTTATTTATTTATATAGGATTGTATGTATATGCAGGTTCGTTGGGCAGTAGATACGGCCGTCAGATTCCGCATGCCACACCGTGCGTAATGTCATGCTGTTGACACTCTTGATACATATATTACTAGAGCTGTGGGTTTGTGTGATAAGCGAGTAAATTGGTGTGATAGTGTTATTGAATTTTATATTGACATGGTGGCCTAGTGATCAAAGCACCAATCTCTAAAGTTTGAATATGGGTTCGATTTCAGGTCAGCCAAGTACCAATGCAAATTTTCTAAGTTATACAAACTTAATTACTTTCTAAGCATATCTTGTAAACCAATGGCTAATTTAAGTAATAGTTAATTTAATTTAGCAAGCGTGGTGATTAATGCTCTATCTTTTTCCATGTGTGAGCACGCCTAGCAGCGGCTGAATATCTGACTGAGAATCCATGACTAAATCCCGCTGACAGCGACACCGATGAATTTTTTTATGCATTTTTTCCAATATTAATAAGCTGAAAATCCTGGAAATAATTTCAACATTGAATACCCAAGACGAGTGTATCAACAACTCTATACACATACGAGTGAAGCCTACGCCCAAGTTGGTCAGAATGAGCATGAAAGCGTCCAAGGCCGAGCAAACCTTAACATTTTGTTTACCGGCCACATTGACGCAAAAAATAAAATCCAAGTTTTTATTGCGCTCCCACCAACACGTTACTTGTACCTACAATATCTCAGGTTAACATTTACTGCCCTATTTTTTATTTTATTTTCTTAAACCCATAAATAGCAAGTTAATATAGGTACAATGTATGCGTTTCAATTTATAAGCAAGTTTGTGTTAAGTATGACTACAATTTATGATCTAATTTAAAAAGGATGAAAAAGAGTTTATTGACGTTGGCAGCGCTTACTAGACTCTTATGTTTACGTTCAAATCCATAAACTTCTCTATCACATAAGAATCTCCTTATACCTCCAAAACGTATGTTACACGATTCATTGTCCAGTTGTCGTGAGCATTTCATCATCAGCTCCTAACAGTCCTAGATCATTTAAAATCTAAAAAGACTTGGGGGACATTGCCTTAACGGGGGAGACAATATTAGGTGCTTGCGTTCTGCAATACAGAACAAAGTCTCTACACGTTATACATTTGATATATGGAATATGGAATTAGCAGATAAAACGTTAGGAGTATTTTTTAATAATGAGATATGGTCACTTATATTTCATTGGAGTTATTTATTTATTTACGTATGAATCATATAGCATACGACTCATCGTGCTTATGCATAGATTAGATTAAATCAAAAGAAAAGACGCATTCAAATTGTATATTAAATACTTACATGACTTTCATGTTTTAGTATTTTACTATTTTATGACATGTCTTAGGGATGACGAAGGTCAATTTAAAATATTAACAATTCTTTATCAAATAACTATACTGAGCCTACAGTATGCAAAACATAAATATTTATTATTTTGACTTACAATTTACAAAATAATGTAATAAAAGTTACTTATTGCGTGTACTGACACAAAACTTGTCGAACTTGACTTTCATTTCAGGACATCGCGGGCAGTATAAAAACATTCGCAAACCAAAAGAAAGCATCAGTTTCATCTCATTCCCTTGTCGTTCACATCTGAATATACACAGACCACGATGAATTCGCTGGTGGTGTTCTTATCTGTGGTGGCGCTCGTCGCTGGCAAGCCTTCGGGGCTCATCGGTGCACCCATCGCCTACTCAGCACCCGCTGTGTACGCCGCACCTGCCCTCATTGGAGCATCTGCAGTGTCAAGCCAATCCCGCCTGGACATCAAGTCATCCCCTGCAGTGGTAACCACATCGGTTGAGCAACCAATTGTGCGCGCTGTGGTCTCCGAGCCTGCCATTGTTGCTGCGCCCGCCATCGCTACCGCCGCCATCGCCCCTGCCGCCGTGTCCAGCCAGTCCCGCCTCGACATCAAGTCTACGCCCGCCATCACCAGCACCGTAGTGTCCGCGCCCGTGGCCTACAGCGCTCCCTTGGCCTACAGCGCACCCCTGGCCTACGGTGCTTCCTTCGCCTACAGCTCACCCGCGCTCTTGAAGACGGCGTACGCTCCCGCTCTGACCACCTTCTCTGCCCCTGCTGCCATCGCTGCTCCCGCCGTGCCTTTGGACACCCCTGAAGTGATTGCCGCTCGTGCCGCCCACTTCGAAGCTAAGGCCCTGGCTGGCGCCCATCTGATCAAGAAGCGCTCTGCTCCCCTGCTCGCGGCTCCCCTTCTGTCCACCCCGATTGCTTCCCCTGTGATCTCCACTTACTCCGCCGCCCCGCTGCTGTCCACCGTGCACGCTGCTCCCCTGGCGTACTCCGCGCCCCTCACCTACTCCGCCCCCTTGATCACCAAGGCTTACAGCGTGCACCCCTGGTAAGTGTCACCACGATAACGGGGAAATTATTCCTCGGTTCAGATGTGATTAACGAAAATGGCTTGTAAATAAAAACATATAAAAAAATCTATGACTTTTTCTTCTATTATATTATTTCCAACACTATTTATTATTTATGTTATTATAAATGGTAGAAAGCTACCAACACAAATGAACAACATATTAAATCAAAGTGAGATATTTTCATCACACTGGGTAAGAAGATTTATATTGTCAATCCATCTCAACACGGTACGGTTTTATGTAAAAGAATGTTTGTGAAAATATTACTTTTTAAAAGAGTGTCTATGGAGTTTCTTGCCGGCTCTTCTCCATGAGACCAACTTTTTGGAACCGTGCAACTAATTTGACGTTTCATAAGAGCCTGCAAAGGCCTATTTGAAATAAAAACATTTTGATTTTGATTTTGATTTTGATTTTGTACTTCTCTTGTTCTTACTACTAAGATTTTTAATTTAAACACTAAATGAAGATTCACCAATAACAATAGATATAGACTTTAATAGAAGTTAGTATTTTATTTCTTTATACAAGCCAGTCCGGTACAAAGGATGCAACTATTTATTTTCCTATTAT
Organism: Helicoverpa armigera; assembly: GCF_030705265.1. Lineage (NCBI taxonomy): Eukaryota > Metazoa > Arthropoda > Insecta > Lepidoptera > Noctuidae > Helicoverpa > Helicoverpa armigera. The sequence goes on along the minus strand of NC_087130.1, from coordinate 6,198,762 downwards.
TTCACTTGCCCGAATGAATTTTCAAATTCATAATCGGGTATTTCGCGTAAAACTGGTACGCAGCTGCATCCGATCACACTGAAAGCCCATCCCAACATAGCTGAGAAAAGGCTAAGCTAGCTAAGCTAGCTAATGCTAGAATTTATGTGCTTGTTAAGTAGTATGTAGTATTAAACATGTATTTTTATATTTAAATGCAAGTGTAAATAGGTATATTTTAATGTGGTTACCAAGCAATTTAGACGTCCGATTTAAAAAAAATGCATTGCTTTGATAGTTTTGATTTGTTTTCCCATATCTCAATGAGGTTTTTATATAAACGCTTTACTCAGTGCTTTGCTTAATCATTGCGTGATTCGATTGATATGAAAACAATGTTTTTCACAAAGTAAGAAATAAGTGTAATCTTATACTCCATTTGCGTAGGCACTTAAGATATGTATATTAAAAACTTAGTTTTAAATAAAATGGAGAGTTTGTTACGCCACTTCTTCTTCCCAGCAAAAACACATAGGTAGTGTTGAAGGGTAGGCGTTTTAAGAGTTGTCGGCTGATTTTAACTTTCTAAAAGTGCTGATTTATCAACCTATTTTAAATAAACGTTTTTGAGTTTGAGTTGCGCCTAAATTAAATTCATACCATAAAACAAGTACTTAATCAAGTGAATCAATACTTACGTATTTGTATAAAAATCCTAACAAGACGGTTTACCTTTGGCTAGGTTCCTTCTAGATAAATAGAGATCGAAAAACAATTTATTTAGTAACTAAGAGTGTATTATATTATTTGACATTTAATTGCCACACTAGGCGGTGTTCATTTGTTTTAATTTAGCATACCTACTTATTAAGCTACAGAACTTAACCTTCATAGGACCATTTCAGTAGTTTATAAATTGTGACAAATGCTAATCTGACAGCCTCATTGTCAACGAGCTTTTGCCTCTAACAAACAAAGCTCAAAAATACACTTTAGAATGTCAAGTTTTTTATGCAGTAATTAAATTACAGCTGCTAAGATCCTGACATTTATGTGTACAATGCCAGGCTTGATGCTATCATTCTCACTTGTGCTACTTAGATAACAAAGAGTGACATATTTGATGGACTATAAGGCTGTTTATGAAAGCCTGTGACGGCGAGATGTAGATGAATGCATGACATTTTGTACACTTGCCTGTTAATTTGGTGATGTTGACAGCGATTCAATTTGACAAATCATTATCGTTGTATGAAGCTGCTCGTACTGTTTTAGTTATTTTTTATAAGCAGATTCCTTTTGCCCATTAGTAAGTCCGCGTGGGTTTAAGATGTTATCCGTTTTCATTCCATTGTTTTCAATATTCATTCTCTTATTTACTACATATTTGTAGAAATATCTCACAAATGAAAAAACTATTAAATTCGGTCCAACGGCAGTGTTTATTGAATTATACCTAAGACTTCGCACAAACACGACTTTGAGTTATATATTGCTGTATTTTAAAACAACATAATTTCAAACGTTTTTTTATAATTCTATATCTGTCTTTTGTGCTATCTGATTTCATTATCTTACATACAGATTTTAAATAATGAACTTGTACAAGTTCGATTGACAGTTATCGCGTTACATGTAAATGCAATATAATATTCACCTTTTTGATTAATGTTTCAATGTTGGATTTTATTGTTATAAACTTTATTGGTCTATTCAATATCAAGATAATGAAAGGACTTTTACGATGTAAGTTTCAAATAAAATCATCAACACTTCTGAGGGCCAACCTTATCGCCTAGCTAATATTAAACAAAGTATGTACTTGTTTATGTACTTTTCTAACGCATGTTTCTGCTCTAGTGATAATGAGGTATTTTGCACTTAATTAGCCTTGAGCTAAAAAAATAGAAGCCTGTTATAATGTTAAAAATTAAAGTGTAATTGAAAATAAATCATATTAGACTCTGTTATAGTTTTTCATACGCAGACAAAAAATAAGCTGTTAATAGAATTGATAAATATTGATACAGTGATTGAATTTATTATTAATATTTACATGGAAAAGTATTAAAAGCTAACTGCATTATGCAAAGCAGATAAAAAAAACTTAAGGATAGAAATAAATAAAATTGAAGTAGATAGATACAACTTTCCAAACTCCAAGGTTTATTTTTATTCTTATCTAAATGATTTCCAAAATAACATGCAAATACATAATATGATTGTTAGATTTTCTTATAGATATTTTCAATGTAGGTAGTTTTATTTGATGAAATCTTGAGTCCTGGACTATCCGGTACACCTTATTATGTTTCAGAACTTTACCTTAGAGTAAATTGAATAAGTATTGCCCTTAGAAATTAATTTACAAATTGTATTAACATACGTACCTACACACGAAGTGAAACTAGAAGGAATCTTTTATAAAGTTTAAATACTGTATGTGTGACTTATTTATTTTTACTTTTTTTGGTAATGTCACACCGACACTGTTTTACTTACTTGTTTAAAGTACTCGCTAACTAATGTCATGGTTACTCCATGGTTGAACCTTATCTCTCAAGATACAGACTAGACATAGTTTAAGGGTTAGTTAGTTAGAGTTGTGTATATTGTGCTGATGATATGATATTGTTAATATTAATACTTTACCTTGCATACAGTGCAACGAGTTCCTATTTTGTGAAATAAATAAATAAAGTAAATTAAAATTAAACCTTAAGAATAAGTAACATGAACTTAACTAGTTGACTATTTAGTCAACTAATTAGTACCTACACTAATTAGTTGACTAAATAGTCAACTAGTAGAATAGGGAAAACCTTAGTAAATACTAAGGTTTTCCCTATTCACCTACACTGTCTAAGAGGGTCTCAAAAATCATTAGTCTTCCGATAATGTAATGCACACCTTGGATTTCACGCGACAATTGGCATTATCTGTAAAATGATTCCGGAAGCTAACACATGACAAAAAATCTTTGCTCGCTAGTATTAAAAAATTAGGTGGCTTAAATATCAAAGCACAGATAGTGGTTTTGAAGGTTGTTTGGGCAGCACATGTTTTGGTAATGAGTACTTGCTCAACGCTTCGTATAAAAGGATCCGTCACAGCGTGTTAGACATCAGTTGATCCAACTTCTTCAGTTCGATAACAACACAGACCACTTCAAAATGTACAAGCTGGTGGTGTTGCTCTCTGTCGCGGCGTTGGCTGCCGCTAAGCCCAGCGTGTTGGCGCCTGCAGTCGCCTACAGCTCCGTGGTGCCGGCCACCAGCTCGGTGTCTCAGTACAGCTCCAGTGTGGTGCATGGCTCCCCCGCCGTGTACGCCGCCCCCGCCGTCTACTCCGCACCTGCTGTCTACTCCGCACCTGCTGTCTACGGCGCCTCCGTGGTAGCCCCCGTCGCCCTCGCTCAAGCCCCTCACTCCCCCGCCGTCGTCCTGGATGCCGTCAACGGAGTGCCCCTCGACACCCCTGAAGTCGTTGCTGCCCGCGCTGCCCACTACCAGGCTAAGGCCCTGTCTGGTCTCCACCACCTCCGCAAGCGTTCCGTCGGTGTCGCCCCCGTGGCCTACAGCTCGGTTGTGTCCCCCGTGTCCTACTCTAGCCCCCTCGTGTCCGCCTACTCCTCCCCCGCTGTTGTGTCTGCCTACTCCTCTCCCGTAGTGTCTGCCTACTCTGCCCCCGTGGTGTCCGCATACTCCTCTCCCGTGGTGTCTGCGTACTCTCCCCTGTCCTACTCCGCCGTGTACCCCAAGGCCCTCAGCGTGCACCCCTACTAAGTAATATAAGCAAACCAACCTAGACCTGTACAGCCGCCAAAAAGCAATATGTAACGAATTATCACTGCCGAAATAAACGATTACAATTATTACTTGCATTCTTTTATTTATTATCATGACTTCTAACGATTTTATAAAAACTTGTTTTCATTTGCTGAATTGCAGCCTAAAAACCTATGCTATTTTTTTCAATTACATAAGTTTTTTTCTTATTATTCTTTTCTTGCAGTACCTACTTGAATTTTGCATTAAGTGATATCCAGTAGTATTGTTATAACAGCAATCAGATAATAGATGCCATCTCATCATCTCATTACAACAAACATTTAATTAAATATGTACACAAATATCTAAGCAAACACCAATTTATATAGACCATTCAATAGTCGGAAATCATTATTATACACTTTTTTTCACAAAGAAATAAGTACGTGAAAATATGTCGCTCAATACGAACTAGAATGTTTTTGTTAACAAAAACTCTGTAAGTATGACCAATTTAATAGCTAAGGTTATGCATGCCTTTTTTTACTCGATTGCGGAAATATAATTGCTCCCCAGTATGAACATTTAACACAACGTTTACAGTTCAAGTGTTAATAAAATTAGCTAAAAACTTAACTTGAAGTAATTAGTTTTTATTACTCTAACAATAAAAAGTTAAATGCTCTAGGAATCATAATAAATGAAATTATTTCTAATCGCATATCAGATTTATGCTGCTAAAAAAGTCATCCTTTTTATCTTGCTTTGCTTATCTCCTTTTCCATTGAATCACGACTATTGGGCCCATTATATACTTGTTTAGTTAGATACAGCACCTTTTAAGCTTTCTTCTTCCTCGAGTGTAAAAAGAAAGCCCTAATTAACTATTTATTCATATCCATCACTTCATCATAGGTTTAGTTAGAAATAATACCAAAAAGTTAATATCACATCTTTATTTGCAGATTTATAGCTACACAATACATTTTCATACCTAATTTACAAAACCAATCATTTTCTTTTAAATATATCGCGACTAGTGGTGTCCATAGCCATAGCCATGTCCGTAGTGTCCGCCTCCGAAACCACCGTGGAAACCGCCTCCGAGACCAGCTCCCAGGCCTCCGCCGATACCTCCCAAGTGGAGTCCTACGGGGGCAGCTGCCACCACGGGGGCGGCTACAACGGGCTGCACTACTGAGGTAGCCACCACAGCAGGAGATGAATGCACGTCGAAGCGAGACTGGTGAGACACAGCCACCGGCGCAACGTGAGCCACCGGCGCAACATGAGCCACATGAGCCACCGGGGCTACAGCAGCTACGTGGGCGACGTGCGCAACCGGAGCGACGAGATGAGGTGAACGCTTGTGGATATGATGTCCCACTCCCTTGACCAACAATCCATGGCCTCCGAGACCACCTAAGCCTCCAAAACCAAGTCCTCCATGGCCGAGTCCTCCGTGGCCAAGTCCTCCATGACCTAGTCCTCCGTGGCCAAGTCCTCCGAAACCAAGACCAGCATGACCAATACCAGCATGGCCAAGTCCTCCGTAGCCGTATCCTCCAAATCCATGGCCACCATAGCCGTGACCAGCGTAGCCAGCCACCACCGGCGCCACTACAGCAGCGTGGTGCGCCACCACGGGTACTGCGTGCCCATGACACAGGGCGAGAGATGCAAATAACACCACCACACGAAACATGTTGAACTGATTACTTCAGGATCACAAATCTGAGCGAACTGCAAGAGTTGACTGACATTCAAACATTAGGGCTACCTTCTTATACCCCAAAAGCTGAATCAGAGTGACAGGATCAAACTATTAATACATTTGTCGTGCTATTGAACACTGTTTGTGATTGTTATCACAAAAAATTGGAATTCACCATTTTATTTGAATTGAATTGCTTTTTACAAACACAAAAGATAAAGTACGTGTTTATAACAAAGTTATTTACAATAGACCCTGAATTAGTTTTGGTAATAAACGCGTAGAAACGGAAGTACATACCTACGAATAAATTAAGCTATGATTCACCTATGGTTATGAAGCAATAGCGCATCATCTTAATGCTAATGAATGACGTTTGTATAATGCATCTCAATCCGGCCAGTGCCCCGGGCCGCAGTCACGGTGACGCAACGACTCGTCCAATAGCGCCGGCCGAGAACTTGAACCTGCGCCCGCGCAACACGTAACATCTACCGTTATGCGACTATAAAATAACATCTCATCTGCCTTTCGTACTCACTTCAAGGTTAATGCAAGAAACAAGATGATTACGTTACTTTTACTTGTGAGTGCAATGTGCGAAGTGCGTGGACAGATAGTTCCTTTGATCTACGCGGCTCCTAGTGCGGTGTCTCACCAATCCAGAATCGATATTAAACACAGCCCTGAATTTATAGCAGGGCCGTTGATATACAGTCCTGCAACAACGCTGTATGCCAGCCATGAGCCGCAGATAAAAGCTCAAGAAACAGTTCTTACTCCAGTATTCACAGCAGATACGATATTAACGCCGGTGGCTTTAAGTTTTTTCCACAACCTACCACTAGCAAGAGCCCTGGAGCATCCCATTTTAATAGACAAAGTACAAGAAGAGCAATTACAAAATGATAAATTAATGGAAGAGAAAATAAAAAATATTGATAAAGAAGTTATAAACGCGATAGTTGCAGAAGGATCTGAACAAGAAAAAATAAGACCTGAGGAAAAACCATCCACTGGAGGTGAAAATTACATAATAATAGCGTACGATGATAACAAACAAGAAGCAAGCACAACAGAAGCGCCCCAAATGGATGTTGCTACAGAATACGTAGAATAAGTGTTAATGTTAAGAAAGTCAGGATATGCTCGTGTTTTAAATGAGTGAAGATCCACGTCTTATTTTTTGTGCCTGTTTAAATCTGAAGTGACTGTTAATATTAAAAGTGTGTTGTAAATGTAATTTATTAAACTTATTAATACCAGCGTTATATTCTCTTAATTATTTCCTGTAAACTTTTTGAAAGTATACATTTCGATCGACAAACGTTTGCTTTGCCATACAGAAGCTTGCAGTCAGCCAAAAAAGAGAAAACTGAATGTACATATTTCATGTATCTTATATAAATACGTGTATGTAAAGCCTCTGGCTATCTTACATGTTCATTGGTGAGACGGTAAACGGTAAACTACGTCAGTCTAACTTCATCTACCACTGACTATTTACGATTTACCAACAAGCAAATGACGTAACATACCTACAGATAGCGCGCGAGTTGAATGCAGTCGGGGTCTGAGGTAAAGAGCCCCCCGCCACCTGCACGCCCCACCTCGCGCGCCTGCAGTGTAGTACTGTGCCATCCTTGTCAACTATCATACCGCATTCCTAAGCTCTGCATTCAACTCGCGCGCTATCTGTACGTCAAATTGTGACCAATATTTGTATACAATAATCGATAATATTCGAACAACAACAAAAACCGCCAACATTTGTGTTTGATGTAGTTACAATACAATTGAACATTGCCTATTGTAATGGTTATATAAAAAATCCCTTTGTTGAGAAACTTGAGGAAATGTGTTAGTACAATACCATGCGTATTAAATACACGTGAGCTCTGAGAGTAACAACACACTGCAGACTAAATAGTGGGCCGATAGTTGACCCGATGCAAAATCTTTCTTTTTAAGAAAATCTTGTTTCTGGTCAAAGTGGTCTGATACCGGCTCAATATTTGATCTTTGTAATGTGCTACTACCATTCATTTTCATAATTGATTTATGAGTCCAAACATACTATCGGCCAACTAAAAGTTTGCAGTTTGCGGATACTCTTAGGGTGCATTACTGCTGCTTCTTACGTCTTGTAGGTAAACGTGAGCTTCTAATAGGTATACTAATTATTTCAGCTAACCTTGATAGATTTTTGGTTCTAGACGTAATTTTTCCTCTTATCAAGAAACATGAAAAGTTGTCAGCAAAATCTGTTTACGTATGTAAGAAGGCAAGACAAAGCTACTTTTAAGATGCACGATTTGACAAAAATAAACTTCAACAAAGTTTATTCTTTCTATTAGTCCTACCTTATACAGAAAACAATATAGACTTGGGCTTGTATTGATGGCATAAACAAACACTTGTGTACTGCGTGAATCAAATGGATGACTTAATTAGTCATTACATCGTTAAATACCTGCAAAGTAAATGTAACACCGATACATGATACTCCTGCTTTAACCATATAACGATTTTCCCTTATACGGTACAACAATTTAATGGTTGCAATATTTTAAATTCCACTCGGGGGAGAATTTATTGCCTTGATAAATAATATAGATAAATAGTATCGTTACAATGTATGGTGGATTGGTGCATAATGGGTTTATAAATAAAATCAACATGTAAAATCCAGAATGTATTTAGTGTGTGATGAACATTATGTACATTTAAACCACTATTTCAAGTATGGACAATTTTAGATTCATTGTATTTTACAAGGGGTGGGGATTTTAGACAGGTTTAGACATTGCGATGTCGTGTGTTGAATACTCACTTAGTACAAATGAGATACAGCGAGCGGGCTGGAGTAGGCAAGGGAGTTGGAGTAGGTGAATGGGGCAGCATAGGATATGGCTGAGTAGGGAGTGTGGGACTGCAGGTCAAATCTTGACTGATGGGAGTAAGAGGTAGGGGCGACGAAAGTGTTCAACAGAGCAGCAGAACGCTTCTTGATAAGGTGGGTGTAAGCAAGAGGCTGGGAGATAGCAATGGACTGGGAGAGCAGGGGGGCAGCGTGTGAGTAAGGGCGGTCGGGTGTAAGTGGAAGGAAAGTGGTAGGTGCTGGGCGCGAAGTATGTCGTTGGGATCAAAGGTGCGGACCTCTTCTTGATCAGGTGCACGGCGGGCACGGACGCGATGGGTGCGATGGGCGCTGGCAGGATGGATGGGGGGCTCTGGATCAACGGTGAACGGTAGAAGGTTGGAGTAGGGTAGCACGTGGGGGAACTGCGGAGAACGCTTCTTGATGAAGTGAGTGTAAGCCAAAGGTGCTTGGTAGAAGAGCGGCGATGGGTGAATCACGCTGCTGTCCTGTCGGGTGATGGTGGTCACATCGGGAGTCACGTAGGTCGAGTACTGAGTGATGGGAGCCGCGATGAGTGCACCGGGCTTGGCGGCCGCCGCGGCGAAGAAGGCACACAATACCACCAGCTTGAACATCTTGGTCTGTATTGTTGTTAGTTGCTCGGATGAACGACTGATGCCTTGACAATGAGCAGCTTCGTATTTATAGAAAGTATATTCACTAAAGCTAAGGGCGATCTCGTTTTGAAAACCGGTGCAAGTTGGCTGTTCAGGAAGCTGATATTTAAAATCCACGAGGCCGTCTACGAGCCTGGCCAGTTCATCATCCTCTTAATGCTCTTATTGCGATACATATGCCAACAAAAGTAAACCAGATGAGACACCCCGAGTGCAAAATATCAACCTGCTAAGAAATATGTAGCGTATGGTAATCGCGTCTATATTTAGCTCACTGGACATAAACATAAACGTCACAATAAATTGGGGGTACTTAAAATGGCTAGAAGAATAAACGAGGGGGTTTATTTTCACATTTGTTATAAAACGAAAACCAAAATAAATACCGTGTCCTACGCCTTTCTTCTAACATATTCCATATAATGTTGATGACAATGCTGAGAATCGTTTCGAGGGAACCAAAACAACATTTAAGTATGCTTTTGTTCCAAATGAGTATCACATTTACATTGAGACAGACACAGTATTGTGTGTATGTACTGTTGCGCGGGTCTTGTTGCTACCTCCTTTTTCGAAAAGAGACACACGGCGTATGAGAGCCGTGTCGCCAAGTCGCGTATCAGATATTTTATTTATATAAAATATTTTTTACATCCCCTTTCATAAATCATCCGTGTGTTGGCCATTTGATTGAATAGCAATTATGTATTGTAGATGCCATGCTGTAGTTATTACCTATTACACTAGTACCTAATGGAACCGCCTGTCCAAATTTCTAGGTTATTGCTAATCTCTTTAAAACAGGAGTTAAACGTGACAGTTAAAAAGCTATATATAGAAAGCCCATTTTCGTCAATAAACTCGGTAAACAATATCTTAGATTTTTTAAATAAAGACTAGAGTCTTTATTTTCAGACTTAAGCCCAAGCTTCATCATTCATCAAAACTGTTTAATGTATTTCTAAAAAAAAGCACATGATAAAAACAAAACAAACTCCAAAATGGATGCAGATTTAATAATAGAAAGCTGACAAATAAATGTCACCAACCGACCAACCATGTAATTACAATGTGCATTATTTCGATAACCACAGTATCTGGCGCGGACATCAACTCGAGCCATAACTACGCTCATATTTAATCTACATATGACTACTTAATTACTTCATTGTTTACAAACTGATAATGAATGATCGACTGAACTTTATTTACTCGCTCAAAAGTTGTCCCTTCAAGGTTAGCGCAAGTGTTCCGGCAACGCCTTTACGGGCCTATTCTCTATGTGCAAAGGTAGGGATTAAATTGTTATTACAATAAAAACTGATTTTAAATGTTATTAAACCTCTTCTTTAATTACGAAAGTTTTTGTTACGGTTGATAAGCTTTAGTTTTTAGTTCCCAGTATTCCAAATGCGCAGCTGACTCGGTGGTTCGATAAGGGTGCTAATTGAACCGGCTTCTTTTTAATATCATTATTCGCCCCAAAAAATGTATGTTGCCTTCTAAATTACTAAGTCAGCCACAATTAATAAACCGTCGAGCATCTAAATAATACTATCTTAGCCACGAGTTATCTTCCACTCTAAATACAACTCAGCATGATGGTTATTTTTTTGCATCTAAATTTGTAGCATGCATTCTAACAGTAAACTTCATAAATACTATTAAGTGACATCATAAAAATATTTATTTAGCTTCTAATTTTTTAACTCTTACTAAGTTTTTTTGTTTAAGATATAACACATCCCGTATTAATTGACCCAGCATGGAAGTAAGTATGCAACATCCAGCAAGCATGGCTTCTGTCACGGCTCCGGCGCTGCGTGGCTCCGGCGGTCCCATGCGAGCTTATTGTCGCAGATGGTTTTCACGCTCACCACCGCAGCTTCGGCTTTCTGGCCGGCTCTGCCGGCCAGCCTCAGTTAAAACTACCTGCGCCTCAGCTCGCGGGCCGCCTCGCCCCTCCGCGCCTACGCGGTTTTGAATTGCACTCTAGGGGTAGGGCAGACAAGACTACGTGGAGTCGGTTTTGGCAGCGATTCGTTTTGGTCACTAACTTCAATTTTTAATACAATGTTTTTTAATTGAAGGTTATAAATGGCAATATGCTAAATAAAATGAATCCAAATTAAATTCTACCATCAAAAAAAAACGAGCCAAGAAGAACGTTGATCTCGTTTTTCTTGGCTCGTTTTTGGAAAAATGAGACCGAGTTAGTAAATTAGATGACAATGTATAAATAAGAAGGACAAGTTACAATAATTGATGATCTTTTATTGAAGCTTTCTAGTAGATGGCGTTGTAAAAAAGACGAATTAGTTTATTAGAGGCTATGTCATTTCCCCGTTGCTTAGTTATAAAATTAGAATTTTAATCATGTGTCCAATAAATATTTTTGTGGCTACACTTATTATTTCCCGTTCGATAATACCTCTATAACCATTGATCTACAAGTAATATTTACTAAATGCACCAAAAATAAATTTTTGAGTTATTTTTGCGTCTCCTCTTTGAGACTGATTAATGAAACCGATTCACACAATTCTTTATGATCACGTAAACTGTGTGTTTGAATATCATTTTAGCCTATAGCTAATTGCTATTTCATGAAAATTCGACGGAGGTAAGACGCTCTTCAATTTCATTTCATATTCAAAATATTTATGGTCGTGTACCTAATGTGTGTCTTTTTCTTGAAAATTATAGAGCACTAGAACAAATGTACCAAACGCTTTGTCCATATGCACTTTGTTTTCTCGTAAGAAAGTAGTCCTTTTAGGGCCGACGTTGCATTCCGGTATCGCCCATCAAGTTAATCTTATCACACTAGTATATAAGGCGTCTGTCAGGGGACAAATGCATCAGTGCATCTGAGATTACAACACAGACCACTACATACAACATGTTCAAGCTGGTGGTGTTGTCTTGCATCGTGGCCGCGGCCTCAGCCGGCGTGCTGGCTCCCTTCGCGCCCCTGGCCTACACCGCGCCCATCGCCTACAGCGCGCCCATCCTGGCGCCCTACGGCAACTACAGGGGGCCGCTGTCCCTCGCTCCCGGCCAGCCCGCCAACATCCTCGCCGCCGACGGCAGGCCGCTGGACACCCTGGACGTGAACTTGGACCGCTCTGCTCACCTCACCGCCAAGGCGCTCGAGGGTGGCGTGCACCTGCTCAAGAAACGCTCGGCTCCCCTGATCGCGCCCATCAGCCGCGTGGCTGTGGCTGCTCCCCTGATCCACAACGCGCCGCTCGCCTACTCCGCGCCTCTCATCGGCTCGCGCCTGGCTGTCTCTCCCCTCGCCTACTCCGGCGCACACATCGCTTACGCTGGCTGGTAGATCTTCATAAAACTGGACCGATTAAAATAAAACTACCTATCGAAACTACTTACTTCTTTTATTTGGTTCTATGCCCTGTTTTACTTATAACCTATAATTTATTGGCAATTTTATGTAGGAGAATGAAACAAAAATCATATAATCTGCACTAATTTTGATTCGAAAATTTGAATACCGTATTGACGAAGAGAGTACGTACGTACTCTCTCTCGCAAAGATCTCCCGTTATAAAAGACAACCAAGGAGTTAGATAAAAATAGCTAAAGATATCTAGTAACTATTGATCTCTATTGTTTTAATCGAGTACATTACTTAACTATGGAAAACTTTATGCCGAATGTCTTATTTACCTAACTGTTACAAGAATAAAACTAATCCAAATAAGTTAATGCAAAGTAAATAAGGCAAACGGTACTTAAAAACCCTGCTTTTAACAGACTTTAAAAAAACGAAATTTGATATTCAGCTCACTGCATCATAAAAACAAATGTTTTATATTAAACAGATGCAAAATTACGGTTTGCACAAAATGCATAGTTATGCCACAAAAAATTTGGTATATATATTTTTTACACACTGGTTTCTGCCCGTATCCCAAAGGAAATCTTTTCGCAAATGGACAAAAAATAGCCCATATGTTATTCTGATATAAAAACGCTACCTTTCTAATAGGTAAGTTTCACCATAATTCATGCCGTATCAAATCCAAGCGTTTTTAAGTGCGATCTTTTTACCATAACTTCATTAAAATATAGATGAGCATTGGGTTCGCAAATAAAAATCGAATATAGTACTAATTAAAATTTTCTAAATATATTTACATAAGTATGCCATTAGAGGAACGAGTACCTACAACATTTGACCAAATGGCACAGATAAGCCACAAGGGTTAGGTTAAGTATTAGGGCTTACGGACACATCTGCCCTTTCTAGTTTTATAGTCCCTTCTTTCTAGTTTTATGATGATGAAGAGTCCCAAATTTTACATTTCTGCTATAAAAATCCACCTTTCATTTGGAATTCTTCAAATATATGATGAATCGAATATGAACTTCGGAAACCTGATACATACGTACGATGTATGACTTTCGGTTTTTTCGAGATCAAGCAATAAAATAAAACCATGGTATTAGGAACCGCTTACACGGCATCTCATGAGCACTAATCAAGGGTCCTGGTTATATGGCCGTCATATCTTCAGCGGTGAGCTTTTAGGGTTATCAAGATAAAAAGACTACGAATTATTTATTTGCGAAAATTATTTTATACATCTATACTAATATCTATACTAATATTATAAAGAGGAAAACTTTGTTTGTTTGTTTGTTTGGTTGTAATGAATAGGCTCAAAAACTACTGGACCGTTTTTTTAAATTCTTTCACCATTCGAAAGCTACATTATCCACGAGTAACATAGGCTATATTTTATCCCGGTACGGGCAGTAGTTACCACGGGACGCGGGTAAAACCGCGGGAAAACGGCTAGTATACCATAAACTTTCAGCCATTATACTTAGTTTCGGTGACTAATCTTTACCACCGTATCAGTTGACCTATTTATATGAGACCTTTTTTTCGTGTCTACTTTTCATTTGGTCTAAAATTAAAGACAGCATATCGAAAAGAAGAAAACTTCTAACTCACATTCATAATTACAGTTATGTTAATGCTCAATTTACAATTGTTTCAAACGAAACATTTGTTAAATGAATCCCTGCAGAAAGTGGGCTTGATGTTTTATTCTAGCTATCTAGCTTATACCATCTGTTATGGGGAAACTCGAAAGTACATAATATCATTCAGTCCAAACCATGTATATAAAAAAGAACCACCGCTTTTTGGGAAGTCGATTAAAAAAATGAACAACTTTATTTATAAAATGCACCAAGATAACTTGTTAGTTATTTCGAACCTGCTCAATTGTAATGAACACTTGAAACCAGTTATCGTGGTAATGAATGGTTATGGCGGAGACCCTTCGCCTTCAGACGTACCCCTAGTGGAAGTCTTAAAAATCTATGTCATTAGTATTCTTGTTAAGCTAAGCAGTTATGTACAAAAAAATTAGAACACAAAAAACACGTACCAAACGCTTTGTCCATATGAACTTTGTTTTCTCGTAGGAAAGTAGTCCTTTCAGGGCCGGCGTTGCATTCCGGTATCGCCCATCAAGTTAATCTTATCACACTAGTATATAAGGCGTCTGTCAGGACACAAATGCATCAGTGCATCTGAGATTACAACACAGACCACTACATACAACATGTTCAAGCTGGTGGTGTTGTCTTGCATCGTGGCCGCGGCCTCAGCCGGCGTGCTGGCACCCTTCGCGCCCCTGGCCTACACCGCGCCCATCGCCTACAGCGCGCCCATCCTGGCGCCCTACGGCAACTACAGGGGGCCGCTGTCCCTCGCTCCCGGCCAGCCCGCCAACATCCTCGCCGCCGACGGCAGGCCGCTGGACACTCTGGACGTGAACTTGGACCGCTCTGCTCACCTCACCGCCAAGGCGCTCGAGGGTGGCGTGCACCTGCTCAAGAAACGCTCGGCTCCCCTGATCGCGCCCATCAGCCGCGTGGCAGTGGCTGCTCCCCTGATCCACAGCGCGCCGCTCGCCTACTCCGCGCCTCTCATCGGCTCGCGCCTGGCTGTGTCTCCCCTCGCCTACTCTGGCGCACACATCGCTTACGCTGGCTGGTAGATCTTCATAAAACTGGACCGATTAAAATAAAACTACCTATCGAAACTACTTACTGCCCTGTTTTACTTATAACCTATAATTTATTGGCAATTTTATGTAGGAGAATGAAAACAAAAATCATATAATCTGCACTAATTTTCATTCGAAAATTTGAATACCGTCTAAATATGCAAAGTACAACGAACCATAAATACGCAAAGACCTCCCGTTATAAAAGACAACCAAGGAGTTAGATAAAAATAGCTAAAGATATCTAGTAACTATTGATCTCTATTGTTTTAATCGAGTACATTACTTAACTATGGAAAACTTTATGCCGAATGTCTTATTTACCTAACTGTTACAAGAATAAAACTAATCCAAATAAGTTAATGCAAAGTAAAGAAGGCAAACGGTACTTAAAAACCCTGCTTCTAACAGACTTTAAATAAACGAAATTTGATATTCAGCTCACTGCATCATTAAAACAAATGTTTTATATTAAACAGATGCAAAATTACGGTTTGCACAAAATGCATAGTTATGCCACAAAAAATTTGGTATATATATTTTTTACACACTGGTTTCTGCCCATATCCCAAAGGAAATCTTTTCGCAAATGGACAAAAAATAGCCCATATGTTCTTCTGATATAAAAACGCTACCTTTCTAATAGGTAAGTTTCACCATAATTCATGCCGTATCAAATCCAAGCGTTTTTAAGTGCGATCTTTTTACTATAACTTCATTAAAATATAGATGAGCATTGGGTTCGCCAATAAAAATCGAATAAAGTACTAATTAAAATTTTCTAAATATATTTACATAAGTATGCCATTAGAGGAACGAGTACCTACAACATTTGACCAAATGGCACAGATAAGCCACAAGGGTTAGGTTAAGTATTAGGGCTTACGGACACATCTGCCCTTTCTAGTTTTATAGACCCTTCTTTCTAGTTTTATGATGATGAAGAGTCCCAAATTTTACATTTCTGCTATAAAAATCCACCTGTCATTTGGAATTCTTCAAATATATGATGAAACGAATATGAACATCGGAAACCTGATACATGCGATGTATGATGAACAAAACCATAGTAACTATTAGGAACCGCTTACACGGCATCTCATGAACAGTAATCAAGAGGCCCGGTTATGTCTTCCTGGGAATAATTACCGTCCGTTATATCTTCAGCGGTCAGCATTTAGGGTCACCTATGATAAAAAGACTACGAATAATTTATAATATCAAAGAGTGAAAATTATTATAATATATATACCATAAACTTTCAGCCATTATACTTAGTTTCGGTGACTAATCTTTACCACCGTATCAGTTGATCTATTTATATGAGACCTTTTTTTTGGTTCCTACTTTTCATTTGGTCCAAAATTAAAGACTGCATATCGAAAAGAAGAAAAATTGTAACTCACATTCATAATTACGGTTATGTTAATGCTCTATTTATAATTGCTTCAAACGAAACATTTGTTAAATGCATCCCTGCAGAATGTGGGCTTGATGTTTTATTCTATCTATCTAGCTTATACCATCTGTTAAGGGGAAACTCGAAAGTTACATAATATTGGACGATATTATGTAACTTGTCCAAACCATATACATAAACAATGAACTACTTATTTACAGAAAGCACCAAAATAACCACCTCAATTGTAATGATCACTTGAAACCAGTTTACGTGTTAATTAATGGTTATGGCGGAGATCCTTCGCCTTTAGACTTATTTTGAAGTCAGACTTATCCCAAGTGGAAGTCTTAAAAATCTATGTCATTAGTATTCTTGTTAAGCTAAGTACAAAAAAAAATTAGAACACAAAAAACACGTAACAAATGCTTTGTCCATATGAACTTTGTTTTCTCGTAGGAAAGTGGTTCTTTCAGGGCCGGCGTTGCATTCCGGTATCGCCCATCAAGTTAATCTTATCACACTAGTATATAAGGCGTCTGTCAGTGGACAAATGCATCAGTGCATCTGAGATTACAACACAGACCACTACATACAACATGTTCAAGCTGGTGGTGTTGTCTTGCATCGTGGCCGCGGCCTCAGCCGGCGTGCTGGCACCCTTCGCGCCCCTGGCCTACACCGCGCCCATCGCCTACAGCGCGCCCATCCTGGCGCCCTACGGCAACTACAGGGGGCCGCTGTCCCTCGCTCCCGGCCAGCCCGCCAACATCCTCGCCGCCGACGGCAGGCCGCTGGACACTCTGGACGTGAACTTGGACCGCTCTGCTCACCTCACCGCCAAGGCGCTCGAGGGTGGCGTGCACCTGCTCAAGAAACGCTCGGCTCCCCTGATCGCGCCCATCAGCCGCGTGGCAGTGGCTGCTCCCCTGATCCACAGCGCGCCGCTCGCCTACTCCGCGCCTCTCATCGGCTCGCGCCTGGCTGTGTCTCCCCTCGCCTACTCTGGCGCACACATCGCTTACGCTGGCTGGTAGATCTTCATAAAACTGGACCGATTAAAATAAAACTACTTGTCGAAACTACTTACTATTTTTATTTTGTTGTACGCCCTGTATTACATGTTGCATGAAGGTATTATTTATTAGACAAAATCTGCACTGATTTTGATACGAGATTTTGAACAACATAATGAATGTAAACAATACATCCTTCGTCTATCTGGTACGCATATTACAAAGAACGACTTAAAGATCAAGTCACAATTTCTTTCTTGAATAGTCAAGTATCTAACTGTACCGGCAGACGGCAGAGCTTCCAGCGACATCAAATTATACATACACAAGCGAAGATTCGTTATAAAAAACAACAAAAGAGCTTAATAAAAATAGCTAAAGATATCTTGTAAATAACTACTTATTTCTATTGTTTAAAGTCGAGTAGGTAGGTACATTACGTAATTACGAAAAACTTTCGAACTTTTTTGTCAAAATTAACAATTGCAAAACTTCTAACTAGAATTTTTCCGATTCTATAATATTTTCAAGATTGAATATTAATAATCACCATTTTCAGCAAACCAAAGGGCAGTGGTCAAAATGGGCCACATGTTGTTGTTTGACCAATATATCATTAGATAGATATCGCATTTAACTATAAAAGACCAACTAATCTAAATAAGTTAATGCAAAGTAAATTAGACAAACGGTACTTAAAAACCCTGCTTCTAACCGACTTTCAAAACAGAATAAAATTCAATATTTAGCTCACTGCAAAAAAAAATAAGAATAATATGATAAACTGATGCATCAATATTCACCAATTGCGTATTCAACTACATCTGCAGGTTATGACAAAAAAATGATTGGTATATTTTTTTACACTGGCTTCTGCCTATGGTTTCACCCACTTCCCAAGGGAAATCTTTCCCGCATATGGATAAAAGTAGCCTATATGTTATCATAATATACATAAAAAAGGTATATTTCTAATAAGTTTCATAAAAATCATGCAGTAGCAAATCCACGCAATTTTAGTATGATTATTTTACCGTAACATTATCAAAATACAAATGAGCATTAGCAATAAAGATCTGGTATCGTACTAATTGTTTTCAAAATATTTTTTCTTTGCTTTCCCATTATTTCTACAAAAAAAACAATACATTTACATGTTGTATTAGCAAGTACAAAATTTGACCAAATGTCACATACCTACAAGGGTTAGAATGATTGCTTACCTACAAACGTGTTCCATCACCTTTTATAGTCTTAATTTTCGTACTTCTGCTACAAAAATAGTTTTGAAATTCGGAATTCTTCAAGCATTTGATACATCGAATATGAATGTCAAAAACCTGATACAGACAATGTTAGACTTTCCGTTTTTTACAGATTAAGCAATCGAATGTAATGATGACATTAGATACCTACTCAGGAAGAACTACATACCTACCTACATGGCATCTCAGGATCAGTTATCTAGGGGCCTGGTTACTTCCTTTGATAAATTACCGTGCGTCATATCTTTAGCTGGGCTACCTATCATAAAAAAACTTTTTTACAAAAAAATTAAACCGACTTCCCAAAACACTAAAAAGCAGTTTTTTATTTACAGCTTTTCAGTGATATGAATAGTTGTCACTATCCATATAAGTGGGAAGTTCTCATCAATACAAAGAATATAAGTCCAAATACGAGGTATTTTAGCTATTCAGTTGTCGAGTTCCCTCGACTTTCTCTGGTCTCCATCATCAAGTCAGCTCCAAACCTTCACTGTTGCAAAGGTCTTGTCAATACAAATATATAATTTAAGCCCAAACACGAGGTAGTTTACATATTCAGTTGTCGAGTTCCCTCGGCCCTCTCTGGTCTCCACCATCAGGTCAGCTCCAAATCTTCACTGTTGAATAGTGCTTTTAGGCGTACACCTGAGTATCAAGTTTTTACCCTATGTATGCCTACAACTTTCGAAGTTTGCCCTCGATTTCTCAGGATTTCCATCATCAGATCCT
This sequence comes from Helicoverpa armigera, assembly GCF_030705265.1. Classification (NCBI taxonomy): domain Eukaryota; kingdom Metazoa; phylum Arthropoda; class Insecta; order Lepidoptera; family Noctuidae; genus Helicoverpa; species Helicoverpa armigera. Next base: position 6,179,297 of record NC_087130.1, on the reverse strand, counting down.
GACCTGATGACTATGGGACCAACTGGCAGCTATTCCGAGTCGAACAAAAAAAGAATCACGTAAATCGGTCTATAAATCTCGGAGTAATCGATGTACATACATAGAAAAAAAAAAAAAAACATACCGGCCGAATTGAGAACCTCCTCCTTTTTGGGAAGTCGGTTAAAAAGACCATGAATAAATTTATGCCACGAAAAGACCTAAAATTATTTGACATATCTTATTTTATCATAAACTTTTCAACTGTAATAGTTTCATTGAATTAACTTTTACCACCGTATATGCTAAATCACTGCAGAAAATGACCTTCATGTTTTATTTATTCCATATTTCTAATATGGTCCGTTTAGGGGAAACTCATAACTTACATAATATCAATCAGTCCAAACCATATATACAATGAACTACTTTATTTATAGAATGCACCAAAATAACTTCTTAGTTATTTCGGACCTCCTCAATTGTAATGATCACTTGAAACGTGTTACTGTTTACTTGTTTGGTAATGGCGCAGATCCTTCGCCTTCAGACTCATTTTCAAGTCAGAATTATCCTAATCGGAAGTCTTATGACATTATTATTCTTTTTTGGCTAAGTAGATTACAAAAAAATATAACACTAAAAACACGCGTGCTAAACGCTTTGTCCATATGAACTTTGTTTTCTCGTAGGAAAGTAGTCCTTTCAGGGCCAGCGTTGCATTCCGGTATCGCACATCAAGTTAATCTTATGACACTAGTATATAAGGCGTCTGTCAGTGGACAAATGCATCAGTGCATCTGAGATTACAACACAGACCACTACATACAACATGTTCAAGCTGGTGGTGTTGTCTTGCATCGTGGCCGCGGCCTCAGCCGGCGTGCTGGCACCCTTCGCGCCCCTGGCCTACACCGCGCCCATCGCCTACAGCGCGCCCATCCTGGCGCCCTACGGCAACTACAGGGGGCCGCTGTCCCTCGCTCCCGGCCAGCCCGCCAACATCCTCGCCGCCGACGGCAGGCCGCTGGACACCCTGGACGTGAACTTGGACCGCTCTGCTCACCTCACCGCCAAGGCGCTCGAGGGTGGCGTGCACCTGCTCAAGAAACGCTCGGCTCCCCTGATCGCGCCCATCAGCCGCGTGGCTGTGGCTGCTCCCCTGATCCACAGCGCGCCGCTCGCCTACTCCGCGCCTCTCATCGGCTCGCGCCTGGCTGTGTTTCCCCTCGCCTACTCCGGCGCACACATCGCTTACGCTGGCTGGTAAAAAAATTACATCGTGGACTTGCTGAAATAAACGAATCGCCTAATACAATCTAAAAAAACTTTTTATTTACCATCTACGTCTTCGGCCTGTTTTTCTGACGGAAGACAGAACAGTGTCAAATTTTTTACTTTGCCAAGGTAGTCAGGAATGTAATAAGAAAATTGAAATTTTTTCTATGCTATAACTATACTCACATTCCAATCACAGCCAGACATTGTTGAAAATATCAGTTTACATCAAAATTATATAAAGTTTGTTTGGTTGTACATGCAAATATCACTTCAGACCCGATTTGAAAGAATATTTCAACATTAAGTAGCCAGCCCTTCTATCAATTAAGGTATTTACGAGTTCTTTTCATTCAGGGACAAAGTAAAGTTCCTTTTTGATACGAGTGAAACCATCAATCAACATATTCAATATTCAGCACCCTTTTTCTAGAACCTATAAAGAATCAGGAACATGTAAATAGGTAGTGCTTACGAAAAACAAATACCGGCAGTAATTGCTTTGTAAAAATAAATATCAATATCAGTTCTGAATGTTAATTGACAGCTACTAGTAGACCTTCAGCTATCGGATGTCAGCGACACGTAATCGAACGACGTATTGCGTTTGAAATGGATATTGTTTCACCGACCTAACTGTAGTATGATATGGGACACTACACTGAACAGTTTTTGTCACTTCCATTACGTCAGGTCTTGACAAATAGCAAATCAAATGTTAAAAAGAATAGTTTTAAATTATCGATTATCTTTTATTCAGCCTTCACAATTTTGTGTTTTATGATAGAAATTATTCCGCACGCAGCTTTGTCCGCATCCCCCGGAAACAGCTACTAGCTCCAGTTATTCTGATGTATAATCTATATTTCTTCCAGGTTTCATTTAAATCTGTTCAGCTATGGGATTGAATGCCATCCGTCCCAAACACAAAAACTATAGTTGTTCCAACTTGTAATAGTACCTACTTTAAGTTTCCACAGTTTTGCACCCAAAGGGTTGCACTATTCACACGTCCCCTAACTGACCGATCCTTCATCATTTCTGTAAATTAAGTTAGGAAAGGATTCAGAAAATTTCCTCTGCAGCTAAGAGCAATGATCAAACAATGTTAGTAGTGCAGTATGAGCACAGTGCAGATTAACCACTTGGATGCAATCCTTAAAGATAACTTTTATAGAAATAAAGTTAAAGAAACTGAAATTTTTATCATTCTCTATCCGTTGAATGTGGCTATATTGTTTTACGTGCTCACAATGGATGAAAACTTATTTACCAGACAGTATTCAGTTTTCACGGAGATCTTTTACCAGTCAATTAGTCAAACAATGTACCTTCAAAAGATAATGTCTACAAAGGTAAGGTTGTCTGGCTCAGTCTATGCGAAAGGTTAGAGTTCAAATTAATATAGTTTTCACCACTCACGGTAGTCAAAAGACAGCTAATAATGTACATTTGTCATCATTTATTTTTATAACTAGCTGTCTCCAGAACTATATAGCTTTGGCCAAACAAATGTCATCAGCCTGTAGATTAAAACCTATCTATAACTAAGCGTTCTATTTAATGACGACGTATGAAAATAATTGATGAAAATAAAAGATTTGCTTAACAAACAACAAATTGATGTTACTTACTGTTTATGAAGAACATAACATCAAGGTCACAAGACAATACCGCAATGGATTGCACAACTTGAAACTATATTGGGAGAAAAAATATACAAAAAGTACATTCCAATTTGATTTAATACATGAAGGTATTTAGTATTTACAGAGTGAGCAGCATATTATTTTCTACTTATGCCACAATTTACCAATGAGCGTAGTGAGCGATGGGTGCTGCGTAGGCGACGGGAGCCACTGCCAGGCGTGAGCTGATGACGGGCGCGGTGTAGGCGAGTCGCGCGCCGTGGACCAGGGGCGCAGCTACCGCCACGTGGCCGACCGGCGCGATCAGGGCAGCCGACCGTTTCTTGAGCAGGTGCACGCCACCCTCGAGCGCCTTGGCGGTGAGGTGAGCAGAGCGGTCCAAGTTCACGTCCAGGGTGTCCAGCGGCCTGCCGTCGGCGGCGAGGATGTTGGCGGGCTGGCCGGGAGCGAGGGACAGCGGCCCCCTATAGTTGCCATACGGCGCCAGGATAGGCGCTGTATAGGCTAGAGGCGCGAAGGGAGCCAGCAAGGCTGCTGATGCCGCGGCCACGATGCAGGACAACACCACCAGTTTCAACATGTTGTATGTAGGTCTGTAATGCGATCTCAGCTCAGATGCACTGACTGATGCATTCTTGTCGTGACAGACGCTTTATATACTAGTGTGATAAGATTACCATGATAGGCGTCGTTGGAATGCATCGTTGGCCATGAAAATACCACTTTTCTCCGAGAAAATAATTCATAAGAACAAAGCAATTAGACTTAATTATCGCAAACAATATTACTAGGTACTTAACGAAGCACTAACAGCGTTTTATATACATTTTTCTAATAAATAAATAAGGCAATGTCAATAATTATGTTTTACTTAAAATTCGGTAAATCCGGTACACAGGACAACCTCATATATTTCAATATTTCAGTCCAGCTACGATGACCGAGCTCATTATTGACACGCTTTTATTAGGTCGAGAAGTATGTAACTAACTGTGCAAGGGAATCTCCGGTAACAAATTTTTCGATCTTCCGTAAATATATAGTTCTGCTGACAATAATATAGTACAATAGAACTGATCTGATGTTGGAGACGGAACATATGAAGTGAAACTTCACGATAGAACATCGTATCATGCTAAGAACAGGTTGTAATGTTTGGATTCGCTGGAAAAGTCTTGTAATGAACTTTGACCAATTTTACGTGCATGTAGAAAAGCGTGCTTTTCTAGGGTTTTTTAATTGATTTTATACGATCGTAAAACTTGTGTTTTCTAAAACACCCCAAAGTGTAATCTTTGTGTTTTACATGTTTGTGTTTGTTTCATATAATAAAGTTTTAGTTTTGGAATAACTAATTGTTAGTACCTATACGTTGGTACACTACATGTACCTACATAAAGTTACAATTAATAAATTAATTTGTTAATCTTTTACAAATTGAGTTAGTTAAGTGATCGTGAAATGGTGTTGAGTTTGAATTATACTACGGCCTTTTAATAGACTGTCAAAGAAGGACATTTTTTGCATCTTCGTTAAGGTAATGTTTCTCTATTGGAAAACAAAAAAACAAATAAAAATGAGCTACTCGTTAAAGAGTATTCTCACCGAATGCAATGACAAAGGAGAGCTGAAAACTCGACTTTCAAATGGTTGGACTTCAAATTATAAAAAATACGTAACATGACGTAAAATTTAATTTTGTACAAGCTAATACACATATACAGGTAAAGAAAAATATTATGGGTTATAGTTTTGAACATAAAAAAGCCCACCATGAAAGTTCCATAGACCCAGCTCCAAACAAGTTTCTAGCAATAAGGTGATAATTCAGAAGACAATGCAAAGAATAAACAAGTTCACTCGAGTATCGAAACAATTTTTAAGACCCAAAATCAGATCAAGATAGGAGATCAGAAAGACACCAACAATTTTAAGGAATTCTTGCAAAATTGCTAGACTAGTCGTAGAGAATGAGATACTACGAGGTAACTTACACCCAACCTCGTACACATAATAAACAAACAAATATTTTCGCGAGCCAAATTCAACAATTTTCGAGCAAACACAGATTTACCTACTAAGTTGCATTTTGTTTTAACCGCGTGTTTTAGTTTCACACACACATACTTTCTATCACATTCAAAAGAAAAAGGGATTTGTTGAAAGAAAAATGCTTTTTACGAGTAACTCTCTTTATAAACTATAGGCAGATATATTGTCGAATATGCTAAACTTTCTTTACACAGTATTTCACCAATGAGGTCCCAAGACGCCAGCATGACCCAGGGGTCCCAAGCCCAGAGGAGCGACTGGTGCGCGCCAGCCGAGGTGTGCAGCGGCGGGCAGGGCGAGGGCGGCGGGCGCCAGCGCGTGCGCGGCGGGCAGGCCAGCCCACGGTGCGCCAAGGAGAGGAGCAGAGCGCTTTCCGAGCAGATGTCCGTGCCCTCCGATGGCAGAGTCTACCACCCGGGCGGTGTAGTGCACAGCGCGGTCGGCGTTCACACTGAGGGTGTCAAGGGGCCTGCCGTCTTGAGCTATGATGCTGGCGGGCTGGCCGGGAGCGAGCGACACGGGTCCTCTGTAGTTGTGGGCAGCACCACCCAGGGGCGCGGCGACCACGGCAGGACCGGCTACGCCGACAGCGGGTGCGTGAGCAACAGGAGCGGCCAACACAGGAGCAGCAAGCGGAGCCGCGAGAGGAGCCACCAGCGGGGCGCCTAGGTGAGCGCCCAATCCCCACGGCGCTCCCAAGCCTAAGCCCAGAGGGCCGAGGCCGAGGCCGAGTCCGAGTCCGCTGGGCTTGGCGGCCACCAGGGCCAGGACGGAGGACAACACCACCAGCTTGTACATTGTGGTCTGTGTTGTTTTCTTAGCAGAGAGCAACTGTAATTCTTACCCTCTATGCTGCAGCTTATATACCAATCAATTTCGTAGGCGTATTCCAGATACCTTTGTGACGTCAGCAAATATGCGGCTAGGCGTTGGCCGTAGGTCGCCGGTGGTTAGAAAAGGACCACGGGGCGGCGCAGGCGCCAAAAGCAGTGTCCGCCGGCGCGGGCTTCGAGATAATGCTAATTTCAACTCTAAGCAAATCGGTATACATATGAAATTGACTCCAGATTCGCCAGTACTTCCCTGTTCACCTTGAACGTTGATAAAGGGCCGTTCACTTGAAGTGATTATCTGCCTCGATGTGCAAAAATTCTAAATTACCCTTCGTTCTCCGTAATAGTAATTATACCTATACGCTCGTGTAATAGATGATCTCAATTAACTCACCAGTGTATACGTAGATCATAAATTAAGAATTTGGTACTGTCAGGCACACGGAATACCTGAGTGTCAACGACTTCTTACTTTAATTTGTACAATTTGTGAACTCACTTTAATTTAAATGTTAAATATCTTTTGACGTAACATAATTTTACAGGAGAACAATTTCGATTATTCGGGAAGATGTAATATCAAAGAAGTAATAACTACGCTAAACGCTTACAAATTATATTCGTGAAATAACAAATTGAGTGATAGCTCAATTTATCAAAAAAGAAAACGAATAATTTAACACAATCAACGATTGCTGCGTAGGCTCTTTTCTTTAATTTTATTGTACCTACAAATCTGTCAAATATTTTTCCTTATGACAGCTAAGTATGTCTTATTCTACCAAGAAAAAAATATAGGTCAATCAGAAAAATGCTAGCAAAGGCTGACTGCCAAGGATTTGAACTTGCAGATGTGCTTTCAGGTCTAAACAATTACTATGATAAAGGACTGGTGATTTCTAAGAAAAGGTACATTTTCACTTAATAAAAATCACATTAACCTTACGGAACGACTCATCCAAAAAAATCGCATTCGCTCAGGGCTGTCAATCACGTTTTTTTTTCCGGCTTTTAACTTACATTTCAATGTATGTTAGATTATCAGTTTTGTCGACTATTTTAAAATACATGGATTTCATGAGGTTTTGTTCTAGAACTTATGCAATGTAACATTCAAGACTAGACAATATGTATTGCTTTGTTGAAAAAAAAAATGGAATTTGGCATAAGACACGTTTTATTCACTAACCTCTGATCTCATCTGATATACCTACAACAACATGTCTACATACTTGATTGCTGTTCGAAAATATTCTCCCCCATTTTATTTAATATGCCCGGCAACCCTAAAACCAATTTAAATGAACGATCTTCGAATAAACAAACAATTTCTAAATAAAAAGATTTGTGGTAAAAGGCTACCATCTAATGGTCTGGTCATTGAACTCGCCTAATTAAACCCTTTCATAGGATGCCCGCAGAGGTGAACCCAATATTAATAAAACGCACAATAACCACGTCACTTTGATTGAGTGTTTTGAGCAAAAACGTGATAGTGTAAAAATATAAATAAGCTTTAATTCGTGCTTTTAAAGTTTCTTCTTATAATTTCCAATAGAACTCATGTTATCTTGAATGGCATGGAAACTCACACACATGAGTGAATTAGACTAGCTGCTACATCGATGGTACCGATCTATCTAAAATTGACTCATCATTCAACCATACCACACTACCACAGTACAGTTACGAATATAACAATACATATGTACACACAAGTACCTATGTATATGCGTAATAAACAAACACATGAACTTGACACCGCGTACTCAGAGAGTGTGACGTATGAACCGGTTGTATGCTCATACGCACCTCTTACGTACACACCCATACATGTAAACGTTACACATACATGTGTTACAACGAGTTTCGTTCGTGTTTTTGCCCCTATGGCTAAGACGACCTTCCTTGTTGGCCTTGTTGAAATCGAAATTGAAATCAAGGATGGTTTCAATAGAAGAAATGTTACAACGTAATTAGGTAGTTAATTGTTTAATTTTGTGTGTTTTGCAGTTATAATTTGGTTACGTTTAGAATGGAGTCCGGGAAAAAGTAGGCTTACACTCTGAGGGGTTGCGAAAGTCAGGCGTAGCAGCTCTCGTGACTCTTCTGACAGAAAAGGTGGAATTGTAGTGAAGGCGCAGTTTTAAGTGGCTGCGAGTCCCGCATAAAAACTTATTTTCCCCGAGCGGTGGCGGTATGCTTAGGTATTTTCCTCGGTAGACAAAAAAGAGCTACAATTCTATTTAAGTTTTAATTAAGAAGGTTGCGAGATAATCAAAGGTTACATCTATTTAGTGTGGAAGTAACGTCGTATATCAAATATATCTAAAATGAAAATAACGTTTTTGCGAGCAGTGCTTCATATAAGTCAATGACTTCAACCTTTTAATTAAGACATTATTGAAGAGTCTCAATGAACTTCACTACTTCTCACCTTTCCATGAAGTACTGACGACAATAAAACGATAAGTTTTAATTAAAACGAAGTCTTTTGCTGTTAATTAATTGGCTATGTTCACGTGAATGAGAGGAAAGCGATTTTCAGATTTTTCCTACTCCAAAAACAGTCTGTAATTTCTTCCTTAATTTTTTTTTTTTTGTATAAGATTTGATTACCATGGGCGAATTGTGAAGTATTATACTTTTTAATTTTCATCATCAGTCTGGATTGGATGGAGTCTGGGCTCTTCTTTTCTATGCAACCTTAATGTTAACAGCAAAACAAATTCTGGTGATATTTTACACTATACCAGTTCTACAGCCCATTGGAAATTTAAATATAATAATATGTCTTTCTATCAACATTAAACAACATTAACAACCGCAAACTGCATAACATTAGTCTCGCAACCTTAGGTATCCTTGCGCATATTGAAACTTAGCGCCGCGGGAAGTGGGGGTTGGCCGTTTAGCTGATGTAATTGAAAGTCAAATTACATCATTGTTATAGCCTTTATTATAATCTAAATAGAATTTTATCACTAATTACATCTAAGACTTATTTTAGCTACACACTTCCTATTTTGCGACCTAATTGAGTTTTTACTTCCCGCTTTTTCTTGACACTAAGTCAGCATGTTAAAGAATCCATCCAAGTGCGAAATTTTAATAAGGTTCCGGAACATCTGTCCAGGGAGCATCGCGTGCGAACGAGACCAAAGTTGAACGAACGAGGTCCAGTGACGCTCGCGTGTCACCAACTTGCGTCTCAGGCCGTGCAGCTGTCACCCGGCAATATTAATAGAACCTATCTCGGAACTAATACATCAAGATGTTAGCGAGATATGTTAGACCTTCATTGATAGCACTATACATAAACAAACAAGTTATAGGAAGTACAAGCAGAACATTAGGGCTTTATGAAAGAACAGAAGTTTTTTTTAAATATATTCTAAGAAATTAAATGTTAAAACAATACCTATTCATTTGAATAAAATTCTGTAAAGTAAAGCAACTTGGTTTCGCAGAATATATTCTTCACTTTGAATCCAGTTAATACACGACTTTGTTCTTATATCGGTTCTCAGAAAATATTGAATGATTGTAATACTGGTCAAACTTCGGGATAAAGAATATCATTCCTTGGAAAAACAATAATGCTGTGCTTACGATTCAGAGAAACTGATCACGTAATCCAATATTTGGTGATTACATCCGATTACTGTAAATAACATTGAAGTTATGTTATGTTTGTTGTTAGAGGCGAGCCTGAGGCAGTCGGTATTGTTGTTAAGTTGCGTTGTTGGCGCAACATTTGTTTATTTGTAAACAACAGTTCGGTTATGACTCGCTCAAACCCACACACATTATCTATCAATCTGATGGAAAAAGTTTACATTGCTCATGGCTAAGTAATAGCCGCTCGGGTCGATAGATCATACATAAAGGAGCGCTTAGCGCAATGGATCTGTGGTTGAGTTCTCCATGTTATGGAAGGCATGCTAAATTAATGGGTTATGGCTGTCATTCGAGCATCTTTGGCATTCTTTTCGGGCAATCATAAAGTTTAACAACCAGTATTATGAAGGGGTATCGGGTTACACAAGTAACAGGGTTGATGAGTTCATTTAGAGAGTCGCTCCATGTTAGCTTTTGACGCAAGGTGCTAGCAATCCAAACTATCCCTGAATAATAAATTAAAAATTATCGCGGTAAGGAAAACGCACATAACATATTCAGTTTAAAGTTTTCGAGCTACAAGTATAAATAGCAGGGATTACTGACTGTCGGATAAACAGTACAATTGATTTCACCCACTCGTAAATCATTTTGTATAATGAAGATAGGAACCGCAATTCGTCCCACACGAAATATTGGTAGTGGTCAAACCGTTGTCAATGACAATATTATCATGCAATTAAATATTAGGTTGCAAGCTTTGCTGTTCAAAACTAACTTTCTAGATGTAGGCAATATTGTTTCTATTATCTTTGTATGTTTGGTGTCAATCGATATAATAATGTTGCTGAGGAATTTGTTGCGCCACTTCTTCCCAGCAAAAACATAGGAAGTGTTGAAGGGTGAGCGTTTTGGGGGCTGTCTTATGTAAATTCCTGACGTTCAAAAAGTGCTGTCTTGCCTCGCCAAGTTTGAATAAATGATTTTTGATTTTGATTTTATAGATGTGACATCGGCGAATTTTATATGTTCCTTGTGATACGGATGCATTTCAGAGATATTGATACCAAACATCAAAAGCGCATTAAAGAATCTGCGTTATAAGACCATCAATAAAAAATATAGTTCCAATTACCGATCAGTACCCCTCTAACGACTTGCACAGCTACTTATTATCCAATCAAAGCTTGTCCATTTTCGTTATAATTACAGTGTACTAAACAAAAAATCAACATTGAATAAACTGAAGCAAGGCCTTCGGTTATAACAAATAGCATTCCGCGTCGCCATGACTGGACGCCATTCTTGTACAACTATCTCACATAATTATCATAAAGTTAACCCACTTTGTACCGCGAATACTATCATTTTGTGGCTTTTAATTGTAGTGTACCGTTTGAGGGTTAGAAGCCTCGAGGTATTTACATAAGTATGGTTTTAACAACCTGTCTTAAGTTCAACATGAATTCTAGCATTCTTCTTCTTCTTTCGTGTCGATGACATGTCTTATAGTGAGACTACACTTTGTCAGCCCAATATGCCGCCACAGCGAGAGCACGGCCGGATGCATTCATGAGGTCCTGCCGCGAGCAAGTTTCAGGGCACAGTGGACATGCGATGAGGTGGGACATGGTCTGCATAGCAGCCCCGCACTCGCACCCAAAGTCCAAATTCTAGCATTAGGGTTCAAAGAAGTTCAAGCTAAAAGTATCCAAAGTATGAATACTTAAACTATTTGTGTACTCATCGGATCAGTCCTATTGATGTCACTGAATAGGTAACACATTAACTATCACATTAGCAATGTTAGATCAGAAACCCCTAAATTGTCGTATTGACCAATTCGTTACATTCACAACGTAATAAGGTATTGTGATTAACTAAAAATAAGTTCTGCGAAGCTTATTGATGTCCTCAAACGTCCTAACCGATAACGAAGTATTGTATGTCTGTTACATAATTATGATAATGGATATAGACATTATGATCAGTGCGTAACTGTCTGGTAACCCCGCCATATAATACATACGTACATAAGTATGTTATCTCTTTGATTAGTGTTATAACAACGGACAAAGTTGAAATTAAGTTAATTCGAATCTATTGTTTTATGACTGTTTGTTAGTGTACTTTTGTTTGAAGGATGGTGATGCGTATCATTCCTACATTATTTTTTAAAAGTTACCTGTTTTCTAATTAAAACGTTTCAAATGCCGCAACACAAAAATTCTGTCATGCTCCTTCCTAGGTTAGTAAGCTAGGTTAGGTATGTGCAACATAACATTAAACTACAAATACTTATCATTCTAGCTGACTAACACACATACATCATCCATTCAGTCATACATTTCCGATGTCAAAAGCTCTCGATAGCAAATCATCGAGTTGTGACAACAATCGAGATATATTTCGAGCTGGACTCGTTTCGCGGGGGTAGGCGAGTGTTTAGCCTATGTTACTTACTACCTGTGTTGTCGTGGCTTGCCTTGATCTAGTAAGGCTTGCCAACTCGGCTAGCGTCGACCATAAAAATATCACGCGATATTGCTGTTAACACGGAATTTAATGTTGCTATTTACATAGGGAAGCGATAATGCTGTTTGTTTTTAGTGGTGCTTTATTTGTTTTCAAAATTTATGTTCATGTACCTGCTGTATTGTACGATTTGTCATGATCGTTTAATTCGTCTCGAAAAGGAGGAAGAATCAAGTACTGGGCACAATTTTGCCCTGACAAATTTTGTATTTATACCTATGTATATGCTAACTATTCCTGTATTACCTTTCGATTTTACTTGTTGCTTTTAATTTAAATATTTTTTAATAAGAAACTTTGCCTTTATAGTACCTATGTGATACATAATAGTCCAACAGTCCTTAGTTCTGTACTCAATTAAGTGTTTAAGTGAAAAGTTGTGACGTCTACAAACACGTCACGTCTCACAGTTACACAAGCCTTTGTGTAAGGTGCTTCCCTTTAGGAAATATCACTAGCGGCCTCGTATCACACTTATATGAGTTAAATGTCTTAAACTATAAGAAAAATAAATGACAATCGATGAGTTATGAGCTTGTTTCTGATCGAACAATTTTACCTTACAAAATAAAAACCAACTACATTGAACCCTGACCTTATAAAAGATTACTTAGTACTACAAAAACAGCTTCTACTCAGTCATAAAAAAGATTTACTTTTATTTCACGAATTTCCATATAAAAGCCTTTTATCGTCTATCTTATCTGCAGGCGCCGACGCGCACGTAACAATAAATCGCGCTTGATATCAACAATGAACACTCAATGTTTGCCTTAAAAGGCCGATTGCTTTATGCTACGCTTCGGTGTGACAGCGGGACGCTTTATGCAAACGTGAGCGGTATAACGTATTGTTCGAATGAAAATGGCAACTTAGTTGAGTTATCAGATCGCTCCAGTTTACCACAAAGGTACATTGTGCATTGAGCACGCCCCCGCGTCCACAAGAACATCTATTCTCTTAATAAGTAGCACAATAAAACTTTATGTTTCACGTTTATCGCGATTAGCAACTATTTCTTAAGAGAGGACATTTCTTTCAAACAGTACTTCAATGATTAATTTGTTCTCAACTAGTTAGAAACTTTGAAATTTCGCTAATCTGTATGTTTAGATTGATAAGGAACTGAGTTTCAAAAAGGAGGATGAATTCTGATTTCTTTTTCATTTTCACCTTTTGGAAAATGACATGTAAACTCCATTTTCTACAGGCAGAATTACATATCCCTTTGCCATTCGAATAAAGAAAGAATTCGTGACATCATCAGAAAAATATTTGTATGGTTTGGTTGAGATAAAATACCATTGAATATAATAGAGACACCGTATATTTTATTTCGGAAATAATTAGTTTTAACCGTAAATATACGACACATTATTAAAACAGGGGGGAAAATACTAGTCCATTATAATATGATGAAACCATCTTATAAGGGAAAGTAGATATGTACAATGATTGGCAATGATTAACAAATATCACAAAGAAAGGAATCGATTTCAGTTTATCATTTTTATTGTGAGTACAATTACTTTTTATGCATTATCACCTTGAAATCCAGATATATCATTAAACGGATTTAGTTCACTACATTAAGTTTCAATTGAAAACTTTAGTTTTTCATCACCCGATAACTTTTAGATACATATTAATTATCTAGTAGACAACTTGTCTACTAGAATTTTTAAAGAATTCAAAAACAAAATGTTTGCTCCATCTTCAACATTAGAAATTAATCACACATAGAAAACATATTGTCATTTCATATACACCAAAGTGACAAACTTTTTTTTATTATTATTGGTCTACATGCATCATCACTGTTTACAATTATCATATCTGCCTGATCAAATATGGCAGCATGTAATTATATATCAACAAGTCACTTGAACTTTTCATACAAGTGTCAGGTTTAGCGTTTCCTTTTATATGTCAAACAGGCTCTTTCACTCGCGTCAGTCCTTTTAATTAATTAATAAGTTATTTATAACTTTATAGGCACAGCTACAATTTAATGTTCAAAAGTAAAGCCGTTTATTAATCTCGTATTAACACTTCAAGTATAATTTTACGATAGATTGCGTCCGAGAGCTAAGTTTATGCAAATTTTAACCAACCCTACTTGCCTTGCTATGCTGATAGTAATTAAATCAGTCCATTGCCATTAGATTTTACAGCTCTCAAATCTAAATCATTAGGCAATCGAAGTTAATTGTATTATTATTTTTACATATCGGGACTAAAAAGCAATTAAAAGTAGAGTACCTACTTAGTTGATAAGCAATCTTTTCAATCAGTCTGTGAACTTACACAACGCGGAGATGACGAAATTGATTGGTAACTTGCATCAGGAGTAGTTAACAAAAGCTCTCAGTTCCAATAGCTTGAAAGTGCGAACAAATAGGTTACTGCTTGTGGTTAACGAAATTACTGGACATATTATCACATACAAAGTATTTCCTCATTACAATAAATGCTGTAGCACAATGCAAACTTGTCAGAAGTTTCTGTGTCATATGCATCAAGTAACGCGCCATATATGTAGGTACCTATACCAAGTGAGAGGAATAAAAACTGAATTTTAAAAACAATATGTAATTATGCTTCAACGTGCATTATGTCAAAGTATACATATAATACTAGATGCATTATGTCAAAGTACTACACTAGTACACTTTCTGTACATATCTATGAAGGCATGTCCACATAAGCTGCATATACAGTGATCTACAGGGTTTGAAGAACAACACCAGATCAGCAGAGATAGAGCAGATCTAATAAAGGCTGTTTAATAAAATTTTGCTGATGAAAATATGTTGAGTTTCACCATACCGTAGGTAAAAATAAAAGAAGAATGTCAGAACCATCTCGCATCTCTCTATCGCTCTAAGGTTTGCTGTTAGAGAACCCAGTTCTGGGTTAAGCTCGCCTTTGTACATGTCTTCTCTGTGTTGTGTGTATTTTTATATGTTTTTTGTGTACAATAAAGAATAATAAAAAAAAAAACCATAATGATGTTACCAACTGAATTTCAAATCGTAAGTTTAAGGTCCGTATTACGAAAAACGGTGTTCCAAAAAATATCACGTTCGCTCCATTACAGTCGTTTTGTTAGTTTATTACTAAGATAACAGTTGCACTTTAGATGGACTCCATATATAGACATATGTAAGTACACAGAGATCACGTTTCTCCACTCACGACTAATAGCCTAATCCGTAAATGTCCTTTCTATATCATATACTATTTATCCTGTCCTTATATAAAAAGTTCCCATTTCTGCTAACTGACCTTAAACTAGAGACAATGTTAAGTCCAGCTTATCTTTTTTAAACTATCTTTAAATATTAATTTATAATGTCAGTGTGGGCAAAAAGTTAAGAGGCGACAAATGTCATACGAGTTAACAGATATTCAAGGCTCGAGTTTTGTTAAAATTTCACGAGAAAGCCGGTTTCAGTTCAGTTTACAACGTCAAGATTTTTGCAAGTTGGTAGATCAATCAGCTTTTCAAAGTTCTATAGTACCCCAGGTAACGGATTTTAACGTCGAACTTCCGCATTAATATCCATCCTTATCGCGGTTAGACAATGAAAAATAAAATTCACTATTTATTACCACTTGTCTTTTCACTTACGTGACTAAAAACTGGATTACTTTCATGTCAGCCCTTTTACCTTTATGTAAATGTTCATCAACAAAAATGGAAATTGATATTGTTTCATTCATGTTCAGGCTCTAAGTTACAACATTACCCTTAAGTGCATTGAAGTATGATTAGGTACTTTACCGCCTACAAAACCGACTATACTGAGAAATCAATGTATCTCAGTACCTACTCATTAATTCACAAAGATATCCTTAAATGATTGGCATTCTGTAGCACCTATATCCTGATTCCTAAAATACCGGTCTTAATATATTTTTTGCAAGAGTTTTTACATTACAATCGTCGACCACATAACGCCAGTGGAATGATAAATGAAAATGCCCCGTATTTAACATACCCACTCGTGTTTTTAACAGTCTAAGCACATGTGGCATACATACACAACTGCAGTTTGTATATGCGCAGTTTGCAAAATCCGATTTAAAATGCCCTATAAGGAAAACGCTTATCTTTTATCACAGCCTCGAAGTAATAGGTTTTTCAAAATCATTAAATAATTAGTCATGAAAATATTTTGTTTCGTCGAAACGTTTTATAAACGTGAGCAAGTCACTTTATAATAAGGAAATCCAGTTGAACCTTAAAGGTTTCCACTGAAAAACGTGCTCTTAAGTAGATGACAACATGACGATGACGACTTCTTAAAACCACGTTTTATAATAAGGTGGATGAGGTTTAAGAACGAGTTGATCTTAAAATCTTAAAGTTTATTAATCAATTCCTTTGTTTAAAAAAGAAAATTAGAAGAATTTCATTAACAAACTGTGTGCATTACCTACTAAACCTAGTTCCACAGCTTTATTGTGTCAAGTTATCAGTCATATTTATAATTAAATTAATTTGTAACACTAATAGCATGCAGTTCGTGACAAATTCCAGGCTTAATCGTAAAACAATTGTAATGCTAAAAGCCCAGACACAATAAGATAAATGCTCACAAACTTACCTAGACATAACTTCACGGTCATCATTTATTACGCGCTTCAAGGAATTTGGTCAATGGCGGGTCTAAATATTATATGAATCGAATTGTGAATTAAAGCTCCTGCCTTCATTGGCAACAGAAATATCTGTGTATAAACTTTAAATCACATCGGCATACTCAGCCTTTTAAATGACACCTACCAAAAAATATAGAACATCAGTATATTTAAGCTACATGTTGGTTCCATACAATAGCAAGTCATCCTTAGGGCACATATTCAGACCATGGCTTCTATAACATAAAATAATAATAATACAATATTCTGATTATCCAACACGGGAATCAAACTTGACGCTTCTGGTCCACTTCTCAGCAAAAGATAAAACTTTTGTAAGTCATGTTTTTCCCCTCCTAAAAGAATTCAATTCATTCAGAAAGTTGTAACACAATTTAATTCAACCTTTAACAATAAATCAATAAATAAAGAAAACTATGATGCATAAATTATGTTAACCGACCAATAAATCACGAAAACCAATGCCTTACTACATCTTAAATAGGAACGATAACTAACGTCCTAAGTTATCGGATCTTGCTCAAATGGGACGGAACGGGCCCATTTTAATGTCATTGACCCGAGGAAAATGTACACACCTAACGGAAACGCAATATTAATACATTTTGTATAGAACTTGATGCTGGAGTGCCAACTTTAATTACACTCAGCCGAGTGACATTTTGTGTTATGTTTTAAACTGGCTTCAGTAAGGGTCGATGACCTCGGGTACCTTATCAGAATGTCCGGGATGTAAATAATGCAAAACAGGAAAAAACAGCTATCTGGGAGTCCTTCTTGGATGTACTCCTAGGGAGATCATCTTGCTATAAAATTGTCTGTTTACCAGTGCAACATTATTGAGTTTCCTAATTCAGATTACAAGGTAAGGTGTTGTTTTGTTCCAATATTAATATCATGACAATTTGCTGTATAATTAACTCTTAGTTTTCGAATACAGTATTTATGTCCGGATTGTTAAACGTTAGCCTAAAAGTATAAGTTTCTTAGCAACCTCGCACAATATATTGACTACTCGAAATACGTTTAACGAGCTCCTGTGATTATTCCATGGAGACGAAGTAAGAAACTACACTTCCTGTGTCGAACTTACTCGCCTATAAATAAACTCGTATATGTGTCGAATAAAAGTAGAGGTAAATAAACATTTTATTTCGGGACTGCCAGAATTAGCTCCTGCCTACTTTTAGTTCACGAGAAGTCATTCAAGTCAAAGTTATTCATCCCTTCTAATAAATGTAAAAGTTAAAATAACTCAGTCTTTTTGTCTGTCGCTATTTCACGCCAAAACTAAATTAACACAAAAAATATTGTAACCAGGGAAATCAACATCGTTAGTTGGTCTATAACATGCATATTATTTATTTTAGACTTCTTTCTCAAAAATAACCCGAAAAAGGGTAAGTATAAGGGTACTTTTGATCTAGATACGAAACAGCGGTGGACCCGCGGGAAATAGCTAGTTACTTGAAACTTAACTCTGCAAAGAGATCCGATTTTCCCAACTTATCAAAAAAAAGTTCTTCTTTGTCACCTTCACCAAGACCTGTAGATAATAATTTTCCTTAGGTAGGTATCAGCATTATGACGATTAATTTAATTTCTGACGTCACTAATTAATGGTTAAAAAAACAATTAGCGTAAAATCCGATTCGGTAATTCTATTCAGTCAGCCCGCATTGATTGTTTCAAGGTGAACGTATTTGTTCTAACGCTATCTATATTAACGTCATTCTATGCGGCCATGTAGGGTATTTACCAACCTAATCCTATCCTTCCTTATGGCATACTGTATGAAACAATAAAACTAATTCCATATCTATGAAATGGCAGCTAATGTGTGAGAATATTGTGTCTTGCAATTGTAAAAGATTTAACTCGAAAGGATAGGTAACAATCCTACCTTGCTTACTAGGCATGGAAGACGCTAAAATGTGAAGAAAACCTGTGTGATACGTAGTTATTTCTTAGTATGTTGTACTTAGTGTAATATCAATAAGCTTGTTAAATATAATTTCGATTAAATTAGTGACGGTAATTCTAATTCTGTTTTCAAATTGATAAACGTTCAATCATTCTATCAGTTATTCGTTTTATTAGGCTTATGCTGAAGAAACTTAGACTTTTTTTATTTGTTGTTTTAAAGCTATTATACACGTATACATAGCTGCTTATGTACTTACATGTGAACTATTTTAATCTCCATAATCTAACAGTATTTCCGCAAATTTTTAACTGTAACAACAAAAAATAACTGACGCAATGTTATTTAAGAATAACTAATTAGAATAGTTTAATATCCTTTATAAAGCATAATATCTCGTGTATGAGTCCGTTTACGCTCTATTTAAATATTATAATTAATTCTACGAAAAACAGTGCAACTAAACAATAAATTATTATATTTTGTATTGCGTTGTACGTTAAAATATGATCCATAATCCTTTCACTTAAGTTTTAAAATTAAAACATTACTTTTTCAAACCTTATTTTTAGTGTTACATTGATATTGACACTTCAAATATGGTATTTCAATGCTATTATTGATATTGCAAGGAGGTGAATAAAACGACCAAACTATCGGGTTTCTGATTTCTTTTTATAACTTCTTATTTAGGTAAACTACCTTATATTCAACACGGAGTTTCCCCTAATTTCAAGCCTAGAAATAGCTTACTGAAGTACCTAATGATAAAATGTGTTTTCATCCCACCATCTCGGAAAGAGTAGTTTTACCCTTTGATATCTGAGCGCAAAAGTCGTTTTTATCCTCTAGAGCGGCAAAGTGATTTGAATTTAGAACATCGTGTGCAAAATACTCCATTTGTGACAATCTTGATAAGACTTTTCAAACAAATACATATTAAACAAATAAAATACTGCTTAAAATAATTATTCAATTAATTAAGAATTTTTTATTATTGTATTTACATAGATTTATAACCTCGTTTCATTTTTAAACTGAGTTTTCAAATAAATGAACTTTAATAGGCACTTCTTTTTAATTTGATACTGATATGTGCGCGCCATTTTGTTTTCTTGCATTTAGTAATTTCCTCGATGAGGTGGGATGAAAAGTT
This sequence comes from Helicoverpa armigera, assembly GCF_030705265.1. Lineage (NCBI taxonomy): Eukaryota > Metazoa > Arthropoda > Insecta > Lepidoptera > Noctuidae > Helicoverpa > Helicoverpa armigera. The sequence goes on along the minus strand of NC_087130.1, from coordinate 6,159,602 downwards.
ACGTGTTGCACTCGAGTGCAAAGATTTTTCACCTTGTGCTCTTTTGATTCCCTCGCTATCGCTCAGGATTCTAATTATTGAAACACTCGCTACGCTCGTGTTTCAATTTTAGAATCCTTCGCTTGCTCGGTCATCAAAATTGAGCCCGCGGTTAAAAAGCAACTTTGCACTCTTGTATAACAAATAACTATTGTTACAACATCAATACACACGAATAAATAAAATATTAAAAAAAATGGTATGAGATTAATGAATAAGTTCAGCATATTGTCAATGTCCAAAGTTGCAAAGATATCGATCGTATGTGCTATATTGACAACAACACGGAACTAAATGTATTAGTAATCGAGTAATTCCTCGTGTTCTTGGACACTACTCCGCTTGACTGGGCGCGAACCTTTCATTGTCCGCCGCCCGGAGCGCGAGCGCAATGAATGAGCTTCGAGATACAGCCAAGCCAATTGCAACTTAATGCTAAAGTACTAAGAGTGATTTTAAACAATCAAATGGGAGTCAGTTACTTCTCTTTACTTTTAAAACAAAGAAGCAGCTTTTGTAATAATAGCACTTATAACTTTATAAATCTTATAGGTCATGCAAAAGCTACAATTGGCTAAGTACTAATAGATTATTTGCCACAAAATTAGAGTCAAGGCACTTTCCCAATGCTGCAATCCAAAATGAGTCAAACGAAGGCTGAAACACTTTCGCAAATTATTGTTAAAGTAATTAAAATATGGAAACAGAAGATCCGTTCGCGATTTTCTAGCAGTTATTATGTAGAGCAACGTCATACATTTCGCTGTCATCGTCGCGCACTACATACTCCGACCACGAAATTCTTCTACGATGTAATGTTTGACCGCCGCATGTGCGCGAGGTCAAATTATTGACAACTGACATTGTTCTATGTAAGCAACGAATATACTCGTACTTACGCCTGAAATTGCTTTATCGTTTAATTATATCCGGTCAGTATAAATATGAGTGTTTGCGAGTCGAATTTATCAGTCGACCGTCTGCGGTTTGAAGTGATCTAGTTCGTCAGAAAAAACACAGACCACGTTCACAATGAAATCGATGGTGGTGTTATTCGCTGTGATGGCCGTGGCTTGCGGCTCCCTGGTGCCGCTGGCGCAGCCCGCGCACCACGCGGCGCTCGTGCTGGACCCGCACGGCCGGCCGCTCGACACCGCCGAGGTGATCAACGCCCGCGCCCTGCACCTGCAGGCTAAGGCCCTGGACGGACACTACGCTCCCCTCGCGCACGCTGCTGTCGTGCCCTACGCGCACTCCGTGGTCGCGCCCGCCGTGCTGGCCGCGCCCGCCGCCGTCTCCCACCAGTCGCGTGTGGACGTGCGCAGCAGCCCCGCCGTCGTGAGCTCCGTCGTCGCCGCTCCCGTGCTGGCGCACGCCGCCTACTCCTCTCCCCTGCTGGCCCACTCCGCCCTCGCTCACTCGCACTACCTGAAGAAGCGCTCCCTGGGACACCTCGCCTACGCCGCTCCCGTGGTCGCCCACGTGGCGCCCTCCGCCGTGTCGCACCAGTCCCGCGTGGACGTCGTCTCTAGCCCCGCGGTGGTGTCTCACGCCGTCGCTCCCGTGGTGTCTCACGCCTACGCCGCTCCCGTGGTGGCGCACGCCGCCCCGGTGCTCGCCGTGGCTCCCTCCGCCGTCTCCCACCAGTCCCGCGTGGACGTGCGCAGCAGCCCCGCTGTCGTGTCCCACGCCGTGCACGCCGCTCCCGTCTACGCCGCCGCCGCTTACGCCGCTCCCGCGTACTCCGCGTACGGCGCTCACGCCGGACTCCTGCACTCTGCTCCCCTCGCCCACGGCCACGCCTGGTGAACAGCGAAACTGACGAACACCTAAGACTATGAACCTAAGATGATGTAAAAATAATAAAAAAAAAGTTATTTATGAAATAAATAATAAGGGAAACCCTACTTTTATGTTTTAATTGAATGCAACCCCAAATGTATAAGTTATTTATATTTAAGATGCATCATTGTATTTATCAACAGACTACTCTTATATGACAAAAGCTTTATTTCATAGCCAATCGAGCTTTTCAAGACGAGAGTAATGTACCTATACCTTACTTTATTAATTTAAATCTGATCGGTGGTTTTTACATGTACTTAATAACATGAAATTGTTTCAATAATTCATGAATTTAAATTGATATAATTGCAATCCCAATTCTTCTGGATCCCCTTTGAAGGTATGATGATGACGTACGACGACGATTAAATTATATTCTATAATATACACGCCATGTGATACGCCGTATATGATACGCCTGATTGTAAAAGTCCTTGATTTATGGGCAGTAAGATTATTAAATTCCAACTAATTATTTATCACCATGGTTTGATGGTTCAGTGGTGGATAAATATCATATTATCAAATTATCCTAAACTAACAAAATAAAAGGGTTTATTAAACTTTTACGATCGAAATATTCAATGAGCTTGACCGATTAAGCAATTGTCATTATTTTTTTAGTAAAGTAAGCCCTGGAAATGTCTGGAAAACACAATAGGGTTCAAGTAGAGAGTTATTCTAAGTGCGGTTGCCCCTATCTATGTATATCCTGAAAATAGACCAAATGTCTTATCCAAAAATACAAAATTTCTTTGTAGGTACATAAGCTTCAAAACACCTTGATCCTGTTTGAAAAAAAAGCATCAACGTTACCTGTCGTTTAAGCTATTTCAGACTTTTTTGTGACTATTACTTATAGAAAATCACTAACACTACATAATCTCACAAGCTAACGTAGCTACGAATCGTTACCTTTCAGATCCAGTTAGATGGTAATGGTTGGTAATTAACGCCAGTCCTTTCCATTGTGAAAGGAGGCCTATGCCCAGCAATGATGATGCTGATGGACAGCTAGTGGTTGCAATCGCAACTGCTGCTCACAAGGATAAGGGTCCAGAATTCGATTCCCGGGCCGGGCCAAAATCGCTGTTTGAATTAATCATTAAGCTAGTGCAAAAACCATACATCACGTCGAGATTTCAGTAATTGATTTCCAATAACGTCCGATGAATAACTTAAATATTGTACCTATGCATGTGTCAAACCACGTACTCAAACAACCCTTCTTGGCAGTCGGGTAACAAGATGAATATTATGAATAGTATCGGCCACGATATCGAATCTAAAATAGATGCTAACCACTTTCGCCTTCATTAACTTCATTAAAAACTACATTTAATATTCAAAAACTTAAATATATTTTTACTTTTCCTTTTTGTTTGTTAGGAAGGACATGTATTTATGTAGAATATGTATGTGAAAATACTAAACTTTAAGAACATTCTATTTTATTTAAAGAACTATTACTGAAATTGAATTTAATGACTTCAATTTAATTTCCTGATTCTGTAACTTAGATAATTCAATTCAATTACTTATATTTTTTCGCAGCTCTCAAGTAACTACCTATTGTAAATGCGGGCACAATTACGATTCCCGAAGTAATTTGGAATACTTAAGAATGTATAAAAGAACACTTACAATATGCAGTTGCTGTGTGAATTCACTTGGAATGAATTTTCTCGAACATACTTATGTCCTATTTTAAAAAATGAGTCAGTAAGTTATATCTTTATACACCGCTACAAACTTTTACGCTGAACTTCAATTTCAGGCAATTTCACCAGTAATATTTTTTTTTATCGTTGGAAAACTAGCGCTTTACAAAAAAAGGTATTCATGGTGAAAAAGGCAATTATAGGTAGGACAGCGGTAGGATAACACAATTAAACTGATATTTCAAAAAATATATTGAAAGTTTTCACTTACTGACTATAAACCTAAATACTTTCACTAGAACAGTATAGGTTAAAACTTTAAACCTCCTAGGAATATTAAGAATAGTTATTATTAAAAACTTACAAAATATTGAAATAACGTAGAATCTGAGACTTTCATACAAGTTAAAATAAAATAAAATAAAAAGTTTTTTATTTCAATAAATCATTTACAAGTAAATTGTTGGGGCTTCCCAGAAAGTAATCAAAAGATACCTACCTGTGTTGGGATAGCCTCGCTCTTCCAAAGTAAAACAGCAAGTTAGATTTATATATGTTATGGACCAAGTGATAAATTGGGCACTATACATAATGCCCGGTCAATATGAAAAATGCCCAATATGAGAGTGCAATTTGATAATAAATATTCAAATAATCAAATTGACCGGGCACTATACATATTGACTGTGACCTTTTGGGCAAAGTAATACAAACATATTTAAGTTCAATTTTTTTATTGTTATTGCCATTTAATCTATACTAATATTATAAAGCTGAAGAGTTTGTTTGTTTGAACGCGCTAATCTCAGGAATTACTGGTCCGATTTGAAAATTTCTTTCAGTGTTAGATAGCCCATTTATCGAGGAAGGCTATATAGGCTACTTTTTATCCCGGTACGGGAAGTGGTTCCCACGGGATGCGGGTGAAACCGCTGGCAGAAGCTAGTTTAAAATAAAGTAAATATTAAACCAAATAATTAGCCTCATGATTTTGATTAATTATGAAGGACTTCTGCCTTAAAAATCCACTAGTTTTTGTATTTCAAAGTTAAGGAAAGTCATATTAAAAATATAACATAAAATATAATTAAATTTAAAACAAAAATTTCACTCTCTCAGCGAAATCTCTGTCTCTGGAACATCATCAGGTGACATAAATCTTTCCTTGCAGATAGTTAATTGGTTTCTTGAATATAGTTGATTTAAAACACCTTGTTTTGTTCCCACTTTATAAAGGTTAAAGGTTAAACTTTAGCAAGCATATTTCTTCCATCGCTACGAGCGCGATCAACTTCGGGAACTCGGACCCTTACAGTGTCATCAATTGCAGCCATGGGATATTTAGCGCTTGATACATCCAACATTATATTTGCTTGTTTTTGCAAATTTATTTAAGTATGCGTACTTCCCCCCGCCCTCCCACCGCGTAAAATATAGCTTTTTATTATCAAATTGCCCAACTGCCATGTAGCAATATAATAATGCCCGTGCAATGTGATAAATAATGAAGTTAAGATAGTTATTAATCACTTGGCCCGATAAAGCTAGACATTATTCATAATGCTCGGGCATTATTTATAATGCCCGAATTAATCACATGGTCCATAACATATATACTATCAAATGAGTTTAGCTTGAACAAGTACATAGAAATATAAGGGTTGTCAACTTTGGTGTAAGTACTTTCTTCTTCTCGTTTAGGTAACATAAAAACTAAAACCGGTTATTTCTAAAATAAGATAGCAATGCAAAGTGTACACATTTCCTACGTATTTTTGTTTGACCGCCACACACTCACCGAGGTCATTGCAAAGCTAGTGAAACAATGTAGTAACGCATATACGCGTCTGAAATTGCTTTACCTTTAATTTATATCCGGTCAGTATAAATATGAGTGTATGCGAGTCAAATTTATCAGTCGACCGTCTGCGGTTTGAAGTGATCTAGTTCGTCAGAAAAAACACAGACCACGTTCACAATGAAATCGATGGTGGTGTTATTCGCTGTGATGGCCGTGGCTTGCGGCTCCCTGGTGCCGCTGGCGCAGCCCGCGCACCACGCGGCGCTCGTGCTGGACCCGCACGGCCGGCCGCTCGACACCGCCGAGGTGATCAACGCCCGCGCCCTGCACCTGCAGGCTAAGGCCCTGGACGGACACTACGCTCCCCTCGCGCACGCTGCTGTCGTGCCCTACGCGCACTCCGTGGTCGCGCCCGCCGTGCTGGCCGCGCCCGCCGCCGTCTCCCACCAGTCGCGTGGACGTGCGCAGCAGCCCCGCCGTCGTGAGCTCCGTCGTCGCCGCTCCCGTGCTGGCGCACGCCGCCTACTCCTCTCCCGCTGGCCCACTCCGCCCTCGCTCACTCGCACTACCTGAAGAAGCGCTCCCTGGGACACCTCGCCTACGCCGCTCCCGTGGTCGCCCACGTGGCGCCCTCCGCCGTGTCGCACCAGTCCCGCGTGGACGTCGTCTCTAGCCCCGCGGTGGTGTCTCACGCCGTCGCTCCCGTGGTGTCTCACGCCTACGCCGCTCCCGTGGTGGCGCACGCCGCCCCGGTGCTCGCCGTGGCTCCCTCCGCCGTCTCCCACCAGTCCCGCGTGGACGTGCGCAGCAGCCCCGCTGTCGTGTCCCACGCCGTGCACGCCGCTCCCGTCTACGCCGCCGCCGCTTACGCCGCTCCCGCGTACTCCGCGTACGGCGCTCACGCCGGACTCCTGCACTCTGCTCCCCTCGCCCACGGCCACGCCTGGTGAACAGCGAAACTGACGAACACCTAAGACTATGAACCTAAGATGATGTAAAAATAATAAAAAAAAAGTATTTATCAAATAAAATAATACTCAAAATAAAGTTTATATTTTATTCACCTGTTTGAAGTAATAAATAGGAAATAAGTAAGAACTTATCATGATAATAAGGAACGATTTACACAAGCCATATGGGAACTCAGAAAAGTCTAGTAATAAAAAAATCGTAATTTCTTCATTAAAACTAAGGTTGTGAAATGTAATGGAATTTAAACGGAATAGGATTTGCCAGAAATATAGCCCAAGTTTGAACGTGCATAATATCTGGTTTAGCGTGTCACAATCCACGCTTATTTATTCAAACGGGAGCCTGACTGTTTGGCAACTGTTCATTACATCTAAATTATATTTTGTATGTAGTTCCTGAGTAAACTAAATATCATCGGCCTATTTCTGAACAATCAGGATGACAAAGCCCTCATTACACACTGAAAAAGTTCATCATGATTGCACCATTAGATATGCAAATATACTATGATTCTAGCAAGAATTTGAAGTTTAGTGCTACTCGCAAAATAACATAGGATATTTATACATCTTTAGAAAATCGTCTGTCTCAAAAATAAAAGTTCAATTTGTCGAAATTAGTAAATCAGAAAAACCTTTTAATTATTCCTTTTAAAATATTTCTGAAGGTCATAAGCAGATAATATGGAACACAAATTATTTATACAGTACATAGAGGAAAGGGAAATAGTTTCAATTAGTACAGCTAGATCGTCATCTTCTCGCAGTAAACAGACTTGTAAGAAAGCCTAAGCCTAAAATATAATCACATCATTAAGTCATATTATGCATAACTAAAATATTAAGTAATGCCTTAAAGAGTTACTGAAAGAGTTTTAAGCGTCTAAATAAATCTATTCCAAGACAGCAACAGTTAATAGATCAATTATTTAAATAACAAGTGAAGGTTTTGCCGATGCCGCTTGCTTTGTACTAAGTAACACCATTTAATTACTCTCAAAAACTGATTATTCACTGTCAACTATATGAAAGATTGCTTATCAGTCAACTTAATAGAAGTAATAAAAGCCAGTAAATACAGAAATAGCCTCGTATTCAGAGCAATGTCTTCGAACAATGAGCTGAAATAGTCTGACAATAATGGTTCGCGGAATGCGTTTAATGCATCTACTGAATGTTATATATTTGCCAATTGCTAACCTTGTGGAATAGGCAATTAAGGTTTAGCGGTGTCCTTGCGACTGTCGCTTCGGATACATAAAGATAGTAACTAGCTTTATAACTATAATTATAATGGAGCTTACAATAACCCCTCTCACTTAGGATTTCTATCAATGATACAGGTTTCTAAAATCGCCTATAGGACAAATCTTTTCTATTCATGCTATAAAAGTCTTTCAAATAATTTTGGTAGAGATACTTGCCTAAATCACCATTATTTTATCTTTCAAATTGTTATAAAAAAAATTCAAATTTAAAATATCATTCAAATTGTAGACTTGCATTTTACATGTTACTGATTTATTAAATACTAGCTGGTGCCCGCGACTTCGTCTGCGCAGGTTTAGTATTTCGAACAATATGTTTACAAATTGTAGCCTATGTGTTATTCTGATGTATAAGCTATATTATTGTAAAGTTTCATTAAAATCCATTCAGTAGTTTTTGCGTGAAACAGTAACAAACATCCATACATCCATACATCCATACATCCATACATCCATACATCCATACATACAAACTTTCGCGTTTTTAATATTATAGTAGGATAGTGCGTAATTTTCACAGGAAACAGCTATAATCTATGTCTATATGCTTTGAGTCTGACAAAGCTGTCATTTGTACATTTTCTGCAGCTGCTGTGACTAATCAGAAGCCAGAAAGTCTGTCAGTCTTACCATGGATAATGTCTTGTAATGTGACTGGATTGAAGAGATCAGATAGGTAGTCGCTCCAAGCAAAATATTGGTACTCGAACAGATTCGGCGACTGGAAGCCAACACCAACATAGTTGGGGAATAGCTGGATGGATGATGAAATGAGTCATCATCATCAGCAGGCGCATAGGGTAGGATAGTTTCACTTACTCACTATGGTAAGGCTGACCCCACATTAGGCGTGCGCGATCCTCGGGCATGTGAGTAGCGCGGGCGTCGCGAGCGCGCTGCGTGAACATCGCGTTTTGCTGCCCTGCGGCATGTGTGAAGAGTGCAAGCGACGCGCTCGAGGCGAGCACGCGGCGCTCGAGTTGCGTTCTTACCCTTCGCCCGCTATCCCCGCCGCCCGCTAAACGCCTTAGCAGTTAAACGTCAAGGAGAGCGGCGCGTGCGCGCCGCGAGCGCGCTACAAATGCCGCAGGGCAGCAAAACGCGACACTCACGCAACGCGCTCGCGACGCACGCGCGGCGCCCGCGCTACTCACACGCCCGAGGATCGCGCACGCCTAATGTGGTGGCCTAAGCCGGGACTCCACCGAAATGTTTGCATTAGTTCACGAATAGGCAAAATGTACGTATCTGAGAGAGTCCACTTCATGTGTTCGTACTTGAAACCTGCAGTTTTGCCAAGATTTTCAAAATGTACGCTCGCAATTTGTCATTTCTTGGTGGAGCCAGCAAATCAAAAGAAACATAAGTGTTGTATACTGTGCGTCACTACCGCACACTGGGAAAATTTCGCTCTTGCGGAGGACGTTTATATACCATATTTTGTGTCACATGTAAACAGGACGACAGTAAGTATCCACCGAAACACTTTCAAAGATCTGATGAACGAACAAATCAGACCTGACTTGGTCACCTGGGGCCAATCAGAGCTCTATGAAGCGATAATACGCTTTGGCTCCTACTGTTATTGTGGTTTCTGAAAATTTATTCACCTCATTCAACGATGAATGTAATTCTGATGGTACTATTAAGAACACTTGCTTAGCGCAGAAGCTGACGTTGGCAGGTCAACTCTTTTGACACAGCAGATTCAAACCCAGAACTCTCACTAAAGTATCAGCAGAGCATGGTTGAAAGTAAGAAACTGTGAAATTTCACGTCTTGATATGAAAAAATATTCAAAAAAAAATTTTCTCGGTTCCAATTACCATAGGAGGCGGGAACTATCGCGTTTCTGATAGAAGAATACCAGCACCATAATATAACAGCAGATTCAAACAGAACTCTCACAAAGTATCAGCAGAGCATGGTTGAAAGTAAGAAACTGTGAAATTTCATATTTTAATATGAAAAAATATTCAAAAAAATATTTTCGCGGTTCCAATTACGCCAGGAGGCGGGAACTATCGCGTTTCTGATAGAAGAATACCAGCACCATAATATAACAGCAGATTCAAACCCAGAACTATCACTAAAGTATCAGCAGAGCATGGTTGAAAGTAAGAAACTGTGAAATTTCATATTTAAATATGAAAAATTATTCAAAAAAATATTTTCGCGGTTCAATTACCATAGGAGGCGGGAACTATCGCGTTCGATAGAAGAATACTAGCACCATTATATAGAAGCAGATTCAAACCCAGAACTCTCACTAAAGTATCAGCAGAGCATGGTTGAAAGAAACTGTGAAATTTCACGTTTTAATATAAAAAATATTTTCGCGGTTCCAATTACTCTAGGAGGCGGGAACTATCGCGTTTCTGATAGAAGAATACCAGCACCATAATATAACAGCAGATTCAAACCCAGAACTCTCACTAAAGTATCAGCAGAGCATGGTTGAAAGTAAGAAACTGTGAAATTTCACGTCTTAATATGAAAAATATTCAAAAATATTTTCGCGGTTCCAATTACCATAGAGGCGGAACTATCGCGTTTCTGATAGAAGAATACTAGCACCATTATATAGAAGCAGATTCAAACCCAGAACTCTCACTAAGTATCAGCAGAGCATGGTTGAAAGAAACTGTGAAATTTCACGTCTTAATATGAAAAAAATTTCAAAAATATTTTCGCGGTTCCAATTACCATAGGAGGCGGAACTATCGCGTTCTGATAGAAGAATACCAGCACCATAATATAACAGCAGAACTCAAAACCAGAACTCTCAGTAGCATGGTTGAAAGTAAGAAACTATGAAATTTTACACTTTAATATTCAAAAATATTTTCGCGGTTCCAATTACCATAGGAGGCGGGAACTATCGCGTTTCTAAAGAAGACTACCAGCACCATTATAGCAGATTCAAACCAGAACTCTCACTAAAGTATCAGCAGAGCATGGTTGTGAAAAGTGAAATTCACGTCTTAATATGAAAAAAATATTCAAAAAAATATTTTCGCGGTTCCAATTACTCTAGGTTAATTAATCTGTTTCTATATTATGATGCTGGTATTCTTCTATCAGAAACGCGATAGTTCCCGCCTCCTTTGGTAATTGGAACCGCGAAAAATTTTTTTTGAGTATTTTTTCATATTAAAACGTGAAATTTCACAGTTTCTTACTTTCAACCATGCTCTGCTGATACTTTAGTGAGAGTTCTGGGTTTGAATCTGCTGTTATATTATGGTGCTGGTATTCTTCTATCAGAAACGCGATAGTTCCCGCCTCCTAGAGTAATTGGAACCGCGAAAATATTTTTTTGAATATTTTTTCATATTAAAATGTGAAATTTCACAGTTTCTTACTTTCAACCATGTTCTGCTGATACTTTAGTGAGAGTTCTGGGTTTGAATCTGCTGTTATATTATGGTGCTGGTATTCTTCTATCAGAAACGCGATATTTCCCGCCTCCTATGTTAATTGGAACCGCGAAAATATTTTTTTGAATATTTTTTCATATTAAAACGTGAAATTTCACAGTTTCTTACTTTCAACCATGCTCTGCTGATACTTTAGTGAGAGTTCTGGGTTTGAATCTGCTTCTATATAATGGTGCTAGTATTCTTCTATCAGAAACGCGATAGTTCCCGCCTCCTATGGTAATTGGAACCGTGAAAATATTTTTTTGAATATTTTTTTCATATTAAGACGTGAAATTTCACAGTTTCTTACTGCCAACCATGCTCTGCTGATACTTTAGTGAGAGTTCTGGGTTTGAATCTGCTGTTATATTATGGTTCTGGTATTCTTCTATCAGAAACACGATAGTTCCCGCCTCCTAGAGTAATTGGAACCGCGAAAATATTTTTTTTATATTAAAACGTGAAATTTCACAGTTTCTTACTTTCAACCATGCTCTGCTGATACTTTAGTGAGAGTTCTGGGTTTGAATCTGCTTCTATATAATGGTGCTAGTATTCTTCTATCAGAAACGCGATAGTTCCCGCCTCCTATGGTAATTGGAACCGCGAAAATATTTTTTTGAATATTTTTCATATTTAAATATGAAATTTCACAGTTTCTTACTTTCAACCATGCTCTGCTGATACTTTAGTGATAGTTCTGGGTTTGAATCTGCTGTTATATTATGGTGCTGGTATTCTTCTATCAGAAACGCGATAGTTCCCGCCTCCTGGCGTAATTGGTACCGCGAAAATATTTTTTTGAATATTTTTTCATATTAAAATATGAAATTTCACAGTTTCTTACTTTCAACCATGCTCTGCTGATACTTTAGTGAGAGTTCTGGGTTTGAATCTGCTGTTATATTATGGTGCTGGTATTCTTCTATCAGAAACGCGATAGTTCCCGCCTCCTATGGTAATTGGAACCGAGAAAATATTTTTTTGAATATTTTTTCATATCAAGACGTGAAATTTCACAGTTTCTTACTTTCAACCATGCTCTGCTGATACTTTAGTGAGAGTTCTGGGTTTGAATCTGCTGTTATATTATGGTGCTGGTATTCTTCTATCAGAAACGCGATAGTTCCCGCCTCCTAGAGTAATTGGAACCGCGAAAATATATTTTTGAATATTTTTTCATATTAAAATATGAAATTTCACAGTTTCTTACTTTCAATCATGCTCTGGTGATACTTTAGTGAGAGTTCTGGGTTTGAATCTGCTGTTATATTATGGTGCTGGTATTCTTCTATCAGAAACGCGATAGTTCCCGCCTCCTATGATAATTGGAACCGAGAAAATATTTTTTTGAATATTTTTTCATATCAAGACGTGAAATTTCACAGTTTCTTACTTTCAACCATGCTCTGCTGATACTTTAGTGAGAGTTCTGGGTTTGAATCTGCTGTTATATTATGGTGCTGGTATTCTTCTATCAGAAACGCGATAGTTCCCGCCTCCTGGCGTAATTGGAACCGCGAAAATATTTTTTTGAATATTTTTTCATATTTAAATATGAAATTTCACAGTTTCTTACTTTCAACCATGCTCTGCTGATACTTTAGTGATAGTTCTGGGTTTGAATCTGCTGTTATATTATGGTGCTGGTATTCTTCTATCAGAAACGCGATAGTTCCCGCCTCCTATGGTAATTGGAACCGAGAAAATATTTTTTTGAATATTTTTTCATATCAAGACGTGAAATTTCACAGTTTCTTACTTTCAACCATGCTCTGCTGATACTTTAGTGAGAGTTCTGGGTTTGAATCTGCTGTTATATTATGGTGCTGGTATTCTTCTATCAGAAACGCGATAGTTCCCGCCTCCTGGCGTAATTGGAACCGCGAAAATATTTTTTTGAATAATTTTTCATATTAAAATATGAAATTTCACAGTTTCTTACTTTCAACCATGCTCTGCTGATACTTTAGTGAGAGTTCTGGGTTTGAATCTGCTTCTATATAATGGTGCTAGTATTTTTCTATCAGAAACGCGATAGTTCCCGCCTCCTATGGTAATTGGAACCGCGAAAATATTTTTTTGAATATTTTTTCATATTAAGACGTGAAATTTCACAGTTTCTTACTTTCAACCATGCTCTGCTGATACTTTAGTGAGAGTTCTGGGTTTGAATCTGCTGTTATATTATGGTGCTGGTATTCTTCTATCAGAAACGCGATAGTTCCCGCCTCCTAGAGTAATTGGAACCGCGAAAATATTTTTTTGAATATTTTTTCATATTAAAATGTGAAATTTCACAGTTTCTGACTTTCAGCCATGCTCTGCTGATACTTTAATGATAGTTCTAGATTTGAATTGAAGTCTTGATTACAGTTTCATGAAGCATCTATCGAAAACAAATGAGTTTTGGCCCTTTTATCTGGATTGAACTTTGAAATTAACACTTTAATCTTTATTCATGCTCTGTTAACACTCTAACGTGGATTGGGAAAAAAAATATTTTTCAGCTGAAATACGCCAGAACTATTCCTGAAAAGTATGAGGAACTATGGAACTCATCTTTATGTGACAATATCTCAGTTTTTTTTTCATTTTCTGAAAAATGCTCTGCTACCGGAAGTTAGCAGATCATTTTGTGAACTATCGTTTTTCAGCTGAAAATGGCAGAACTATTCCTGAAAACTATCAGGAACTATAGAACTCATCTGCATGCGATAAGAACTCAAAAAAAAAGTTGATCTGCTAGACAATGATCTGCCAGGTTCACTGACATTATAATTTAATACTGCTGTCAATTTGACGAACGAGCAATCGTTTCTAGAAATTCTGTAATTTAAGAGATTCGTGTATAAGTGGTACCTAGTGTGATGAAAATGAATTTATGTATCTATCCAAATTGGGAGAGCCCTTATCCTAAGTGGCACTTAGATAGGGAAACGATAACAGATTGTTGGTGAAAATGGGCATTAGATCCCTATCATAGCTGGTACCTAGTGTACCTACTATATTTTACGTCTTATCAATTTAGGTTTCTAATCAAACTTGAGGTGTTGAGAATAAAAACGAGGAAGTATTTAAATATTATTTTATTATTTGTCTATTCATTTTAATAAATAAGTATTAAAACGAAAACTACAATCATTTTCGTCGAATTTCAGTTCCTTTTTACCAGTGCGCAGCGCTCAGGTGATGAGGAGCGGTCCAGATGGCAGAGTGGGCAATGGGGGCCAAGTGAGAGACAGCTGGCGCAGCGTACACAGCGGGGGCGGCGTACACGGCAGGAGCGGCGTGAGCGTAGGTCGACACCACCGCAGGCTCAGAAATCACGTCAACACGGGACTGGTGAGACACGGCAGAGGGGACAGTGTGAACGACGGGCGCTACGAGATGAGCCAGAGAACGCTTCTTAAGGAGATGGGCAAGACCAGCGTGAGCGCCGTACGCGGAGTAACCGTGAGCAGCGTATGCGGGAGCAGCGTAAGCAGCAGCGGCGTAGACGGGAGCGGCGTGCACGGCGTGGGACACGACAGCGGGGCTGCTGCGCACGTCCACGCGGGACTGGTGGGAGACGGCGGAGGGAGCCACGGCGAGCACCGGGGCGGCGTGCGCCACCACGGGAGCGGCGTAGGCGTGAGACACCACGGGAGCGACGGCGTGAGACACCACCGCGGGGCTAGAGACGACGTCCACGCGGGACTGGTGCGACACGGCGGAGGGCGCCACGTGGGCGACCACGGGAGCGGCGTAGGCGAGGTGTCCCAGGGAGCGCTTCTTCAGGTAGTGCGAGTGAGCGAGGGCGGAGTGGGCCAGCAGGGGAGAGGAGTAGGCGGCGTGCGCCAGCACGGGAGCGGCGACGACGGAGCTCACGACGGCGGGGCTGCTGCGCACGTCCACACGCGACTGGTGGGAGACGGCGGCGGGCGCGGCCAGCACGGCGGGCGCGACCACGGAGTGCGCGTAGGGCACGACAGCAGCGTGCGCGAGGGGAGCGTAGTGTCCGTCCAGGGCCTTAGCCTGCAGGTGCAGGGCGCGGGCGTTGATCACCTCGGCGGTGTCGAGCGGCCGGCCGTGCGGGTCCAGCACGAGCGCCGCGTGGTGCGCGGGCTGCGCCAGCGGCACCAGGGAGCCGCAAGCCACGGCGCACAAAGCAGAGAACACCACCAGCGTATTCATTTTAACGTGGTCTGTGTTGTGAAATTCGACGATACACAAGATCACTTCAAACCGTGTAACGGCTGACTGATACTTTTCCCTCGCTATTGGACTGTTTATATAGTCCGAGCGGTCAAATTATAAGCTGGGTACATACACGGATCATAATTTCTCAGATGTTAAATTATATTAGGTAGTGAGTAGCAATGTCAAGTGTCATAATGAAAGTTATCAGCCTTGCAATAAGGCAGCTTTTGCGAAGTACTTAATCACGCTTCCGACACGGTAGCTACAACTGTGTGGTCATGGCTTATAGGTAAAATAAATACCAATAAAACAAACATTTATTAAAAGTGCGTCAACGTGTGTAATACGGATATACAGAGAAAACAATAAAATAACAACGATTAGATATAAATATAGTAGAACTAATAGAGCAGTATTTCACAAGAGCTTCTGGTATGACTGCAACGTTACATAACGCAGTTGAATTGTCTTTCACTAAGCGCACTAGGTACCTAATCCTTAAGCGTGAATCTATGTCACGCCCTACAACACTGAACTACTTGTAAATGACTATTTGAATCGACATTAGTCACCAGAATGTTATGTTTCTCTGTTCCATCCAATGTGGATATTTTTGTCATATTTTCTTACCTTAGAAGTTGTCTGATATGTATCAATCTAATATATTTTCACTCACTCTTTCGTGCGCCGGAAAAAACATGGAAGTAAGAAGTAAAATACAATAAATAAAATGAAATATGAATATGAGATTCTAGCTGAGAATGACAGAATACAATCAATATACCTCCAAAGTATGTCTTTGAATATTATTTTTGTTCCGTTATATTTTTGATATAGGTACCTTGATTGAAGGTGGTTACGCAAAATCAAAAGCACATCTTACGTAGATAATAACTGAGCGCGTGTAATTACATATTCTCACGCAAGTCTTGTTTCAAGTTTACTTGAGATCACGAGCTGAATACAATTTGTTTGGTTTTCGTCAACCCTGAAAGTAATTAACACGAGCCTTGCTCACGATACATCATTTTTATGTTGCTACCCCTGTGGAGTGTAAACGATGACATGAATATAAAATAAACATACATACGTACATACATTGAATGTATTTAAACTAGTTGTTTCAATGTCGAAAGTAAGTCAAGTGCAAGACCTACGCTTGGCCGGTTATTGTTCCTTGCATAATTTATCTCTCGCGAGAAAGTATGTACGTTACGTTTTAATATAGGAAAAGCCTTAATATTCGTTAAGGAAGGGTTCATGACTTTTTTACACGACCCAAATCATATAAAGATCTACAAAGTCAGGTCTAAAGTTATCTTTACTTAAATGTTTACGAACTAGCATACAAAAGCTTCGTCAATATTATTTAATTATACATTAACGCATTTACATTAAGTTAATTCGTTATACCTATCCTTACTTCGTATTTTTATGTTTTTCTGCCATTTCTACCAGTGTCACTGACAGACCAAAAAAACAACTACGAAAGCAATCAGTTCCTATCTCTCAGACTTCCTTTACGTACGCGGAGACCTTTAGAAATACCAGCACCATATGTTATCCCGCCTACGTACTCAATCACATTACGTACTGGCCAGATGGAAAACTTTGGGTTAAGTAGCCTTCTTAATGTTTTGAAGATCTGTTTAGAACGTTACGTACTACCAACGGGTGGTAGGTAGTAGCATTCTTAATGTTTAGAAGTTCTTAAGAGAAGTCACTGAAAAAGCATTGCCATGAGAAGAGCTTTTTTGGAGCTCCTTTGGTTGGAAGTGTTTGACATTGAAATTCATGCTGCCTTAAAATAAATATCGTATCGCATATTTAAATTACTCTGTAAAAACCCTATTATTATAATGATACTTATTTAGTAGCTAGTCTATTTGTTATCAAAAAACGAAATACAAATAATAAAATAAAATGTATTTTTTTATTATAATTAGGTAGATAAAAATGATGATAATTATTTTGCTACTTATTTCATAAATAATATAAATTATGTTAATGAAGAAATATAGCTGACCTGGATCCATTCCGTTGAGTCTATATTATTATATTTTTATTAAAAAAAACATATATTTAATTTCGCAACATTGCGGAATTTATTAGACCTAGTTAACATTATTATAACTAATTTTTAGTTTAATTTTTTATAACTATTTATATTTCAAGAATTCGTTGTGCAACAAATTGTACATATGTACTTTTCTTAGTATTTATATTTCTTTGTATTACTTATTTTATATAAATAAATCAGCAGACAAAGTCAAAAGAATACAATATTCGAGCTATTCTATTACAATTATAAGGTTATATCATAAAGCTCTGTTGTTCAGCCACACGCTATATGAGTTCCTTATTTGTTACATTTTCACTGAAAATGTCACAGAGACGCGACGATCTTTATACCAATACATATTTTATTTTATACATTATTTTATTTGTTCCGCTACCCGGCTGGTTAGAATCATAATAATCTGTTTATGCGTATAATAAAGAGGATTTTTTTTGTTTTTTGTATCCAAAAGGCTTCGAAATTACTGAACTGATTAAAAAAATATCTGATCACTGTTATGAAACAACATTCTTCCTGAGTGGCACGGGTGTAACCGCGGGCGCAAGCTAGTACCTTATAAAAAGAGAATAAGCTAACTGTGTAGACATTTCCAAGAATAGATATTAAAAGTGATGTTAAAAAAATACTCCTGAATCCATTCTATACATTCGTAGGTGTACTGCTCGTGTAGGAAAATTAAATATAATATCAGTATATTCCGTTTAGAAGAGTCAACAAGTTTTAAAATAAGCTGCTTCCCGTAACTCCATTACCTTTTTAACTTGAATCGTTATCCTCGCGCGGTTATTTTAAGACTTTCCCAATCTCTTCAAGCTCTCTCCAGCGTCAGCTAGCACGTTTTCCTTGCAATATCCTTACAGTTTACCGGAACGGTAAACAATTCTATCATACAGCATTTATTTTAAAATATTTTACTCTAATTATTTTTTTCAAAAATCTAAAACATCAATTCGACGACCTCGATGGCGCAATGGTCATCATGCCGGACCGCCGAACCCGAGGTCCCGGGTTCGATTCCCGGTTCGGTCGACATTTGTGTGATGAGCATGGTTGTTGGCCGTGGTCTGGGTGTTATGATATGTATTTATAATGTATATATGTAGCTATATGTAGTTTATCAGTTGTGTTAGCACCCGTAACACAAGTTAATAAATAACTTACCATGGGGCTAACCGACCGTGTGTGAAAAGGTGTCCCGACATTATTATTATTATCAATCAAAAATAGTTACCGAAGAAATACTTGTAACATTTACTTATGTATCCCATTGATATAAGTTATTCAAATCGTCTTCTTATTTAGATTTGACTGATAAGTAAGTATAAGTTAGGCACATCATATAACAACAACATTTGGATAAATCTTAAGATTTTTCCATTTCCACCGCATTGGATAGGAATGCAAGCAGGTATTCGTAAGTGCGATGCTGGGATAGTCCCGCAGAACGGAATCTCTCTTCTCATTCAAATGAAGTCCCAAGCGATCCATAGTAAGCCGTCTCACAGTGTAGTGCACCAGAAACATTCGAAGGCTTTGAACATAATAATCTAATGCTAAAGCAAATAGAGACATATTTACAACTTGTAACCTTATATTTGGTATTTAATATAATCGATAATGTTTCATATGAATAGAAATGACATCATTCAAATGAAGAAATCGATATTGTAAATCAAATAAATATCAATTTTGCAGTTGGAAATACACTAGTATTTCATAATTGACATTAAACTTGTGCATAAGCATTCATTATCAATTATCAAGGATTTGCATGTAAAATTAAATCGAAGTAGGAACTAATATGTAAATCAATTCATTGAGAATTTCTCAACTGCAGGTGTTTTTGCGTTCAATTCGAATCGCACGATATGTCCGGGTACAATTCAATAAAATTAAAGCTTCTTTAGAAAAATACAAAAGTCGTTTATTTACAAAAATATATATAACACTTTAACTTAACATTTAAAGCACAATACCTAAACATTAATAACATCGGATCCTATCACTCTTGTCGTTTACCAGTAGGAAGCGTAGACGGAGGGGGCGTACACTGAGCGAGCTTCGAGTACGGCGGGAGCTACCACATGCTGAGACACGACAGCCGGGGACGACTTCACGTCAACACGGGACTGGTGAGACACGGCCGATGCACCGGAGTACACGGTGGCTACAGGGGCGTACACGGAGCGAGCCTCTACCACGGCGGGAGCTACCACCTGCTCAGCCACAACGGGAGCAGAGTAGCTGGCGACAACAGCCGGAGAGTGGTGCACATCCACGCGGGACTGGTGAGACACAGCAGAGCCACCACTGTATACAGTAGGAGCGACCACGGTGCGGGCAGCTACCACGGGCTCAGCGACGACGGGAGCAGCGTAGCTAGTGACGACGGCCGGAGAGCTGTGCACGTCCACACGGGACTGGTGAGATACAGCTGAAGCACCACTGTATACAGCGGGAGCGACCACGGTGCGGGCAGCGACCACAGGCTCAGCGACGACTTCCACTGGAGCAACCACTTCCACGGGGGCGGAGACAGCAACCGCGGGGGAAGAGTGCACGTCTACCCTCGACTGGTGCGACACAGCCGACGGAAGGGAGTAGGCGAGGGCGACGTGCCCAATCGACCTCTTCTCCGCGCTGGGAGCAGCCACCGCCGCGGCGACAAGGGCGAACAACACCACCAACGATCTCATAGCGAACGAGGTCTGTGTTGGGATCCGAAGATAAAAATTTGTCGATCACTTCGTACCGAACTCGGTCGACTGATGACCAAATACGAATCGTCCCGCTATTTATACGTATGATAATAATCTACGTATGAGTATCCGAGTTTGTTATTTGGGCGTCTAGGAATACAAAACCGACCGTCCTTGTCGTTGTCGCCTAAATCAGCAGCTGCTTGAAAAGGTCGCACTAGTTGATACAGTTACGCCTAATGTAGGCCTGTGACGCGATGCTTAATGGATGTTTGACATTTCATGAGGATACGTTGGTGACGATAGGCGGACCGTATCGCAAAAAATCATTACAAACTAGTTGTGATCTAGAAATATTTATTACTTCAAGGGCAAGCAATATCCGCTTCATATCCGCAATTAACAGGTAGTATTGCAGCTGTGATTGAATAGTACATTCGTTATTCTAGTTTTGTTTGTGAATATTTATTAGATTATGCTAAATCACGTAAATAAGGAACTTATTTCGACATGAATTTAACATTTTGATTAAAACTGAAACCACTTCTGTTCGTGCAATATTTCACGCAGATGTTATCTCTATAAATCTCTATAAAAATATATATATTCTAATTGGATAATTCGGATGATACTAATTACATATTTTTCGGGTAAATGGCATGCAAATAACTAAGATTAGATGCTAAACACTAACTAATTCACTGCCACGAGCGCGATTGCACAGTAGGTCATTACTGCTTATCTGAATACCAACTGTAGATTTCTATTTTATTACAACCTGGTTAAGATGTTATAAAATGGTTCCTTTATCCTTGTTTTTTTTTTTTGATGATTTATTGAACCTGGTTAAGTGAAAATCTTCCCATGATCCAAAATATGATTTTCATTCTAAGTACTTCAATAAAAGCAACATTCCAAATTCTAGTTATTTTTAAATCCCCTTTTTTAAATAGGTAAGGATAGTACCACAACCTCCTTTTAACTTTGTAAGGTTGGCTGATCGGTTTTATAATGACAGTGAACTTTATTTTCCGTAACAGATACAAGTCGAAACTTTTAAGGGTTTCCTCGTACTAGGACGATAATTATACGCTTTTACTTGCAACGTTTCCGCGTATTTTCATAACTTAACAGAATTTATTTTTTTCTTATTTAGTTAGGTACTTATTTTATACTACCATAGAGCAATATATTTACTTCAGGATTTTTATAGTGCAACGACATTTATTATTTAAAAATAAGCGTGTCAGGTCTTGACTAGTGCTCCCAGAAACGTAAACACACCGTAACGTAACTTTTATAGTGAAAACTCGATATACCTATACAAAAACCCAAATAAAGTAAACAACTCTTATATTAGCTAATAGCACATTGTTTATTTATCTATTCACAAAATATTTACATTAATTGAAAATAAAATAAACTTATATATATATACAACTTAAAACTAATATAGGGCATCAAAAAATTGCTCCTCATCGCTGTCACTGGGTAATGTACCCAAAAGACTGGCAGCATTGCCACGTTGGATGGCAATGCTCAACCTCTGTGCGAAATAAAAGCCAGCCTTTGGGTCCCGGGAAGTGTCAACCAGGCGCTGGGAAATATCCCTGGAAAGAAGGTGGGCGCTCGGACCCCACGGCCCTAGAGTTTCAACCCCAAACGGCTCAAACATGTAATTGCCTATAAGGTTACTATATTTGCGCCGCTTGAGGTTCTCTGCTTGTGCAGCGGCGGAGCCAGCACGACATGCAGTTCCGGGAAGGTGAGATGGCGCAAGAGTGTCGACGCACGTCGCGTCCCACACTAAAGTCCTACCCACCTTCCACGGAAATAGCGACATGCCGTCTGGTCTCTTGCCATCGTCGCGTGCCAAGCCATTTGGTTCGAGTACGGCTGGCACGCCGACGGCAACAAGAGCGCGACGGATCACGTCGTTTATGTTGGCATGTCGTGGTATGCGGCCGGCACTCCGGCTGCACGACAGGCCGTGGTGACCGAGGCTGTTGACAGCTTCCCCGCAGTGGCAGCGATGAGGAGAGCAGCATGGAGCACCTAATCGGAGGCAAACGGCGAGTCTGAAGGTGGTGTCATCAAACATGGTGCCTGTGTTTGAGGACGGAAGTGCAAGAAGCCATAGACCGACTCCCATTCACCCACAGCCAGTAGGCGCGCTCGCTCTGCAGAAGTCATTGACGTATCGATTAAACTTTTCCGTATTACTCTGCAGAGCGGCTCATCCCACTGTCTCTGAGAGGACAGGTTGGCGGGTAAGTCGGTGTTCGGGCATGCGACTTTCCAAGCGTTTAAAGCCTCAGTCAGGCTTGGCACCTCAAAATTGACCAGTGTGGTGGGTAATATTTTCCTAATCAATTTCTCAGTGCCATGGACCGAGGAAATAAAGGCTGGTAAACTTACACTGGAAATTTTACGGACGCCAAGTCCTCCCATACGGATGGGAAGAGTCGCTTGAGACCAAGCTCTGTCGTCCAAGGCCACATTTAAAATGGATAATAGTGTATGTCTTATAATTTCGTCGATTTTGTCCAAAAGGTTGGTGTGCTTCCATAAATGGGAAGCACGCAAGTTATATGTAAGTTTTGGTCCAAAACAGCAGTACCGTATGATGGTAATGGCTGCATGCATATTAATTTTGAGTAGCCTTTCCGAAACATCATTAAAATTTTGAATTTTCTTCTCAATAAAATCCGAAAATGAATCTTCCAGTATAGGCGATCCAAGGAGGCAAAGAGAACTTTGGTCTAACGGTTTAATTTCAGGAGCTATTGCGAGGAAATTTTGAAGAATAGTCTGTCTGTCAGTCGAGTCGGGTATAAAAAGTTCACATTTAGATAGGTTGAGGTCGAGGCCAATGTCGTGGAATTTATCTTTTAGGAAAATTAAATCATTAAGAACAGTATCTCTGTTGCCTCCCAGGGTCCCGTCGTCGAGATACCACACGTTAAATTCAGAATTTAGCTGCCGAATAATTGGGTTAATCGCCAAACTAAAAATCACAGGCCCGAGTGGATCACCTTGTTGACAGCCAACAGCGGATTCTAACAGGTTGTTCCGATATAATAATTTTGTTGGGTATCTATAACATTGCCAAAGAAAACTGTAAATTTTATATTAGCTAGGATTGTTTTATTTATAGATTTCACATAAAGAAAATGGAGCCTACAAAACTGAAAAATAGTGCTAAAGGTGAGTATAAAATTACGCCCCCTGTCGTACGTAGCATGAACTACAATGTATATAGCTATGACGCCGCTGTTAACCGAGTACATAACGAAACTCAAGATTGGTTGAGCCTGCTGCATGTAGAGAATGTACTGCCAAGCTCCGTTTGAGCTTTTCGCATTCCAAAATAGATGGCGCTGTTCTAAATTTTAAATGAACCCATGGGAAAATAATCCAGAATCATTAGAATAGTACCAATCATTTTAATAAATGTAATAAAGTTTAATAAAGCATGCGCTATGAGTGTGTTGAGTAGAAATGGGTAAGTACGGAGTGAAATAATTAAAGTATGGATTGAATGCCTGAAATAGGACATGAATAAGAATGGTGTGGATATTAGTATTAGGTACGACCGACAGAGAAAAATTGAAGAAAAATACATATTGCGTCGACCCCAAATGATTTAGCAACAGGGCAGTAAGAAAAAATTGTTTTAGTTTCCTCACAATGAAAAGGTAATGATAACACAAAACAAGTTTTTTAATTGAAAGACATATTTCAACTGTTTCGCATAGTTCTTATGTGAAAATAATCATTAGCATAATGAAGTGCGTCTTTCTATCTAGCTTACCATGGGAAAATAGAACAAAAGATGTGTGTTATTTTAATCAGTACATCTATTCTATCATCATTTCATACATGTCTTTGTATTAAACTATGTTCAACTTTCTATGAAAGTAGTGTGTCGGAAGTGATATAGTATATCATTTTGCATATCCATGCACACATCACAAATTGTATGTGTTTTAGTTACATGAATACAAGCATTATGGAAAACATGAAGACCTTGTTAATCTATACTAATATTATAAAGCTGAAGAGTTATTGTTTCTTTGTTTGTTTGAACGCTCTAATCTCAGGAACTACGGGTCCGATTTGAAAATTTATTTCAGTGCTAGATAGCCCATTTATCGAGGAAGGCTATAGGCTACTTTTTATCCCGGTAAGGGAAGTAGTTACCACGGGATGCGGGTGAAACCGCTGGCAGAAGCTAGTAATGAATATCGGGACATCTTTTATATAGGGACATCTTTTTATCTTTCTATCGGGACTTAAATAAAATACCTAAAAAAAATCGAAGGTGCCTTTGCAAAAAACTCGTAGGTATTTGATAAAAATAGCTTACAATTTTAATACATGAAAAAATTAAATCCCTTATTTTAAAAGTGTCATAGGTTAATTAGTAATACCTACCTGTCGAAGACATGGCATACTTTTCAGTATTCCAAGGCTCAGACTGGGGTTTTTTCTATTGTCTCATTGTTCACAATTTTGGTCATGACCATTGACCATATATTCAAATTTTAATTATATTAAAAAAAATGCTATCTTATTAGATGCAATCTTGATTTTTCCTCAATTAATGTACGAAAAAACCCGTCGGTGGTAAAGTGCGTGTTGAATAGGAGTCCTTGAAGGGAACCTTAGGGAAGCCCGGTGTTGAAGTTACGTGGCGACTGGACGCTATCTGGGTCATCGATTTAATTCGCACAGAGAAACCTGTGACTCGATTTAGTACTACATTTTTTGAACGTGGCAACGTTTTTGTCTTACACTAATAACAAATGTCTTACACTTTGTCTTACACTAATAACAAAATAACTAATAAAAAAAAATGTAAACCGTCCCATTAGAAAACCTAATAATTATATATTATATTAAAAAAAAAAAAAAAACTTGAAACTACTAACTACATACTTACCTGATGATACTAATAATAATACATAGAATTTAAACACACAGTGCTCTTCCTCCTCTCTCCTACTATTGATTGCTTGTGCCCGACAGGGTCCATAATTGTGACTAATATCTATTACCTACCAACAACCTGTAATACATTATGGTATGCAATAAAGAATTGAGAATTGAATTGAGAAATGCTAATCATTTAAATATTTTTGTGACTGTCTTTCTCCTTATTACTTCTTAACTTCTTCTTCATATTGAAATAATTTGAAAATGTATCAAATATCTTAAACAGCTTAGCTTAGCCTTAAGCAATGGCCGAATTATCATACTGGAGCACTGTGGGCATACAGAGAACTCTAATTTGCTTGTGACGAACGTCACTCTTATTTCTTCTCCCTTTATATACCTTCTTCTATGTTTCCCCTGTTTACCCCTTGTGTACCTCCTACAGTCTACTTTAATATACTCTCCTTCCTATGTACTCCCACATTTACCTTCTTATCAACTTTCGCTATCCTATGTAGATACTCAATCATTTGTGTGGATTTAATAAATGTGAATGCATTCCAATTTTCAACCATATCGCATGCGCAAACTCGAACAGTCAAGTCATCGTGCAGTCAGATACAAGCCGTGCGGAGTGACATAGCTCTGTTCACGAACGAACAACCGTTACTTAAGCCTTTACGCAATACTTAGCTTGTATGCAGTATTACAAAATCACTTACACAACACAATTGCATTGTTAGACATCATTTGATAACATAAACAAATACTAAATTCTAAATGTTAACCTAAAAAATAAAGTTGTAATAACGACTCCATTCATTATCTGTGTCCATATAAAAATTCTCTGATCGGCCTTGCGCGAGGCACGTTTCAATACCGAAGCGCAATTCGGAAAACCCGCGTCTTGCAATACGAGTCCCAGTCATTCAGCAGAACATTCAATACTTCATGAGCAACTTGTTACTTGATAGATACTTAAAATAATTGTTTGGAAAATCCGGAATTTATTAGAATGCCGTTTACAAGTAGTTAAAACTTGTAATTATTGAGGTTTATTTCCATTTTACTACATAATCAGAGCCTATAAAGGAAGTTTTCATTGCATATGCACGAAACTAAAAGGGTTACAATAAATTAAATATTACGTAACTGGGCCACTAACCACGATTAACTAGATGTTTTAAATCGTGTAGTTAGCAATTCAGTTTTCCCAAAAGTAAACTAACCACATAATTGCACCGTAGTCTGCTTGGCAGGCATTTAAAAAATACATAGGTATTATAACTGCTTCGAAAAACCAAGCTCCAACAAAACATTCTTAGACATTTGAGACATCGTGTTTACATTCTTTCTCACAGAAAAAAATCAAACAAAAAGTGCTGCAGGAAATCAAAACGAAATGAAGACGCCACGGGTCCAAAGTCATTGATCTTAGTTACATAACAGTAAGCCAATTCCAGTGGAGATGCGATAAAAAACATAAACAGATTGTACCGAGGAGTTCCGTAAGTACGGCCGATGACGTCACGAGTTCGTCGTACTGTTGGCCAACGAGCCATAGAGGTCTGTTTACAACCTCCTCTATGTTGATTGATTGTGGTCCAGGTAGTAAGTAGTAAAACCTCTTTTTATTTTAATGGCGTACATACGTCATTGCGATGAGAGCTCGCGGCATTTCTCCGTTCATTCATGTTTCAATTGATTGTGATGTAGCCAACAAAATGAGTCACTGTGTTGTCACTAGTTTTTACGAAAGAGTGTAAACACTTTTTTCTTTTCTTTTTTTTAAAAGATATCTTCAAAATGTACTATCTTATTTTGTTGTTGCTTTTGTCTAATCTATGCCATTTGAGTTGTGTAGGTTAGCAAAAATGCTTCCCTTACGTAAATACATACAAATTAAAATCAATCGGTTTCACTCGACCGATTTATATTTAATTGTAGCCTAACTGGGTCAGTTACGTAGAAATAATAATTAGTAACTATATTCAGTATTCACGCACCCGGATAAATTATTTTACTCACTAAACTGTAAGTTTCCACTTAATACTAAAACGCTACAAAACTAAAACTTTCAATATTCCTGTATTTTATATTTATCGTGCCTTTCGTGTTTCGGAAGGAACTATACGGCAAATTGTTAGTTCCGACTGCATTTGAACATTTTTGGCAGTCGTTACGCGATCCGACTACCCTTTCAGAAAGTCTGACTAGTCTTACCAGGGTTTATCAGGCTGCGAAGGTCGGAAGGTCGGGCTGCGGAATCGCTCTATTTAAAACACTGGTAGGTACTCAGCTATATTCGGTTAGACTAGAAGCCAATGTCCAACATAGTTGGAAAAGGTTAGGCAAATTATTAATATTCTTACGTGTACGTGAAGAAACTATAATTTACATAACAAATACTAATTGTAACAATTACCATGCTAATTTCGCATATAAACATTATAAAGTCAAAACAAAGTGCAGCTACACACACATACATAATACAACGTTACGAGTCACACACACAAGTCTGTTTACATAATATGTTAATAACACAAACACTGACTGAGTCATACATTTCTTAACTTCTCCAAAGTTAACCGTTTTATCCGCAACAGTTTTGTGCCAAGGACAAGCAGTTGCGTATGAATGATTGACATAATTATGATACTTGGAAATGTGCTATATTATTACCATATTATTTTTATTTCTTCCAAAAAACCCGTGTCTGACATTGAAAAAATGTGAGTAGAAATATTTGATAGTCTTTTTCTCAGAATGGTTGACTTATCAAACGGACTTATGTTTTTCCATAACAAAGCTGATAGCCATATAAACAGCCAAGTAATTTTCATCACATTGTATATTCTTGGCTCACAAAGTACTCATTTCTTGCCCAATAACTTTTTATTTACGTCTTAATAAGTCATCTTAAATCTTAGTATAACAAATACAGATATTCTTTATTGTGGTATATAGGTAAGTAATGAAGAAATAGACTTAAAGGCAAGACACAGAACAACAAACTACATAACAGTTCAAATGTAGATCATTTGAATTGTTTATTGAATAGATCATTTATGTCGATGACATTTCATACAGCATCACAACACACTGACATTATTTGGCAACTAACTCGTACTCATTCAATAGTACAAGAACATTAAAGTCATAGAAGTAGTTCAGCGAACTCTTGCGCAAGTGCCGCGGCGTCGTGCATTGCGCCCGCGCAGGTCCGGCTCGTGCTGGAAAGCCCCTCTTGTGCAAGTTAATGCACAAACGCGGTGTTGAAAAATATTAAATCCTGTTTCTAATTAGTAACAACTAGATAGTAAAGAATTTGGTAATATTTCATTTTTTTACTGTAAAATGACTGAGAACCTAGATAAATTTAAATTATGTCTATAATATTTTGATGATGTATAAGCAAACTAAACAAACTTGTTCTATTACTGTTGCTCTAACATTGTCACAAAATCATCATCTTCCGAGCCTTGTCCCAACTATGTTGGGGTCGGCTTCCATTCTAACCAGATGCAGCTGAGTACCAGTGCTTTACAAGGAGCGACTGCCTATCTGACCTCCTCAATTTAGTCACCCGGGCAACCCCTGGGTAAGACTGGTTGTCAAACCCGTACCTACTGCCAAAGATGTTCAAATGACAGCCGAGACCTACAGTTTATCATCCACTCCGAAACACGAGAAATATTTATCTTTAATCTCAAAAGAAAATCTCCGAGCATTTAAAATTGAACAGCTGCACTCACGCTCAGGAAGTAAATAACAATTAGAACAGAAATAAATCGCATTATGAATTGTGAATGCGACTTTATGTAACAGATTAAGCACAATGGGTGGCAAATGTCACATTGACTTCGTGACATAACGAGTGCGTTTTAATGATACAAACATTATGCTGTTCTTGCGTGTAGCGCGTTGATGTCTTTTGTATGACTTAATTTGTGATATAATTTATTTATCGCTGTATGAAGTCACCGCTTGTAAATTAAACAAGATAGCGTTATAATATTGTAAATGTGAAAGAGAGTTTGTCTGTTATTTTTTCTTTTGCACTTTTTATGAACACTATACCTACTTTTTAGACAGTGCTGAAATATATGTCATTTGAAATGTCTTGAAGAACATTTTATTTCATTCGATGAAAACGAAGTTCGATACCAGCTTTTAAAGTATTCTGGGGCGATGATTACAAGCTCTTTTCTATTAACTCTGCAAGTTGAATGGCGCGGGAAACCACGATGTACAAGTAGTAACTATAAAAAGCAAGTCTTTTAAATACTAAAATTAATCATGACGAGTCAAATACTTTAATGTTATTAATTTACGTGTATTTAGAAAGTAAATGAATGAATCTTCATGAAACATTCATTCGGCTCGAAGATTTTTAGAAAAGAGTTTCAAAACATTTACATGTTTGATGAAATGATTACTGACGTCCACAACAGCGTTACGTTATTTATATTTTGCTCTTTATATTATTTATAGTTTCCAATTTGATCTGCGAGATCGTTGGAAAGATTCCGAAGAACATGTGACTCTCATTTCGCTCATTCCACATAGACAGTTAAAATATTATCAAATAATCCCTTTATTGGGAGATTTCAAAAATTCTAAACTTAAGCTGTTTTGTGAGTTACCATGAATTGACTATGTCTGTACGTAATATAGAACAACTTACCGTACCTGAATAAAATATAACCCATGACACTCATAAGTAACGTAACTTCTATTGATAAAAGAATTCCTGACATCATAGATCCAGAGTTTACAACATCACAAACACACAAACTTTACCTCTTTACAACATTAGTATAGAAGTTACAAAGCATTATTAACATCGTTCTAAATCAAAGCCCTAATTACCAAATACATACATATTCGGCAAAATACTCGTAAAACTTGCCAGTTGATGTTACTGGGTCAACGTGCCTTTTTAGAAAACTATGGTCCTGAGAAAGTGGCTTATTATCTCGATATGGAAGGGTGAGCCCCAGTCGTGGGTGGCTTATGTGCTATTAGATAACAATAGACAGGTATATATGTATGTGTTTGGCAATCAACTGTATTTCGTGCAATATTCTGTATATTAAAGGAAATGGACTTTGTCAATTGTATTGTTTTGATGTTGACATTGATAGAAGGATGTTTTGATTGATACAGACAGGAATACTATATTAGATTTGTTATTTATGTTTCAAGGAGCACTGGTAAGGTCCATTTTTTTCACCGACAGAACAAACGTCCGCTTTTTCGTAAAACAACTGTTTACTTGAAATTCATCGTAAAAACTCATAGTAAGCAGTAGTTTTAAGACAAGAATGTTTATGCTTTAATTATTTTGTATAAGATTTTAAGAGATGTGTTTCCAAGTTCAACTCTCATAGTTTGGCGCAGGTCCAAGAAGATGTGAACTTGATACTCCTTGACAATGTTTTCTTAATTTGTGGCATCTTATATTACAATAATATAAGTATTCTGAACGCCGATTGGGTGAAAACGTAGTTCAAAAGAAAAATGATTAACACTCTTAATATTCCCCGATATTTTGGAAACTCAAATGAGCCGGTATTTTTTTATTTTGTAAACAACATTTGGATATCAATATGTAGGCTCTTGAATGCATAACAAATGACCATGTTTGACAAACAACGCACTGCAATATGATATGATGCAACTGACCCAAAGTACACTATCAACTCAAGTCATGTATCAAAACTGCGACATACGACATCAGCCACTAATGTCAGTATTCGACTTACGTTAACAATATAGATCCGCTAAGACGACCTCAAAATCCCCATATTGCCAAACTTCTCGGAACATGAATGAACTAAGGGTTGATCAATGTTATCGCACGTCATACCCCGTACTATGATACCGTTGTATTACAAGTCTTGCGACCCGAATGTTCGCAAGTTTGGCTTGTTCGTGCTTGATGAGTGTTACACTGGTAGGAGGCTGCGTCGATCGTCTTACAAAATCGGTCCGCGTGCATCTTTGCGTAGCTCGAAGTATAAAGCGCCGCATTGGTAGAAGTGGAAGTCATTCGGACGCAGACAGTGCGCCGGTAAACTTGTGAAAATTTAAACATTACATTAGTTAAGTGTCAAACAAGGAGTGAGGAAATCTGAAGTAAGTTTCAAGTGTCTACGTTTTGTGTTCGGGTTCCGAGTTACGTCACAGGATTTGCGGTGAATCAAGCAGTATTTAATTATTCTTACATATAAAACGTTATAGAATTTCTCTTAACATTTCCCACGCAGAAATGTAACTGCCGGTGCGTCAAAACATACGATTCACAGAAATAGAGCAATTTAAACTTCGACAGTGATTAAAAACGTCATAAAAATAGTGTCCAAGTGCGTGATCAAACCAATTAATTGTTTAAAATTTTAACGTTTACTTCCTAAAGTAAATAACTAATTTTAAAGAATATAGCTATTTCCACTTCCGACTGAGTAGCATCGTAAACATTGAAACGTAAAAGTAATAATTACTCCAGTTATAAGATTTACATACAATAAGAGTAGGCAGTTTCCCAAGTACATGATCCTCGCGGAAACTTTCACTTTCCGGTCGATGCTTGTCGTGCGCCTGCGCCGGTCTCCACAACATCAGGAATATGCAAAACATTGCATAACTGCGAAGCCGTGTTGTGATATTTCATAATTTTATGTTTTAATAACAACAAGATTTACAGTTCAGTAAATTTACACTAATATAGTAAAGAGGAAATATTTGTTGTTCGTTTGTAACCTAAAGTCTCCGAGACTACTGAACCGATTTGAAACATTTTTTTAAATGTAAGGATGATATACGGAACGCGCGCGGGTCAAACTGCGGAACAGCTACTATAATTGCATATTCGGGGAAACATATATTGTTACTTAAACTTAAATAACGCATTACCAAAAATGTCTCGTATTATGGAATTATAATATTAAACTTATATAATTATTCCAAATGTCGCCTCCACCATACGCAGGACCACAACGCGCGCGCACGCTTTCAACGAACGTTAGCATGAGATCACACGCCTTTCAAAACGCTTTTCCTTTACTTTTTCTCTGTCATCTACACTACACGCGCTACTTATCACATCATCTAAAAAATACGGAAACAAAAATGTAAATAGTCTCCTAATTGTGCCGCAATGTATTGCATAAAACACGATAAATAATATCGGAAGTTATATAATTGTTATTGGCGGTTACCGAATTTGTGACGCATCGCGACGCGCGTGGCGTGCCAACGGGCTGCTCGTGCCACTTTGGGCTGACACCACGACACTGACACCAATATTTGGCTTTCTTTCATAATACAAGACAAAAGCTGACCTCAATAACGTGTTAGGATGCCTGTGGTTAGGTGTGTCCTAAATGTCCTGGATGCAATTTTTGTTGCAATTAGACTTGATTCATCTTGTTATTATCACATGGGAGGAATTTTGTATTGATTATACTGATTGAATCATCAAGCTAAAATTGATAAATTTATACAAAAAGTGCGTCATTAGCAGCCATGATTGGTAGTTATTTAGCGGTGTGTACCCGGCGTGAGAGTGCTTTCGCGGCCCCACGCCTTCCAATGACCGCGCAGCCACAACAAGCTGACGTTATGGAGCCTTACATAACTACTGTCTGCGAAAGTAAAAGTGATTCTTCGCTCGCAGTTTCGAAACAATGACATGCTTTACAAAATAAGGATCAAATGACATCAGCATTTTGGTAATTTGATTTTTATGTTTTTTACAGAACATGCGGTGGTCAACGATAACCTTTTTATTGCTGCCAATAATATTAGCATCAACGACAGCAGAGTGGTCTTGGGGCGGAGATGCGAATGCTAAGCCCGCTGAAAAAGCCGAGGAGAAGCCTGAGAGCTTATTGCAAGGAGAACAGTTACCCGAAGCTCAAGACAAACACTTTGAATCAAACAGCACTGTCCTCGATGACATTGTCGACGAACTAGTAAGCAGTAAACAAGGTAGAAGCCTAGGCGGTTTCGACGATGTGTACAGCGATCCCACGATCAAGGATGCCTTGGACGCAGGAGATGATGCTGAAGCTAGAAACCTGATTAAAGGCAGACTGTGCACTCTAGGTCTCATACAAGTACGTATCGCTTAAAGGTTTTTCCTTTCAAAATTTGCTTTATTCAAGTTAATTCTTTAACATCTAAAATTATGTACATAGCAATGATAGCAAACTAAAGTTTCTAATTTATTCATTTCAGTGCGAAGAGGAAGAAACACAAGAAAAACGTTATCTGTCACCTGATGAACTGATTTACGCACAGCCTGTAGATATCAAACCTATTGGTAAACCGATCGCATCAATCCCTGTTCGTGGCCCACCCAGAGCTTATGGTCCACCAAAGCCTATGCCTTACCCTTCACATTCACACAAGCACCCTCCCAAGAGAGTTGGATATGGTGGCCATCCTAGACCTGGTTTCTCAGAAAAGTACGGAGTAGCTGGTGGCAACTACCAGTTCTCTCAAAGCAGTGCTCAATACAACGCTCACGAATCTAACTTTGTCACCAAGTCACCCATTTATGCTACACCAGGACCTTACGCCTACGAGAACACTAAACCCAGTTACCCAGTTAAAGGCTCGTCTAACTCAGGTTCGAAAACTGATTCCATCGTACAACAGCACATACACCACCATTACGTGCATGACGCCGACAAGGACCCCAAAGTCATCATTAAACCAGTAGCTATTCCTGTCGGATCCATCGGACAGCTGAACTCACAAAGCTTTGGATCGCACTCACAATCTACCGACATCGTAACTGCTGGAGGTGGTGACTACAGTAGCATTACTTCAGGTGGCTTCAAACCCATGTCTGGCGCATTTGGTTACGAGAACAACAAGCCAATCTATGAATCCGATACAATATATGGCTCGCAATACGGCCACAATTCTAACAAAGTTGGTCACAATAGCCAACTTTTAACTCAAGGCTTACCAAATCAGTACGCCAATAACGCATTCGAAGATCAAAAGTATGGAAACAGCTTAAGTGGTTACGCATCTCAGAACAGTGAATTCTATAAGAAGGAATTACACGTAGGAGGATCTCAAAACAATGTTTACAATCAAGGTCCAGCAACCTTCGGACAGAACAATGCTTATTTGGAAAACTACCATGAAGCTAAAGCTCAAGGGCACGATTGTGTATGTGTAAACTATGACCAATGCCCCAGCCAAGAAATCATTGGCCGCAGGGATGACTTGTACTTGCCAATTGATCCGCGCAACAAAGGCAGCGAAATCGTAGCTTTAACTGAAGAACAATTAGACAACTTGAACAAAACTGAAGCTACCGTTGCAACCACTGAAAGCTCATCGAACGCTACGGAAACAAAGAAGATTAGCAAACGTGACACCAAAGAGGAGTCTACCACCGAGGTCGAGAAACAAGCCGAAGCGGTAAGTGTAACAAACCTTAATAACACCATACTTAATTTCAAATATTATGCATTACAATTTACAAGTCAAGCTATTTAATATGGTATACCCTGAATTATGATAACATTTGCCCATTAAATTCCCATCCCTAGCACTCATCTATATGAAACCCTAAAGCCTTTGAAACTTTCATGACTTATTCATACATCATACAACAGCATAAGGTAACATAGGTAATTTACTTGGTTTAAATTATATAAGGTAACATATTTATTTGATCTAAATTATATATGATACCTATTGATATTTAATAGCGAAATGGAATGTAACGGTTTAAAAAAGAAATACTAAACAATGGGCACTGACACACTATCTAACATTAAATAGAATAATTATTTTGTTTAAAAATGATCAATAAATAAGTAAATATCACTACAGAGCCCCCGCCGATATCCTGGCTTCAACGATTATAGTGGTATTGACCACAGACGTGTGCAGCCCACGTTTGGTATCTCTTTTGCTTTGCCCCAAGGCGTATCCAACCACCACCCTTACAACCCCCACCTCGGTCTGGCCGGCGCAGCTGCCACCTCAGGCGGTCTTAATTTAGGTCTCGCAGTAGTTAATCCGTTACTTTCAATTCAAGTAAGCAAAAATGAACACGGAGAAAAGGTTTATAAACCTCTTCTACATTTGCATGTTACTCCGAGTCAAAGTAAACTCAACGCATTAACCCATATTTTCGAAGAAAAAAAGCAATTCTTGTTAAACAAGCATCAGCATCAACATTACCACATGATATATCCGTCCGCGTATCCTGCGTATGCTCCTTATCCCATACACCCAATACCAGCGGTCCATCCTCACCCTCACTCACATTTCCCGCACTATGAAAACCCTCATCATCAGTCATACCCGCACTATGTCCCGAATCATGAGGAACATCCGCATCATCTAGCTCATCCTGAACCTCTGCATCATTCACCTTACTTCAACGAACCCCCACCTCATTCGCCTTATGATGGGCCTCCTGTTTACTCCCCTCATTACGCGGATTACGAGCCAATTCACTACAAAGATCATCATAATCCTGAAGGCTATGATGATTATTATGACGACAATGCTAGGAATTATGGTGATGAGGATTATACTCATGTCCAACATAGAAGTTTTAATAACCACGATAGATTTGAAAATGTAACTGATAATAATGATAATCGGGCTAGTCACTCAAACCGGTCCGCCTATTCCCGTTCCTATGACCCTCCTCCGACGCCACCTAGGGCAAACCGGGGATACCAAACATTCCGATTTCCTGAATCGAGAAAGAAGAGGGAAATAGATGTAGAAAATATGTCCATGACTATTTCAGAGGTAATTCACGCACTATTCCTTTAAGCCACCCTAACTTTTATGTAGATATTTTATAACAAATGAATCTTCTTGTACAATGTGGTTATACCTAAATTCTATTGGTTCTGTTACCAACAACATGGTTAAAAATATTTTTGTTTTGGTTTTAGCGTCAATATTTCGGACGTCCTCCTGTTCAACAATGCAGCCCAAACCAAGTGTGCTGCCGACGCCCTCTACAACCGCAGGCTGCCAACAAAGGACAGTGCGGCATCAGACACTCTCAAGGCATCAACGGCAGGATTAAAACTCCTTCTTACGTAGACGGCGAGAGTGAGTTCGGAGAATACCCATGGCAGACAGCTATCTTGAAGAAGGACCCTAAGGAATCTGTGTACGTCTGTGGAGGAACACTCATTGACAGTCTTCACATCATGACTGCTGCTCACTGCGTTAAATCGTAAGTATCTGAATTATTCTCATGTATTTATTCTGAAAACTCAAATTGAAAAGAACTAAGATAAAGAGATGATAATAAACAAAATTAACATTTAAATATTTCTCTTCAGATACAAGGGCTTCGAGCTAAGAGTACGTCTCGGAGAATGGGACGTGAATCGTGACGTCGAGTTCTACCCCTACATTGAAAGAGACATCGTTTCTGTCCACGTGCATCCTCTTTACTATGCTGGAACTTTGGACAACGATCTCGCTATTTTGAAGATGGACCATCCCGTCGAATGGACCAAATTCCCTCATATTAGCCCCGCTTGTTTACCTGACAAATACACAGACTATGCTGGTCAAAGATGCTGGACTACTGGATGGGGTAAAGATGCCTTCGGAGACTACGGAAAGTACCAGAACATCTTAAAGGAAGTTGATGTGCCTATTCTATCGCATGGCCAATGCCAACAGCAGTTGAGACAAACTCGATTGGGCTACAACTACGAGCTCAACCCCGGCTTCCTCTGCGCTGGAGGTGAAGAAGGCAAGGACGCGTGCAAGGGCGACGGCGGTGGCCCCCTGGTGTGCGAGCGCAGTGGCACGTGGCAGATTGTGGGTGTGGTTTCGTGGGGTATCGGCTGCGGCCAGCCCGGAGTCCCTGGCGTCTACGTCAAAGTAGCACAGTACTTAGACTGGATCTCACAGATCACTGGCAAATACTCTCATTATAACTGAAATGATGCCTAGTTTATACGAAATGATCAATACTTAAAATTGTATAAGCATCTTATATTTATTTTTAGGTATTAGGCATACTTATTTAATATTTATTACTTTTAGGCTTTGGATGGTAATATCCAGAGCATCCGAGTAATTGCATATTATGCAGATTTTTGTATTAAAAAATAAATTATAGAGATAATAATGTAACATCTTTGTTTTTCTGTTATTTTATACTCCCTGATATCTTTAATGACAAGCACAATGTAGATAACTCTTTTGCACCAAGTGATGCTGGCCTTACTTAGCATGTCTAATAAAATTAAAACCAAATGATCATTTGACAGTATTTGACACTATCTTGATGACATATAGTTCGCTATCACGAACGTCCACTGTAAAACGTAGTGATTATATACTCTCTGGTCCACTGTGGCTCCGGTACTGGTCCTGTGGACTGGTCTCAATTTAAAACACAGCTAGGGTAAAAAGGTTTCACAAAAATGGCTGGCAAAAGTACCGATCGCAAAGGCAGAGTTAAAGAAACAAAATCTGCAGCAATTGAGCAGAATGAGACGGCAGGCTTCACATTACCCGACAGTCTGCCGTGTTCAGAAATCGACTTCCCAGTGCTTATCAAAAGAAGACCCAGGGCTAACTGGAAAGAAATAATTGATGAAAGCAATAAATGGCATAAAGAATTAGACGAGTACAATGAGAGCAAACAGGAACCCATTCCTAGACCACCGTTTCTTAGTAAGCTACTTGTTTTTCAATTGTCCTGAAGATGTTAGTTTTCTCATTCTTCACCCTCACTAATAACTATAATTGTCTAAATGATAAGCTTTCTCTGAACACCAGACAATTAAGTAGTTGTAGGTAATTTGATATAGAGTGATTATTAAAGTGTAAGTAGCTCCTTACGGTTGCAAGTGGGATCCCTAGAACAAGTTGTGCAAGCTTGAGTACCTACTACATGCATATGACCAGGTACAACCTCTACGGCCTTAACACGGACTAGTAAACTTCTCATTTCGCCTCACTCCACATTTCTGATTTTCTCACTTCTTTCAATTGCCGTTCACTTTCAGAAACTGAAACCGATTACATTAAGAACGAGGTATTTGTTCAACTTATTCCGGCTTTAGTGGAAACTCTAAATAAGGCCAAGATATGGCAAGCCTTGACCAAAGAGAAGTGTTTCTTCAATGGAATAGACCACATTGTGCAGGTTTAACAGTATACCTTTAGTATTATTATTACGTAGGCAAAAGCATTTGAAATCAAATATCATGTCGCTCTAGAATACTCTAGATATTCCACATTTGTTTCAAATGTAAAATATGTGCCTACTTACAGCTACAGGTACTTAACTTCAGCTATCTCATAAACATTCGAACATAAAAAAAATCTTTTCGGAATAGGTATAGGTACTTAAATGATTGAGTACTTCTAGGTACTTTGGAACAACAACCCTCGTTATCCAGGACGTAAAGAAAGCAACTTACATTTATTCAACATGCCCTGGGTTAGAGCAACTCTTAAGAAGAAGTAAGTATGAGCTACTTTGAATATTGAGGCAAGAATCTCCAAAAAACCAGAATAAGACCTGAGAATAAAACTATTAATTAACTGAAGAAAGGTTATCAGTTGTCAAGTCAGATTGAGTTCCTATAGCAAGGTACGAAGGATATCTTTTCGTTACCTTTCGCCACTCAAGAAGCATATTCTGTAAAATACTCTTATAATCCATTCGAGTTAAGATAAAAATATTCAGTAAAAAAATGCAGCTAAAAATCAATGTAAATATGTTCATTAAATACAATAGTGACAATAACTTAATCATTATTTTTAAGTCCTATCAAAATTGTTTACCATTTAGATAAGTGCCTACTCAAATGGAGTAAACTCACAAAAATAATAAAAATAAAAAATGCTGACTTCCAGACCTCGTCCACTGTACCCAAAGTCTTGGTTGTGGCCTGAGGAGTACGCAGCTACTCTCATACAAAAGACTGTACGACAGTACTTCGTACAAAAACAGGAGGAAGTGCAAGAAATGCGCGAGTTCTGGAAGGTAATTATTATGATAAAACGACGAAAGACCAAGTTTATCAGGTTACATTTGAATTGGAGAAACTTTCGAGCAAAACACAGGCATCAAAAACTACTTTGAGGTATAGATGTTAAAAAAAACCCTTATTAATAAGACATAAAAAAATAATTTCACGCTACGAGACGAAACATTCAACTTAAAAAAAATATTATAACATTGTAAATCCTACAAATTGATATTTGCATTAGAATCTAATATATGTATAGAAATCTCAATGCTTGGTCTTGGTATAGTTGATGTAGTTATTTACAATGTCACTTCTTCTCATGTTAATTTATATATTACAGAAACTTGAAGTTGAACGCAACGTTCCTGACATGGAGATGAATCCATTCCTGGCTAAAGCCTTTGCATCTTCTTCTCATATTAAAAAGTAATCGCTATTGTGCTGAGGCTGAAATATTCCAGAAAAAATACTTTCTCAAGCTCGTAGCCAGTGCCCAATAGACACTCCATTAGCACATCTTTTTTTAAAACGTCTTTACGAAGAAGCTTATGTGAAGTTAAAATAGAACAACACGAACATCAAGAAATTTCCTTATGTAAATCTACTTTATTTCTATAACAATTCTATAATTAAATAAACATGTAATAATAATAATATGGATTCTTATTTCCTTCAACTGAGGGGCACTCCTTCATAGAGAGAGGGACTGACAGGAGTTCCGAGGCCCATTTTAAATGGAGCTGTTGGTTTTTCATCACCTTTAGCTATCCTCTTCACTCTATTGGCGCTGTGTTTGTAAGATATTGGCATGGTAAAATCTGTCATAACCTGAAACACAACACGAATATTCCATTAATACTTCAAATTATTCTCAAATATGGTTTATGGATTCATAAAATTGTTACTGCAAAATTAAAATTACACAGAGCAGAATTATCTCTTTAGATGCAACTTTAAACCACTATAAAAAAATTTGATAAGAAGTTAAACAGGGAAAATTGTGGCTAATCTTTCAAAAATTTACATTGGATACATTCCAATGTTTGGTCATTGGGTTGTCTTAGGGATTGTTTGTGTAAATCTTGTTATACATATTAGATCTACCACTACAAATGAAATCCTACTCACTTCCAGTCCTTTGTTTGCATGATCTGTGATGATAAACTTCTTCATAAGGGGGGGCATCTCGTAGCGGCTAGGAAGGATTACTTCTGGGTAGTCGTGTACTTTCTCCACGCTAGCTAACAATTTTGCCTCCTCGTTCTTAGGTATTAGTTTATAATCAGGCTTGTAAGATGTGCGGTATATTTCAGTAAGATTCGGCAACTTACGCCCTCTGAACGTTTTCTCAACCCATATTCTTACTCTGCGCCTTTCCTGAAAATCATAAAAATTAACTTCAGATAAATAAGCTCTTAGGAGTTACAATTTAATAATTATTTCTTCTGACTAATAATTAAAGTTACATGATAGAAACCCCTTACCTCATCAGGACAAGCTTCAACTTTAACGATTTTCATAAAACACGGTTCAGGGTATCTTTCGAAAACAGACCGGACGATGATTCTTCCGACGCCAAAATTCTTCAGGCTACCAACAATTTCCCACAAAGTTTTACCTTTGAAATCCGTCGTTCTTCCGACATATTTAATAACTGTCGTGGACATGGCTTAGAAATTAAAGAGAAACCAAGTCACAAATACAATATTATAGGAATCTGAATCTTTGACTGAAACTTTATTTATAGGTTAAGTACTATAATTTGTACGTCAGTCGGACAGACGAAATATTGACCATTGACAATTGACTTTTATGATATTGACAATGACAACTATCACGTACGATGATTAAAGCTATGGTCGTTTGGTTCGTTTAAAATGAAACACATTATTCAAATCCCACGCCATATTCGAACGATTATATTTTATTAACAAAGATTATAATTCTGATTATTTCATGTGTCTAAGGCGTATTTGAATGCGCAGTCGACACATACTCGATTCAAACAATACATGAAGGCAACCTTGTAACTTCTGCACAGAGCGATCGGGAATGTGCAGGTTGTAAAAAAAAATACCTATTATCTTCTATAATTCTTTAATTTCACAGTTTAATATGTACTTTTGACATCATCATCCATCCCCGAAATGAGACATGTTGGGGTCAGCTCCCAGTCTTACCTTGATCAGATGAGAACCAGTGTTTTACATGGCGCGACAGCCTAATTGCCCTCTACAACCAGTTCCCCGGTACCCAGATAAAGTACCCACTGCTAAAACTGGTAGATAGACTTACTGGCGTCTAACCACGACGACTGTTAAAGATTTTCAAATAACGTCATGATAAGATCATCCATTCACGGACTAAAGCATGCGCCAAGCATTGCTGATCCGCGAGGCTTTGATTTAGCAATAAGCAAAATTGAGACAAATTTAATAGAAGGTATTTATTTTGCTTGGTCTTTCGTATCGGCCCAGTCTCTGCGGCCAAGCTGTAGGTAACTGTTATTTTGTGTAGGTATACTGTTGGTCCTCCAGGGTCCATACCATCCGAAAATAAAAACAAAAAGTCATAAAAAATCAACTTCAATTTATTTTCAATTTCTTATTTTGTTACTTTATGGAATTTACGCAATACAAATGTTGTAAAATATAATTACAATAGTTAACAGTTATTAAATTTTAAATGCAGGTTTTAATTATTTATTAACAATGTCATGGAAAAGTCCAATTTACGCTGACCAATTTATAATGTTGTAACTCATCGCCCATAAAACACTACAAAATGAATAGAAAAGTCCTTCATGCTACTTAGTGAAATCTTATCAACTACATTTTGCTAAATGAGGGTTTCATATTGAACTATGGATTAAATCCCATTAAGCCCTAATGTTAAATATAACAGGCAAGTTTTAGGCATTTTATTATACCTGCTATTGTTAAATGATAATTTTAGAACTTAAATTGCCATGACATTGAATATTAATTGCTATGGCCATAAAATCACTGTTCAGAACAACACAAAACAAAATCAAATTTGCACTAGTC
Organism: Helicoverpa armigera; assembly: GCF_030705265.1. NCBI lineage: Eukaryota > Metazoa > Arthropoda > Insecta > Lepidoptera > Noctuidae > Helicoverpa > Helicoverpa armigera. The sequence goes on along the minus strand of NC_087130.1, from coordinate 6,117,640 downwards.
ACTATCCATTAAGCAATCCCAATGTCTTAATCCAACTGCAATTAACAAAAATAATATATTTTAGACAATTAAATACCAAGCAATGAAATAGCAGTAATTGTCACCTTTGGTGGCATTATCCGTATACCTTTGCTATGTTAGAATAAAGAGCACAAGTAACTTGCACATTAAAAAGCATTGAAGCTCCCAGACGATGCGTTCATCGATACCAGGGAGCATAATTTTACTCAAACTGAGTTGTGAAAGTAGGTGGCCAATCTCTGTCGGATCGCTCGCCATAACTCTCAACTATTGAAGAAGCTACCCTTCTTACGTATAGCTGCTTCTATTTCCACAGCAACTAGTGTGTGACAATTAGCAATTTCCTTTAAAATATACAACTTCGCTAATTCTTATCTATATTTTCCAATTGTCACCGATAAATAGTTGAAGTAGAATATAGAAACATACCAATCATAATTTTCTACGGTTATAACTGTACAGCAGTCACATTCCGTTGGCAAATAATTAAACATAAAATAAATATTAAATTTAGCTATAAATTGCCTAGTTACCAACCGGAATGGGCTTCGTGAACACGCAGGTGGTGAATAACAAGTCCATTCTTACAAGAGGCCCGTATACAATAAAAGTTACATCGCCCCACAATTAACTATTACTAAGCAATCGCAATAATAATTTAAGACATATTTACACATCATCGTCGGTATTCCACAATTAAATAAGGAACTTAAATTACAATAATTTAAGATAGTCGGGATATTATTATTAATAGGAATCAGTCAATCAGTATCCACAGTGATCGAGCAGTAGTCGATCGGTCGTCGTCTCGTAGCCGTCCGGCTTGCGGAGCGTGCAGGTGCCGGCGCGGGCGTGTCTTCATGCGCTTTTTGAACATATGTAGCGCCGCCCGCAGCTCGCGGCACGCTCCGTGGCGACGGCACTGAGCTCGGCAGCGACGGCGGCGTCACGAGGCGAGCCGGCCCCGCACCGGCCGATGCGGAACTTAGGGACACGCACGAGGTCGATCATCGACGCGAAAGCTTTCGGCTTGGAATTTGCCATGCTCTAAATCAAGGCTAGAAGTAACCTAGAAGTGTGAACTCGCCGCATGAGGGACGAGGAGCGGGCGCGGGGCCCGGGGGCCGCGGCGGCGGCGCGGGCGCGACTCGGAGCTGCGGCCGCGCCGTCGTTTAAGTCGTGTCCCGTCCATATGTACCGATGCGCACTTCGTCGATAACGCTTGCCCACTCCAAAGCATACGAGTCTGGGTCTTCTAGGTAATATGTACGGTTTGGCTGTAAAAGAACAAAATATTCGGTTAAAATATTATTTTTTTTTCTAATTTTGGTTATGTTTAATAACGAACTGATCTTTACTATTTATAGTGCCAGAGGCTATGTAAATTACTCACCGTGTGCACTAAAAATATTCTGAAGTTTTTGGCTTCGACTCGTAGTTCGGGTGACCAAGGGATCTCACCCTTGAGCACCATGTTGGCTGGATCGACGTAAAATAGGCGCGGTCCTGTGGTGAGCAGTAGCATACGACGTCGTGGAAACAGTCCCTTCCTTTTGTCAACGAGACCTTGCTTCAAAATTAGCTCTCCATCTACGAACTGATGCCACTTGCTTTCCCGGGATTGAACTTCGAGGCGGCGACGTTTTTCTTCTGGACTAATGTTTAAGATTCCTGAAAACAACAGTGAAATTAGTATCCAGTATAATGACAAAGATTTAAATATTTAGTAATTATGACAAACGAACTAATGACATTCGGTTCAGTTCGCACTGACTCTTAAAGCATATGTGTCCTACACAGCTGATTATAAGGTCAACATAATAAATACGCAGGGCGTAACGAGCGAGTCATTCATGGCATAAGCGGTTGAGAATGTGGCACTCCGGGACGACTGCGACGTGCCGGAAGACTGACGTCATACCAACTATAAAACCGTAAAGCATACACTGACTGAGGACGTCCGTTCTGAATGTGTATAGCAGTGAATGCGATGACGTAGTGGTTACTCGTACAACGAGTGCAAGGATCATATTACGGTGCACAATACTTAAACTATATCATCAAAATAAATGTGTACCTTTGTCTATGTATAATACTGTTTTCTTTAAAAAGTCTGTTTATTTAGAAAATAGTCACAAAATAAAACATTATTGGACTCGGTTTAGTTATGAAACGAGAAGCGTATAAATTTGCCAAGAATTCAGGTCATGGACGCACCAGTTGCCTCTTACTCGTCGCTTCACTGCACTCGCCCGAGACTTTGTAATTGTCCACATCGGCTACATACTCAACCTACTAACATCTATTTAGACGTCTTATATATTTGAAACTATCTGTACATCCGTTAGGTGCAATATAATAATGACAACATTAAAATAACTTGGAAAACAAGCTTACTTTAGAGCTTTTCTTTTTAGAAATCTACCTATGGATAAGAATAATGTAATAAAAAATAATTAATTACCTTTAGAGGTAGATAAGTCGAATTCCCACAGTCTCACGAGTTGCTTATTGCCCAATCCAGGTTCAAGATGATCGGGCACATTGTATTCTTCTTCAAACGAACCACCGGGCAAATACGGGCTAATAGTCGGTGGCGTCTGTTCCCACACGCTATCCCAGTCCATTCCGGCGAAAAATGGATGATTGCGAATACTATCATAAGTTTCTCCCTTATCATTAGCGCCAAGTCTCTTAGTATGGTCTAGTACCAACAGTTTTTCCACGAGGTCTTTAGCATCAGCCGGAAATCCTTCTGGGAATTCAAAGTCCATCTTGAGAATTTTTTGAAAAGTGAGGAACTCCGTAGCTGCGCGGAACGGAGGCAAACCCGAAATCATTTGGTAAATGATGCATCCCAACGCCCACAGGTCTGAGGCACGGGTGTCTACACAGTCATGTAATAATTCTGGACTTACATACTGTGGTGTTCCAACGAAACTAATTTTTCTAGATCGTTCATTTTGGTCGTCATTATCAGCATTGTTTGGTGAAGCACGAATTTCTTCAGGCTCCAGAATTTTAGCCGTTCCAAAATCGGCAATTTGCAAGTGCATATTTTCATCTAATAATATATTTTCCGGTTTTAAGTCACGGTGAATTATTCCTTTTGCGTGCATTTTTTCTAAGGCCATCAACAACTCAGCCGCATAAAATTTTGCTACGTTAAGCTCAAAAGAGCCAACTTGATTAATGTAAGATAACAATTCGCCATTTTTTGCAAAGGATAAGACGAAGTAAAGCCTTTCTTCATCTTGAAATGTGCAATAAAGTTTCACGAAACCATGAGGTACATTAAACAACATGTTTAAGGCGTCTTTCTCGCGTTTAATGTACTCTCTTTTCTTCTTTCGAATGATGTGAAGTTTTTCACACACTTTAACTGTGAAAAAAAGAACAGGTCATTTTGTGGCTATTGTAAAGAATGCTAAATATTTAGTTTAACATTTTTTCTCTTTACATAATAATGTTCAAAATAAATAAAAAATACGTACTTGCATATTCCTTTCCACTGTGAATATCCTTTGCAAGAAACACGGTGCTGTAACAGCCCTCGCCGATTAATTTGCCAAAAATATAGTCCTTAGCAGTTCGCTTGGTGGGCTTTTGCGCCTGGCTGGGAGCCGGTGACGAGGCAGGTGCAACGGGTGCGGCAGACGCCGGCGCCGGCGTCGCCGGTGCAGGCGCAGGAGCTGCTTGCATCTTGATCGGTGTCTCTACTATGGTTTCGGCCGCGGCAATTGGGGCCCGTAACTCACTAGATGCTCGATCGTTGATCTGGAATAAAGGAAACACTCACTGAGCAAGGTAACATTAAGACTTATTCACGGAACTGTACGTGATCACAAACTCTGTCTAGTGGAACGTCGTTAGAGAAATGCGACGTCGTCGCGCTTCGAAAGCGTGCACTTGTTTATCGGCTCGCAGCAGCTGCGGTGGCGGCGGCGGCGATGGTGGCTACGTCATGCGCGGTGGGGGCCAGGGGGCAACGCGCCGTCTGCACAGTCGGCTTCTTTAAATTTAGGTGACCGCTAAATACGTAAACAATACTTAAACAACTAGGCGAGGTAAAAATTGGAAAAAAAATTATCTCATATTTTAATTCATGATGTGTATACAACAGTTGTCAATGGAACGTCAAAATAAACAAACATTTTATTGCACATACTATGTAGGTTTTTACACCTTTTGATTGAATATTTTAAGGATGAGGGCTTTTTGTATGTTTTACCTCGGCACCAATAAAGTTTTTAACGTGTTTAACTAATAATGACTTATGTATTAAAGAAAACTTCTATGTACACACAAGAGAATATGATATTTCAGCTTTCGAGGATTCAAATAGTGAAAATGTTCCGCCTGCCACGTTCACTGGCCTCGCCTACAGTTCGATGATCCAATTTTTCGAGTTCGTAGCTCGAGTTTTTGTTCATTTTTTACGGGGCCGCCGTCGGACAAAAAATGACGCTTCCATTCAACGTGACTCAAGATAGAGATAGCCTTTGCGATTCCGTCTCGTTCTAACAACGCTGCAGATTACCGCGACTTCGTGTTTAACGGTATACAGTAGAATTCATATATAACGACTTCGCTTATAACAACTAATCGGTTTTAGCGACGATAATCTTTACTCAAGTTAGGTTTCGTATATAGGTACTAAGACAATATAACCGTTTAGTGCGACTCCGGTTTAAGCGACCAACTGCTTATAGCGACCAATATTTATTATAATACGTCCGGTTAAAACGACACACGCGCAATGTTTTGTTTACCTACGCACTCGCACCCCCGCCCCGCGTTCGTATTTGCTCTACAAACATTCTAAAACCAAAATAAGCCAAATCGGTCCAGCCATTCCGGAGTTTTAGTCAGACTAACGAACAGCAATTCATTTTTATATATAAGAAGACTAGCTGACCCAACAAACTTCGTATCGTTTAAACCTTCCCTGGACCTCTACGAACATTTTAAAACCAAAATAAGCCAATTAATTCGGTCCAGCCATTCTCGAGTTTTAGTGAGACTAACGAACATCAATTCATTTTTATATATAAGATAATAATATGTATTCGTAAGTTATGTATGTATGTACAAGTTATGTACTTAAGAAATAATCCGTCCGTTTTGTGCGTCGTCCGGTTAGTACGACATAGTATCGTCGGTCCCTTGAAGGTCGTTATATCCGGATTCTACTGTATTTGCCAAAAACAAACTTAATGAAAAGCAAATGAAAGTAACTATCATAATATAACCGTTACTTTGCGGGAAATACATTCTTCAATTTTCTCTGAACAGTCAAGTTTTTTAGGTTAAGGTATTCCGTTGGTATTTGCGAAACCGTTTCGACACTACTTTCACTGAAAATTCTCGTGGATCCTGTATTGGGCGTCATTTTTTTCAGAGGCCTATTTACTAATGGAAAAAAACCGATGCTAGGGTTTTGCGGGAGGCGATGAGTTACATACAAACTATAATTACCACTAGGTCACAGCTAATTACGTCTGTCAGTTAAGAGATAAACAGGCTCCGAGGCTAGATATGACGACGGAAATGCCAACAGCTGTCAGCATTATATTTATAACAGCACCTAGATTTTATCCCTTGCAATTTTAAGAAGGGATCATAGAAGTATTAATTTTGAGGGAATGTTTTTTCTGGAATCTGCTGCAGCAAAATTTTGCAATCCGAAATCATGTAAGAGTGGAGCATAGTCCGTTGGCGTTTGGTTTGCAATGAGTCATTAACATTAATTAAGCTTGGTTGTAAGCGCCGCAAATGGGTCTCGCATTCCGCGGCTGGGGCGCTGGGACGGTGCTGCGGCGGCGTGTAGACCACCGTCACAACGGTACTTACACTCGCATTCCCACAGCAACGGATTCCACCGTCCACTAACACCGACTACAGCCGACCTAGATCCCCACCACAGAACCTTCCTTTACACATTGCACTGCGCCGTTTGCACTGTGCACGGACTTTATGTAATGCTTCAAATTAGTGTGGAATGCTTTGAAGTATTTCTTATTGGGTTACTTTACTTATAGATCTTAACCGACAGAGCTGTTTCGAATAACAATGACTTGACCTAGAATGTGCAATAAACTGCCTATCAAGATAAAACGGATGTAATGCCTTTGTGTTTACCACTCCTGCAATCTACATCCGTTTTAGAGTTAACAGACGTTTAGTCAGCATATTGACGTTGTTTAACAGTTAACTGTTTGAGCATTCACTTGTGAACATTTTTACTTAATAAAAAAAGTGAAAGATGAATGAGAATTCCGAATGCGTGATCATGAATCACGAAGTAAACAACCTTTGTTGTAGAGTGTACAACAACAACAACAAGCGACACCCTTCGGCGCACACAGAACGACCTCTAATTTATATTATAAATGAATATGATTCCACCTACCTATACGTTTGCATTAGAAATAAAAAATGTAAAAGTTGTTTTTAACATAGGTATTTGTGCTGTAACTATCGAATTAATGACATTTGAATAGGTACTTATTAACCACCAAATGTGCTAGTTTCGTTCATTTTGTTTACTCTCCAGTGAAATCAGTATTTTTCCACAAGGCACAAGCCCTACAAAAATTATTATCGGGAAAGATAAAGAATGTGGGTGTACATAACCTCCTCCGCAGAGTATTACGCCACAACATCACTGGTGGTGACGCATCTAGTAGTGATGGCGTTAACGCGTCTATTGTATCAGATAAGAACAGGCATGTGGGTAAAGGGCGAAATCTAGCAAATAGTAGGCGAGCATAGGTAGGTTATAGTGAGTTTTTCGCAATCTGATGTACCTAATATCTACCTAGTACTGGGATCTTAGACTAACTACCTATTCACCAAACTTACGAATCTGAGAAAATGGTATTGAGTAATGCAAACAAAAAACATAAGTCATAATTATTTTAAAAATTTGGCTAATACGCACGAAGCAAGATACGTCACGTGTGTGGCACACCACTAGCGCAATATTGTCGAGGGTTGTGCATTGTGCAAATCATGCATATTACGCGGCAACGTTAACTGAACAATCTGCGTGCAAGGATACGTTGTGTTTACGATAGTTACATGATTGAAGCCGTAGCGGTCTACTGTAGGCCAAGCACGAATATCTAACGTATTCGTATCGACAATGTATCGAGGCCTCGATTCGAAAACGGAGTCTGTCGATAGTAGGCAGCACGAACCACATTCGAAGCACTATCGAACACTCGATTCGAATTCTAATGTGACGTCATGCAAATGTAAATAGGGACGCGCCATAGTGAGCAAAATGAACGATTGTTGAATGAATGGTGCGTTCGAAAACTAACTCTAGTTGTTAATATTTTTTTTACCTTTGATTAAACGTTTTATTATTATTAAATTATAATAAAAACTGAATGTAATATAAAAAAGAGACCCAAAGTTAATTATTAGACATTATAAAATGGCATTATCTTTAGCAATATAACATAGTTACGGAGATTTTATTTTTTAAAAATGACGGGTACCGAACGCACCCACTTGACATCCGACGCGCGTAAGGGCGCCAAATTTGTTTATGTTTTGCTACACGTCCACAACAAAAGTATTTCTGTTTTTTTTTGCTACAAATAATTAAGTGCTTTCAATATAATAAATAATTATGAGAACCAGTCAGACGCACGCAATATGAAATGATGGTTGAATTCATGGAAGCGTGAGTAAACAGTTTTAATAAGTTTGAGTGGCATAAACTTTAGTGTGAAGTATTTTAAGTGCAATGCTATTTCTATATTCTATATTTTAAATTCGGTTTCATTTGTGTCCAGTGGGTTAATTCTATTCCTAAGTTTTGCTCTACAATGATTAAAATAAACATATAAATAACATTTTTTTTCAAACACATTAATTCTATAGGTATCTACGCAAATAAATAAAATATGATTTAATTACTTAGGTACCTTGTTTCTCGTGATTGATATCCATAATTTTCTAGTAAATTTGAAGCTAAAAAATAATATGCGGTACTACGTTCATACAGTGGCGGTCTTTGCATTTTAAAGTATATTGAAGCTATTACTAATTGTTCCATTAACTTAACAATAATTTTAAAACACTTCTATTCACAAAACTAACTCTAAACAAAACATAAACACGGTTAAAACTTTATTTTTACACTTCTCGAAACTTTTCTCACCGACTTTTTTCAAGTGAATAATGTTTCGACCATACTCGATAGCCAGCCTTCGAGAGTTTACGTTACCGTACGTCAAAACAATGTTCGTGCTGCCATATTTTGTTTCCTTTTACGCCCGATAGGGGCGCTGTACAATTCTCATACAAATGTTACTCGATTTCGATACGAATAACTTTTCGCAAATATTCGTGCTTGGGCTACTGAATGCGGAGATCGTGAGGAGTTCGCACTGGTAAACAAGGTGAGCATGCCGGCGACGCGTGAACAAACAAGTGCGGTGCCGCGGCCGCGGTCGCCGCGCTGTTTGTTTGTTTGTATCACACGAGTACGACTATCTACCCGCGGCGGGCGTCGCACACTAGCCGACCGCCTAGGCGTTGTGAACGGAGCACGGACTCATCCAATGACATGCCTATAGAAAAACAGGGCGAAAGTGTGCATCACCGCTGTGTACAGCGAAAGTTTATAAACAGTGTACCCACTAGATTGTACATTGCCACGTCCCCCGTCATGACTTGAGATGTTTTAATTAATTTCTTAGGTATTCACATCTTTTATAGATGGCAAAACTGATAAAACTTGAAAGACCAAAACATTTGGTCCAGTTATAAACCATTTAAAAAATTACATACTTAATCCATATTATTTTATATTAATTTCAATTATCTAAAAGCTACTTTTTATTATTTTTTTCAACTAGCTAGATGTTCTACTGAAATACAACAAAATTGTATCATGTCGAATATAATACATTGAAATTACTATGTTCCACAACAAACCCGCACTTGAATCTTTATTGAACATTGGTGCGTACAGACAGACAGACCCACATGGGGTACCAACACAAACACAAGCGACAGACAGTCATTGACCTTACCTTAGATTTGGGCGAGGGCTGTTTCCCGCGCTTAGTAGAGCTGACGCCAAGTAACCGCAAAATCCTGTTTGCTGCTTCGAGCAGAGTTGCACTACCCCTCGATCCTCTTTTAACTCTGTTGGTCAATCCGCTCATTTCGACTTGTCTCGCACAATATTTCCTACCGTTTTGTTATTGTTTGAAACGGTCAAAAACACGATCACAGTTCATGAATGTTGATTATTGTTCAGTAAAGAGTAACTAGTCACAAATTAAGTTCAGAAAATTGTTAATCACAAATTAATTTAACAGATATGCAATTGAAGATAAATAAATAAACAACGATATTATTTCCCAACGTATTTGCGCGCGTGTACACGTCCGTTCGGTCAAACGGCGCGTTGCGGACTAAACTAAATGCAATGCAACGAACTCAACGAACGAAGCGACCTGACGCGAGCGGAGCATTGACTACGTCTTCTCCCTCTCGCTAGACAGAATAATCGCATCGGTCGCGGTCGGTATGTACGACCGAGGGGAGGTGCGGCGCGGAGGCGCGCGCGGCTTGCTGTAGTTGGCGTGAGACCCCATTCTCCGTTCGCAATGTTCGCAACCCACTCTACCCTCCGAGTTCGATGTGTGGGGAAGGACGAAGCGTGGCACGTCACCCTCACTCGCCTCCTACACTCGAATACCACCTACCGATCACCTACGTATTACCCTTCAAATATTTTGTATTTAAGGGTCAGTGTCTGATAGACTTGCTACAGGTAAAAGTCCACTGAAAAAAGGACTAGGTTGTCAATGCGACTTTGGACATTGAATATCGAATTCTGCTTTAATTTTCAGGTTTTGCATTTATTTTTTCCTATTTTTAGGAACTGTCATATTCATTTTCCGCTTTTAAAAATTCCTTAGTGAAAGAAAATACCGTATAAAAGTTGTCCCTTTCCTTATGGATTTAAATAACCATCCTTATCTAATTAATTTTATAGTATTTTTTTTTATATCGATGCAAACAAACGCCATTTCGGCCATGTGATAGAAACGCTGCACCCGGGCGGCGCCAGAGATGCATCACGCGCAGTCGATAACAACGTCTAATCGCATTAAAATACAAGCGCCTGATATCTCAAGATTATTATTTAAAATATTTATTTATCTACATATTTTGTTTCGAATTGTGATAAAAATGTCATGAATAAAAAAATGTCTACTTTCTCTGAATTTCATGTCAGGTAAGACATTGCAAAAAAAAATAGTCCGGTGTTTACAGACTACAGGTATGTGGGGTACCTATTGTTTATTTTTTCATAACAGGAGTGAATTCTCTGTTTCAAGAAATACCCGTTACACTGACTGAACTGCGTAAGCGCATGCGGGTAATGAATAGGCAATTGTGAAGAGTTTTTTTTATTATTCTCTGTGTCTGTGTTCAAATAAGGACAATGCCTATTCATAACTAAGCTGATGGCTTGATGTTTCCCAGTTGCGGGTCTTAATGGCACCCAGTGTGGGCGCACGAGCGGTCTTCGTCTACTAACGAAAAACTGCACTAACGTGTTTGCATTTTTATTTGCAAATTTTAAATGGCTGATTTTGAATCATAATTATTGATATGGATTTCAACTAAAATAAATGCGAAGCGGTTACATAACAATACGAAGCTAACAAAGTTGCTGAGGATTCTATAAATAATCTATATTTAATGTATGCATTTAAAACTTCACATAATTATGAGATATCCTCGCTCAGTTGCACACACCTGGATAGAAGATTCTTTGAAACTTATTGGAAAACAACTTTAAGAGCCCCCGCAGACCACAGACTTTTTATCGGCCGATAGTTTGGTCGGGCTCTTAATCAGTACTCAGATGTTAGCAAGTGCGCACACTATGACGATTTGGTATCGGCCGATAAACAAGTTTGATGGGCTTCCCGATTCCATTCAAACTAAACTGTCGGCAAACTATCGACCGACCGTATAATCAGTATTGGCTCCCTACCACACGCGCACACATAACGATTTTTTAGTCGGCCGACTAAGCCGATAGTTCAGTTAGCTCCGAGCTTTGACAGCGAATGGTCGGTCGGGCGTGTTTTGTAAAATGGCGTCGCCCAATTCTCAGTCACTTTTTCGGAATCTTCGATCGTAACTTTGATCGAGTAATTTGGAATGCATACTTATTGTAAAATTTTCCATTTAATAATCTATCACTAAAGATATGATGCACCCAATACTCTCGGGCTCTCTTTTTAATTTTCCCTCTCCGGTGTATGAGAGCAATAATAACATTTCTATGCAATGTTTTATTAATTTTCATTGTGCGGTGCGACTACTCTTTTCACCCGTTGGTTAGAAACTAGCAAATAGTCGGCAGACTGTTGCGATAGTTTGCGCGCTCATCACCGACTAAACTGTTTAGTTGGCTCGGTGTGCGTACTAACAGGCCAACCCGACTAAACTATCGGCCGATAAAAAGTCTGTGGTCTGCGGGGGCTCTAAGCTGAGAAAGGTTGTTTTTTTTCTTGATTGAATGTATTATGTAGGTTGAGTGGTCCGCAGCAGCTGTCGGAGGCACGTGTTCGAAGCTCGTGCTGCGGCACACATGTGCATTTAGATTACCATCCCCGCATTCATGTAATGTACACCTACAACAATATGCTGCAACATGTTCATTTGTGCGAGTATCGACATTCACCGTTAGCTTTATGCCCGTAAAATATATTTATTTACACCATGGCTATAGTATAGTATAGGCGAGTATTTTCAATTATTTCGATCTAATAAATTATTTAAAAAATGCACGATAGATCTACAATGTGACTTTCTGGAGCATTAAATTGACTATGCAATAATATAAAGAGCACTTTGCCAAATCAATCAAAACTCAAACTCTGGATTAATCTGAGGGACATAGGAATTTCAAATTTCATTTTGCAACTTAAAAAACATAGGTATTTTTTTATACGTTTTGCTTAATTAAATCGACAAAATAACTTTCAACAACAAGTTAATACATAAAGTTGTTTACGTCCTGCTGCTTTATATATTTAGGGGCAACCTGTGGTAAAGATAAAAAATACTGACGTTCAAGTGTTTAAAGTTTATGTGCATACGTACATACACACTACGTAAATGTAAATAAAAATGACAAGTCATATCGTATTAAAGCAGGTGGTGGTATTAATAAACAAGACTGTCGACGCAATAACAAACGTGCACTTTGAAAATATACTTAACGAGCTCATGCACCTCAGGATTCGAGGCAAATGGATGTAAAATATCGCCAGGTGGAAAAGTTTTTTTAGTTTGGTACCGTAGCAGTTGCAACCCCTGACGGAGCCCCGACGAAGCTACATTTCAAAACAAAATAAAAGCTGCATCGAACATTGAACCCACCACCTGGCACTGTTTTTATGTGATACCCATATGGGGTAAAAAAAACAAGTACATATTGGCTTCTCTATCCCTTACCTACAATTGTTAGTTTTAGTAAGTATTAAATATGTTTCGAGGTTATAATTTGATTATTGTTGGATACATTGGATGGTACCAGTTACCATATTGCACGAACACCTGCGAACTCACGTGTGTGGTAAAAATAATCACATATGTTTGTCACCTATTAACGCAATCGTTATCAGTATCTAGTATAATCAGTATCATAGGTGACTGTGATGTTGCTCAGGATTCATTGGAAGTTACACAAAAAACAAAGTGACACAAGTCAGTATGATGATAAAAGAGGGACAGGTACGTTTCACTCGGTTCACGCCTCTAGCAATTTCGGCGTAGGTGTATCGATATCGCAACGATAACGTTCGATAACGTCCGCAAAATCATGAGCAGATAAGCCTTATCATCTGTGTTATAAATAATTACAAAACAAAGCTTGTGATTGTCAACAAAGTATTTTTATTTGCATATTATATGCCAGGTATAAGGAGATACCTGAAATTCTTTAATTTATTATAATTTATATTGTTTATCTACTACAAACAAAGCCGTGTTCTACACGTGTTCAATTCTCGTTTGATGGGGAAAACAATTTCTCATTCTATCGAGCAATCCTTTAGCAATGTAGGTACAGTACGTATTTTCCTCGGCATGAATTCCACTTTCATTTCTCCTTTGACTTAACCCATATCCGACATAGTTCCATGGCAATATCTTCTCTATTATTGAAAACACGTGCAAACACCGCAAGGTCGTACGACAATGTTGCAAGTTATTTGCCTATACCAATAATATGTATTTTATGTGTATTGTGTGTAACTGTTGCACGTTCATGTAACTGCATGTCATTGCACTCTAATACAATACGGAGTCTTACACATGTAAGCATGATATACGATTTAGTACGTACTATTGTTATACATGCGCAAGTGCTAAAACCTGATGAATGTGCAATTATATCCTCAGAATTTCCGCGTGCACAGGTTGGGTAACCCACATAATTATAAAGCGGTGACTACATACAGAATTTTGACACGGATAAACCCGGCAAGCGCAAAGTGAATGGTTATTATGTTTTTTCGTATTATGTTATGGTATTGGCGATACGAAGGCGCCTAGCGAAGGTTATCGACGTTCCGAAATGTCGTGGCTCCGGCCTTGAGTAGTCCTTTGACCCTCCATTGGTAGTAATATCCGCCGCTCTCGAACCACCTGCTCGAGTGCCCCTCGCATATTAAATATTTTAAATCTTCAACGGTTCTAAAACCTCCATAGCTACTTTGAATATACAAACACACCGTACAAACAGGCTATAGCTGTAACATTTACTTACAATTTATGGATCTTTATCCCTTTAACTAATTGTTCATTGTTATGTCCTCCTTTAAAGAGGAACTATGGTTCTATATAAATGGTGTTACCTACGTGCCATGATAATTATCATAAAAGTTTTTACTTGACCATTACCTAATTAAAAATCTGACCATTTTAGAGTTTTGCTTCACAATGTTTCACAGAACATGAAATCATTATTTTCGCAACACACGAGCGTGATAAGTTCGATGACCGATGAATAAATTCAAGGGCCTTAGGCGTAGCTTTTATTTTCCTGATAACCTTCAAATAGCGGCCCCGCGGGTAAGGTGAACTCGCGAATATACATAGGTACTCTTTAGAATTTCCCTTTATTATACCTAGTCACTGGTTAATTTCATAATAATAGAAACTTAGATACTCTAAACTTTATGGTGTTATAACAAAAAATAACTTAAACAGACTTTGACACGTGGAAGGATTTTTTTTATCTGTTTACGTTTAATTTATCCTGTGTAAAAAAAATATTAAACCTATTAAAACACCGTAAATAAAAATTGCAAGATCAAGAATCACGCGGGATCATTTTCTTGCATGAATATTTATAATTAAAGTAGTTGTTTAAAATAAACAAGTGAATTGATAAATGTAAAAATAGTTGGTTGTCACTACCTACATATTTGTTTTTTTGGAACACGCCGATAAAGTTGGGTAATCCGATGCCCGACTTCTATGCGATGTGAAGCTTCCTTCACTATTCAAAGGCTTCTTTCCTGTTTATGGTTCATTAAAAGTTTAATTACATTTAATGCATGTTTATTTGTAACTGCATATTGAAATCTAATAATGATATGACACTAAAGATAATTGAGGGCATGCGATGAATGAATATTCTTTGTAATGCATTAATGATGGATGACACAGTCATCGTTATGGTATGCAGTGTGTGGCCAGTCCCCACCCGCGGACAATATCGATAAAAAATAATGGACAGAGCATGTGTTGTCTCATCGGAAAACAATTAACGCACAACAAACAATTTAGTTGCGGTCACCGATAGCAGAGCGGTTCAAAGTACAAGAATTTGTGCCGAGATAACATTCATGTTTATCACATGCACTTCCAAAACACATGAACATCAAATTGTTTGTGCAGGCGCCTACTTCAAAATAGGGTATTTTTTGTTATCTAAGCTATGTATAGTGTACTATGCAGATATTTAAAAATATATTTTAGTATATTCACGTGTTATATTACGTAAATAGACACTTTTATTTTTATTCTATGCGAAAAATAAAGGTTATTTATGGTAAAGTCATGACTTATTTCGCAGTTTACCCACGTCATGGACTACTCGTATCTTATTGTTAATCTTCATTATCACAAATGGAAATTCGTATGACGTAAACAAAGTTTATAATTAAAAACAGTCAACTTAAGTTTGTATGTGATTCACATACAAATCACTCTTTGTGAATAAATCATTTCTCTTCGTATACTATCGTAGTATTATTTTATATCATTATTTAGCAACTCCCAGTTTCAGCCGCGTACCGTGGGACCTACTCCGCGCATCCCGATAAAACTAGCTGAAGCTTTCTTATTGATCATCGGGTGAAAATGAACTTTGAAATTGGCCCAGTGGGTCCTGAGATTAGCGCGTTCAAATAAACCAACAAACTTAAGTTTTATGATATTAATATAGATTGGACTGTTGTTAGTTGTTATCGATAGTTTTTGTTTTGAAATCAACGTTATCTTATAGTGGTTGATTAAAATTTTACACGTTACTTTATCATGTTTAGTAAAAACCCTAAAACTACTCAACCGTTAAGAGGAAACAGTCCGTGCAATATTTTATTAGTACGATGAATCATTTTACTCATCGTTTTCCTTATACATAGGAATCAAAGAAGTTAGCGTGGCAATAAGTAGATATCTTATCGTAGTGTTTGTATTTTATGAAAACAACTTAAAGTTAAGTTTCTAAGTAATAGTTTATTTTAAATTGTTTTACTTTAAATAGTTTAATAATAGGTTTAAGTTTAAAATAGTTGTTGACACTTGGTATATTTTTAGAAAAATATGTTGTAAGCAAATAATAAATTGTTCAACGGGCTGGAATTGTAGTTCTTCGAAGTTAAAAATAACTGAGCCTGATAAACTGGCAAGACTATGTAAAGTGCAAGGCAAAAAGTGTGTTAAAAGTTGCCTTGCAAGCACTGCAGCGCGGCGTCCATGCACCGCACACAAATATTTTGCCAGGGTTGATAAATTCGCACTGATAAAATATCCAAACACATTATGCCTACTATGTAAAGACTTCAAAAACAGATAAGTACAATACATTCTTAAAAATAAATTTTACTTGATATCTATAAATAGTTATTTAAACAAAACCACCCTACTTTACAATAGAGATGGGCAGCCCTGCACGAGCGGAATGCCTTCCACTCACAATTCCACATACTTTAATCACTTCCCGCGCGTCTAGACATCGACCTCTAGTTCCAAGTCCTCGCTACTGCCAAATTAACTCTTAGGGCTTGTTCTTAAGATCCCTATTTCGTCGAGAGTAGCCCAACGTTAACGATTAATAAAAACGGGCTCGCTGTCCTCGGAAAGTGCATTGATCTCAAGGCGCGTCCTTCTGTGGCACAAAAATTGCTGCACGTGAAGTGGGCGTCTCTTTTGTGTATAAACACAAGAAATAGGTGCGAGCAGGACGCAGTGAACGTAGTAGGCAGGATGCGCGTGGTGAGCACCGGCCAATACACCCAAGCGAGCGCAATGAACGGCAGCCATTAATGTGGAAGTACCACGCCGCATTTTGGCGCCAATACATCCGTTTAGGGAAATACTAACTGTTCTATTTATCTTATAACTTGTAACCTTTACCTTGAACAGATAACATTTTTACACTTTAAATGAAACAGTAAAGCGGAATGACAAACTTTTTACCTATTTAAGAAAACATTCTGGTAATAATTTACTGTATAAAATTTTACTATTGATACGTACAATACATTTAATGTATAACAAAATATATGTTAAGCTGTGTTACAGCTTCTTTACCATCTCATACAAACACCACGATGCGCCATCCGGTTTCGCGCCAAAAGCGTATACTCCAAGATGGCGGAAACCACGTGCTCCACAAATACAAACAGAGCCCATGCTTGCTTACTACGATTTGTTTTTCATATCGTGGACTGCTTAAATATTTTCTAGGACCTTGCATGTATATTTCATTAATTTTATCATGCATTTCGAATTAGATCGAACTAAAACTTGCGTTTAATGTATGTACACAAACATGTCTAAAATGATTACCGTCAATAATAATATTTCATTCAAAATACATTTCAATAGACGCATAGGATAGGATCAACTTTTTTTACAATCCTTCTTGGAAAAGTATGGCGACTTAAAAAAACAAAAAGTCTAAAGGCGGCAAGTCGAGGGCGGCATCGCAATGTGCAGTTCTGCGTTAGAATGTGTGGGTGCAAATTCCACGAAGGATGAGATGCCTGCCGATACATTCAACTTTACTCAACCGGCTAGCCTACCAGTGACCGTTGCGTTTGAAATTGCAAGCAAAGGATCTTCCTTCGCCGTGATATACAAACATTAAATTCGCAAAGAATATATATTTTGTGGAATAAGTAAATATATGAAAATGTACCTCAAAACTGGTGAATACAGACAAGCACTCAAGCGAAAAAATCAACGATCCGAACTGTCTGGCCGTTGAACCCAGAAGCAAATGGCAAAAAGCTGCTACACATCGAATGGAAATGTCTTGATCTTTAACGGATTTTCATTTCCGGGAAAAACTTGGATGCAGTAAATTTTAAAATCTATCTATATACATATAATAAATCTGTAAAAAAACTTTGTCTGTACATTGAATATAATAAAAAAATAATTATTGAATGGAGTTCAGAAACAATAATAGAGCAAAAATCCAAAAAAAAAATTCTGTCTGTTTGTCTGTATGTCTGTTTGTTTGTACACGCTAATCTTCGGAACTACTGGACGGATTCCAATGATTTTTTCTTTGTTGTATCGGTATAAAGTCTGGGCAACATATAGGCTATAATTTATCTTCGAAACTTGAAGATCTGGTGCAGAACTGCAAAGACCAACAAAACTATAAGAGATACAAAAATGGTGCCATGGCAAAAATTGTTCCACGTGATGAGCATTTTCGGCTGAGAGAATAAATTTGAAGATCTGGAACACCTGATGTGGAACCCCAAGAGCCCAGCTACGCGATAGCATACATAGGAATACCGTTTTAGCAAAAGTTGACTCACAAAAATCGAAGATCTAAAACACCTGAAGTTGAACTCCAAGTGCCCTACTACACTTGAAATGTATAGTAATGACGTTTTAGCAAAAGTTGTTCGATCTGATGTATATTTTCTGTTGACTTATGAGAATCGAAGATCAGAAACAACTGATGTGGAAATGAAAGCTATCTCTAATTTCACTGTATAATCATATAATAATCTAGAAGTACCTCCACGCGGTGAAGGCGGTAATAGTTTAGGACAGACTTTCAATGGTGATGGTATATCATCGTCAATTTTACTCTTTTACTACAAAACTTTATAGAATGAATGTTGTATTCTTTTCCATTTATCTTCGTGACAGGGTAGCCTACTCAGTAACGCGGGGGCGAGTGGGCAGTCAGCTAGATTTTAATTGATCAGGTATCTTCTTCACAATAAAACTATTACCATGGCTAGAAAGAGGTCGAATCTTTTCCAATGTTCCTAGGGAGAGAATCATAAGATCCCAAAGATATACCGAAGAGCGTTTGGACTTGATGCTGTTCGAGAACATCAGTCTGCAACTTGCTCCGAGGAAATTTCATCGGATCGCGAAGCGCGCTTCCGTCATTGGCATATTTACGCATCTACATCCATATCTCTAGAGAACTTCTCAAGTAAAAAATGTGCTACTCATTGTCTCGCGAGTCGGAGACGTTCACTGATACAAAATAAGCATGGTGTATCAAAGAAAGTAATAGTCCGTCTTTTAGATAACCCTAAAATAATGGACAAGTATTTTTTCTTTTCTTTCACAAACAAAGAAGAACGAAGATACAACACGCTTGAATTTTGTGTTAAGTCACCTCTTAGTACAAATTTTACATAGACGTGACGTCACGAGCCCCCACTCTCCGACTTTGTTGCGTTAAATCTCATTGTTATTATTGTTATTACCTCAAGAGCCTTTTCCCCAACTATGTTAAGGTCGGCTTCGATGCAACTGAGTACCAGTGTTTTACAAGAAACGACTGCCTATCTGATCTCCACAACCCGGTTACCCTCTCAACCCAATACCTCTTGGTAAAACTGGTCACTCTTACTGGCTTCTGACTACCCATAACGACTGCCAAGGATATTCATTGACAGCCGGGACACACTAGGAATAACAGCTCCTCCAAAAACCGTCATTGGTGTCCAAAATATTCTTAGAAAGTACATACGAACTAAGAAAAGTTGCATTGGCAGGCACTTGCCAGACCTGGAATCGTAGTCACACACTCATACTTGAGAGATTGGTTCTCTAAATACTAGGTTACCACTACTTTGTTATTTAAGGGTCCGTTCAGAAAGACCTCTTAAATGCGGACTAATTAGAAGACACCACTTTTATCCCTATGGTCACTTTAGTTCTAAGCGTTTTGTTTAGTCTGCTGTGCTTTTGCCGTTGACGTACAAAAGTTAAATATATGGAACGTTTCGAATGATTTTGCGTATTCCGTTGTTTTCCCGTCAACGGGCCCTTTAAATTCAACATCAGACGATTCAGATCTTTAATTTTGCTGAGCCCGTAGTCGCTGGCATAAGGGACAGGATCCGCGTACGAAGTCGCGGGCAGAAGCTAGTTTTAAATAAGGTTTTATTGAATTCAAAACTTCATTGGAAAGACAGTTGCCGTAAAATTATTTCTAATCTTGCAATATAAGAGTTTATAGTATGAGAATAGCATGGAAGTGGAGAGATATGAGTTTTGGGAAGGCTATTATTTTTTAATATACTGAAAACTGCGTGTTTGAGGAAACAAATTAATTGCTACCTTCCCAAGTGTTTAAAGGTTCGAACTGTAGAATTCCTTATGTTACACATATTATTAGATCATGACAGAATACCTCTGAGAAAAAAGTTTGCATAGAAAATTTACAGAAATTAGTTTTTACTTTTTTTTCGCATATTCGGTTAAGTGTATGATTTTCTTCCATCTGATTTGTTTTCACCTAAACGCCACCGAATATTTTTAAGGAAATACGAATTGAACTAGCTCAGCCTTGAAATGGAAGAAAAAACTCTGTTTACTACGCATTAACTTTAGAGGTCCATGACCTACCGGGTTCAAAGCATGAACGATCATTTTGTTACATAACAAATTTATTTGTTTCGCAGTAATAACATTTTTATAGTGATTTGATCTTAATCATAAATTATAAGATAAATTAATTAATTTGCCTTGTAAAACCAAGCGCGAATAGAATTATTCTCATTGTGATTGTGAGAATGACAATGTATATTCTAAACTGCGAATTTGTTTCGAAGTCAATCGATATTTATTATCTGCCGGGATCGGCTGAGATGAATCAACTAAAGGGAATGCAAACAGGTCTGGGCGATTCGGTCGTGGCTGTTAGACGCAGCCAGGCGGCCCATCGGCCCGCGAAGCCACGCATGGTACCTCAGCCACGGTCATTCGCCGAAGTTGCACACCGGCGCCCGTTGCACCGTTGGCGAGACGGACTTGAATTCCACACATACCATTCTCGCCTACCATTACACGAATCCACTTGCATTACTGAGTAAAAGCAATACTAAAAGCTTTTCATCTGGACATACGTTTTGAAGATTATTTTGAGGTTGAACAAGCAGTTTACATTTGCCAACCCAATCTATCTATTATAAAAATAACATGTACCGTAATATAAAATTGATTTGTTTTTTTAGTGCGCACTTAAGTAGCTGTAGTCAGTAAGATTGCGAGAACAAAGGAGTGATTCAGATTTCCGGGCTGGTATGGCTCATTTTTTATCTTGTGGATTTTCGATACTTGCATAGAGTAATTTTAAGCAAATTGTTCAAGAGTCATGGCTGATGATGGTAAGCTTTTACTTGCAAACATAAAATAGGTCGGGACATAAAGAATTATTTTGTACACTGATGATTTAATATTGCAACAACGTGAAAAGCGTAGCAGACGTGAAAAGAAGTGAGTGATTTTTACAGGTTATTTCTTTAGTCGGTTGCTTTGACCGACTCTTCGAAAGTTTGCAATTCGGCCTGGCTTAGCAAGGGTGGTCTTAAATGGTCTTAAATCAAACCCTCTTGGCCTTACAACGTAAAAATTGCTACACCAGGATATATTAATCTAGGAAGTCTTAGGGTACAATAAGGCTGCATAACGTCTGCAGCTATTGTTTCGCCAGAGGCACACGTAGTAAGGGAAGTAGCGTGTTGATGTTGCAAGGCGTGGGTGGTCTGCGCATGAGTCACCGTAGCCGCGCGGAGGCAGCGCCGGGCGCAAGCTCACGGATCCTAACTATTGTCCGCGCCCATTCACGACCTGCCAGCATACAATGCAGTGTTGCAACTATTGCATCCTGCATTGCTAATATTGGCTATTGTATATTAAAGAAAACTTAAAAAATTTCACCGGTTAAAATAAAATTTACTTTTTACAGATCAGCCACAGGCGATGAACTGATATTTAATTATGTTATTTCCTACGATTTATTATTTTTAATAATAATTTATCAGATTTGTATTCCATCTTGATCACATTAGGGACAATAACGCGATGAAAGATTTCCTCCAATTTTCATGGAAGGGGATTAAAAAAGCGATTTCCATGTGACCACAGATGTATTAAACTTTTTTTATATTATGAAGAGTGTGTTGGCAACTCAGACCTTCCTGTAAGTACAATACCATGGACATATAAAGCTACAACGACCACTGTGTCAGACGTACATGGCTTCAAAACGGTTTATATCAACAATTAAGCCCCATTCATTCGTAACACAGATTTTGAAGATAAGGATTTGAATGTGTCTCTCCGTACTAGGAAACTACACTTATCCAAAGCTATTGAATTTAAATATAACTTACTGAGTACTATAGAACGATGAGTAATCTGGGTTTGTTATGGACAACTCATCTAGCTTAACGGTCGCTTGGTAAACAGACGGTATATAAAAATAGAATATCTCTTGTCTATGACGTGGACCCTCTTTATGATTAATTCTTTTGTCATCCCGTAATCTTATATTCAAGGCCCAAATACGGGTTGCTTTTGCCTTTAGAAGAGGCTCTTAAATAAAGTTTTAATAAAGATAAGCCATGATAGGAAGGTAGGATGATTTTGTTCAGTATTTTATGTAAGAAAACTCTCGAGTCTTTGCGATCTGTTTATAACATAAATAAATGCGTATAGATGTAATAACATGAGCATTAAGTGTACTACGCATTTGTAAGTGGTAGTATAGGGAGGTGATGCCCGGAGCGTACGTTCACCCAGGCCGTCTCGGTCACACGAGCGACGCGCCGCCCTTACCCAGCCAACCCTCCCCGGGCGGCTCGCTAAATACTTTAAGAGGACGAATTGGAATTTTTGGCGCCAAGGATGTCAATTTTTCTCAGTAAATACAAAACGGATCAAAATACAACTTGGTTACCTGAAAGTTCATGATATTAACCTTATTTTGTTAGTTGTAGAAACATGATTAGGTAACTTTTATAACAGAGAAAAATATATCAAACATACCTCTTTTTAAAAAGAGATTCACATATTATGGGCAAACGGGACCGATTAAAGCCTCTTAACTTTTTTAGTAGTTGAGTATATACATACTCTTTAAAATTGTAGTAGGATTTTTTATCAAATTATCATTTCTAAATAATAAAATTACAAAACCATTTTGTCGCTTACGACTTTTAGTTATAAGCTAGCGCGCGTATTGTTATCCTCGCCCCGCTCAGACGCTCCGACCCCTTTAGGCGCCTTAGATGCGCGTGCCGGTTATGGAATTATTGTTGACCAATTCCTCGCCTTAATTTCGTCCTTCCCCTGCCGCGGCGTCCCAGACAAGACTTCGAGACGAGTGAACGACCGCTCATATTGTACGTGTTACTGCAGTAGGAACTGTGCACTGCGCTGCACACATGACCGTTTTAAGGGTTGCAGCCAGTTCAAGTGCCTTTAACATTTGATTTTTTAAATAAAAAGGTAGCGATGGAGATTGATATATCTCTCTTATTATTATTTTGTTTATTGGGAAAATGATCGACAGATTATATATATCTACAATCTACATAGATGAAAAGAATTGAATATAATAATTTTTAGGCAATAAGTAGTAACAACAAGTCTGTCTATCCCCAAATAGGCAAACTTTCACATTTATTAGTGTTTTTATCAGGATTTATTAATTAAAGAGAAACAAGGACAATGACATATAAAATCCTTCCTTATTATTTTTCCTCTTGGCACAAATGCATGTTATTTTTATAAAGTCAAGTCAATGTAGAGATGAATGCCTTTTCCTCGTTGATGAATCTGATTCTGAAAACATTTTTATAACTTTGAATAATTTCAATGCTGTATTTAATTCAATACTTCAAACAGGAAGCACATTGTAATAATTTTTATAAACATCATTATCATCACTTCGTGTTTATTAACTTAAGAATACATTGTCATGTCAGTTATGAAAATATGACAGGAAACAGTAATAGCCTGAAGGCTTGTACGAATATCGAAGATTTAATTTCTGACCACTCGTCTGGCTAGCTAGGAATTAAACACTTCTTTGTTCTATACAAACAAGGATGTTGGTCCGGACTTTGGTTCGCAGAATAAACGTGTGTCTGACCTTACTGTATGAAATAGGTAGGTTGTTCTTATTTTCCTCCATTCTCCCGCATTCTACTGGTTACATTCGTTACATAATAAATTCATATTTTTATATAAGGTCCTTATGTCAAGCCACGCCGTATTACGCTATTATTAAATATTTTTCCAACCTAAAGGACAAGTGGTACTTAGTTAAACAATCATGACCTTTTCTTGCGAATCTCATTCGTGTTCGACTGGTTTTATGAGGATTTGCGTTCTCGTACAATACAGCTTTAGTATCACCGTTCTTTATATCCATTGTGTTAGCCAGACAGTATTGAATTTCCATAGTGACTGTCAGAGACATGATTTAATTTAGAAACCAGTAAGTTGAGCGTAGAGGTCGACGAGATGCTCGCCGCCTCGCCGTCTGCTCACCTTGGGTGAACCCAAGCCCGAGCGATATCCGGCTATATCTAAACACACGTATTTAATTATGACGTGGTATTATGAATTTAACACTGGTACTCAGCTGAATCCGGTTAGACTGGAAGCCGACCCCAACGTGATTGGGAAAAGGCTCGGAGGATGATGATTATGAATTTAACACTTTCACCTAGCGGCAGCGTCAATGTAACTGATTTAATTATGATGTAATAAACATCTGTGCATCTGAATTGTAGCTTTTATTATTTACAATCTTATATTCATATTTACGTCCACCATACCCTAATATTGCTTTATTAAGAGGATTGTATTCAGCTCCCACGTTTCTCCCCGATGCATTAGAGACCATGCGGGTAGAAGGCGCATGTAGGATAATAACTCAAACAATATTCCCAATAAGCCACAATCGAATCAATCAAATAAATTGAACGTGTTCACAAGTTAGCGGCTGTCAAGCAAATTACTAATGGCTACGTCGCTTTTCACAGTAGTGCAAGTAGTATTGTAGCATAGTAAACTTGAAGCACGTGTATGCCGATAAGAGTGCAAGATATATGCACGTACATGCCATCATGTATAGTTTATCGATTATTCACAGCTCTGCAAAGGCCATAAACCTAATCTTTTGTTACATAACGTCTCCGTGCTCCTTAGCTATTGTACCTGTAGATAAATAAAGCGATATAAAATGGTACGTGCGACGCGCTTACACGTGGTTTATACTATACGCTGAACTGAACTTACTACATTAACCGCTTATCAGTTACAAGAAAAAATAATAGTGAGCACGGAAAAGGAATGAAATTTTCCATTATCGCAATATAAAATGAAATCAAGCACGATGACGAAGTGCAACACTTGCACGTGTAACTGAGAGAAACTTTCAATCAAAGCCACTGCAGTTTTTATTTATTGTACGGAAAACTTTTAGGTGTTAGTACTATCGATGCGTTTTGATCGTTTTAAGTTCCATTTGTCACTAGTTCACACGATCTATCATATGCTTAGAATGACATTAATAAATCTTCACTAAACAGAAGCACACTACATTTCAAAGAATGAAAAACAGATCAGCAGGGCAGCGTCTGCGTGTTTTATTTATATATTTTCATTGAGTCGACCGGCCGTCCCCACCATTACGAGGACGCATAAAATGCAACACGGTTTAAAAATACACTATCTCTCCAGAATAATTCAAATGACTTACGCTACTTTTTTTTTTCTTTGTCTTCCTAACGAAGCACTAAGCAGGCCCATAAAAATGATGTATCGAATATCAAATCTGTGATCAATGACCGCGTTGGCATAGTGCCTGAAACAATTTTGTATCTATCTACGCATAAAACCGTATCAAAGAAGTCGTCTTGGTGTATCAGCCGGAATGGAATTTAAAAAAAGAATACAACACTGTAAGTCATCCTATTGTTGGCGCGAAGCGATGCATCGGCATGGCGGCGGCGTCTGCGCGCCCGCGGCTCATGTTGCGGCTAAAAGCGGACTCGACACCAAAGCGCACGCAGAAATAAACGCAAATAAGCAACACCCAAGACCACGCAGACATAAACCAATGTATGTAGCAAACATCACATTATCTAGTTTCAGAATGCACCGGCTATTACTATACGCGCATCCCAGGTTCGGCACAAGGACGCTACGCAATCTGCGCGCTACGAATGACGAAATATTTACACGAATACTGCCAAAATGACTGAAGTAACTTCTGCAAAACAGCCACGCAGGCATTTCCTGTAAGTCGTCCCAACAGTAAACAAGGTGAACCTTTTGTTGCACTTCAGGCGATTGTATGGTTATGATATGACGTCATTGTAAGATTGTACCTGCGTCTTTCGTCAATTGTTATGCATGTATACCGATTTATTTAACACCCTCTGTTATTAGTAAGTTTTATAGTGATTGGTTCGTTGATAATAACATTCCTTTATTTCTATTGTATAATTAAAAAGGAGAGTTATGATTACGACATCAATTGTTCAGATTGACGTGCGTATGAGTAATCCTCTGTGCGAGTTTATTAATGACAATGCCGATGCATACGTAATAGAACGGTTACCTAACATCGCTCACATCGCTGCTAGTAGTTACGGCTTAATATAATAAATTATGAATATTTAGAAACAAATGCTGTCAGCTGTGATATGTTTACATACAATGTTAATACCAGCACTTAATGTTAATTAGGTAGGTAGGATATGTAGGAGGCATAGGTATGTGGGTGACTAGCTACAAACGATTAATCTAGATTGCTTGCATTTAATGCAATTCAAATGTTAGGGTTAAAAACCCAAAACTGGAAAAGGTCTACGCTGGCAGTTTTTTGTCCATTGAGATTTTTTTTGTCATAGTTTACATTGCGCCTGAATTCCTTCATTGCTGAAGTATCATCGCTTGCTCACAGGTTACATATCAAAACCAATAAGTAAATAATGCAGAGACAACAACAACCAATTTACAGATTATTTTATAATGAGTTTCTGCCTATACACGCTATTATATAAGTCATAATATTTATCTACGACGTTGCATGATTCCTAATTGTACACAAGGCCGAAACGCACGCATCCGCATTGGCGCTGCAAAATACTGAACATAATAGGCATGGCTTTTTGTCTAGTTTATGTATGAAGCTATTTTTATCTGTATTTCTTGTACTTATTGTCATAGACCTTGAAAAACACCACAAAAACATGGAAATTTCTTTGTGTAAGTTTCTTTACAATACGACCTTTATAGAAACACGGTTCGATAACTATGCTAAAGGTTTGGCCACGTCATCATTTGTATGCTATTAGCAAGGAATGTTAATAACTGGGTAAACCATATAGGCATATAAGCTATCAGCCACTTACGGAAATGACAGTTTATATCATTAACGGTGAGATAACTGGTGCAGGTATTACCTAGAACCGCACAAACCTCATAAGCTAAGTGCTGATTTTACACAGAAATAGTGAGTTTGAATTACCATGTCAATTAACGATCACTGTGTATTTTGTTTTGGATTGAATATGTGTATACAACGTAACTACATAATTTAGTAACTCATCCATCTGAATTTCAGTTAGATGTTTCAAAACTCTTTCAGACAGATTGGTCCGCCCGGTGTCAATATTACCAGGATTCTTGTAAACTATAACAGTTAATCTAGTATTAAAGATAGATATTGCGACTCATTGAGGGTCCAAAGCTGACCCTAGTGTGCAGACTTGTAGAGTACATTGCATTTCACTGTATCGCACTTCTTCTGGCTAACATTCTTCGGTTATAGCTAGGTCGGTTTGCATTGCACTAGTCTAGTAATTAGGGTAATGTTTACCGTTGCGCGGCCAAACGAATGAATCACGAGTTGCGTAGGAGCAACAGGCATCCGCGCGTCCAAATCAGTCGCCTTGTGACACTCGCACGCTGTTTTTAAACTGACCCTATTATAAATAATATCTATATTGTTCTCCGTCAAAAAGTGTGACGCCAGAACTGAAAAAAAATCTTCTAACGCAACGTTGTTTGTCGTGATAAATAGATCAGTAGTTGGTCAGGGTTCGTTTGCGTGAACAAGACATGATATACAAACATTATCTAGTAGTACGTTAATTTGTTTTGAAGTTAGGAAATTATAGTTTTCATGAACAAAGTTTCGAGTTAGGTACAGTTAAACAGGCGTCATAGTATTATAACCATACCGTACGTTCTATTTGGCCAAACAACAATGGAAAATCTGCTTCTTGCATCACTATCTGACGTTTTTTATAATAAAAATAGCGTTCATTCAGAAAGTATCACACGATTAGCACAAAATTACATCACACTGGTACAACAAACGTAGGTACGTCAACTCGTGATAAGGCATGTGTAACATAATTGTTGTACATTAAATGCAGATGTGTCCAACGCGTACGTCAGGATGTAGTATGTACAGATTGTACAGTGCGAGGCGCCCTCGTCTCGTGATCACAAGTCACAAGCCGCAAGCGACGCTGGGCGGGCCCGCGGGACGTCGCCGGCGCCGCGCCAAGCTGCACCGACGCGGCGGCGTCGTCGGCGAGGCCGCGTCATCCATCCATCACGGAGCTCATCATCTACTATTAATAGCACACGCCAGAGTATACTAGTGTTTCATTCTTCGAATTCCGCTCACAGTAAACAATATCGTCATTCTCGCAAAAACGAACCTAAGATATTCTGATTTCTGATCCTTTTCCTATATTCATTCAACCGCCTTATAAAACAGAAATTCAACGTGAACACTTGATAACCTATTTATCAGAAGGTCGTGTTTGTAAACATGGCACACAATTTTACTCACGCTCAAGCTGTTTTATATCTAGAGGTCATAAATTTTTAAAACAGTCGGCGTGATACGGAGATGCTTGTTATGAAATAACAAGTTAATGTATGTTATTATAACAATGACAGCAAAACATTAAGACGAAACATCTTAACATAGAGTGAACAGTGAAGAGAATATTGATAGTTTCAATGAAACAGATAAAGAGTTGTCGCCACAAAGTGTGTAGTGGCATATTATAGTTAAATACGGTATGTGCGTGTGCAGGGTACAATGATTGTAAACAGTAAACACGGGGCATCGCTCGCGGCAAACAGCTCCGAGAATATTCCGCTGGACTCCGCTCTGACACAAACACATCAGGCGCACTACACCGGAAATACCCGGCCGCTTGCACCACATACACAAATACACACCAACACAATACGGTTACATTATTTTGGACAAAACATTTACATACTATAAATTATTGATTTCGTTTATCTCTGTTAGCTAGAAACGTTACGAGATGTCCTGATTTAGAACTCATGGAATCGAACAAATGGGACGATGATGTGATCTTTGTACAGCTTCCTGCCTGCACGCGATGTGTGTGTTACATTGTGCTGGCTAGTTTAAACTAAGAGTATTCACAATATAGTGGCTATGTATTTACTAATGCAGATTTCGTGGTTTAGAAATTCGGCAATCCTCACCTATGGGATGTGATTAAATGCCGTTTATGGGTCAGTTTATATTTGTCAATATTCCCCAGCAATATAACATTCTTGAATGATTAATAATACGAAAAATCTCAAAAAAAGTAACACTATTTTTTAATAAGTAGACATGTCACCTTTTAATGTTTATATAAACAAAGGGAAGATGGGACCCAACACAGAAAATAAACACACACCTAGAGCCACACGCCAGATTTGTGAGTTCATTTCCGTAATCGAAAGTGGGTATCTTATTTCAAGCACATAAACAAAAACAACGAAATGAGTTGATCGTTTCGGAGCCAGACATAAGGAAAACATCTCATGAACTGATTAAATAATAATCGCTAAAGCTTATCTTTAACCTAAGCTTAGATCATCGGACTAAGAATAATTACATATTTTTATCCCTAAATGGAGATGGCTTTCGCTTCAATCAACGTACGGAAAATCAAACAAATAAAACAAACCTCCTACAAAGGTTAAAAACATCAAACCGACTTGGGGCATTTATGCCCTTAAATGAATTTGTCTTGCAAATCAATCATTGTTATTCTGATTTCCAAATTCGGCTATTAAAATAAAATTATCAGATAATTTGACCACGGCCAAAGTAGGATAGGCAAGGATGGTGAAAGATTATTACAAAGACTTCTTAATGATATTAAGAATGTTAATTGCGAAATAACCAGGTTTACACCTTTGAGGGCAAGGTCCGGGGGTCCAAGCAAGAGTCCAAGTGTATTGTTTTCACATGAGCACGTTAAAATCCATGTTATTAAGCGTGTTTTTGCGATGGGTGTCAGTAACCGGCGATGCGACGGTCAGTCACCGGAATGGCATGGTGAGTTGTTCCAAGGTCTGCGCAAATATGCGTGTAGGTACGTTCCACTAAGAACGTGTTCCGATTCAACTTATGAACTAATATTTTTATGACCAACATGAGTTGGGTTTAGTTCCAATTTATTTCCACACTGGAGTTTTTCCTAACAACCAAAATTCAAAAGTTGCCATTAAATGTGTAATGAATCCAGCACAACCCACTAATATAGCACAGTAAAGTATTGTGACTCCGATAAAGTAAATTAAAAAAAAAACAACAGGAACACAAACCAAGCTAACCGCAATGGAATTCCGGCTCTACACTTTCAAATAATAAGGAAAACATGTAGTAAAAATTTTGACCATAGGTATATAAAATGACTGATATCTTTCATTATTTCAACAGCATGAATCTAAGAGAAAATTAGTTAAGTAGTACGAGATTAAAAGGAGGAAATGATGCTTCATTACGTACACAGGAAAATTGTAACGCAAGTTCGCAAAGTGTGTTGCATGTACTAGTTTCACATGTGAAACCAGTGAGGTGTGCTCAAATCAAATTAGCATAATTTCATCATGATTTTTAATTTTATAGGATGTGCGTCAAAAAATTACTTTCTATAATTTTATATTTGTTTGGTCTCATAGTATGTTACACATAAAATTATAAAATGTCACTTAAACTAGCTGAAAATGACGACAACGTAGACGAAACCTAGCGTACCATTTTTATCAACTACGCAAAGTTTTCCGCCCGCAGACTGGCGTTACAGCCGTAATTGATAAACAATTGTCATGTGAAAAAGAGTACGTAACACGTACGTACACGTAGTTCTTACGTATACGTTTAAATTTATCACCGGTTGAAATTACGAAGGGAAACGTCTCGTGAGAAAACCCACGCGATAGTAACTAAATCTGGCGGTGTATGTAATAGTGGCCCGAGAACGGAGAACATTGCGCCACTTGTCATGGTGGGCAGCTCAGGGCTCCACGTGGGTACTCCATTCATTAGTCAGGCTCAGTACCCACGATGGTGACGTTCACAATGAGATAATACACAAGTTTCATGTTGTATTGTGAGATTGTGACTAATAAAGTAAATGGGTATTGTACCTTTTAACTTTAACTGGGTATTCTGCAGTATGACAGAGATTAAACAACCTCAACATCATAGCGCATTTTAAAGCCAGTTGGTATTACTTAGTTGGAGATATTGTTGGTTACTTTAAGCCGTTTAAGCACTAACTGATTCCAGTCAGGGAAATGCAGGTACAGCCTTACAGGGAAATGGGAGATCCGATTGCATGTGCAGAACAAAACAGACATGATGTATCTGAGTACATTATATTTACGTGGCATTCACGTTTAGAACCAATGCGATCTATTGCCGTCATTAATATGACAACAAAGTGAACCATTTAACTGAGTACTTAAAAACTTTGAGAAATAGTGCCATTAGTCGTTAAGTCGTATAGAAAAAGTTGGTCGTATCACGTATGGTCGTAGAACTGGTAGATATCAATAAATTATATTTTGATTGACGATAAACAACGCGAGCGTGAGGCCACAAAACTCGAACAGTGAGGCCCGCTTGTACAAATACGGCGCGGCCGGGTGAAAGACATCCGACATCTAACTAATATTAATAGTCCACGTATTGACGTCGCCTTTATACAGTCTACTGCCTATCACGATACAGTAATTTACGCACCAAAAATTCACAAAAAACTGCCTACGTCTACTACAAAAATATTTTTTAGGTAGGTAACTTACCTAATCGAAATATTTAGGTCTTTTATGATATGGTCTTTAATTATTGATTATACCAAGTAGGTACATAATTGCGTTAAAAAATACCACTGAAAAAAATGGCAGAAATACATTATATTCTGTACCTATCTAGCATCTAGCAAGTTTAATGATATGCAATTATGATTAAATTCCAATGAAATAGAGAAAAGCTATGATTTATGTAAAATTGTACGTAGTGTTGTGAAGTTATCGCAGTTAGTTATCTTGTTATTACAGGGTGCTGTATTAATGACAGTTTATTTCCACGTGCGGGGTGGCGCGCGGCGCGGCGCGGCGCCCGGCGGCGGCGCCTCTTGCTGAAAGACGTAAATAGGTTCAACGACCCCGACCTTGGCGGCGCCGACGCAAACCGTATTGTCTTCGCTACACATATTAAAATAATAATTACATAACACAAAATACGATAACATATTAAATTTAGCACGCAACTTCGAAGTGTGAGGTACTTTCTGCGTGCCTATCTTGCCGTATATTTTATCTTATCTGAAATATTTTACCTATTTGTCCCATAAACAACAGAACGTGATCGAGATTGTATTTAATCATGCAGCAAGCAATTTTCTGTACGTGTGGAAATGAATGTAATTATATTGCGTTTCATCACAGCGCCATGTGACATGGTATAACAATAACACGGCGTTAATACTTTACCTGTCTGCAGGTTTTTAGGTCGACTATGATGTGTCAAAGGTTGGGCCGTGAGTCGATCAGAGACAATAGGACGTGGGAACTGTGCGATGCCTACGCGGTTCCCACGCGTGATGGAGCGCCCGCGCCGGACCGCTCGCAGCCGCAGCCCCGGAAGCGGCGCACGCTATTATGTATTACCACAACACTTTCATACTTAGCTGAGTTTTATTTCAATTCAAACTAAATTTATTCAAATGTTACAATTCACAATACAGACGTAGTAGTTGTTAGCGTCACGATCACGGCACTGATCAGTGATCGTTTATCAAAACCAGTTCAGTTCAATTAATTTAGTCAAATTCGGAGCCAATTTTTTGAATTACAAAAAACCAGCCTCTCCTAAAATTTAAATGCTATTTTGGTGAGCGTATTGTTATTATTTGGAAACCAATAAGTTCTACATAGTATATTATCTTGATTTCATAAACAATGGACGCAAATGATGCAAGAAATAACGCATTAGCCGTATTAATAACAGAGAAATGCAGTGCAATGCAGCTAATTATACCAGTATCAATAACAGAGGCTTTGGACGATTTTCCCCACAAAATGACGGCTTTTCCTTAAGTTATAGAGCTGTTAAAACCAACGTTTTATATTATACTAATACGGTTACGGATGATTAACACTTTTTGTGGATTAAATAATATGAAATTGAAACCTTAAATCAAATTACCAAAAAAAAAAATGGATAGCTTTTGGATATAGACTGCCTTTAATAGATGTGTTAAAAATTATTTACAGTTATTTCGTGTATTTAATCTTTATGAAATTACGACAGCGTGACCTTTGAAATATTTTACTCTATTTCAGTTTCACCTCATTTACTGAACATTAATTTAATTTTTTGGTGCAGAAAGAAACGCCTCCTAGCCGTCAAGCATAAACGAAATCGATTCATCATATTCACGTCTTCATACATTTACAAATGTTCACACCAAACTTTTTATAGCAGTGTCGCATTCACATTTATGTGAGTATGCGAACAAACAAGGTCGTATAGGTCGTCATAACGCTTCTTTATTTCAGCAATAAACATACAAAAGACAGTATTCTCACGTCCATGTCCTTCACTAGATGTACAGAAACACGTCGCGTGACCCACCCATGGCAATGTGACTGCTTAATGACACGAGCGCTACCTACACTTTAGCTGTTTACACAAACAGAACACAGATAACGACAAATGAACAACAATTGTACAATAACATGTTATTCTGAGACGGAAACACGAAATAATTGTACAGAATGATCATTACTGATTTCATGATGATGATGATGTTGTTTTTCAATAGTTTAAGCTTCAGCACAATGGCAACAGCCCGTTTGTTTGTTAACATCCTAGCATTAGCAGCTAAACGAACAAACATCATTGTGTTCATTAATGATCTACTTCATTTGTGAAGAAGAGTTAAGCTAAAAATATAATAATACCGTCTCGAATATGAACTATGCTTGTTACTTCTTTTCATCTCAAAGTCATGCAGGTCGTGATCGGTCATCGCAATGTAAAATTCGTTTTGAAACTATGTATAGGATATGCATAAAAGAAAAATTTAGCATGAATATTAAAAATCAATTAACATACTAATCATAATGCAATGATTTAATTTTCGGTGTAATTTATAAATGTACATAATCTATGTATTTTAATAATGACGACAATTAATGATAAGATTATCAATTATTATGAATAGAATGAAATAAATAATGATCAGGTCTTAACTAATTTGTTCAAGAATACGTAATTAAGGATAGAATATTAATAGTTCTGATGACATTTAACTTTGGCCGGTCAGTTTCACCTTGGGTCTTCACGCAGACACCTTCATATCTTAGCCGTTTAAGTCATTGCGTTATGTGTGAACTAAAGCAGTATTGTGGACGAGATATTCGTCCTGTAAAACACGAATTTTCCGTCTCCTGTTTTACCATTACCGCCATACTATTTCACTATATAATTTCCCCAGTTTTGTAACAGTTTTAGTTGGTAAAAAATATCATTAATAAATAGATGACGTATTTATTTCAACAAAAGATTATTTATAGTCTTCTAGCATAAAATGATCATAACATAAACATATTTACGCCAATAAATAAACACTAAAGCAGTAGTTAAGTGCAACAATATTAATATAATAAACACGTAATTATGCGGAGGGGACTTACATAATCCGTGTGATATGAACCCTTCACCCCCGTTATCGCGGTCTCGTGGCCGGCCCGTGCAAGTCCCTGGGGTCACTAGCATTAGCTATAAAGTAAAACCTTGTATTCGAGGTACGTAGCTAGGTACATGAAATTCGTCTACCCTTAGCGTTCGAGTACTACGATATTAAAAGGGTCATGGCCTGTCTAGACAATACTATTGATGTATATAATCTAAAACTCTTGTCTAGACGTCTGTATAATTTAACATTTCGGGCGAGAATCATTGTAACGTTATTGTAGTGTCTGAGACACGTTATGTTTTTTTAGTCTAACTGAAACTGTATTGTTCGGCTTGCTCAGCTATAAAGATAATTATGCACGGAGATAAACATGTGAATGCTATTTTCCACACGTTTTTCGAACCCCTACGTGTTGTTATTATAAACTTTCACGTAAATTAATTAATGCCGTTGTTGATGTTATTATAAACTTAGATGGCGTTATCGCGATACTAGCTTTTGCATCTGGCAACGCCAGTCTTATTCTTGTAGGTATTAATTATTAATTCCTAGAGATCTTTACAGTCCTGAAACATTTTTAAGTACACAAAACTTAGCCTCATTGCTGCACGTTTTTCAGTTATTCAGCTTAGTTAAAGGAATCAGTGAAATGTTATCTAATATATTGCATTTTTATTATCGTCAAGATACAAATTATTTAAGTAAAGAAGTTCTTCACACTGATAAAATTCTTGGAATATAAAGAAACAGCCAAATAGAACAGTGAACAGAAATGTAAAAAGTAAGAACACAAAACGTAGCTTTCTTCCTGTTTTCGAGTGGTTTCGGCACAATACACCATATGTTAGCTTAGGTATACGATATTTACGTATGTTATGAAAAAGGATAAATCCCATATTTAGTGTTACAGCCATAAAATAGAACCCATTCAAGGAAAAAACAAAGCTAATGACTGTGAAAAACCCCATAGAATGTAATACAATGTAAACAAAATAATTATTAATCATTATTGTTATTCTACCTATCCCATACAAAAGATAAACAAAATTAACCAAAATAATTGTACAGAGTTTCAGTTGGTTCGTACCCAACTTCGTAAAGTGCAGGAGGTTCTCAATTCATCTAGGTTTGTTTTGTTATTATAATCAAAAATATCAAAGCATGAGATAAGATACAATAATTTAATTAGATTTAATTAGACCCATAATTAAACATTTTACATATTGAGAAAGCTCAATATGAGAAATTGGCTTTTTCTCGCTGTTTCACTCGTGTCCCGGGGAGCGCGAGGCATACAGGCAATCAATTTTTTTTTCTTTCAAATAGATTCGGGAGCTTTCCAAACAATCAAAAATCTACTTCATAATATTAGTAAAATAGAAAAAAAAATAGTTTTACTGTAGCATATGAAAGGAACAGCATTTCAGCATTTTCCATTTTCACCATAATAAAACTCTAAAGTACCTAATAAAATGGGATGTAGCTGAAAATGTCTATGGTTTTTCATTACATGATTTTTGTTCAAAATAAATACTTGCCATAATACTTTACTGTGCATTGGTAAAATGAATGCCCATTTATTAGGAACGCTGCAAAAACTTGTAGACGAGAACAAAAGATTAACAAGAAGTCTTAGCGGATATGATTTGGCAGTACAGTTAAAACCGTACAGTCGTAGTACTCGAACATACTACGAACGTGAAGGCACGCGAAAGACCCATTGTTTATGACAGATAACCGAATGCGATTGTCGATTGAGATTAGCGGCGACTAAACATCCTGTTTTACAATTAAGAATAGTACAATGAGTATCTATAGACGAATTTGCAACAACTATTTTTAAAATCTTGCAGACAATGCTTCGAACTACAATGAGTGAACAATCAAAGCACCGGATAAAAATAAACAGTTATTGGCGAAAGACAGTGTACTAGTTTTCTAATTATACCGTTAAATGAGCAGTTGATTGTTTTGTGTATCCGTACCTAAATTAATATTAATTAATCTTTAAAATAATGAAGCATTGAGACTCTAATAAATATAAACAAAACATGTATAAATAAAAGCATAATTAAGTTCGCTAATTACATTTAATAACCATGCACGTTATTTTGAAAACATTAAATATTTATAATAGGTATCTGTTTTAACTTACCGAGCCGTTCCGTATTATGTTTAGCACAAGCAAAGATTTCATAGACATTTTCGTCAAATGAAAATTGTTCCATTTATTTTCACACACTGACGAAATGTTATTGAATAAACACAAAAAAACTATGGTTCAAATGCGTTCTGACCAACCTGCGGAACCGCGGCGGAGTTTGTTTACAAACTGAAACGGGGACACGGCACCTTTTCTTGCGAAATACTTTATAAACTAGTGACTAAGTAAAGTTGGCAAAACAACTTGCGTCACTCTTGAGCCCGATTCACGCGCCCTACACTTTTGTGGAATCCGTACCGAGTATGCTGCGTGAATGGAAATCATTTTCCCACTAAGCCGTATGTGAATTTATTTGTCATAATTTATTAGAATATGCACATGACGCACACACATACTTTTAAACATATGTGTTATGTTGAGAAGTCTGCTTTTGTTGTTCTGCTATACGATGGGATTCTTTCATTAGAATTCAAAAGACTGATTAATTTAAACAAGAACCAAAAAATACAATACTTTGTTTTCATACATTCGTCCTAAGTCGTAAAAATGTTGTAACTAAGACGTTTTTTATTGACTTTAAAATACACTCCTAGCGTAAAGGTCAGATTTAAAACATGACTGTTATAAAAGCCTGAACTTATCAATAAAGTGACTTAACAGCTTATTAAAAATAGTCCAATGATTACAAACAACTTTAATTATATATTGTTTCACTACAGCTAGGCAGCTGCATAATATAATAATGTCAACCCGAACGGATTTATAGTTGGACCACGGAACGCTAAAAATATTTTAAATCTACCATCTTTGAGTTCGGTGAAAGGTAACCTTTTTTTTATTTTTCCGAAACTTGTGACGTCACGGCTACGTCGGAAAATTTGTACGAAACATGACGATGCACGCAAGGAAATGCTTTCATCTTCGTTATTATTAGTATACATAAGATGAAAAAGAAAATACGGAGATATTTTTCTACTTTAGTTTGTTTTATTTGTCACGTTTTCCCTGTAAAACGGGTGAAAACTTAAGAAGGGTACGGGAAGTAGTTCTATAAGAACACAGGTAAAACCGTGGGAATAGCTAGTTTAATAATATGTATATGATTGACGTAAGCGGCAGAGTCTAACATAAACAGGTAAACCAGTTGTGGTTTTTTATTAGTAACTGTTGTTTTTATTTATTTTTCATATGGTAGGTATGTTGTTCATTTGACTGAAAAATAAATGGTCTGAGTAATCTGAGTACAAAGTCTTTTAAAGTAACCTTTGGTTTATACTGAACGGTAAGAAACATGAACTGACCAATCTATAAGAACTTACAACACTCACATAACATCAATAGCAACTTTAATAAAGTGCTTATTTCCGATACTGAAAAGTTAAAATATAAATTACTATTTAATTCTGAAAGAAATCTATCTATTTGTCTATATCTCTATTTCCAATGTTATATCAGCGTTAAATTGGTGAATTCGTCGGTCTAGATTTTTATTTTTTATCTCTATTTATATTAAAGTGAATTTAAATACTTATATACAACGAAACTTCCATGCTTACAAGTTTCAGGCGGAAAGCTCGAGCCAAGTTACGGATGTTACCTAAACTAATGCGATAAAACCGCACAACATGAAAACATTTGAATTTGGTTTTTACAGTTTTTAAAATAACAAGTCTGTAGCTATAAATAAACTCGATAAGTACACAATAACTACATTAAATAGTGTGCAGTGCGTTATAATGATGACGCATGACGTTGGGGAAATCCTGCAACCACAACAACAGAAGTGTTATTTTTTTGTTTATTTTGTATGGATATTTTTCTTTTGCTCTTTTGTAACTGTTATCTACGTTGATAAGATTCGTTGAAGTGTAACATAACGCAATAATAGCATCTCTATCTCCACTTGGATCATACTGTGCATTTATACAGTTGATTGACATTTTACTTAAATTCGACTAAGTGGATTCAAGTTGCTTTCACCCCATTCTACATTCTTTCCTTGTAATGCGAAATAACATTACTTGTTTATTTACATCCTATATCCTGGAATCATCGACTACAAAAATATTTCTGTATAGGAGAACAATAATGATGAATTTAGTACAAAAAGCACCGTTATTTGTTAGGAAATCCCAAAGTGAAGGAAATTAATATTTGCCCTTGGACTAGTTTGGTTGGCGATATCACATACAACAACATAACGAGGGAGTTAACTATGCCAAAAGGCTGAGACAGGCCATGATTTTGTTTATTAGTTATTATAAATATGGAAACTTTAATTTAATGTAATATTTAATGTGAAAGATATTATACTACTGCAATACCCGTTAAGTTATTATTACCAAAGAAAATACTTCTCGACTTCTCTTTGAAAAAAAACTTATTACCCGTGATATTTTTTTAAGTTAAGACTGACATAATTTCATTTATTTATTACAATACATTACATAGCATTTAGTACTTGATCCCACCAGTAAAATACTTGATTAAGGTTTGGGCACGCTAAGTGCCACAACGTACTCGAATGAAATCTAGCATAAATATTGCGATATGTTGATAAAAATGCACTCTGAAATAACAGATAGCGAACCCACGTCGAAGATACGAGGACGAGATAGTGGATACTCATAATACATAACAACACTCTCTGAGTTTGACTCACCGACCTATGTCAATGCCCATACCGTTTCCTTTGCAAAATATTAAAAGCAATTGCATCTGGCTAATTAAAAGTATTCTTGATTCCGTTTTCCTCTACACGTAATCGTAATTAACTTTCTTCGAAAGCTAAAAATAGCCAGCAACACAAACAGCAGTAGAACAGCTAGAAGGTTGTACTATTACCTAGAAAATATAGCCGTAAATACGGCGCGGCATGACGGCTTGCGTCGTGACCCAGAGACGGACGACCTTATGCGCAGCAACCTTCGGTATTAACGGAACTCGGCAAGTACAGTACCTACAGCTGTGGACTTATGTAACGTTGGCGTGTACGCTCCCCCTCCAGCTCACCTTCTCCTGGCGCCTACCTGCCGCCTCCCAACCCTCGTGGAACACACCCACGCCCCGCAGCTGCACTGCACCACGACCTTTAGCCTTTCCGCTGCAGCTTGACCCATATAGAACTGATGCAATATTATGTCATATGGGTGAAATACTACGCTATGTGGCTTTCAGTAGCTCACAAAATCAATACATAGAGTTCTAGTTATGTGCTATTTAAAAGTACCTAATTCAAGTTTGTAAACGTCCATTTTCAGAATTGCCTGTCCTTTTGTGTTCTGGCATTTAAACTAAATTATAGCCTACTCTTATGTACGGACCAAACGCCTACTTAGATATCTATCAGAATCTATCCCTCATTCTCTAGAACATTGTCAAGTTTTTCATCTTATGACTTGATATAACGTCATAGTAGGAGTAGAGTAGTGGGTGTTAAAGTTCAGCTCTGCCTACGCCTTCGGGGTAGTGCAGGCGGAACGGCATATTGTAATGTTTAATGATAGTGCAGTATACAAAGGTTTCCTATTTATTACGCATAATGTCATACATAATGACATACTGCTAATTTTAGTACAAGGTGGACAGTGTACAATACGGGCAAGTACGCAGTTGCCGAACATCAATAAAGTTATAAATAGTACTACTGAAAATGTAGCAGGTATCATCGGGAACATGATTACAACTACGTTGCTCAATGTATTTTGATTCTCATTGTGTTTTATTGTTGTGCAAACACACGGTCATTCTGTACCCTTGCCGGGCTGTTTAGTGTATTACTGACGTCACCGTTGAAATAGCCTTAGAAGCAATCATAAAGGTTATACAAGCGTTCAAAGTGCGCAATTTCCAGCGTCACGCGTCCCGCGCCGTGCACCGTGAGCAGAGAGCGTCAAGTGGGCGGATGTACCTTTCAGTTTCAGGTTCTAATGAAAACATTACGCAACCTTTCACTCACGCAGCATTTTAATGGGTTTGCGTTCAAAAACTTGTTTGTATAAAACACGTCACGTGTGTGCCATGATTTCTGCTGGACGTCTACGGTTACGCTTGAAGAATTTTTCAGGAGCAAAATGTACAGTCGTTTTTTTCGCAATTTTTTTGGAGAAGTACAAATTAGGGTTGCTTTGTACTTCTCCAAAAAAAAGTTAGTTTTTAATTAATTCAAATAAGTTCAATTCCGTCTTCGTTTTTGGAATGGGTTAAAAGTTTTGTAAATAATAAAATTGCCTTACTTTTTAGGATTCCGTCCCCAAAGAATAAAACGGGACCCTATTACAAGAATTCGCTGCCAGTTTATCGCCAGGCTGTATCTCATAAACCGCAGTAGGTGAAGACAGTTTTTCACAGATGAAGAATACGGAACCATGGGCGTAGCCACACTGGGGCAAGCTGGGGCACTTGCCCCACCCTGGGCCCTGGCTCTGACCTATAAGGTGTCTGATTGAATAATGTTTTTTTACTAACTCTAACTAACAACATCAACAATCATATGTACTATCCGTAAGTTATAATCCGCATAAAAAAATTGTCGACTTTGAAAAATAAATAAATAATGTCGGGACTCCTTTTTCACACACGGTCGGTTAGCCCCATGGTAAGTTATTAATTAACTTGTGTTATGGCTGAGATGACGATGATGATGATGACATATCGTAACACCCAGACCACGGCCAACAAGCATGCTCATCACACAAATGTCGACCGAACCGGGAATCGAACCCGGGACCTCAGGTTCGGCGGTCCGGCATGGTGACCATTGCGCCATCGAGGTCGAAAGAACGAAAGGTCGAAAAGAGCGCGATCAAAACAAAATACACGCTAGAGTTCCCGAACGTGCGCGGTGCGCGCGTCATTTGAAAGCGAGCCGTATTCCCTAAAATATTAGTTGCTATGTGGCGTAGCGAGCCGAGCCGTCCATCTAATCCAAAAAATAATGCATTGAAGGAGATGGAACTGGTAGATGTGATCAAAATTTCGGAAATGCAATTTTATCCTAGTGTAAAAACCGCGCTCGCTATTTTGCTTGCCCAGCCATGTACGACCTGTACAATAGAACGATCGTTTAGCAAAGTGGTTCTTAGCCGGTGGTCCGCGGACCACTGGTGGTCCCTGGAGGCATTCCGAGTGGTCCGCGAAGCTTAGCTGCGCGACGTTGCTATACGTTAGGTATCTAACTTTATTTTTATCGACTTATCTATACGAGCGAGGGGGTTTTCGTATGGACGTTAATCGGGTGTGTCGTACCTAGTCCTCCCATTCATGAAAATGTATATTTGGCCGACATTTTACGTAGTTTTT
The DNA here is from genome assembly GCF_030705265.1 of Helicoverpa armigera. Classification (NCBI taxonomy): domain Eukaryota; kingdom Metazoa; phylum Arthropoda; class Insecta; order Lepidoptera; family Noctuidae; genus Helicoverpa; species Helicoverpa armigera. The sequence goes on along the minus strand of NC_087130.1, from coordinate 6,075,526 downwards.
GGTTTTAAGTCTTAAAAAATAATTAAAATTTCGCGCTCGCTTCGCTCGCGTATTCAGAAACTATGTTATTTTTGTTTTGTTAAGAAACAAAAAGTTAAGTACGTTTGGGCTACATTTCACGTAATATTTGGTTTAAGTCCGATAAAAATTTCGCGCTCGCTTCGCTCGCGTATTCAGAAACTATATGCCCTTATTTTTGCATTTGTCAACAAACAAAAAGTTAAGTACGTTTGGGCTAAACTTTACGATATATTTGGTTTAAGTCCGATAAAAATTTCGCGCTCGCTTCGCTCGCGTATTCAGAAACTACATGCCTTTACTTTTGGCTTTTGTCCTGTGTGTGATTGTTTATTTTCTGTACCTGAAAATATAAACCTCTCAAATTAAGAGATTATCAAGTTTGAGATTAATGGCTCAAGATACAAAAAATCGGAGGGCCTCCGCCCTACCCCGAGGGATAGGTTGACTGCTGCCCCACCCTGAGCCCAAAGCTGGCTACGCCCATGTACGGAACCCTACGTGCGTGAGTCCAACTCGAACTTGGCCAGTTTTATTACTTGTTATTTGCTATCGACCTACACATCACTATAAAGACAATTCCAGGATCTCTGTAATTACAGCGTTGTTTGTTACTTTATCATCAAGATCGTTTCAGGTATGACGTCTGTTTGCCTCGTCATAACACAAAAATAGCAAAACATCACATCCTTTACACGTAGATTTGTAATAATATTGTCGTACGCACAACAGTTGAGTAAACAGGTAAATACTTTTTTTTAAAAGTTCATTAGAACAAGGAGGCCAACGCCACAGAGTATGTTCTAGTCATGAGGTGACTTAAGTATGTCTATGGTTACAAGTGGCGCCAACGCGTTAGGTCGACTGTGGTTTCTTTCAGCTAAGTCTTAGTTCTACACATACTAGGTTTCCTAGGTAATTCTATACTGTCCTTATCATGTCACTTAGCACACACTACATTTTAAGTGGTTTTACATAATATCAATGGAATTCAAAAGAAAAATATTCATAGCTTTCCATCTATTAAACCAGTAGCAGAAGAAATATTTAATGGAAAACTCATCCTAACATTTCCTAAGCATTAATGCAATCAGACAGATATTTTTCCTTTTCATAGAAATTGATTTTGAAAGAAGAATTGACTAATGCGAAAGGAAAGAAAATTATGATGTTTTGATACGCAAGAAAACTCTATAAATAAATCGAAGTAGCAACAATGTTCTAGAAAACTAGTTATGTAGAACAAAGTGCCTGAGTAAGAGGATTATAACGATTTCCTTGCAGCTCTATAAGTGCAGTGTTACGTCAGTAAACAATGCTAAATGCATTCTGTTGTAAAGTGAAGGGCGTTATGTAGGGCGCGCCTAAGCCGACTGTTACGCACATGCAAATAGTGCACACACACAGGCTAGCTCCATTGTGCCATGAGCTTCTAGTACTCTCGTGAAATCTAAGATTAGCCCACTATGCGGTTTGTATTGTTCCTTGCATAATGCAGGACACAGTTTCGAATCGATATACGCATACTCGCTGTTATGATTTCATTCATCTTTCATCGGGTTTTGCATACTGATACGCTTTAGCCACGTGTTGCATTTCCCTCATTTTTTTTTAGGATCCGTGAACTATGAACTATCTGAAAAATCATTGCATGAGTTTTATAACTTCCTTTGAATACGAAACTACGATTCAAATAAAATGAAGTGACTTGTTTGCTAGAGGTTTTATGAAGTGAAACTTAAATGCGTAAACAGTACTACAACATTTTTTGTGGCACGTGTACAAACATTGCGGGGAGACTTAACGACTTAATAATGTCCGTACAACGGTTCCACTGATTGTGGAAACCATACAGTCACAACAGAATATTGTGCCACGTGAAAGTAAACAAAACAAGAACGTTAATTACCTTATCTTGGCTATAACATCTAACTTTGTAAATATTACACTATTTGGCTAGAGCAAAACCAAGCAAAATAAGCCCAATATTTCTTTGAAGCGGAATTGGCTGACGTCACTCGTGAAAACTAAATATTACTGGAAGTCGCACTTCGATATTTTATCAGTTCCAGGTAAATAAAGTACTACACATTGATATAATCCGATAAAGGTTACCTACTGTTATTTTGAACACAAACAAATGACGTTGTTTAGTGTTACCTATTACTCACAAATACTGACATCTGAAATTGGCAGAAGGGCAATTTATCTGAAGTCGTTTAGTACTCTGGAAGGCTTCGATTTTCCTATTTTCCTAGATAATTATCTGGTTAACGAGAAATGCTGTTATTGTGGTCATTGTTTGCGCTAAAATAGGTGGATGACATCGTAATTGCAGTTTGCAGCAGAAGTGGGGCGGGCGTCGGCGTCGGGGGTGGCAAGGTACGGCGACGGGGGTAGACAGGGGGTGTAGTATCGGACGCGCCAGGCGCTACGTCACTTACGGCGCCACGTGCGCGATCAATAGTGACGTCGTAGTGGCGCCGGGGGGAAGGGGCGGACAGCCTGCGCGCGCACTACCAGCCAGCGACCTACTTACGATTACGTTTCACGTTCCGTCTACGTAACGCGATCGAACTCTACAATGAGTGTGGCGCGGAAACACAGTTACAGTGGCGCAGGCGCGGGACTTAACTTGCTAGACGATCTGATCTGCCCTTTAGGTATTTGTATAAATTCAACAAGGTTTTGGCCATGACTCTTATTATTTTTAAACATAAGCAAGAGTTACTTGAAAAATGTTCTGTTCGATTTAGCATTTAAACACCACAACATAACAATCCCATGAAATCCATCATCCATATGCAAATAAATAAATAATAAATGAATTTAATTAAAGTAAACATACACAAGAAGTTTAATATTCAATTTGGGTGCTTAGTAATCGAATTAAACATGGAAGCTAGCGGAACAAGGCTACTACGGCTCCATCGATTTCCCGCACCACGTGGGTGAAGGCACGGGTAGCCCACGTGGCCAACTTAACAGAAAATAAAACGTCTACGTTATGTTTCAGAAACAGATAATTTTACTTGCTACTGCAATATGTTTGAAGTCGAATAGTTTTTTAATGAAATATTAAAACAAAACAAAATGAAGTCAAAATCATCCCTGTGTACGCAATACCTGAAAATTATGTTTACTTGTCCTAATTGCGAAGGTCGACAAAATTGGACTACATTACCATATAAAGACCAAATAGACCTCGAGCCTTCTATTGCACGTTTAGTATGCTTGTAGGTTGATGAAGTTGGCGAGGAACCTTACTTGAACATAGATTTAAATTCGTTTGCTGGTTGAGAACATACATTATGTTGGTTTTTGTGTAAGAATACTCAATTATTTCTGAAGGTCTAATAGCTTAACTTTTTTGCGCGTTAAACTGCAACGGGTCTTATTTACCTGGTAGACATTCTCCGAACTCGAAAACATGATTCATTTCATCATTAGGTATCAGACATCCTTCAAAAGTTGTTTATCATTTTCATCACTCAAGCCAAGGTCCTCTTTTATATTACTTTTTACGTTAAACTTAAAACAATAGAATTAATTTCCAAAGTTTCAAACAAATAAACAAAACGAAATAAAAACAACCGGTTCTAAGCGGTTTATTTGACATTGATGCCACTAATTACACCAGGTGCTTAAAATAATTAAAGTTACATCACGGAGCTATGCAGGTATTAGCAACAGTCATTAAACATTATGATATTTTCGACATTGGTTGAGTATTTAGCTGTCGTGCGGGATTATGAGTGCAATCACGAGTGGCGCTTGCGACCTAACGCCAACAGCCGTGGCCTAGTTGCAGGGGACAGGTCAGCTCACTGGCGGCTCACAATCATGTCATAGGCAGGCACGTGGTGACGCTACACTTGTTTGAAAACCTACGGCCTGTAACTGGCGCAGTATCGGATATCACACAAACATCACATTCTGAAACCGTGCTCGAAATAAATATCGCGTGCTGTCCCAAAAACATTTTTGGTACAGATACTACATTTTTCAATGAAAGTTAAATAGATTTATAAGTTCTAAATAGGTATGACGTTCGTGCACCCTAGATCCGAAACGTAAACTTTGCTATACCTCTCTGGGATTTACCATGACTTCATAATTACAAGGAAATGAACTTAATTTCATATTTACACATTATCCGAAAACCGAGTTTTGAGTTGTCATTTCTCAGAAACGGTTACGGCAACCAATTCACAAGCTAAAACCAACCTACGAGTCATATGAATGATAAACCCGATTGATTGATGAAAATGCAACGTGATCATACAACTTTAAATTATTCTCCGCAGAACGCAGGTCTTGTTATTTCAGTAAAAGTAGAAGGCAACTTTTTCCAACAATATTATTTATACCTCCGTGCTATTATTAAATCGCAAAGGAATATTGAAGTGACACAAATAAAGTATGATTAATTAACTTTGCGGTACTATCCTTATTCCGCTGAAACACGTAGTTGACACTTGCTAGTTAATTACAAAAACCCCACGTGGTTTAAAACCGCCGGTCGCAACGTGCTTATGACCGGGTTTAGTTTATTGTTACACCAAGTCGATAAATTTAGTCTTATTCAAATGAGCAGCATGCTTTGTCAGAAAACATAAATGAGTGTCAAAGACGTAACATGAGTAAAAATATTTTTGTAGATATTGGGAGCTTACTTTCGATGAATTTTCAAATCAAGAAATCAAAGTATATTTTCCTATAGAAAATAAACATTCTATTCTAGCCAATACAGCAGACGTCGTCCTGCATGAATATTACATAATTCGTGTAACCTCGTGGTCGGAGCCGCGTCTGGCGAGGCTCCTCACGTTGTCGTTGTCATGTCAACCCGACATAAAGATTATAGCGGGGGTGTGCGTCTGTCTCCTATCTGACCTACCCGTGTCGATTCCGCCCTGATACGTTCCTAACAACACATCAATATTTCACAGACATTTCGGCTTTCGTATATTCATTAAGCTCCTCCATAAATTGATGAATTGCTATGGAAGCATTACTAAAATGATGTTCTTGTTTTCCGCTTCTTTACCCAATCTCGTGTATTTCTCCAACATGTATTACATAAGTTGAGAGTAGAATAGAGAGTAGAAACTGCATTGGCAAGTTTATGCACAAGCTGGGGTGGTCTGCGTGCGCACAGCTTGGGGTACCGAGGAGCTTGATCAATAAAGGGGACCCAAACAAACGGGCGCTGCGGCGGCGTGGGCGACTGACCTATTTACCACCAGGCCAGCGGATGCAGCAAAATTACGGCGCGGAACATGCAGCTTGCATAACCACGTCGAACAAATGTTCAATCGATAAACGGTTGCGGAAAACATACTCAAGTGCCACACTGCCTTGTCAATATCCGAAGAAATAGAAAACGTTCTCAGAATACACACCTCGGTAAATTAGCACACAGCAAGGCATGTACCTACCTTATTCAAACAAAACTTAGAGCGTTATGCTTACTTACACAGAACGGTCTTTCCTTATTATCTTACTGGAAATCACCAGTTGGCAGTTTCTTATTTGTACATAATAATATTTATTTTCCTGTAGCAAGATTTAACAGGAAAATCAACATGCAGGTGATTATGCATTTTTCCGCTAGATATAAATAAATTATTACTCCGAGAATGCATTAAAAAATGCAGTAGGTAATTGTAAACGATTAAGAATAGAAAGCTATATGAGTACAGCTCTGAGTCAAATAAAGTGGGCGAGAGTATTTAGTGTCACCGAGATGCACTGCATGCTGATAATGTTTAACGGCTGATAAAAATAGAGTGATGTAAAACGTGACGTGCGAGACGCTGTAAGCAAAGGTTGGCGTATTATTAACGCATTCTAATTTTGGGGACCCACCGACCCAAACAAACCATCGCGAGCAGGTGACCTACATTCCGGCTGCGTCTGCTGGCCGGGCGCAAGGTACGGCATGAATCATACGGGAGGTGCGGCGCGCCCGGCCCCACTCATTACACCAGATTGTTCCCTACGGATACAGGCTTCGCTCATCAAATGTAAAACAATTCAAACATGTATTCGTGACTGCTCTTGCGAATACATCCTTGATTCAATAATGCCTGAAAAGGAAATCTTATTCTTCCTGGACTGAAAAACTACACCATCGTCAATCACATAGTTCTGTTTATGTTCTCCGATAAAATATTATGGCATCGTATTTGGTGTCCTATTTTCCAAATAGCTTATGTGATGTTGTGGTGGTAGGTTGCGCCGCGGCGCGGCGCCAGTAGGATGGGCATCATAACAAGCGCCCGTATCAAACGTAGCTTGTTTTACTCGCTGACCCAGTTTTGTAACGCAGTCGCAGCTCAGCGCAGCCGCATCGCATCGCGCTCTAACATTAAAGCGTTTTTAGATGTAGCTTTGTTTAGTTTTTTACCCCTGCTCTAAATCATTCAGATTCCTTGGTGAATACGATTTCCGCATCTATGCTACGTAGAATATTAAGTGAACTCGAATATTGTAGACTTATTTATACACTAACCGTTTTCAAAGCTGAATAAATATCATAAATCTAACGTTACCTACGTCATTACCTAAAAATGCATTTCTAGTCAAATAACTAATTATATGTATGCATGTACATGCATTATCTATAAATCCGGAATATCAATGATATCCAGATGTTCGATCCTTTCGTCCAAATGACGCATTATAGAACATAACATGTTTGTTATGTATGAGAACGGAATGCACAATTAAGTTAAAAACAATTTCGAAATCCGCTCTATTACGTAATTATGTATGACAACTCTCTAAACTGGATTTTTAGGTTCGAAACTCGTTCCGTCGGCATATGAATGGATTTGGAATGTAACAATGCCGTGTTCTCGTACTCACAGCAGGTAACATGAAAAATGCACAGTCGCGACCTTAGCCCAGTTGTGAGCGGCGGCGAGGCGGCGACGTAGTGGAGCACTCGCCGGCTGCGTGGAGCGAAGCCCCACCAGCCAACTGTGACACCATTTCGAAACACCAAGCTGTAGGTTGACGTGATTGACACAACTTGTGGCGGTTTTGACTTATGTAGCCACTGTGGGTAGCGTGTAAATTACACATTCGACTGCTTTATTACAGCACGCATAACTAACGGGACGTCTGAAAATAAAGTACCATTCAACTTTGACACAATTTACCAGCCCTAATGGATACTTCTGTACAGCAAAATGGTCATTCATCATTCACACACGCTTCGTAACAAATAGCAGTTCTTAAAGAGCTTGCATTAACGTGTATGATACGTGGATGATCAATTAGATAGTTCGAGAAACTTAATTACGTTAAGGAAACAAAAATCTTCAAGTAAACAAGGTGTAACGACGGATTGTTTTCAACAGCTATACACAATTCAATGTTACGTAAATTGATGTTACAGCCGGTGGTAGGAGTGTGCTGAGTGACAGTGGAGGTGGCGACTGCCGACCTTGCCGTGGTCGTTCCAGACAAACAAAACACTGCCGATGCTGTACAACAACACGTGGCAATTACAAAACACTAGATAAATTGATATAAATATTACTTTCAAATGGGTCTTTTAGTTTCTTGTTATAAATGCCAGATTTTAGAACTTTTACTTACATGATTGCAAAGAAGAGATTCTTGATATTACTTCTACCAGCAATTACTTTCCAAAACGTAAATCAGGCTGTATTTGATTTACTATGAGATTAATTTTATTGAAAAGGTAAGAAAAATATAGATTAGTACATAAGGAAATGCCATACTGAAATGTGAAACCAGATACTTATGTAATATCTAAGTTAACAGTAACAAAGTAGTACTTTGATTACGAAACAATAACGGGAAAAGAGGAAAAGTCATCAAGTCATGTGCTGTTAGCATTTAACAGCTCGTCAAGGGCTTTTAAATTTCAAATTATACAAGAGCAAGGAAAAAAAGTCAATGTTGTCAACATTCGTATAAAATTATCGATTTTTCCAATGCACCGCACGTTGAAAGTTTACCAATAGCGAAACGTGCGTAGTCTAAAGCATCAAAAGTTTCATCACGCCTAGAGAAACTACTGAAAATTCTGCTAACTTCAGTCATAATAAGATGACGTGATCTACAAATTTAGAATAGCTTCAAATTATAAATTAGGAGTGTACAGTGTCGAGTCATTGCAAAAGAAACGTTATTTATTTACGCTAAGGCTGCCGGCGCCACGGAAGGCATGACATGACAATTTTCATGATTATTAATTTCACAATAGATACGTAACATTACATGCTATGAAACAATTTTAAAACAATATCTGTATTTGTGTTATTTATTGTTTGCCAGTCGACACCATAACTGCTAACTAAAGATAGATTTTTATGATAGGCTTGATTATGCAAATAATTTAATTTAAAAAAAGCTGAATTTACACAATAATCAGATTGTCAACTTCTGCATCATAATATCCAAATAATCAACCTTTCGCAATGAGTCTCTTGTTGAGAGTTTAGCGCATACACAATGCAGATAACATCATGACTTGACAGCTTCAACATTAAGAAATGCTTTACAAAGTGATCAACTTACTTTCAATAACGCTTAAATAGCAAGCGATTATTCGCAACAAGACAAGAAAGAGAGAGTCAATCGTAGCCTCGTTGTTGTTGCAATAGTTTTGCAAATACACTGCCTCCAGCAAGGCTGTCGACACGAGCGCACACCTCACGCAGCCGGATCCGACCACCTGGTTACGTACCCTATAACTGCGGTACGTTCCTTGCTGTGCATTTGTACTTTATTAATCTATCTATCAAATATATTCGAAGGCATTTTAAACGACAAACAAAAGTAACAGATTTTTTATCATTTATATTGTAAATATTTCATTATCGTCACGATAATAATTTACTGACGTAGATGCTATTATCAAAATATCGTAAAAGTACGAGTTGCGTCAATTATTTATCTATGGAGGTCCAATGTTCGACGACAGATTTTGTAAAACCAAATTTTAATGTTACCAAAACAACAGGAAAATTACTTAACATAATTGCAGTATGTTATTTACATTGTGATGGAACGTTATCCTGGAAATGGTAGAGGCATCTATTCACTTTGCTTTAACCCAACTACAATGCGTTGAACATAATGAACATGTTGTTGCACTGAAACAACAGTGCTTTAGTCTGATTGAGAATACTTTTAAAAGTTTATAAACATTGCAACAATGATGTTTTAATTCAGAGAACAATATAATAAACCACAGAGAATCATACTTATTTACAGGAAGAAGACGATAGATATCAGAGTTTTGTTCTACCTTGTTGATCACAGTTGAACAACTTCGCTTTTAAAATCTTTTATTCATCAAAATTCAGAATGTAAGTCGTAAGTACAGCGGCGAAAAGAAACTATACAAAGACCTGTCTTGCTTGACACTTGACTGGAAAGTAAGTACCGTCTGTAATCTGTATGAAGCAATGAAGGTTTCGCTGCGACTGCGCCGCCGTCAAAACAAGTTGCGCAATGCGCTCGCATTCCGCTTCTGTGGCGGATGTCACACTCACAAGATTGTAACTGTGCTTGTTATTTGCTCTTCGGATGTTTACAAGCTATTGACTACGCTCGTTAATTAGACCATCATTTTTTATTCAGTCTGGTACTCGTACAGTGTCTATCTACAGTTACATTTACTTTAGACTTTCACATCTCAAAAACAAAGATTGCACGCACCTAGTTTTAAAACCTGAAAGTTAGATTGGTATTGAGCTTCATGACTTCCAAGAACGAAAGTTTTAATTGTTTACATAAGTATAGCTTAAATTTTTCAAAATATGTACTTGCAAAACAAGATTTATTGCACAACATTCGATTTACGAAATTTTGTTTTCAAGTTTGTCAAGGGAAAGTCTTAAGTTGTTAATTATAAAAGTGAGTTTACGTGGCTTCATTTCGGAAAATAATGGTGGTCGCCAGTTGCTCTGCTGTTGTTGGTGGCTTGTTATTGTAAGCGTTGTTTGTAAACAGGATCTTTTACCGTTACGACACAGTTTTGTTTCAAAACAAAATATTACCGTTATGTAAGTTAGAAAGTTGCGAAATAAATTATACTTCTCTTAAAGAAGCTACACCAACCAAAACATATCATTTCTTGAATTATTCTGCAGAATACGTGCATGCAATGGATTCCTGATTAACAGTAACTGTACTTAAAACCGGTCACACGAGAATTTATCTATTTGACGCGCAATTATGTATATGTAAGCATGTTTGAAGGTTTTCCTTTTCCTCGATTATATAATGTTTTTCTTGGAAACGATCGATGAAAGTAGCGTGGGCGGAGAACAGTTGACCATTATGAATGACATGTTGTACGACCGTGAGGATCATAAACAATAATAAGTAAGTTATTGCATTGATTAAAATTCGAGTTTATCTTTTTCATTATTCAAAGAAATGTGGCTTTCATCAGCACGTTTTTATGAATAAATAGCGTTTTATGCTAGGGTAAGTCCGGAATGATTGCATATGACAGAAACGAGACGTGGCATTCACGCAGGCGCGGTCACGTTGCGTTTGTTTGTAAACATGTCCACTGACTACTGAAGGTTACTCATAAAGCCGACTTGCCACCAACCGGGCATTTGGCTCCAACGTGGCACTACAAAAAATCATGTCTGCATTTGCTATGAAGCACGTTATGCAGGCAACCAAAACAACACCGTCAGACTTAATTTTCGACTTCGCTAGTAAGGGAAACAAAGGTCGATTCTACCTTGTCGGAAATCTTGTAAATTCCCAAACATTAAGTGAACCTTCATCCCTATAGCTTTTTTAGATTTTTATATAAAACCGAACTTTAATTCAGGATGTTAGTGTACAGGAGATATTATTTGAAATAATATTTTCTGCAGGTTCTCAAATAATCTCAATCTTATAAGCTATAGAAATGGATGTCCTAATGAGGAAACGTTGGTTAATAAACAGGGATCCAAAACAAGAGTGACGCATCACAAGAATTTCCAATGCAAGCCCAAAGGACGTGAATCAGTGTTTACCACACATTCTTTGTATGAGCAGCGGGTTACGATATCTACCTTAAAAGGTCGTGTTTCTTACTTACCTCGTTCCGCAATAAATAACGGCTTGGCTAAGTGCGTATGACGCCTTAACCTAGTTGTTTGCGCCCTTGGTCGCCATCTGCCCATCTATTTGTTCCTGGATAGACAAGAAAATAACTAGCTTTATAAATAGAACTTATTTTTGGAATGTTGTTGTTCTGATAGATTTATGACAATCTTTTAATAATTACTGCTTCCTAGAGATTGCTAATGCTTTTTATGGTTCTCAAATTTTCAGCGCTACCAGCGACGATACACTGATGGAAAAATTTCTGACGAAATATAACCTTTTTTTTTCTAAGAACAGAAGAGATGAAGGTCATTAATTACGGTCTCCCACATAATTTGCTGCAACTGATATAAATGGATGGGAAACTACATTTCCTGATCAATACAAAGGACCATGTTTACAGAGCCTAGCGAGTACCCCTGTAACCTGTTGAACCTAATCAGGTTATCTCTGTTGATTTCAAATGAAATCTCGCGAAAAATACAGACAGCAAAAACTAAATGACAGCATTTCTGCCATAATACTTAAAACGTCTACTATGTTTCTAAAGCTTAGATACCTACTCATTTTTCAACAAATAAACAGTCGTCATATACCTATCATCCGTCGTCATGAAGTGCATGTCAACTGGTAATAGGAAGTATACCTAACAAAAATAAAAGTTGTTTTAAATTGGAAGGAACTTTCTTCTCAGACCACTAGACTAAACGTCTCAGTACTGCAAATTCCTGGATTTAAGTTTTGTTGCGGGATCGCAATCCCCAATAACAACACGTCCAGGACTAGACTAAAGAAAGGGATGATGCTAAGTGACGACTTTGCGCCGCGTGAAGAGTTTGCAAGTAGTCTTTCGTCACATGATCGCGTACTTTTACGGGTCATCCAATAGGTGCCGTAAAGACCTACACGACCATGTGCTACAAACTCTTGGCTGCAAGAGTCTCAAAATGAACAGCAGTAGGCTACGGTCCGGGGGTTACACAAACCACAGAAATGACTGACATTTTGGGCACAGAAAACAAGGTATTATTTGGAGCATTACATTACATGGAGTGTCTTGTCGGTTCTTCTCCATGACATCAACTCTTTGGAAGAATGCATCTTGCTCCAGACTTTTCACAAGAAAACTGTACTGAGTAGGTACCTATTTGAAAAAGAAAACCTTTGACCTTTACTTGGACGGAAAATGACGAGGCGTCGTTCTTGCATTTTACCTAATTATTTTTCAGCAAAAAACAATCTGTCTAGGTACTTATAAATAGGCCGGGGACGGTAGTCGTCTGTTAAGCAGTAGGTACTTAAGTTTTTTTTAAATGCCCATGTAGGTCATTTAAATTAAATAAACTCGGTACCTACCTATGTACCTAGGTGGTAATATCTAAACAACTAAATTCTATTTTGTAATTTCAATTTGTCAAAGGAACTTGATATGTATTCCAGAAGCAATAACATGCGATTGCGATTCAAATTAAATTACAAATATCGGGAATTCAAATAACAACCTATTTTGTACAAAAATATTTACCTAGTTACTTATACTTAAGCTTGGTTAAGTAACTAAACGTGAAATGATTAGTAATTAATTAGTAACACGGTAACAAAATCAAAAAATATTTAATTTGAAAATGACACAAACTTGTCAATTTGCAGACAGAATTATTGATAAACAAACGACATTGACTTGACAAGATTAGATTCAAGGTCGTCTAGTCTAGTTATGTAGGTATGAATAAAAGTTGGGTTATGTAGCAATAGGAAATTAAAAAATATCCTTAAGGAACATTCAATGAGTGGATGCAAATACTATGTTATAAATTCATTGCAGGAGATACTAAAATTAAGATGATAACACATACCTACGGTCAGAATTTCAGCCATTGCAAAATTATGACCTCGATTATTAAATTTGTTACAGTTTTCAACACAAACACCAAAATTAACAAATGTACAAAGTTTTCACTGACTGTCTGTATTGACAACTATTCACGCAACTTCACAGTAATACACTTGAACGTTTGATTGCAATTTTCCTAAAAAACAATCACTTAAATTATTACTATCAGCCATTCAACCCAAAATCCAGCATGACAGACTATTACGAAGTTAGACATTGCGCCATCTGGTGGCTACTGATGCGACCAAATCAGAGGTCGTGCTTTATTTCCAGACGGAAGTCGTCAATCTGTGCGGTGAATACAAGTGTTTATTTCCTGGTATTACAATTCATTCAATAGGTGGCGGTAAAGTAGCACTATGGTATATTACATTAAAAAAACAATAATCTTAGAAATTGATTTATTTAAACTAGGTACTTCGCTACGCTACAAATTGATGTCATAAAATGAAAATATTTTAAAATTTTATTTTTCTATTCGTTGCTAATCCCTAAAATATTGTCAATGATGGCGTACCTACGGCTATGTATGTATGTTTTCAATAATTGAAAGTTCAAAAAAATCTTAACTGTTCTGCTCCTCGAATTGAGAATAATCATCGAATGAAAAATAACACTAGTTTACAGTACATCTGTTGCCGGGATTTTTTAAGCTGTTGTTGACTACTCATATTTAAAACTATTAGTAGTTTTTTTTTTTATCAGCTCTAGTTTTTGATATTCAGCTGAGTGCGGTTTAAAGAGAAAAAACGTGTATTTACCTTAAAGAATATTTGTTTAAAAATTATATCAATTGTTAAGTTCCAAAAAACTTGGCTTTAAAGCTCTTCTCTTATGTGTAGGCTTTGGGAAATGGCGTATCAGAGACCAGCAATAGTCAGACATCATATTTACATCCCAGAAACCCTGATAACGTTCTTCCATGACACATTAATCTTGATACATACGTTCTCCCTGCTCTTCGCTCATATCTCCTAAATTTTCCGGAAATCTGTCCAGGTGATTGAAGAGGAAGTGAGTTTATGCTCAAATTGCATCCCATATCTCTTAATTGTAAAAGCAGGTCTTCGACAAGTTCAACATAATTTTCATTATATTTTTTCAAAATTCAATATAATTTTTATTCTCTGAAAGTTCAGGTGAATGCTGCACTGGACACTGACCACATGTACTACTTCGGTTTTGCCATTTAGCTGGATTTTTGGTGTTTAAGCTGTTTATGTTCACGCTACAAAAGTAAGAGTCGGCGAGATGATTTTTCGATTCTTTCCAAATAGTTGGTGTTTTAAGTTTAAAAGTACTTCTTTTACCACTTTTCCATAATCTTAAGTATTCAACGCACGATTTACAAACAGAATCAGGAGCCCAAGATTTGACATTTTTATCTAACAACATTCCAAAATATAAAAAATAAGTATTTCTAAGCGTCTCTGATGACATTTCTTCTCTTCTCAAACACATATTCTCCACATAAGTAACAAACATGGTTTGGATTGTTCAAACAACGCCTCCTTGAACTACTCGTGTTGTAAAAACTTCACATGTTTGTATAATTACAATAAAATACGTACTTTAGCGACTGAAAAAGGTTCAGAAAAGAGAAAGTCAATAACAAGTAAAGTCGAGCTACAAAAAAATTTTTGCGGGTGTAATTAATAAAAACTAAACATAAGTGAATGTTACCAGCCATTAAATCCACGGCAACAGGCAAAAAGTTTGATTTTGTAAACTAGTGTAATTATTCCAGACAATACTTACGTTTGGAAAATATGGAAGGCAATAGCCGGCTGGGTCATCGTCTATGCCCACTTCCTATAAAATCGATGACAGATTTTTTGTAGGGGAAAAGTTAAAATAGAACACACTGAAAACAATCGTGTAACGCACACGTGTCTCAGAAAAATATAGGTATCTAGTCTTATAAAAATCGGCCTGATTATTTTGTCCTACAGTCTGACGAGGGCGGGCAGCCTTGACGCAAAATATGAGGTCTATATTATGAATCTAAGCAAGTTCCTAATATAATTTTTCAATAATCTATTCAAGAGTACACACAACCTGAGGGCGGCACGGATCTTTACAGTACTCGTAGCACCCCTAGGGTTATGTACCGGGGTGCCACGGGTCCTACCCGTTCTATTTAGATGTGGCGCTGCATGTTTTGCCCTTCCATACTTGTATCTAACATGTCACATTCATTTCAACTCTATCTTTCAACTACATCGACTGAGTACACAGCCCATCCAGTTTCTTTGGTATGGTATCCACCTCGATGCCCATGACAGCCTGATTCACAGCAACTTCAGTCTCTTATATGTAATGGGATTGGTAATATAAATAAAAAAAGTTCTAATAATCATACATTTATTATTCTGAATTTAATACTGTATTACATAGAAGAAATGCACTTCTTAGAAACATTCAGAAGACTTCCCTTTGGGACAGTTTTGTATAAGGAGTCTCTCTCCATATTTTGTCGCTCGTGATAATATTAATCAATATTTATGAAGATCTGCATTGCCACATACTTAAAAATCTATGTATATTTTTCACCAACTCTCAATTTTCGAAACTAAATCCTTAAATAGTAAAGCATAAAAGTACGATTGCCTATGATGTTGGATCAATAAAATTTTGCAAATTAACAACAAATAATATACTCTAGTAGTGCTTATACTGCCGCTGCCACATAATTTGTCAACAACATTTTCCATCACAATAAAGAAAACTAGAAATTAATAAAAACGAAATGAACATTAAATTTTTCAATTCGGTGACCGCATAGAAAGGCATTGTGACACATATCCAACATAGTGAATACTCATTTTTTTGAGAAAACACACAGCAAGAGAGAAGAAAATACTACCAATATAAATACAGACATCTTATTCATTCAGTCAAAGTGGAACATGTATAAAATATTTATTAATAAGAAATAATCAGTCTTGTTTAGAGAAACATTTTGTCAAAACGCGGTGAGCACGCCTTGATATAAATATTATCACAATACAATATGTCAGATATGATGTCATCCCTTCTCATGGACGTTACTAGTATATAAATCGCCTGCTACGCTACTTAGTGTTATTATCACAGTTGTTAGTAGAGGTGGGTGCAGTACTTTGTACATAATAATACAGGAGCTACCTGCGATCCGCGACCAATCCGGACACGACACACGATGGCCAATCTAAATTACGCACGCATATCTAGCAGGCCGTTACCGCCACGGTTAATAAATAGTAAAAAAAAAAACTAACGACGACTTCCCTGGCCAGCTAGCATTAAGATATCATCTTTAAGACGAAATTACGCACATAAATACACATCCTTTCATGGCAGTCTTCTCTTATAATGTACACAAATAACAAAGCAAGTCCGCATTAAACTCGTTACGAATGCGAAACTCACAAACACGTTGTTCACCCCTTAAATCCGTTTATTAGACCCATTGCTATTACATCGTATCTCCGGGATGTATAATAAAACAGGGTTCTTACTATAGATAATAACTTTTACGTCCCATTGAACTGGTTCATTTACGTCACCTAACGGTAAACGGAAAACTAAATTGAATAACAATAAATTATTAAATCTTACACCTATTATAATTATTATATATTTGTGAACGACTTGCAAGCTTTGTTGTCACAAACATTCTCATGAAATTCGTTCAAATAGTCAAAAAATATATTTTTGTCTAGGAAACACATTCCAGACTTTGGAAGTGTTCTTATGCATTAACAATTGACCAACGCAACGACAGGTTATATAGTAATGAAATATCACAGATTTTTCCAAATCTTTGGACAGTAACGGGCATCTAAATAATACATTTGTTACTTTCAGTATAATTTGTACCTATTGACTTTCTTATTAATATAGCCTTTAGAACCCGTGTACGTACAAAGAAATCCAGTAAGTTACTAGACGACTTATCTGAAATGATGTCATAAAAATAATCAAAAATAAGAACAAATCACTTATTTTGCTATGAAAGTAAATATTGTGGTTGATTATTTATCACACACAAAATACTAATCACTCTAAGTTAAATGCATGGTATATACACACTTCTACATTTTTGTGAATGGTAAAATGAGTTTTTATTCAAAGCCCAACTTTGTCTTAGATCAAATTGACGCTGACTAATTAGTATCCCTAGGCATAATATTCAAGATTATAAAGATCTAATCTTTAATAAAAAAATAACATTGAAATCAGTGACTGAAATGTCATTGACATCACTTTACATAAGAAAAATATTCACAATTTTATCTGGCAATACAGATTGTTACTATGAAGTATATCAAAAGCATTTTTTAACGCGTTTTTTAAGTATTTAATTTTCTAATACTAAATTGTCCCATTATCCACTGGATTCAATCGCTGATAGTAAAAATAATTTATATAAAATATTTCAGATAAATTTTCTGTCATATTAAAACCTTTCCCCTAAATTTTCAATCATCTTCTATATGTTTCGTGCATTTCGTACATCATACAGACACTTTTAAAGAAAACGAAAGGCACCCAGGATTACACAATTGGGTACCCACACCAACTACTACTCTAACAAATATAAAGATTAAATTCTAAAGTGGAACTGACAATTTTTTTTTCATAATATGTCCCACTGCACAATCATATTTTGGAAAAACTTAATTCTCTGTTGGTGGCATCCTAGCTATTCACAAATTCGGTGTGAAAATTGATACACAACTTACAGTCCTACATTTTGAGTTTTATCACAACTGCTCAAATATGCACATTACTGTTTTCTTATTGTATTTTCTAACCAACACTTTGTGTAAGTTCTTGAATCCCTTATACTTTAACCTTTATAGCATACCCAACCAACAGAGAATAATCTTATAAACCTAACACACATTAATATAACTTTAATTCAAATGGATCTGAAAGAGAATTCACAAAAGTTTTATGTATAGACAAAGTTTTTACGTTCTAAAGTAATCTAGTTGACAATGCAATTTTTAACATTAGTCACTATGGTTAGGATAATATTGTCCACACACTTTGTAAAAGTAATTTTGTAAGCCTTCAATCAGATCTAATAATAATAGATGAAATTAATAAAGTATTATTGACATCGAAAGAATCAACACCCCGCTTAGATTATAATGATTAACTGATATTTATAGCTCAAGTACCAAAACATGGACAATGAGAGAGCTTAAAGGGAAATCTATGATGAACATCAAGTATTACTATTATTTCGATAATGCTATTTATGCCTACAAATTGGCATGCGACTTTAAACCGGTTGTAGTTTAGGGCTTAGAGGCGGTGTGTCATCAAAAACTTCTTACTGCTGCACTGGAGCCGCGTAAAGCAGGGAGCCAGGAGGCAGGTGTGCGTAAGGCCCGCTTACACCCACTGCAGCTTGGTAACCGCAGGGTCCACCGCCACCAACACCGCCGCCGTAAAATTTGCCGCCTAATTTGTAAAACATCAGTATTTCAATCTCATACATACTCAAACACAAAGTATATGGTACAGAAATCTATACAAACCTAGCATCTCCTGATGATGAGGATGCATCTGAGGGTAATGCTGTGGGGTAGCAAAGTGTGGAGGAGGAGATCCATAAGATGAGCCAGTGCCATTGTTCTTGTTGCCAGCATTATTGTTGCGATACTGCTGCCCACCATTGCGCATATCTGTTACACATATAGTTGAAAAATAAATTAATTTATTAAAATTCATGGCAATGTTTTACATTGTTTATTTTACCAAAATAACATTAAAGAAGGCTGTAAATACTAACTATTGTATGGGCGTTGACCATATCCGTTTTGTCCATTGTATCCATTTTGATATCCATTATTGTATCCACCCTGGTAATTGCCCATAGATTCAAAAACATTGGGGCTAGGGAAGGGCACCTGCTTTTGATAGTTATTTTGCCGGTATCCTTGATTTCCTTGGTTTTGGTTTGAGAATCGAGGAGCTTGAGGATTACCGCCACGGTTTTGGTAAGTGTTCTGGCTTTCTTCAGGATTTGTGTTGGCCATTTTGTTATTCCACTGGTTATTTTGTTGACGCGGCGAGCTGGCACCACTGTTATTTTCTTTGCGTTGTTGCCAACGGTTACGACCTGACAATAAAAAAATAAATATTAATTGTACTTTTGTAATTATACTTTTCGTGTCTCATAGACTAAACTGTATTGAAATGGAAAACTTACCAGAGTTGTTGTTGTTGCTGCGAGCCATATCGTTTAATTTTGTTGGTGGATTCTGGCCAGTTTCTCGTAGGACAGCAAGTAAGCCGCGAGCCTGACGAGCATCTCCAGTTGTGAAGTAGGTATAAGCTGTTCCAGATTGTTGACAACGCCCAGTTCGACCTATACAAAACGTAACATTTTAATGTAGTTATTATGAATATTTATTCCTTATTGAATATGTAGGTTTATATATTTTGTTCAAACTAACCAATTCTATGAATGTAATCCTCAGACGAATTTGGGTAATCAAAGTTTATGACAAATTTGACGTCTTCGACATCGAGACCGCGGGCTGCAACGTCCGTGGCAATCAGGATGCTATTGACTCCATTCCTGAATTCGGTCAACACTGCATCGCGCTCAATTTGCGACTTGTCACCGTGTATAGCAAGAGCATTGTGGCCCCTGCGACGTACAGCACGAGCAATATCATCCACCTGGAAATATTTTGTTAAATCAGCCTATTCTCTGGTATAGGATTAAATAGATACCAATTTTTATAAAAAATACCTTTTTCTTAGTTTCCACAAAAACTATGACCTTGTTATCTCTCTCTTGGGAAATCTCTTTCAGTAAGTTAGTCAATTTAATCTCTTTTTCGTGCTCTTCGCAAACTTCAATTATTTGTTTAATATTATTGTTGGCAGACAGATTCAATGAACCAATATTTACTTTTACATAATCATTAAGGAAGTCTTCAGCAAGAGCTTGAATTTCTTTAGGCCATGTAGCGGACCACATGAGAACTTGACGATCTGGGCGAATCTGTTCAATGATCTTCCGGATTTGTGGTTCGAAACCCATGTCCAACATTCTATCGGCTTCATCCAAAACTAAGTAAGTGCAGCGACGCAAGTTAGTTGTGCCGCGTTCCAAGAAATCGATCAATCGTCCAGGTGTTGCAATCACTATCTCTACACCTCTTTCCAAGTCCCTTGCTTGTGGTCCCTTAGGTGAGCCTCCAAACAGACAAGTGTTTCTAATAGTGCCACGAGCACTATAACTCTGAGCAACAGATTGAATTTGCTGAGCCAATTCCCTGGTAGGAGCCAGAATAAGCGCAATAGGGCCATCCCCTCGCTGAATACGCTGTTGATGGCTGATATGAACAGCAGCGGTAACATGTATGCAAGAGTTTTACCCGAACCAGTGGATGCTATGCCTACCATATCACGACCAGACAGGGCAATTGGCCATCCCTGAGCCTGGATACCTGTTGGCTCAGCATACCCTTGTTCCTTGATCGTACTAATTATGTGATCAGGGAAATTTCCTTCATCAAAGACTTGATTAGGGCGGGGAACATTGTTGCCACTGACAGTTATTTCCTTTGAAACTCTGAATTTTTGCACTTCTTCATCTGAGCGACCCTCTACATTAGCATGTGGCTTGTAAAAGTCTTTCTGGATAGGCTCAAGTTGTGATAAATCCCACATTGGCTTTACCAAGCTATCACCAGGGTGTTTGGTCTTTTTTCCCCTCTGCTTCCCATTAAAATCAACATTTTGTTGCATATTGTTGGGATTGAAAACTTTTTTGGGCCCAAAGTTTTGCTGTCCATTTTGATTATTGAAATTCTTGGGACCATAATTGTTTTTTGGGAAACCTTGTTTCGGTCCACCAAAATCATTTTTGCCATTGTTATAAAACTGCATATTTCCACCTACTGCCTTATCTGCCTCATAATCATTTTTCTTTAGGGGCTGGTTATTATAATTATTTTTCATCTTGTTGAAATCTTTAGGCCCACCAAAATCGCCCTGGTTTCCACCATTTTCATTTTTGTGATTGAATTCATTCCTCATTCCATTAAAATCGTTTCTGGGCCGAAAATTGGGTTTGTTTCCCATGTTTCTTGGCCCAAAATTTTTAGGGCCCCCAAAGTCCATTCCATTGAAAAATGGAATTTTACCGAATTGTTCATTCCGGTCTGGTCGAGGTCTGAAACTGAAAGTGATTAAATACATATGTTATAATAAACATCAAAATCTGGGCTTGAAGTGAAGATACTGTAATGTAATTGGTTAGCTACTACTAAGATGTAAGAAGCATTCAAGGAAACACTTCATAGCAATCTTCTTGTGACTATGTATATTCAAAGTAGCATCAATATCTATCAAAAATTGATTTCAATAAAATAGTTTGTATTGAGCAGTTTTCTCATGGAAAACAAAAACAGCTTCCTATGTTGCCCATGACTAGTAAAGTCTTGATGTCGAACTAGTATTTCTATAAATAATTAATCACAAAATTAATTTATTTTATTAGATTTATTACTTTATGATATTTCCATAACAAATACAAAGGATCAATTTGTTAGAACAATTATTACATGGATGTATAGCTAATGTATAGCTGGATGTAAAAGTAACAAAGTTAAAATTTTATAATGACTTTGTACTACTTGCACTACAGCTGTGTTCCAGCCTTCTTTATCTACAATCTGCACAGTGCGTATGAATGAGTGGGTCCAGACCCCGCTAAAGAACTTGTAGGTATATGTCCATAAATGATTGAACAAAATGTTCATAAATGATGAAAATTGTTCTATATTAGTTCTTTATGCGTACTGAAGTTGAAGTACTAATACAATAAAATAATTACGCTGATATAATTTTATTGATTGCACCCTAAAGGCACCAAAACTACTGAACCCCCTTGAAATTTACTTGACTGACATGAGTTAAAACAAAAATAATATCATGACAATTACTCTTAATTTATTAGCAAGAACGTCTAAACCAATTTGGATGAATTATGGTGGAGGGTAGCTAAGAACCAGGCATATAATTATCTACATTTACATAAGTCGAGGCATACATTCATATTTACATGAGTCCAGGTAGACATAGAATACTTATACCTCCATCAGGGTACAGGAAATATATTCCTCCAGACACAAGTGAAACCCATAGTGAAAGCTTGTAACACATTAACCTGTTGTTTGCCAGAGTGCAGACAGGTGGGAGACAATTGATATGTAGTCTTATAATTACTGGCATATGAGTTATGATGTTAAAAGTTCAAGAGTGGGGCGTCTTTGAAGTCAGCGTTGCAATTTTTTAAAAAGAAATGGTGACAATGTCACATATCAATATCCCTATTGTGATGTTTTCATTAATAGTTACAAGAAGACTAATTTCTTCACAAAATATAAACTCTTCCAATATGTGCAGTAGTTAAGTTTGCTTTCATAAAATCAATAGAATGCCCCACCCTATGCTACAGTAGGGTTTATAAGTGTGTATATCAATGTCAAGTTATGTTGTATAACAGAACTACATTTTCTAAATATTGATGATGAACTTATTTTCAAAGTAGGCACTGAAGTTTATTGCATAATAATGTTTGTTTGTTTTTAACATAGATGAAGCAAATGGTAATTTGACAATAACAACCTTGTTGCAATCCTAATTCTCCCCACCCTAACCAACTACAAGGTGAAAGTATTTTATTATTGTTCAACAATAATGGTGGTGATTATTGCTTCCTATACGTGAAAAGCTAAATAATGCAAAGCTAATTGCAGATTTCTAATTTAAGTGGTTAATTACAATTTACTGTCAAGTTAAAATAAGGTAGTTACTTAAAATAATAGAAGATCAAATTATGATGAAAATAGGTATTCAAGTTACATGGAGCTTAGAAGGAATTGACCTTGAAATGTTTTTATAACATCAGGGTATAACACATGGCGAAGTCCTCTATTGACTAACAAATTGAAAATTCTTTTAAATCTAAACTGTAAAAACTGTTTAGAATCGTGATTGATAACGATTAGGTATTACAGTTTTCTAAAATGTTCAGACAATGCCTCGTAAGCAACAACGATGGCTGGAGGAACTAGGCGTTATTCAATTAGAAATGTTCATAGCTATTATTCCATACGTAGATTATCGCTAATCAAAATAGGAAAAGTAACAAAGCGGTAGGATTTACTAAGTAAGCAAGAAAAATGGACATCACTAGATATTTCCAGAAAACCAAACTATTGATTTTCTATGTGGGTTGGCGTTCATTATCAGCTGAGCTGAGCAGAATGCACTTCACAAAATGGCCGCCAGTCAAGTACGAGATCGATACTTAGAAAATTCAGGCAAAATGGGAGGAATGAAATTTTGCTTAAAAATACTTACATCGGATGCTGGTTGTGGAATCCGTTGTACTGCATCCTGACGCGTTAGGGTTCTTTTCTGTGATCTGATGAGGTGGTGATCGCTTGAGTGAGTATCTGGAACAAGATGATGACAATCACATTAATGTAAGAAAATTTTTGTAAATTTGTGATCTAAAATAATAACTTTCACGTTTTAATATACTGACCTCTCGGTTAGAGAGAATTTGGGATCCTTAAAAATTTTTCATTCACTAGCGACCTTTCTCAGACCCGGCGAACGAACAACTCAATAATGGCCGCCAACCGGAAACGGAATTTCGCCAATGGTTGCCATAAGTGATAAATGCATTTTTTTAACCAGCAATCTTTCAAAGGTCGCTAGCAAAGCATCATGAACGACTTGCTCTTCGTTTTAATTTTACTTAATATTTTACAGCCTTAACGACACCGACGCACATTTAAAGGTTTTAGAAAAGATAAATAAATAAATAATTTTTATTTGGGGTCTCGGTATAGTAAAGTCTTCCAGCTATGGGTCGACATTTTAATCTGCAGTCTGAGGGGGCTTAAGCCTTTGATTTGATATAATATCGCCTATTGGTTTTCCAATAAGACATAGATGAAAATCTCTGTTTCAGATTTACGTGAAACTAGCATAGGTAGTATTATGGTACTAAACACAACGAGCGAGATCATTTGGAAAAACATCTTAAAATAATTTCACTTCGATATAACGCTTTGAAGGAATTAAGTAAGAGTCGGGCTATGGTTCGGTCACTTGTATGGCCTCACACTCGCCTTATGAGTTCGGAATAATCATATCTCACTCTCTCTTAAATATACTGACAAAATCGACCTCTTACAGTCAACTTACAAAGAAAGTCTCGCGGTCTAGTTACACATCAATCAACCGATGCGATGATAAAGTTGGGCCGTACATCCGTGGACCGTATCATGAAATTACACGGCACGTTAAATTGGTGTCATAAAAATATCGTACACATTATTAACATTCCATTAATACTCCATGGGTGCGGGGGTAAGTCAATGACAACCAGTATCGGGTTAACCAAGTACTGGATTGATTAGTAGGTACTACGGATAGGCCGTTGTAGTGTAAAACGCTGGTACTCAGTTTTGTTAAATGAGACTGAAAGCCGGAACGGTAGGGTAAAAGCTAGGCAGATGATGGGGGTCAACCAACTCACACTTACCTTATTCTATTTGACTAACTAAATGAAGAGAACCTTCGACCTTTAGAGAGTTCAGATTTTTCTATTCTGAATTAAAAATGCTTATCAGCATCATTTTTAAGAGGCTGTTCGCACGCGCATGGGCTTAATCAAGCAGAGTGAAGGGCACTTCGGATTACTTCGATCGACCAACTTTGCCTGCGAGTCAGGAGGGCGCTTATTCTGGTAACGGCATAGAGATTAATAATCTCTGGCAAGAACCACCGCACAGCACAATGACAGCACAGGACAGGCACCTCTCTAAAAAAATTGACGTTTCAAATCAAACAAATCATCAATCAAATTAAAATTACAATAAAATAATATTTATTTATTTTAAATCAATTGAAAAACTAATAATAACTAGATTAGTGCACAAAAAATATACATGCATACTAAATACCGGTCTGCAAAATTCTAGATAGTTGTTCTTATAATTTGACCATGCTGAATAAATAAGTGTGAGAAGAATCATAGCTCACGATTATTCGTTTAAATATAATGAATAAGAAGTGATAACAAGATCTTAGCCGGTGACCTGCTACGCTTTTGGGAAAAATACTTGGGCATTCCATTCCATCATGGACCAAGTCGTGCTCGTCGAGTTTGAAGCTGCAACTGATAATTTATATCCAGCGTTATTCCAGTGCTTCACTATCATTTTATGCGGGTGAGTGATTATAACCGACTTACAAAAAAGCGACAACATAACTGAGAAACAGGAATTTTCTACATTCTGGTATTCACCAATTCATTTGAAAATATACCTTCATAATAAAATTTATTAGAGGAAAAGGTCTTATCTTTAAATTTAATAATGATTGATACATTTATATTGTTTTTTTTTTTAACTTATTTATTACCAAATGTAATTTTATTTAAATGCTTTACTTACTTGTATGCATTCCTTGAATCGAAAGCACAGAAATAGGGTAAACACAGGAAAAAAAACTAAATTAGGGAGCATTTTCTGGTAAAACTCACACTCCTAGTAGTAATAATATTGTGTAACTTTAACTCTTGCTCAATATTTTATTATTTGGAACCTCATAAAATCTGAACATGTGTATGACTAAAGCTTAATTTGAATTTAATTATCAAGAATTTTTTAGGAAAATGTCTGATCCTTCAAGTTATATTTCCTCATGATACATATGTTTAATAATACATTGTATTTTAGGTACATAGCAGGCCGCCTCAATGTGGTCTCGGCAACTGAATCTAAAGGCATTGCCACATTTGTGGGTACTTTTGCGTTACCATCCCTTATATTCCTATCGCTCGCTCAGTTAGACTTCAGCACAGTCAATTGGACGTTCCTTGGTGCGATACTTCTGGCTAAAGGCTTGGTATTCTTTGGTGTTATGTTAGTCACAATGCTGGTCTCCAAACCACTGAATTTGGGAAGAGCAGGAATATTTGCAATTTTCTGTACACAAAGTAATGACTTTGCTTTGGGATATCCAATTAGTAAGTATTATTTTTCTGCTATCTAAATGAGTTTAGTTTATCTGAGCAGTCTGCCATATATCAACATTATTTTGTGTATAAGTTTTATCTCAATAGAGTAGTGCTTAACTGTATTTGTATTTTTCAGTTCATGCATTGTACCAGAAAACTCATCCTGAATATGCTCTGTATTTGTACTT
Organism: Helicoverpa armigera; assembly: GCF_030705265.1. Classification (NCBI taxonomy): domain Eukaryota; kingdom Metazoa; phylum Arthropoda; class Insecta; order Lepidoptera; family Noctuidae; genus Helicoverpa; species Helicoverpa armigera. The sequence goes on along the minus strand of NC_087130.1, from coordinate 6,049,266 downwards.
GATGGCACCGATCTCACTTGCTATACTGAATCCTATTGCTTTTGTTCTAATGGAGATCAATAAACAGAATGACCAAACCCCAGTAATTACAATTGAAGGTGAATCAAAGTTGTGTCGTTGTAGTATGAAATTGTTGAAGAATATAGCAAAAGGCATTGCCTTCAACCCTGTGGTAGTGATGACAGTTTTGGGTATTTTTGGTAATGCTGCATTCAAACACCAACTTTCTATTTATGTAGAAGGACTTTTGGAGGTAAGTCTGAGACTTGGGAATATATTTCCTTGAAAACTAAAAGTTTGTTAACATTTTTCAGTTTCTAACTTATTCTTACTGTTGCAGGTATTTGGACAATCTTTTGCTGCAACAGCGTTGTTCTTGCTGGGTTTGCGCATGGTAGGACAGATACACAGGCTACGAGGACCGGCCCTGTTGCTGCCATGTGTATTGATAATGGTTAAACTGTAAGTTATTCATTTAATCCATAGCTTTAACTAGCTTCAGTTTCACCTGCTTCCCATGAAAACTACTTTGTGTACCCTGATTTAACAAATTGGCTATCTAACACTGAAATATTGATTCAAATAGGGCCAGTAGTTCCTGAGATTAGCATATTTATCAAGACAAACTCTTAAGCAGCAAGGTCTTACAATATTAGCATAGATAAGCATCTGTCCATAAAGTATGGCAGACACAGCACATTAGTAAGATAATTTGTTGATAATAATTCAATTAAAAGTATTTTCACATGATTTTTGTAAATGTCAAGGGTACTGCTCAGTACTATCTCAGGTCTTTGGCCTGTAAGTATCATGTCCGGTTGGGTTTTTGATGTTTATTAGCTAATGATATTTATCTAATAAAAAAAAAACATTTATTTTATAATGTCAATTTAATATTAATAGCATAATGTATCTGAGTAGAGTAGACATGAAATTGTTCTTACTGATGGTAAATGGAAACTAAAATAAGCGCGACGTCACACTAGTCTATTTTTTCGCTAGTTTATAAAAATCAGTAAAGTAACTAGTTCTAGTAGTAAGCTTAAAAGACAGTTCAACTCACACAGATAAGAGTTCAGTGCTACATACCTACTTAAGTTTATAAGCATTGACTGATTCATTTATGATTCACTTTATTGTGGTTTCATCAATCAACACAAACTCTGACCTCTGCTGAGTAATGTGATGAAGACAATTAATTCTTACTACATTGTTGTAAAATTATGAATGTAAAAGTGAGTATGTTTGTTTCGCTTTGTAGCTGAAACAGCTGTGTTGACTGAGGTGAAATTTAGACAGTGATATGCTACTTTTTATCTCATTACCAAAAGTAATTGCGCTGTGAAAGAGTATTCCAGAAAATGTATTTAAATAACAAATTAATGTGAGATCTATACTTAAGTATTTTTAGTATCTTCTACAATGGATAATCCTATAAAGCTGTTCGAGGCTAGTTGAAGAATGTTTGTGTGCAGTCACATAATACCTACATGAACATAATATGACTACTTCATTTCAATTCTTATGAGAACGAGAACATATTTATGCTCTTATAATCTAAGGGAGATATTTGCATACACAGATATCAGACATGCAAATAAAATACAGCCATTACATTATAATGAATGCTGTCTTACATATTATTGTTATTTATCTATGAAACTAATACAAGACAAACATTTTGCATACTCACTTGTATTATTGTTAGTTGAAGAACTAGTTTTTTTGTAGTATATTAAATGTAAATTTTATTTTGTAAAATTGTTTGTGATGAATGAGATGAATAAAAATAATCGCAACCTAAAGAATTATATGACAAAATAAATAAATTCTAAAATCAAATCAAAATCAAAAATTGTTTATTCAAACTTGGCTCCAAGACAGCACTTTTTGAACGTCAGGAATTTACATAAGACAGCCCCCAAAACGCCCACCCTTCACCACTTCCTATGTGTTTTTGCTGGGAAGAAGAATTAAGACTCTATGTATTAATATTAATGCTTCGAAATTACAATTTATTACAGAATTGTCCTGCCAGTAGTAATGAGGGAGAGTGTGAGCGCTCTCCAGGCTGGAGCGAACGATTCGGAAACCCTATCCCTTTCCACTTACGCCTTCTTGTATGGAACAATACCTACAGCGCCTGCAGTCTTCGTCTTTTCCAACTTATATCAATTGGAAATCGATTTGGTAAGAACCTTTTTTCTTACTTTACTTTTTAACCTTGTATGGAATGCTATGTAGGTCGGTCGCGTGCCGACTGCCTTGTCTAATCAATCAGAGAGTTAGCGGTAAAATCTATGACGATTAATCTATTAGATTCTGTTAGACGCTGATTAAATTTATTTTATCGTTGCTACGTGTGAACGACTAAAAGGATTAGACACTAATTACTAAAATAATCTTTGTTGAAATATTTGAGTCATTGGTCATTTAAATGACATTGTTATTTATTTATTTATTTATTTTATTTATTTATGAGTTATTATAAAATCAAATAATAATTAACGATCGGCTACTTGCATTTAAGAATATGTAACGATAAATTATTTTCAAAATATTATCTTATTACCTACATGTCTTCTTTAGGTACTTACTTACTTACCATATTTTTTTAACATGAGGGCTTTTACTTAAAGATGAGCAAAAAAGAGTTAACTATTTCATATAAAAAAATCTTATAGGATTTATTTCGGTATAGGCACACCATACATTAGTTCATGACCTGAATCCCAATTAGAAGACCATGTAAACAAAGCCAAGTCAAAGCTAGGATCTAAACATAGGCCAGACATGACTTAAAAGTCTCGTTGAAAACAGTAGGAACTACTTTTATTTCAGATGGCATCATCCATGGTAATTTGCACATTCCTGTCAGCCCCAATGATGTTCATGTCTGCGCAAATGATAGCTATAAACAAAGACTATGCTGATCAACTAAAGAGGTTTGGCTTCGACCTCTCTATCGTGTCTCTGGTCGCCTCGATCTGGATACTCTTTGTATTCATCGTCACGAAGAAGTATAAACGCATGCCGCATAGATTGACGCTGTGCTTAATTGTGTCTCAGGTAAGAATACAAAATATTTATATACAAGTTTTTCTGCATTCATGGACAGACTGATATTTAGATTTTAATCACAACTTGTTGGAAGTTGACTTCTGTCTGGTATAATAATAATCGGATGCAGTTTAGAAGTAGGTATTTATTTAACATAAACCAACATCATATCTGACCACAATTCACTGAATGAAACAATTTAATAATATGAAATATTCCATAACCAAAGATATAAAAATGTAGGTGCTTACAAATGATAGCTGGGCCTTGCATAAATTAACAAACTGATATTTTCATGAACCTTTCAGTTGTTGCTGGCTATAAGCGTGGTATGGGGCGGGCCTTTACCCGGGTACACACCATCTTGGCACGCGTCCCTACAACAATCCCTTAGGATATTCAGCATGTACTCTTGTTTGCTGTGGACGGCCATGCTCTCTGTCGGACTGCTGATGTTACAGGTAAAGGGTTTCATTTGAATATTAGGGAGCAACCATCTGTAGGACCACTTTAGGAACGAAACAACTTTCTGCAAAACTTGTATTGAGTAGGTAAACTGGTATTGTGAAATACATATACCTTGTGAATATTAGATTACTTATACAAGTATCTGGATACTTGTTATGGTCCATAGGATACAACCCTGACATAGTTCGACGAGTGACAGGATAGAAACCACGCCTAGAGCCTTGGATTTCTATCGACAATATGTACTATGTGGAAAATAATGTATAAAGGATTATTACTTATTCTCATATTTTTTGTTTAAAAATAATAGTATGGTGATTTATTTATGGTCACATATCAATAGGTGTACGTTACGGCTAAAGCCCGAAGTGTGACTACACCTAGATTTAACCGGTTACAATTTGAAGTAACCGATCATATGGGATTTAACTTAGTTGTACCTAACACAGGCTTTAACCGTAACATAAACATATAAAAATCATAATCATAATATTTAGACTCGCCCAATATTACAATATTTTTGTTATAAGTTGCTCAAGGCCTCATTTTCAAAAATTAAGAGATTTATTTTTGTATCATTTGCTGATCTAGCAAAAGATTTTCTCGAATTTCAATTATTATTTTGTTTTCCCAGAGTCGTGGCCCCTGTTTCGTGGTAACCCTATGGCCGGTGTTAGGGTTCGTGGCGTGGGGCGCTCCTATCGTCATGGTGGTGGTGTTACTCGCCACTAAAGGCACCGGCGATCTCGACTGCAAGGCTACCGATGCTATAAGACTGTGTCTACTTGTCTTTTGTATTACTGGTATGTACTTATATTCTAGGTTTATGGACTCGGTTTTGTGTTGAGAACTTTCTCAAATATCAAAGAAAAGTCACCTATCCCTTTTATTTAGAATCATGATTTATTCATGATAGTTTTCTAAGATGATGATTGTCATGATTTACTAAGGCCCATGATCCAGGGTTCTTAGTCCAAACTGGGCAGAAAACCATGACAACCGTGTTCTTTAAAGTCCACATGCTTTTATAACAAAGATAAAGTTTAAATATAAATTTTCTATCCGTTCATCATATTAATCGCCAATCTCCAACTTTATAATCATTAAAAAACTCTGAATATTAGAAAATAAGGCTTGTCATCACTTGTCACCTATTCATGGTATATTACCAGTAAATATTAAATTGTTTATTGTTACAGTGACCATGGGATGTCTGACCCTGTACATAAGATTTAGACGGCGCAGCGCTCACTTCGCGTCGCTGTCCGCCGACTTGGCGACAACTTCAAGTCCTCGCGAAGAGTCCACGAGTTTGATCGACAACGCCGAACCCGTTTCACAAACGCAATCTATATCTGCCAATGGAAATGGTAAGATTATTATTTTATGTACAAAATAATAATAAACACAAACAGGAAAAATCTTGTTTAATTATGCAGATATTTATTTAACTTGCTTGTATGCACGTTTTTGTATTTCGAAAAAAAAAAAGTGGTCAGTTGGCTAGTCGGAAGTCTGGCTCAATTACCATTAAATAAATACCAACTTTTTTGTTTTCTTTATTATTATGCATGTGATATCTTCAACATAAACCAGCTTAGAAATACTGTAATACTTCAATACATAATCCGAGTATTTTTGATTTTACAGGGTGCTACGGAACTATTACAACAACGCCGTCACCAAACAAACAATGTTGTTCTGATGATCCCAACTGCGAGAATGGATTGTCCTCTTCACACGATATTGAAGACATTGGTGACGCCAAGTAAGTGCCTATCTTATTATCTCAAAGATCTCCATTTTCTTCGGTGAAAATGTCCATACAAAGTATGAAGCGGTGCTGTTCCGCGAGGACGTGCGGATCGCGTTCTGTTAGTTCAGTCGGCCGCGTGACGCCATATTTCCCAATTTCATACAAGTATTGAATTTTACTTGTTGTCAGACACCGAATTTTATTAAATGTTTGTATTCAGCAGGGATTGCGCATGTCCCGCGTCTCAGAAGCACCGTTGTCCCCCTGGCGGCGAGTGCCAGTACCTCAGCGAGCTGACGGCCGCCGCCGGAGCCCTGGGGCTGCTGCCGCCCGAGCAGACGCGCGGCCGCGGTGGACAGCTGCTCAAGCATACCGTGCTTACTATTGTATACAGCCTCAGCATGTTCATAGTGAGTATAATATTTTTATTATAACAGCATTAAAATTGGTTGTCAGGCAGCAATCCTCTAACCAAAACAGTCTAACCAAGGGGTATTGGGTTGCCCGGGTTCCTGGGTTGAGGAGGTCAGATACGCAGTTGCTCCTTGTAAAAGACTGGTACTCAGCTGCATTCGGTTAGACTGGAAGCCGATCCCTATGTGTGGAGGATGTCAGATAAGCAGTCGCTTCTTGTAAAAGACTGATACTCGGCTACATCCAGTTGGACTGGAAGCCGACCCCAACATGGTTGAGAAAGGCTCGGGAGATGATGAGGCAGCAGTCTGACAGAGGTGACGACCTCTGCGATCGCCAATTGTATTAATTAAAATCATTATTCTTACTTTATATACTATACAATACAATATACTACTACACTTTATTCTGTCTATACAAATACGATGGAGGAGAATATAATAATAAACCAAACTAACTCATTATGACACTTCCAGGGTATAACATACACGACGTGGCGCATGATGTTGAAGGACGAAAGCGGCGTGTTCGTCGAAATAGAGTTCCTAGACATAGTGGCGAGCTATGGCCAGGCGTTAGTCATGTTCATACTGTTTGGACTCGACCCGGAGGAAATATTCATACCCGCTATCCGGTTCGTCAAGAATAAATGGTAATTATTTGATTTATTTATCTATTCTGCTATCTAGGTCTATATAAACACATAGAACATACAAAACTAAATTTTGTATGACTTACTAAAGGCCAATTTTTCAATCGCCAGATATTTTTTATCTGAAAAAGAATATGTTTGACATTTTTACAGCTCGTAAAAATATGTAAAATTTTGTTTTTGTAAAAAATTCTTCCTTCTATAAAGTTAATAGATTTTTTATAGAAAATCGGCCTTAAAACTAATGATGACAACGATTGCAGATAATAACAGATATTGAATAGTTTTATCTTAAACTATTCAATTATAATTCAACAAATATTAATATTTTACATTAAAAACAGGTATGGTGGTGACACAGTGGTACTGCCGTCCGTAGAAGACTTGAGCTTTGAGACTAAACACGTCTGCGACCAGTTTATTACGCATCACCTCGAACGCTGCAGGGAGGCTATTGCAAAAGATACCAGGTAACTAATCTCGTTCATATCAGCCTGTGCTGTCTGTGAATCAAAAGTCATTGATTCAAAGTAGACTGACAATCAGCACTTTTTGAAGGTCAAGTTTATAAAATAAATCCCCCCAAAAACGCCCGCTCTTTACCACTTCCCACGTTTTTGGTGGGAAGAAGAAATGGTGGAACGAACTTCCGAGTAACACAATTCAGTCTGTATGGTTTGAAGAACCGGTTCTATACATAATCAACTCCTATTTTATGTGCCTGTTTAGTCTGTTTTTTCCTCAATAAAATATATTGATTAGTATTTAATATTCTCTGATCCAAACAAATGGATTACTGGAAATTTTATCTGTCTTCAGTGCCATTTTTAACTGTAACTGAATTTATCCAGGTGGCGTATGCGCACATACAGAGGCGTATTCCGTGGTTCCTGCCTCGTCCGTTGGCTGATCAGCTGCGGCCTCGCCAAAGACGACCACGAGGCAGTGCAGTACGGACGACACTTGCTCGACGGACGACTCATATCGCACGTGAACAACGCACATCATTTCACTAACTCACCGCTACTCTACACGTTCAAGTAAAACTGATACATCACATAGTAGAGAGCAAATGGAGTGTTATAAGGAGGTTACCGGTTTTTTGTGCAATTGACAGCTGTCAGTTTTCAAGTGAAAAATATAGTGTTGTTTGTACTGACTGAGAGCAACTGTCAACTGCACCAAAATACGGTCATGAATTTTAATACTTTTTAATGTATTATATAAAGAGCATAGGTACGATGTATTTCCAAGTTCCTTTAACATAATTATTCTGAGTATATCACTCCATTTGCTTATAACTCGATGTTTCAAAAACGCGACCTTGGCTATGCTGAAACTGATATATTTCTCAGGCTGGAATCTAGTGTTGTAATATTATATATTTTTACTGTATACATACTTAAAGAGTAAATGCTACTGTACTTCATACATTAAAATTATAGATCTTAGTAAAATATAGGTAGATTACTTTTCTGTTCTACTATTGTCGGCGATTGTACTGAGTAAGGAAAATGTCGGAAATAATGTTTAAGTCTAATTTATATGTTGCAAAATTTGGTGCTTTTTTACGAATCATTTTATTGGTACAAACGTTTCTATGCTAAAGTTGACCAAAAATTAAGTTATTGTTTTTTTAAATGAAGTTGTAAGACAACATAGAGAATGTTTAGTGATCTTATGGGGCTTGTGGTAATTTATAGACAGTTAAGTAATTTAGTTTTAGTTCACATGATTTCTACATTATGATCTCAAAGACACAAAACCATTTAGTTATAAGTGATGTCTATAGAAATACTTGTATTAGTTTTTGCAGTATGTATAAGTGGAAAGTATTTATTCAAACCACCCATTATTTTACTTTTGAGCTAGCCACTGTTCGTACTCAGTTTTATATTTTCAACCAACTTTCCAAAAAAGAGGGGGTTCTCAATTCGGATGTTTTATATACATATTTTTTTTGCAACTCTTAAAACATGCGGCCAAATTATATACTATTATAATGCATAAGTCTATATGTTCAGAGTTAACCCAGTGGGGCCAGTGGCAGTTAAATAGTGTTTCACTTTGTGGTACTTAAACAACTGAATGTAATTGACTTACGTCGTATAAACTCTTATTTATCAAACAGCTTACGTTAGTTGCCTAGTTAAATATTTTAAATAAGGAACTTTACCGTCTGTGTTAGTGAGAATAACATGAACAAATAGATTTAATCATTTTATGAATCTTTACGATTCACGTATAAATCTGTAGGTGGCATTCGGTTTTAAGGGACTGTAATTTAATAAGTATATATTTACTTTCATTTGTACAGCCCAACTTGCTTGCAAATACATGTTTCTCCGCCTTCTTTTAGGCCTACTTGGTATATCAGTCATAACATAACCCTTTATGAAATGCTTGATACCTTTCTTGAAATGGTTCACTGTCTTTTGGCCACATAATCATGGGGTTTGGGCAACAAATGATAAGAAATCATGTCTCGATATGCAACTGAATGCTACCTTCAGATACGACATTTTAGAAGCTAAATAATTTACGCGCATAAATTTTTGTGATGTTAGGCTGTTATTGTTTGCCCTTGTTGTAGTAATAAATAAGAATATCATAATCAACATAATGGTCATATAAAACCTATTTAAGAATAATCAAATCTATCTTATTAATATTATATTGTTGTATTTTCTGATTGAGCATAAAAAAAATGTTAAAAAATATATTTGTTGCATATACTGAAATTATAGTTTTTTATTCACACCATACTACCCCCAACATCCTCTCATTCATCTGGAGGAGTTTAAAAAGTACCCCAATTTGAATAAAGGAGGCAGATCTAAGATCTTACAATTGATGAGACAGATGAGTAGATCTCTGAGAATTAAACAAAAACTTAATATTATGTTTTTTTTTATTCATCATTCTCCTGCTCTTCATTGTCATCACCATCATCTTGCTCTGGTGCCTCCCACCAAGTCAACAGGCCTAGGCCAGGCTCATTGATCCCTCCTACTATTCTGTAAGGTGCTACTGTCTGTATTGTGCACTCTGTGCCTGGGGGCCCAGTGGGTAAACTTTCTTCAAAAGCTTCACTTGTAATGCGAAATCTTATTGACTCTCCTGCAATTGAAAGGTTTTATTAGGTCAACCACATTTTATGAGGATTGAGTCATGATAGACAGTGTTTTCTTTTCTAACTCTAACCCATTACTGGGGGTTATAACAGGGTTGCTATTACATAAAATAGTTTTCTCAATGGCTTTGGTGGCACTTGAAGTTTTCTATTTAAAACTTAAACTTGTGTTCTTTCTTTTTATTTAGTTTCCCCAACAAAAGATGTACACAACATGACATAGGTATGACAAAATAGGAATATTGTCAGTGTACTACTTCACTTCTAGAAGACCACAGCATGCACACACTTGAGATAATGATTGTATTATGAAATAGTTTTACTAAAACTTTGTCTAAATTATTTTATTTACAGTTTATTTTTGTCACTTCCTAAACCTTCAATACTGAAATTGAAGTCATATTTTCCTTCAAGGGGTAAATGGGAATAAATAGATGAAGCAAGTTACCAGAGTCCATAAACAAATCATGTTTCTCTCCATCTTCTTTTGGATATTCCCACACCCAAGCCTGATCAGTTTCATCAAATCTAGACGGATGTTGTAAGGCATTCACTGGTATTAAGATGTCATCAAAAAATCCTAGAGTCACTGAAATAAAAAGGGTTATTTCATTCGTTTTGTAAGCAGAAATGTAGTTATTTATAGCAGAATACTAGTGGCCTGCGGTACGTGTTTTTCGCTACATGTAAAGTCCACCATTTTACTTAACATTTGGTTTGGATAAATAAGACATTCTTGAGTTATAAATTACAACGAAAAGTGGCACTAATTTTTCTATACATAGATTACAGAAAACAGTAACTAGAAATTAAATGTACATACCATGTACACCTTCCCGGCTACAATTTTTTATCTTTCCTATAAGTATTTCTTCAACAATAGGTCGGAATACAATATATCTAAATTTTACTTCAGTGTGAGATGAACCATCTCCAGGAAATATATATGAATGTCCAATGTCTTTGATGTCAAATAAAGCTATGCATAATCCAACATTTAATACTACCTGTAAATCAACCAAAACATGATACGATTATGAAGCATTATGTAGCAACCTCACTTCATAATAATGATTTATCCCAAATATTTAATGATCATTATATCTACACCAGCAAAGTATTTATACGCTTTTTGGCTGTAAAAATAGGTAAATGAGGTTAGAATCATACTTACTTTATTTGCTAGTTTCCTATTAAGTAATGTTGTAATAGATTCCGTTAAACTTTGATGGAAGTGCTCTGGAGTAATTCTGATTACGTCTTTCATTTCAGCTAGCACAAACATTTTGTTTTGAGGATATTATCCGCATTGCAATTCAAAAACAATAACATTGGCGGTATGATTTTGTCGATGTTGGTAAAACTTGACAGTCTTGACAGTTTGGCCTGAGTCTTTGTCTCTGGCAGTATAAGGTGATCCCTAGACGATCAATTAAATTGAGCAAAATTGACTGAGGCAGGTATTGAAATTCCTCTATAGCGATATCGATAGCGAAATGATTTTTAGCAACTACAAGCAGATAAGCATGTCATCTCATCGTCACCTTTTGAGTTGATATGAACTTCTTTTTGGTGGGTTCTATTCCAGTTACACAGTTTAGTTCCTTGGTTTTTATTTTTTTTTGTCACAGACAATACTATTATTTCAGCAGGTTGGCAGTACTTGACAGCTTGCTGTCAAAGTAATTCGAGAGCTTCCTTTGCTTTTCTTCCCAATAATTCCCTCGCCCAAGCCAAGGGATTACAGAAAAGTTGGTAAACGATATTAAACTCTCAAAATATCGAAGACAAGTGCTTGTTGTTAATATAAGGCAGCTTCCCTAGTGAAAAAGGCAAAAATCTGCACAGATTTTGTATAAGTAGTAGAACAAACAAAGCAAACAGCCGAAGTTCAGCTTTGTGTTCAGCGCATCTGCTAAGAAATAATGCTGGGTATGTTTTATCAATTATATTTCAATAGCTTCATTAAGTACTATTTACCAGTGATCATAAAATGTGAACGAACAAGAAGTTTTCATAACTTAAAATTAATTCAATATCTACTTTGGTTTGTGATTGTTTTTTGCGATTTAAAGGTAACAATAGAAGGGACAGGTCGCCCTTGCGGAGCGACACTGTCGGCCGCCGACGCGAAATAAAGAATCAAGAACCTACGAAATCTGGCGATGATGTGAACAATGTTATGAATCCCATGATGATGACTAATATGTATCCACAAGGTAACCACAACACATTTCACTATCTATCACAATAAATAGTTTGTAGAAAGTTTCAGTATTTTTAAAGTAGGTAAGTTTCTTATTCAGAAAGATAAGACATCCCTGAGTGATATGATATTGCTTGTTTTATGTTCCATATAATTCACACTATGACTACTAGAGCCAATCTTTATGTAACATAGCTATTGTCTAACACCTCCCTTGTATTGATACACATACATAAAGATTGGTTCTCTTCAACAATAATATTCATGCAGTTGATATATCAATGAACCTTGTTCTAGCAAACATGATGATGGCTGGTGGAATGTACCCAAACATGATGATGCAGGGAGCTATGATGGGTGGGGGCATGATGCCTACTCCAGGTATGGATATGATGTCTGGAACAGGTATGGACATGGTCCCTCAACCAACTATGGATATGTCAGCTATGGGCGGACAGGGTATGGCACCTGCCGCACCTCCTGCTATGGACATGGGCATGATGGGTGGCATGATGATGGACCCCTCCATGATGGGAATGTATCCTGGCATGACTGGAGATATGTCAACTATGCAAGACAAAAAAGAAATCCTTTTTAAACATGCTCGGCTCATTCCTCCTGATTCTAATGCACCTAGACCTCTAAGAAGGTCTAAACCTCCTGGATGCCGAACAATATTTGTAGGTGGATTACCAGACAAGATAACAGAAAGAATTGTGAGAGAGATTTTTGAGACTTATGGCAGAATACACACACTAAGATTGTCTAAGAAAAACTTTTGTCATATTCGTTTTGATAGAGAGGAGTGTGTAGATCAAGCTATGTTGATATCTGGATACTGCATTAAGCTAATTAATTTGAAAGATAAAGATGATATGAATGAGGATGATGATGATGAAAATTCACATTCCACTACTGGCTGGTTGCATGTAGACTATGCATTGGTGAGCTTAAATCTTATTGAACTATTATTTGCTGTCCTATTTAAATATAGAATTAATAAAATGGTATGCAAATAAATATGAATATGAATATGAAAATTAAAACTCACCTTTTCAGAGCCGTGATGATCAAAATGACTTTGAGCGCCGACAAAGACAAGCTCTACGAGCTCAGCAAGTACAGATGCAGCATTTGAATGCTCAACAAGAAATGGCGAGCCGCAGTATAAGTTCATATGGTTCAGATACACGTAGAAGAACACCATCACCATCCAGAATACAACCATACTCAAATGCAGCTATGGTTCAATTGGCAGAAAAACTCAAAAATGAAGAACATTTTTCAACAACTCTACCGGTAAATTACTTGCTGACTTTAAATTACTCATCACTTAAACTAAAGCTTCCATACTTTAGCAATAAGTCTTTAATCAACCTTACCATTGTGTTCTATTTATTTCAGACATTGCTAGCTTGGTTAGAGAGAGGAGAATGCACAAAAAAGAATGCAAATCAATTTTATTCCATGATACAAGCTACAAACGCACATATACGCAGGTTGTATAATGAAAAAATGCAGGCTGAAGAAGAGTTACTAGATTGCAAGGAACGTGTCAAGAATCACATAGCTACTGTGATTGAACAACGTAAGTTGGCTTGAACATTATGTCATTGAAATTTCGCCTCCGTAACTTCTTTACTAATGAGCAATGAGACATAATTGTCTAGTCTGACATTCTTTTATATTACAAAATAATTTCAAGGTAAGAAGGTCGCAATGTTCTCGTTTAAGAAAACATTGAAGTAGTAACTAAAGAAAGTACATTTTTGTCTTCATGAGAATACATGCTGAATGTTCTAAGATGCTGTTGAATATTATCTTCAAGCATTTTAGCAATTACAGTCTGTTTATTCTCCAGTTAATTATGTAATACAATTGTTGCAAAATGGTCTCTCTGATATCGTCGGGTAGTCAATCACAAATGGATCGCTCGGGTTCACCAGATGTCGTCCAGCTCTTACCATTAATGAATTGGAACTCAATCCACGCAGCGCTGAGAAACTTGGGCGCCGTTGTAAGTTATTTATGTTATGACAATTTACTTTTAACATTTACAATTACACTCATTTTTCTTTTTTTCAATGTATTATATATGATTGTTCAAAAATAAATTGTCATAACATGTTGGGTACTACTAAGGTACTACTTGTGTGAAACGACACAGTAACATGTCTGACGTTACACGTGTGTAACGCGAGATGCAGCGCGTGCGCAACACTGTCGACTGTCGTGAGCCTCGCATGTGATAGGTAGACGTATAACGCTCCAAGCGACTGCGACGTTAAGTACAACAGTGTTGAGCCTGGGACGACCGATTGATCGAGACATTACGACGGTATGTTTTGGTCGTGAGACCAAAGTCGGATCTCTTAACATAATTTTGTGAACCTCAGTCGAACAGGTGGCGAAAGTGTTTGCCGCGTCGTCCCATCAACGTGTATGGGATCACTTCACCAAACCGCAGAGAAAGAACATCGAGACGTGGCAGAAAATGACACAGGTACTACTAATATGTACCAATTGTTGATTTGTTAGGAAACAAACACTATGTAATTGTTGTATTCACAAAAGTTCGTGATAACTCTTGCTGTTCACTATATTATTGTAAAACTAATATAAGCTGTAAAAAACACCTTACTGAAGTGAGTATCAGCTTGAGGAACTGACCAACAAATGTGGTGCAATAGTGTAATGAAAGGAGGTAATCTAGGTGACCGAGAAGACTGCAGTACAGGTAAACAGAGAAAGGAATCATGTGGTAAAGTATACAGAACTATTTCCTTATATTTCTATCTACACATGAATATAAGTAATCACACCATTAGTAATTTAATGTATGGTTATTCATTCTCTAAGCAAATAAATATCTTCCAGGAGTTTAATTCACTGAAGGAAGAATTCAATGAGAAGTTCTTTAGCGAGGATGGAGAGTTTAATGGTTTCAGTAGGTCATCAGAACATGGTAATGAAGATATTCAACAATTAAAGGTAATACATGTTTAATTAAAATAATTTTCTCAGAATTACTAAATACTGTCAAAAATGTGAATAATAATGAATGGAATTTTATATTTCAGCGTGAGAATGAGAGCCTGCAATTTCAATTGGAAGCATATAAAAACGAGGTTGATGTTATTAAGGCTGATTCTATGAAAGAGATGGAAAAGTTTAAGGCCCAGTTCATAGCGCGGCAAGCTTTGCAGGGAGCTATGGACAAAAATGTAAGTATTTCATCATCACAGTTATTGTTTTATTATTGGTTTTCTGTTCAGGGAAACTTTTCATATTTATTTTTATTCACAAAAGTACCTTACTTCATAATGGTGAAAGTAAAATATGGTGCACTTGGAGAGGCCTATGTCCAGCAGTGGACTGTGATAGGCTGATGATGATGAAAATATGAGTTTCAATCTTAACATAATTGACACTATTTCATATGCTGTGCTAAACATACATGATATAAATGATAATAAATTCTAATGTGTACGTTCCAGCCGCCATTGCCGTCGCCGATAGTGAAGCCACCTCCGCCGCCGCCGTTGCCCGAGGATCTGGACTCGGCTGTGCATCTCAAAGAGGCTGTCGAGGCTGGCTGTGGGGAAGCCAAACTTATTGGAGTCATGTCCGCTTTCTTACAAGTAAGTTATTGCTGTGTTCTTTTGTACCGCGGTAGTCGGTTAGAGTCCAAACAAATTGGATATCGAAGATTTGCGTAGTCTTGTATACCAATGGTCTTACGAGCTTCAGCTGGGACTACAAGAAACTAAATATTATATACTAAAAGAAAATAAATGAGGCAAATACTATACGGTGTAGGAACTCTTCAGGCTTCTATTTTACATTTACTATTTAGAGTACCTTGCTCTATAGCTGACAATAAAATATAAATTCAGGTACATCCACAAGGGGCCAGTCTGGACTACGTGGTGTCGTATGTCCGCGCCATATTCCCGCACGTCTCCCAGGCTACAATACACCATGTTCTACAAAAACACACTGATGTTTTCGAACGAACCACAAGCGGCGTTGGCGCCAATATTGAACATCGTTGGTCATTCATTGCGTTCAATAAAGAAGAAAAGGCTTCCACTTAACTAAACATAGAGAGATGAACTCTCTGCATATCATAGTAGTTATCTGCGTTCAAGATAAAATTGAAGCAAGAACCAATAATACTTCGTCATGTACAAATTGATGTCTGAATGTTTAGCTTGTAATGACTAGACATTGGGTTATAAGCATGTGCTTATACATATCACTTTAATTTTGCTGCATTATTGCATATTTTTTTATAAATCGTGCATGAGTTAAATATGTCAGTCTTGTATTTTGTGGGAATGGTGTAAAACTAAACCCTGATATATTTATAAAAGTAAAAAATACGTTTTTTTGGGAATAAAGAATGGGGTATTTATTAAAAACGACATGAAGTCGTGAAAGCCAAATCTCTGTAGAAGAAATGTTGAGAAAATAAATCTAAATTCAGATTATAACAAAGCTTTCTTATAATCCGTTGTCTAGGTGATCCCCAGGCAATTTTAAGCAATCAAAATTGGTAAAGAGATACCTAACCATTTTAGACTGCAGACTTTATTCATTATATAATTTCAAACCATTCAAATGTTTATTTTTCCAACATATGATTAGTAAAAGTTAGATGATCAATTAGATTTTAAGTTCTAAATATAGATTATTATTAAGACCTGCGTAAGGAGGCATTTATGTGTGATACATAAAAAACTTAAAACAAATTTCTTTTACAATAGATGGAGGAGAAGGTAATTAAATTCCAAGGGATAGGTAGCCAACTTAGTATACTCTTTGTTATTCTTTATGGATGGGACTATTGTAATGATGCTAAAATTGTAGCTTGTAAGGCAAACAAAATAAACCTAAATCCATGATTTGTCAAGATGACAGATCAAAATAATATAGCCTGTTGAGTCAAAATATTATTAACATGTATGATAACAAGTTGCTGTTAAAGACTGGAAAATGTATGTGTCTTATTATATTCAAATAAAATATTAACTATCCACAACTTAGTATGGTTTAACTACCCAACAATAAAAACTTATACATAATACCATTGTTATGCTGTGATTACATTTTGATGCATCTGGCCCTTTAAATTAAAGACTGCAATTTTGCAGTGCCTCCATCTTTTTTATATTATACGACCACCACCATCCCTAATAATGTGATTACTACACTTAACCTACATTATGGTTTCAGAATAAATAATGTATAAAAACGTAATTTGTTTTATTTAGAACTACTAATAAGCATGCTGTTTTAATTCTCATATTTATTTGTTAAAACATGGTTTAGGTTTCTGTTTTCTGTTGTGCCTGCAGATCGTTGATAGTCTGCATATACTCCGTAGTGGCCTCTTCAAGGTCTCGGTCATTAGAGGTTGGATCAGTTTCAACGGCTGGTTCGCCCGCGTTCCCGCCTTGACGCATCTTCAATCTAAGTTCGCGCATCCGAGCTTCTAGAATACGCTCCCTTTTGTTCTCGCGATCTAAAACCTGAGAGCATACATACGAGCAGATGGAATACCCCCCTATCTAATCATTTGTTACGTGTCGATAAAGCAATCAATTGGAAAAATTACTGAGTCACATTCATGATTTGGTGCAAGGTCTCGAGTTGCTATGTAACATAGCGTAATACTTACGTGAGTTAAGAGTTGTTTATCATTTTTATCTGCCGTTCCAAGATTTTCGGACAACTCAGCCAAGTATACTGTTCCTTTGCTACTGCCGCATGCTACTAAAAGACCCTAAAATATTAAAGTATTGATTACCTAGTACTTTTATTGGCAATAGTACTTGATGCTGTGTTCTAGATTATACTAACTCCTTCATGCGGACGCAGGCGCAGCAGCGGTTCATCGCATACTTGTGCAGTAACCAATGGAGCGCTCCTTCTCCGTAATAAGTCCCAACACGACAGGCAACCATCCCATTGTGTTACCAGCAGCAATGAAAATCTATGGATGGTATGTCAAGAAATAAGTAAGGTACATCATTTTTCTTCATTTAGTTTATGAAAGTATATTAATTCCATATTTTAATAGCTTTCTGGAAGGCTTGTATGAAGTAGGTCCAAGTCCTTATAAGTGAGACTCCTAATCAATATAACTGTGGCCTAAAATTAAGATGCTTAATTTCACATTAGGTTCAATATGACACCATTATTCTGGAGGCATCCAAATGCAGTAAATTTTTGTAAAACGTTTTAGATACCTGATAGGGTTCCAAGCACCATCAGTCAGTTTAGTACGGTGGGAGTAAGTCCATAGAATAGCCGATTCGCGGCAGTCTTCGCTCCAAACTCGAGCTGTCCAGTCACCCACTGTTAGGAAGTTTTTAACGAATGTCGGGTTCCTTTGCAGCGCATATACAGGACCGAGATGTGCCTCGTACTGAAATGTTACACGAATTTAGTATGAAAAACTCACGAGAAACATTCTCGTCTACTAAAACTTGCCTTTGTTGGAAGTTTTTCGACGGAATTCTTTCCTTTTCGGTTACCTCCTATCACTAATCCAGTTTCTGTTCCTACCATGAACCTGTCCAAATGTATTATTTTAGATGTCTTTAACTTTGTCATATTTACTTAAGTCTTAAGCATCTAAGTTGTACCTACCTTGTAGGAATTGTTGGCTCATATTCAAGAGCTGATATTCCAATCGCATTATCGATGGACTGTGTATCAGTTACTGATTTAACAATATCAATGATCATGGAGTCTGTTGGCTCACTCATATTCCGAGTATCCCACCTGAAACAATTATAAGATTAACTTTACGACTGAGGCTTCTTACTTCGAAGTTTGTGTAGGTATGACTTTTTTGAATATGAAACAGGCAACCATTTAACAACACCATCTGGTGATGAGGAGAAAAATTCCGCTCCGATTTTGGAATTGATAAATAGTACATTTCTTGCTATGTCACGGTGTGCAACATGAGGTGGGCAGACTCCGGCAGGGTCTCCGCCTTTGCGTGTGTCCCACCAACCGACCTGCAAATGTGGAATACCCGAGGTCATCACAGCAGGCTTTCTATTAATAAATAATCCTGAGGGAAGGTTCTACATGGTATTATCCGTCTGTCTTGTCTTACCTGACCGTTCATCATCCCTCCAATTATAAGATGAGGATCACGAGGATTGTAAATTAGATCTAATAACGGCTGCGGTGGCCTTATAACCAGCTCTGGAGCATTTGCGTTCTCTGCAACGATTAAAATTTGGTTCTAAATGTAACTAACACTAACATAAATTGACTTATTGAATTTGGAAATCATACCGATGTCCCAAATGTAGGAGTACTGAGGGTTTCTGGAATTCCTCGTCAGCTCTATGTCGGCGTGAGCTACAGCTAACTTGGCTCCTCCATCAGCTTGCCACGACAGAGACCGGATCGGTCGTCTGCCATCGGGCTCACGGTACACGTTGACAGTGTGACAGCCACTGTTTTCAACCGGTGGGATGGCCGGCAACTCGGTACAGTAGGTCTCATACATGTCCACTGCATTATTTTGAAGAATATTGTGTTCCATACTCTGCATCGGAAGATTTTATTTAGCCATTATTGTTTATTTAGCGTCGCTTCTAGGATAATTAACACTTACATGTCCTAAATGCATGACAGCATGAACATAAGCGTCATCCTTTTCGATTTTTCGTCGATATCTCTGGGTTGCTTCGGGATCACTCATGTTAATATCTTTTGGCCAGCCTCCCTCTACGTGGCTTATGCCAGAACTTGTGTATTCAGCTCTTAATTAATCCAAGAAAGACGAATTAGTTATTTAAACTGATTAATTAAGGATTAACTAAACTAAAAGTAACAAATAAATATGATGTAATTAACAGTTATCTTTGATTTTTTTATTGAATAATATATTAAGTCTAATCAAGTATAGATAAGAAATATGGGTAAGTACCTACTCATTCAAGAGATAAGGCACATTCAAACAGCACATTGAATGCCAAACGTAAATGTAGTTATTGATATCTTTAGGTAGGAACTACTTATCTCAAGTTATCATGCCAATAGCAATTTTACCTACCTCACAGAATTAACCCAGTGTTCAGACATAGTGCATGTATTTTGTATGGCAACATGCACCGGATTTCGCAGAATGTAATCTGGATAATGCGCCGGGTTATTGGGAATGCTCACTATCAGTTCGGGACCGCTATCTTCGAATAATGTTTGTCTTCCAAATTCTTTCCTGCGTTTTTTGTATTCGTATACCAGTTCGATCTTTTCTGGCTTCTCCATGATTTTGAGATCACCGGGGGCAGAGAATGTACACTTCAGCACATGTACAGTTTACTGATAGCCTTTGTTTGATCGATAAACTCACAGGGTTACCCAGCGATATGCTAATGGGCGGTTTTCTAAACAGTTTATTAATCTCAAACAATATTGCGTCGTATGTTTTTGAATCTTAGTTGACTGATAAGGTATTACAGATAAACTCTTCAGTCTAGACGCGTGGGGCCAATAAACTTTCCATTCAATTAGTATCTATTTAAACCCTACCATCCACCAATCAACCAACCACCACCAATCTTTCAATCTACCAATCTTCCAGATTTGGCAGAACATGGTCCAGAGAGTGATGTATTGCTAGTCTTTCATGACGTAAACATTTAAAGATATAAGGTAAACCAATTTATTAAGAGAAGGGAATTAACAGATTACACTGATATAATCATTTAGTATAGCGGTATCGGGTCTGCTTGCGTGGCTCGCCGCAGACTAAGAACTATAAGGCGCGGGGGTGAAGCAGCCAGTTTCACGGTGCACTGTTCCAGGAGAATGGACCACCGAGCTGCTGCACGATTTTCAGAGGACATCGACCTTAACTGCGCTATCTAAAACCCAAAACAGCAGTTTGCAGAGAAACTAGAAGCAAAGAATTCATGCAAAAACAAATCAACTTCATAAACACAAGATAATCAAAAGAAAAGTTAAATAAGTATTTACAGAATATCCTAAAGTGTCTTCTAGAATATTCACAGGTAGTCGCGCAGTCAACTCCCCAGTGTGGTCAGCAAAGCGGACCCGAATGTTCTCATCAGCAGAATTATCCCTGAAAGTGCATATCCAGTAGCTGTACCGTGTTTTAATTCGAAGACATAAGTTACGTAGGTAGTAGATAAGTATCATACAAAGTATCAAGTTCATCCAAATCGAGGTGCGTCAGCAATGCATGTAGTGACGCACAGAAAGGCGTTGCGCCTGCGACGCGGTCGCGCACTTGTGACACGGACGCCGCACATGCGCGCTCGCCACTCCATGCGGCCCATGCTGCGGCTTCCCCGCCACCTGAGTCAACAAAATTATCGAAGGCCAACTATAACTATTAACTTTATTGACAACATCATTGAGTTGACCCCTCAAAAACGTCTCAATTGCGACATGTACAACAAAGACCTTATTTGATTTTCCTTATCACTGTATTTTATCCCAGGGATCAGGATATCAAAACAGATTTGGAATTAAAGAAAAAAATATCCTACGTATGTACAAATGAAAACACCCTAGCAGATAGGTACAACCAGTACTAGGGGAAAGTGGTATAAGATGGGGCCTTTAAGGAAAAGTTGCTGAAATACAAACAAAAAAATATTATACAACATAGAAACTTTAATTAAGAAACAATCAGTCTTAGTACTCTTATATTCTATTCAACAATAACTCAAAAATTTAAATCTTCTTATGAAAATATTTATTTTTTCAAAACTGTGTTTTGCCCCATCTTGCCCCCGTCATTGGGGCAAGATGAGGTGTGATTGTGGGGTACATTAAATCAGTCACTATCGCCACAATTTGGACAAATATGTACCCCCTCATCATCATCGTCTTCAATTCCTGCACATGGACAATGCGCCCATCTTCCACACAACTGACAAGAGTGATCCATCCTTCAGTAGATTGAGAATACAAACTCTGACAGTAATAATATTCAGTATCCTCAGTGTCACTCTCAGATTCATCATTTTTTTTTGGCTGGCTTTTTATTTTTTTTATTGGGTTTCTTTTGTGTCTTCTTATTTTGTGTTTTCGGTTTCTTACGTCTTTGTTTTTCTTCTAGTTCAGCTTTATATGGAGATTCCGTAAGGATAGCTGTTTGTACCCCATCATGCCCCAAACGACAATTTACCAAACTTTATTTTTTTGAGATTAGAAAACCAAAGCCAATCGATTGAAACATTGCTCATAAATTTGCAAAATATGTCAGCTTTACGAAAAAAATACTTCGTCTGTCTTATTGTCACATATTTCACACAGTAACGTAGATCACTTAATCGAAATATTAGATTAAAAGCGTCAAAATCAACAAATTACTTACGAAATCTCAATGCACGCACTTTCTGCCATGACACTTGCGGCACTGAATAAGTTACTCAAAAGGCCATTAGATGACGTTAGTAGTAATTTCAAAGCATGTTTGGAACATTCTTTTTTTCGCAATTCCCATCTTACCCCACGACCCCATCTTATACCACTTTCCCCTACGTTACTTCTAAAATAAAAAGGCGTAGATAGGGTTTCCCCTATAGTAAGAAATTGGCTGCTCTATTGTGTATGTAGGTACGAAGTAGATTGATAATAAATAAGTGTTTATGTAATGATACCTAGCCGATCTAATTTTAGAACTCCTTCCAAAATAAAAATGATGCAATAACATTGTTTACTGAAACACGTAGGTACATGAGACATCCAGACAAAATATTGCAATAAAAATTTGTTTACCGTAATGATTACACTTATCAGTTTAACATCGGTTATCAAGGAAGATAAATAGTAGTATGAGTTTGTGTTTTGAATACGGCGGCTTAGATAATCGCTGAAGTTAGAAGTGTGACTAGGGCTGCCATCTCGAATTTCGCCAAACCCGGACAAAGATTTAAAAAAACCCGGACATTTGACGTAAATCGCATTTTTTCCCCGCACCGAATGAAGTTAGTGTTTTGTATCATAATGCCGATAAATACGTAAATACAGTACGGTGCTTTCTTACATGAAAAATGTCCGGGTTTTCCCCGGACGCTTCTTGAAAACCCGCCCGGACGTCCCCCGGACGGGGTCGAAACGAGGACAAATCCGGGGAAACCCGGACTGATGGCAGCCCTAAGTGTGACTCACGCGCAGTTGCCTGGTTACGTATGTGCAGCCTGAGGGCCTCTGCGTCAGCGGTGTGAGGCTGGTGTGTGATCACGGTGCGCGCGCATACTTGCACACTGACTGCACGGGAGCGCCACGATACTCTAGCATCAGCTATAAAGAGCACGCTTTCTAATGGCCTCCATTCTTCTGCCCTGTTGGAAGATCACTTTATTTTATGGCCATAACTTAGACACCTATTCTACCTACCACAGACCGTCTCTTGAGGTTACTTCGTTTTTGCCTTCCTTCACCATTTGCCTTTTGTGCAATATACTTTCCATAGGCAAAATGATCAGAAAACGTATCTATGTATCACCTATCTATGTCTGGTGGACTTGGCGACACAGACGCCATCGGTCTTAGTGTAAGAACCTTAGAAAGCTGTACGGGGCCATGGCTAATTTATGTAGATACATCATGCACAGGCAGTAGGTGCCGTATGTTTAATAATGTATACTATTTAATAAGGCAAGGAACAGGAATAAAAGTAGGGACAGTTAACTATGTGTGTATAAATATTTGAACATAAAACCTTTGGATAGTGTCGATGTCGAAAATGTCTAGGTTAACGGTAGCCGGAGTTGTATTGTCTATAATTTCTACACCGCGCACTGACATATCAACTCCTAAAATTAAAAATCAAAATTAACGTCCGCAGCGCAGTTATCTGTTAATGATCGTTAAGTTTAAGTTAACTTACCAGCTCTGGTTTTTATAGTTTTCGCTGGTCTCACGGATTTTACAACAACCAGCAAATCGACGTAAACATTGTTACTTTCATCTGAAATATACAAGCAAATAATTTTAGGTAATTTTTCCAGATTAAGTTTGAGCTAAAAAAATATGGCGCAGTAGCAATAATACATATTTTGTAGTTAGGTGTACCTGGTAATTTCATTACTTCGGCAAGTCCATAATAGCCTGAAGATTGCTTAGTGGGTATATGGAGAAGAGGTAAGAACATGCTGAAAGCATCTCCATTGTGAATGGTCACGTCTGACATGCCTTCGTTTAGAGACAGGAAAAACGGGGACGACACCTTCGGAAAAAAAACAATTTTACGTTATTTTAATTATAATAATAATAAATAATAAACTTCTTTATTGCAGATAACTGAGATCCATACATTAGGTACACAAACAATACAATTAATATATAATAGTAAGCAGGGACTTAGTCCTCTGCACTAATTTCCACGTAAGCGGGCAGTCGTGTCTACTTGCTATAGCACTCAAGATGCTGTGGCGACTTCCACGCAACCGACTGATGAAGGATGCGGTCTTTTTACGCCATATTGCTGCAAAGCCATCTGTGTGTGCATCAGCAAACATGGCTGATGCGCTACAGAAACGTGGAAGCCGCAACAGCGCCCTGAACGCGTTATTAAATTGGACCCGCAGAGCATTGTATGTTCTCTGAGTATAGTTGGCCCACAGAGCTCCCGTGTACAGTGAGGTACAGTACGCTTTGAATAATGTAATTTTAACTGCGTCTGTACAACGGGAGAATCTGCGCGCCAACATATTCGCCCGAACTGACAATGCTCTGCGTTCCCTCTCCATATCGACGTCATCTTTTAAATCGTCGGTGACCCAATGTCCAAGGTATTTAAATTGGCACACTCTTGTTAAGGCTTCACCATTTAGGTAAAGTGGTTGTACTGGTGGACTTTTGGGACCCGATTTAAAAGCCATGTACACTGTCTTTTTTACATTATATGTAAGACCATGTGAAGTGACAAAAGACTCACAAACTGCGAGCAACTTCCGGAGAGCTCCGATTGAGGGGGCCAGCAGCACCATGTCATCCGCGTAGCTGAAATTGTTACAACAAACACCATCAACATAGCAGCCGACATGCATGCCGCTGAGCTCCTCAACCAGGGCGTTTACGTACAGGTTGAAGAGTAAGGGTGAGCTCAAACCCCCCTGCCGCACCCCACACTCCAACCTGCTCGGATCCGAAAGTTCTCCCGCCCACTTCACACGATTATGTAGGTATTTACAGTAGTAAATAATTATCTTTATATTTGGGATTAACGATACTTACCTGCGGCCTGTAAGTTTCGTTATCTCCTGCCTTTACGCAGATTTTTGGCGACGTAATTTCAACTAGAAATAAAATTAAGAATATTATGTAGTCGATCAACAATTTATGTATTTATATTTCTATTCCACTTACCTAATTCGTTTAACTTTTATTTTTGTTTGATAGCAAATAGTACTTACCAACATCTCCTACTAAAAATCGTTCGTAAAAAGTTAGGACAAAGTATTCTGAACCCCAAACATCAACGTTAATCGTGTCTATATCGGAATCTCTTATTGTAAAAGATGTAACTCCTCTGGATTCTCCGCTTTTCTTTTTGGAACCTACCGTACGAGGACTGTTTTTAGCAATAATAATACCAACAATTAGGGCATTTTTTACGTTAATGTTCAAATGATTTAATTTCAATTTTTGCACTCCCGCCATTTTTCGTACGAGCAGCGATACGAAAAAAATCTCTCATTCAAAATTCGAAGTCAAACTTTTTTGTTTATAATCCAGGTGAAAACTAATTTTCAGTGTTAATATCTAATCTGGTTGATTTAAATTATATTATTTTATTACATTACCGAGTATAATAGAGATTTAAATATACAAATAAATACATCGCATTTAATTGTTTAAATATCAATTTAATTGTGAATTATTTTAATTCGTTAGTTTCTACACGAAAATAAATCTTTCAGTAGGCACAGAACGTCAGTGTCATTTGTCAAGAGAAAATACCCCGCCAAAAGCCAAATCTAAAGAGGAAAGCTAAAGAAAAAATATCGGGAATCAAGCTCTACTAAACAAAGTATTATTTGCTGCTACAAGTTAAACAATTAAACATGTTATTTAAAGCACAGTCTAGTGCGTCTAATAAAACTCAGAATGCGTTTGAGACACACGAATTAGAAAGACAAGATGTTAACTACACGGATTGCTCAAAACGGTTTCAAGAAGTGGCTAGGGATTTTTCAAAGCAATATGCACATATTTATTCTGCAAGACTTAATACTTATAGAAACATTATGATACCTATCATTAAGAAGAAATGGTCAGATCGGCATAAGATTTTAAAATTGTGTGAACTCCGTGATAAAGGTACCACTTGCATTATTATCGGAACACTTTTCAAGTTTCAAGAATTAAAACCTAGTATCCTGAAAGAATTGTCAGATCAACTGGAAATAATACCCCAAGCTCCCAGGTGAGAACATTGAGATTAGTCTTGTAAATGTCTTGGTTAGGGCCGCCGTACACGGACTGCTCGAGCAGTTAGCGGCTGAGTGAAATACACGGACCGCTCGAGCGGTCGGCGTCGACTGCTTGAGCGGTCGGCGTCGACTGCTTGAGCTGTCGGTTGTTGACTGCTCGAGCTACGACCCAACTGCTCGAGCAGTTGATTTTCTACCACAGTCGAGTCATGGATAGTGACGAGGAAGCACTGCTTTTGCTGCTCCTGCTCAGGCGGAGACGACGGCGGCGACGTCAAAAGAGAAAATTTTGGGTTCATCCAATTTTGCAATTAAGAGAACAATTAAGTCGGAGAGCTGTCGACTGCTCTAGCGCAGTCAACGGCTCGAGCAGTCGGTGTATGCCTCGCAACCGCTCGCGAGCGGTCGACGGCACGATGGAATTTCATCATGCAGTTGACGGCTTGAAGCGGTCGCGACTACTCGAGCAGTCGTGTGTACGGCAGCGAATGAATGACTATAGTTCACTGCGCGGTCGCGGCTTTAAGCAGTCGGTCTCAACTGCTTGAAGCAGTCCGTGTACGGCGGCTCTAAGTGGGTATCCCTAAGTTGGATTATTTTCATGAATTGTACTGTTTCAGAACACATTTTGTGCATGAATCCGACAGTTTAGTGTTGGAGGATGAGCTTCAGAGAATAAAGTTGGTTGGAGACTGCATTGATGTCCATGAAGTTGTAACTGGAGTAGTTTGTGCTTTATTAGGTAGGGTTTTGTATTTTATTGATGGATACGTTCAGCAAAATTACATTTTACCAAACGCAGGTGATGTCTCTATTGCTCTACTTCAATTACCTTTTCTTTTTCTAATAAATTGATTGTTTTAGGCTCTGAAGATGAAGATGGTATATTTACAGTCCAGGACGTCTGTTGGGCAGGCTGTGGTATACAAAAACCATTGCCAAAATTAAGCTCAGATAGGTAACACATCAATCCATAATTGTATACATCTATAACTTTACTTTGTACTTCAAAACTATCTTTACATAATCTAGCAATGTTTTGACAGAAGTACACATCTAGCTTTCAGAATATTAAGATCAGATAATTTTTTTTAAATCATGGCAGGTCAAAATTAATTCTCATTACTAAAAACCTTCACAGATACATTGTCCTGATGTCAGGCTTGAATACATCAAGAACAGCCAATCACATGTTCTCAATGCATTTGTTGATGGAATGGCTGTCGGGTTTGTCTGGCACCTCAGAATATCAGGAAGAAGTTTCTAAGATTGTCCGAGTAATTGTTGCAGGTATGAAGTTGTGCAACTATGATGTGCAGAAATAATATTTTATTTCTGTCAAATAATTTATATTGGTTTTGCAGGTGGAGTTCTAGCCAGTCACTCAAATGAAAGTGGAGTAAATGAAACCGAGTTTATTGCAGCAGTTGAACTGATGGACTCTTTAGCAGCTGCTGTGAGCGCTGTTGCACCTCTAGACCTTATGCCCAGTAGCAAAGACCCTACTGGAATAATGTTACCACAAAAGCCTTTTCATTACTGTTTATTCCCAAAAGCAATTGAATATAAATCATTTAACAGGGTTACAAATCCTTATGAGTGTGAAATTGCAGGTTAGTTGTATTTTAAAGAAAGTAAACATTATTTATGCTGTTCAATAAAAATAATGTTTGTATGTAACCTTACTGATTGTTTTAGGTTTCACCTGTTTGGGTACCTCGGGAGAACCTATAAAAGATATAATGAGATATAGTAAGTTAGACAACACCTTGGAAGTAATGAAGAAAACTCTGCAGTGGAGAAACATTGCCCCAACTTGTCCAGATACTATACCATGCACTCCTTGTACGGATACTGACCCCTTTATTATTTACAACTGCCCAGCTATATATTTTTGTGGTAATTCAGCAGAATTTGCTACTGATCTTTATGAAGGTATGTGATATGAAGCATTGTTTTATTTTATTTCTTCTGCAAATATTTAGTGTTTAACATTTAACTTAATGTTTGTTTTCAGGTGAGAATGGTCAACGCACCAGGCTAGTGTGTATACCAAACTTTTGTGATTCGTTAACCGTCGCTCTAGTTAACTTGTCGAATTTGGAATGTTATAGCATGAAATTTTCGTGAACTCTGTGTTAATTGTTTTGTTTACATAATAAAATGATATCCTTAATTGTCGATGGAGTTATTTATTTACAAGAAATTGCGACATTTTCAAGTTAACACGCCTCCCTGAATAATGCCACAAAATGAGCTTTCCTAATCAAATAATAGGTATTTCATACTCTACTATTTTAATTGGGCCCTATTCGAGTATAGATATTTTGTAATATTTATATTTCATGTTAGAATGCAACGCAATATTGGGCATCTATTGCGTCATCAAGTTGTATCATATCGAGTGAGGGCGCTGTTGTCGCAAAAAAGTATTTTTGTTTTCTGGCAACTTCGCGTTTTCGTTCAAGCTTGCTTCCCCCTCCTAACCTTTTCAGGTTCCCCCTTCTATTACTCATCAATGGCTCAAATCTAGTAGACGTGTATATTTGTTTTCCCGTGCTATTATTGCGTTCAAGATGGGTTACTAGTGCCTAAAGTTTGCACACCTGCGTGTGCCGTCACACGATAATAAAAATGTTGTAAGTAGAAGTTATTTATTATGCTTTTTAGTAAAATGTGGTTTCTCTAACAACATTTCCTTTCCCGCTACATTCCAATCAATTAACATAGTATTGTGGGTACAATGGTCCATATATTAACAACTAACTGTAAATGCATTCATTTGTTTAGATATTGTTGAATTATGTAGTTCTGTCATACATCAAATATTGACATAGTTTTACGCCGCTTTCACCAACATCAAGTTGCGCGGGAGATCTATCATTACGACATTCATTTCGTGGAATAAACGGCCATCTGTTCACTAGCTCGCAATCTAGTTTGTTATACATTCACTAGCAAGCTACCAGATCATAACACGGACATAGGGAACAACAAAATATATAGCTTTCTAGCAGCAATCAGTATTTCACCTCAAGATGCAATGGGTTTTCTTGGGAGTGTTTACTATTAAGAAACATTTTCGACGTATTTACTACTATTTTATTGATTTAAAAAAATATATCATCCTTGTTTGCGTTGTAAGAAATCACTAATATTTTATAAAAAATCTTTAAGTTACAATATAATGTTTGGCTATATATATAGTTTAATTGTTTTGTTGCATTATGCTTAGACATTGTTATCTGTTTAACCATAAAAGAGGTGAAAAGTTCATCATTGAGTACCATGTCTGCTATGAATGATGTTCTCAGATGTTCACTAACTAATGGTTTATTTTGAAACTCCTCCGTGTGCATCTATTTATAACCTAAAAATTCTTAAAGAGATTGATTTGTACAGTAGTTGCCATTCTATCTTGAATGAATTACAACTTATCATGTTGGAGGGAAGAACAATTTAATATTATTTTACATTTTATATTTGAGGTTTCTGGACCTACTTTATTGATTCTGAAAATAATTTTTCAAATGAAAGATACAAGTGGTGTGCTGGTTTGGTAGGGTACATCTCAACATGCCATGATAATAGTTTGTTTGTGTATTTCTTTTGATAAGAAGTTTATTTTTAATGATTAACTTGCTTCCATAAATATTTATTTTTATAATCCTTCTTGTTACAACGGGCTTGAATTGAATATAAAATGTGGAGTTTTTATTCCATATATATTTGTGGATATCATACAACGGGATAGCGGTACTAAGTAATGTACTGGTTTCATTTTTAAAACAAATTAAGTACTTATATACTTTATTTTTCACATAACATGCTTGCCTAATACACATCAAATTCCATGTTTGATTTTTATGTTTGCTTATGTCACCCCTTTATTTACTTAAGAAATCAGTTTATCATCTGAAGAGAAAAAAAATGGTATCTTGCAAAAACATATTTATAATTTTAATTGACCAATGTTGTATAGGAGGAAGTAGCTAATAACTGTAATCTTAAATTATCTATAAACAATATAGGTATATTATTGACATTTTAAGAATTATTACGATAAATATGACCTTTTATCTCTTAATATTTATCTCCTAATTCAAAAAAAATGTGTCTGTTGTTCTGCAAGTTATTGAAGTTATTAAATATTATATCAACTTTGATACATCAAGCAGTTCTTCAATTGTTTTCAATTACCTACCATCCTTCTACTGAGCATCAATAACGTAGAACAGTTATTTAACTTTCTGGCATTTTCCACCTCCTGTAAGGCTAATTCAGACAGCAGAAAACAGTACTTGTTAATCCTGTATTAATTGTAGATAACAGCTTAAGTAGTCTAGAGCTGCTAGGTAGATGTAGTTAGGGTTTGATGCCTGAGAAAATGTCTAGTTAATAGGAGATGGGAAATCATTTAATGACCCAATCTCACTGTGGGTGTGGCACGAAAGAGTTCTAGATTCACTGATTAAACCCACACCTCTTTCTGGAGTTCTTAAGTGTGGTGGTTCAGCCAGGGCAGTGGTAACTCCTTCGAACAATTCTGCAATTCTGGCGGACATTGGCTCTTATGATGACTGCTGTTTGAGGAGCCCGTGAAACAAAATGCGCCGCCGAAAGGGGCCTGTCGTCGTTAAATGCGACGAACAGCGAGCAACCCGTCACTCAACGCCTAGCCTACAGACCCGCTTCCACGGTGACCAGGCCGGTAGTCGTCTCTCGACACCTGATGCTCGTGGCGTCTCCCACCCCATATCGTTGCGGTAGCATATTAATTCCAAGATATTTATTGTTAATATAATGTAGACTACCAGTGTTGACGATTATATCCATTACGGTATCAGTCAGCACAAATTATCCACCATCGAAATCGTTTTCATGACTTTCAAATACGGCTATTATTATTTTACAGTTATCATCTACGTAAGTTACTACTACGTAGTCGCCTACCTACTAAGTGGGTGTTTCAAAACTTTGTGCAATCAATGGTTTGTTCATGTTGAAAGTCAATACAATCAACCGTTGTGTTGTGACATAAAGTGAAATATTCTGTTGGTACGTGTCTAGAACGACTATTGAGCTTTCGGTAGAATATTTTTATACAAAATTGGACTGTATTAACTTCGCTGTAAGAATAGGGGAACACAGTAGCTGCGTGCGCTATAATGAATGACGTCAATGGTTTCTACCACACTACGTTGAACAGCGTTTAACGCACTACGTTAA
The DNA here is from genome assembly GCF_030705265.1 of Helicoverpa armigera. Lineage (NCBI taxonomy): Eukaryota > Metazoa > Arthropoda > Insecta > Lepidoptera > Noctuidae > Helicoverpa > Helicoverpa armigera. Next base: position 6,017,901 of record NC_087130.1, on the reverse strand, counting down.
CATAATGCCTACTTACATTAAAATATCATGCACCGTATGCTCGTTACTGTATGAACTACAATATGCTGTATAATTAAAAACTTTTCGCTAATCTGTGAAAATAAATGTAATAAATTTTCCTTCTGCATATTAAGGGCCAATCCAAGGTATCCATAAATTAAGTTCAATCGATATTTCCAAATATACTTGCAGGTGCTCATGCACCGTTACTTTGTGGCATAACAACCATGGACAAATTGTTAAATTCCTGCAGTTGTGTTAGTATCATTACAGTAAATGTATTACTTAGCATTTAACGGGTCTACCGCTGGTAGTCAACGCTGCATACTAATGTAAAACCAAGAACATGTTGAATGATTGAAGTAAGCACGTTGTGTGTAGTAATTTACTTGGGCATAGTTTTGTAGTCATGATGATTCAGGTAAAAAATAACGAACACGTTGTCATATAAAGATAAAGAACGTCACACACAAGTAAAAACAACGCCGAGGAGAACCTCGTCCCTTTCAATTATAAGCCGAGTCAAAGACTGTAAAAAATCCTGACCACGCTAAGTACAAATAAACATGACATCATCGCTATAATTGTAATTTCGTTGATAAAAATCGGCTCATATTTTGAATTACATGCTCTTGTTCATTGCATGAGTTCCAAGAAAAACACAGGCATTCCAAGAAGAGGAAAATATAAGCTTTATTTACCGCAAACGTACCGTCTATACACAATTCTATAAGTCGGTACAAAGGTCACTATTGGAGAGTTTCGAGGGATGTTGAAATGCTATAATAACGCTAAGTAGAGTAGTTAATTTAAGTGCGCTATTACTAATACTGTTGCTATGTATTATATTTTCATTAACTCGTAGGTTTATCCCCTTCGTCGATCGATACAGGTGAATGAAACAATGCATGCAAAAAGAGTAAAGTTTCGTTTTTATCAGTGAAGTACGTAATAATCCTCTTGATATCTTATCCTTTGTTTGCGTATATTTATCAATATACTGAGCCAAACATCACAATAGATTCTGCTTCTGATAATATTAATAATACGGCTAAATTAGGCTCTTGCATGACTTAGCATTTTATGTAGGTATATAGCTATGTTTACATGACTCACCATAAGCGTGCGTTAATGGTACTTTGAACCCATTCACGATGGTACTATTTTTGAAGCTTGACTAACATTAAAGACATTTTTTAAATTCTTAGGTAAGAAAATATTTTTTTTTATGGTCTTTAAAGTTATTTTATTCCATTATGCATCGTAATATTACATCAAGTGTCTTTCATGACATAATATAATGTCCAATTTAACTATTGATTGTAATGTTCAGTTTTTTCTATTATCCTCTCAATAGCCTTTCTTTTATTTACTCTCATTACACACTTATTTTGTGAGAGTAGTTCCTAGGATTATGTGCCAGCGAAAAGGTCTCTTCAGCTTTATAAAAACTTATTCTTCTTCTCCATTTCACTCAATCTAAGACATCGGCTTGGACACGGCGCTCCTTCATATCTTTTGCCATTACAACCTGCAATCTAGCCTTGGGGTGGCCCCTATATCAACGACCTGGGATGGAAAGTTGCAATGCCAAATTACCTACGAAGTCTAGTGGCTTTATCATTTGTATGTAAAAACGTTTGTATTCATGAACTAATTTTATGACTTGTAATTTTCCAGTGCCACCATGGCGCCCTCACCGGACAGCTTCGTCCTTCGACAACAAATTCCACCATTTTCATCATCGGACTCTGATCTCGCTGCACTTGTTTTTAATTTTGTGGTAAGTTATGTTATTGTTCTAAAAAAATCCTTCTAGGTCAACAAGGCAACACTTTTTATAGTAAGGCAAAAAAGCTAATGCTACTGCACATAAATTCAAGTACTACCTATTTGCCCCTATCGAAACATTTGGGGGTGATTTTTCACTTTGTTATCTTAAACGATTCTATCACTGGGAAGGTTCACCGGGTCAATACCATATTAAATCAGAAGCATATTTATTTTTGCAATTTGGAGTAAAATGTCAATGTAAAATGTTTCAGAGTTTGCATCTCTCCAAAAATGAGTGCGAGTCTATGGGATCACTTGCCGGCTTCGGCCGGCTCCCTTCTTACTAATGAAGAGTGCTTCATTCTGCTCGATGCCGACATCGAACAGCTCTTCACCGACAATGACGGTATGTACGACTCTGTATAAAAGTGAAAGGACTTACGGCACTAGCATGGTAAATCAGTACTGTTGCGTATGGTCAGTACGTGGCATTGCGCCAATTCGGGAAAACTCGTTTGTAGAATGTGGCCAACATAGGCACATTACACGTGCTGACGGACATAAATGCGTATCAAGCATAAAGAAACATAATACGCAAGTGCATACAATGTTGATATAAATTGTGTTGTATGTTTTAGTAGTTCACGTGTATTTACACAGATGGCGTAGTATTAGTATGTAATAGCTTGACAAGGCAAGCATGTAAAATGATGTACATGTTTTTTATTATTCTTTTTTTCTCTGCTACAACAAAACAAAGTACAAATCATTGTTTTTTTGTCTAGTTTAACCAGTTTTACGATTGTCAGTGAACGACATGTATATTTTATCAGTTATGGTACCCTACTAAGCAAATTAGAAAAATCGACATATGAGTGTTTGTGTGTAGGTGTACAAAAGTGCTCCGTCGGTCGCGAAGGCACGCGTGGAGCACCTTGCTTGAAAGCGCGAGGTGGCTTTAACGGAGTTTCAGACCTAAGAGACCACAAACCCTAGTTTTTAATATCTCTAGGCAATACTGAGAAAAAATTTCGTCAGAAAGACATACGCCCAACAAAGTATTCTGTAAGGGTTCTTTATTTACATACTTTATAGGTCCGGGTAATTTTAAAAAAAGCGGTGAACTTGTTGGTGCTTGATTTGAAATACTAGTTTTAATTTTATGCACAGAATGGTCCAGGAAGAGGCGTAAAAGCCCTTAACATTGATTTCTCACAAGAAAATGCCCCATTAATGTATATTCCCGTTTTTTTTTTTTGGTATGTGTATCATCATCATTTATTTATTGAATAACAATTTTCATTGTATAGAATTCCGTAATATGCACATAAAAATTACAGTAAATTAAGATTAAATATGAATTAATGTCAAAAGATACCAAAAATAAAAATAACTGAGAAATACATTTATGATTTTGTAACATTACTTAGTTACGATATGTGATACCTACAGACATTTTTCTAATAATAATGTAAGTATTTGTGATATCATATATCATTTTGTATAGTTTTCAAGGTTTTTTAAACTATGTTGCAGTTAAAATCATCTATCATGGTGGTCGCACTCGTGATTGCAGTGCACTATTTCGGGTTCGATTCCTGGGTCGGGCCGAAATCGCTTTGTGGGTTTTAGAAATTTTTACATAGCAGTCCGCAGTCTGGAAACTTGGAGTGCACCGAAAAACTCGTAAATGTCGTTCTGCGCTTTATTTCTCTTCGGACTTGCCGGAATGCCGTCCCATCGGGTTATGAGAGTGAGGGTATAGAGAGTGCACCGCTGTCCGCGCAAACTGTGCACCATAATAATGTATGTCTTGCTCAGCTGGCTGATCTCCCTATATGAGAACAGCCGCCGTGGTCAAAATCGTCCATGGACGCCATGAATACCGTAGATGGCGAGGAATCGGACTTAAGTTTGAGTCGACAACTACTATTTCCATAAAAATATAACTTTCGCGACATTCGTGTAGTTTATGGAACATATGTACTAGTCATAATAATTGTGTTATGCTAACAATTATTTCTTAAGCATTTAGAAAAGAGCTTTTGCATAAGCTTCGTACAAAAGCATTGCCAGTTATGTCACGCTGTTTATGAAGTTAATTAGCTATGAATTTAAAAAAGGTTACGATAAAAACAACACTTGTTTGCCACTGGCAGTCATAACAATTTCCCAGTAATTTATAAGGAAAATGAGCAGTTTATTCATAATTACTTGCATTATTAACATATTTTAAAGAATAACCGTCCGTGTTCGTGGATTTTCCAAAATAATAAAATTTTTGTTAACAGCTTAATATTAGTAATTTATTTATTTTGTATTATGTACCTGAAGCCGAAAATCGATCTCAGTGGCGTGCACTTGGAGAGGCCTATGTCCAGCAGTGCACTGCGATAGGCTGATGATGATGATGATGTACCTGATCTATGCAAATAAATTGTTTAATTTGTAACTAGCATTTCGTGGCCAGTTTATGTGGAAGGTATCTAAGTCATCTCTCCAGCGCTTCCTCGATCTTCCTCTAGGTCGCATTCCATTATCCTGTATCCATCTTGTGGTGATCTCAGTGGCCCGCCCGATCCATTACAACTTTGCACTTTTATTGCCCACATCGATTTTGCTGTTCTGTCTTGGATCCGCTTCCTTGGACAATGATGTCCCGTATGTTCAGTAAGGTGCACACTACCTTTAAGGGGGAAGTTTTCGACCAATTTAGATTAAAAGATTGGAGTTTTACTCCTTATCTGCTCAAGCTTTCATTAACCTATTTGATTCAAAGCGAGAATATCACTACTTCAAAATATTGTAATGACTCTGTACAAGCGGTTTTTACCACATTTGAACTAAATTTTATTTTCTTTTCCTTTATATGAATATATCCTATATGCACTGCTCTGTTAAAGTGCAATCTGCTGATTTATCTACTGGCAGATGTGGTGGGGGACAGATATTGTATAACTAAGATAGTGTTAGTTTCTAGTTTCTGTTGGCAACTGCAAAACATAATTTATATAACTTCATGCATGTTTACATCCATGACCTACAGTGCATCTATGCTTTGACGCTGATACGAGAAAATTAGAAAAATGTGTCTGGCTATCAAAGATTAATTAGTGTAGGTTAGTACTGTAGATAAATATTTGCATTGACTGACTTTTTTGACCTACAGTTCTACCTTTGAATATGATATTTGCGAAGAGTTGTTTCACAAAAATCCAGAATCCTAAGGTGGTACCACTTTTTGTCCTGTTAATGACCTGTCTGGTGATGATCTTGAACAAAAAAAAGTTCATTCTTCTTGCGTTACACGGCTTTTAGATTCCAGTCAGCAATACCTACAAGAAAATAGAATGTTCTATGGATTTAATTTAAAACAAAAACAGAAGAGTATTCTGCATTTTTTGTGTCAGGCGGATTTGTCTGTTTCTCTATTGAAGCTCATACATATATGTAGGTCGTACGTACATGTTAATGAAAATAATCATTATCAAATCACGCAACATAAGGTAACTCAGAAAGTAATTGAGCTTAGGTTGTCTTTGTTAGAGATGGCGAATTCATTCAATTTAGCCAGTGCATTTCAAAAAGTAAAAATAGCTTACGTTTTTATTACCAAAGTTAAAATTCAGAAATCAAAGTTTAAGGGTCAATTCACACTGAAAGAGCAGCGGCCGGCAGCGGCCGTAAGAGCACGGAAAATGTAAGAGCGCGGCGCGGTGCGGCGCCGCGCGGCCCGCCGCGCTCACGCTCAATCCCTTGCAATTACGGCCGCTGCCGGCCGCTGCCGGCCGCTGCTCTTTCAGTGTGAATTGACCCTAAGGTTCTAAAAATGTTCACTTTGCAAGTGGCCAATAAGCATCCACTATTTACCCAATGTAAGCCCCACCTACAGTACGCGACTGACATGCGCGAATGCTGCGACATTGCTTTATCATTCTTCTTTTATCGATCACGTTGCTCTAATTAAAAAAAAAATGTGAGTAAAGTCCAAAGTTAACACGTGGACTGGTTTTACTAACGTTGCAAGAAAGTATGAAACATTACCCTCTCCGATCTCTTTTTACCACATACCTACATATTCATTATACATACCTACTATATATCTGTAACGCATAGGGTCTCTGGCGGTATATTCTAGAAATATTTTTTTATGACTTTATAGTCATGTGATGATTAATTATATCCTGCTCTTGGGTGATAATATGATTAATGATGATATTTAAATTATGCTCATAATGATGTTTGATTGAAAACAAAATTTTGATAATAGTAATCAAATCACAAAAACATATTTCTTGTTATCATTAATAGTTTTGAAAATAATAAAGTGTCGACCAAGCTTTTTATGCAGTTAAGATGATATAATGGGGACTGAGTGATTGACACTAGAAATAAAACCGTGCAATACATATTATCATGTTTTGTAAAAAAAGGTTTTCTATTTCGTAGAAAACAATCGATGACTTGAGAAACTATAGATGGATTGTGTAATATACTGTATATGTCTGAAAAAAGTGTATGCCATCAAATAGGAAGCTACAGAAGACCTGTTGCGCCGCCTCCAATCCCCTGCTTGATGAAATGACGAGGATGTTGATTAGAAATGAACCATGGAAAGCGTATGGGATTACATGATCAATTGTATACGCAAAAACAAGAGTCACGTACTTAATTGGTGCGATCCGAGTCAAACGTGTAGATCATCACATGCGTTAATAAACGATGACCTTATTTGGCACCACGAGATAGTGTATGATCTCGGTAATCTATTGAACTATTTTATAGCGGGAATACGTCATTCGTTAACTGCCTTAAATGGAATTTTTGTACTGACTGATAAGTAATAATATAATTTGAACTTATCAAGATTATTTTAATAAAAATGTTATATAAATACACATCGTTATTATTACTTATTTTCAACACAGCTTCATGATGACTTATTTGTTTCATCTAGGGACTGAAAATAGATAAACATGATGACTATATATTATGTAAACAGTCCATTAATTATGTTGGTGTTATTCTCGTCCCTTCTTAGCCATCTACGTCCAAAGCAAACTCGAGCATGCGGTGCACTATTTATATTGTTGTTAAAATAGTCTCACAAAAGGTAGGTGCCTATAGTGTTATTTCTTACGTTAGTGTCGGTCATACTTCTAGAATATTCCTTGAGTCAACGTGGGCGGTTCAAAGTTGTGTTAATTTGTTATATAACCAGCCACATCTCCCTTGAGTTGTCGACGTAACATCCTGGAGTGTAGGTTTATCATAATTCGCTCTATTGTTATCAGTATCCATAATTATCTCGCGTGACCGTTTGACACAACTCGTATAATTAATGTGGTTTATTCCTGACGCGAGAGCACCCCCACGAACTCACCTCATGCACAAAGATAATGTGTTAGGTCAATATGATTATAATAATATTCCAGTCACGGTAATATATTTAATGTTATTAGGTACCGATTATTGCCTGGCTATTGCTGGATGTTTATGTACAGGGTGTTTGGACTACAATAAGAAAATGAACTAGTATAGTACTTACATACCTTTAAAACCATTAATACCGAAGTTCTCCCATTTTTAATGACTTCAACTTCAACATTTTGCAATAAATTGCAAAGCAAGTCAACTCAAAGTCAAGTTAGACACCTACACACCAAATTGTTAGGGAAAAATTGGGACGGGTCTTAATAAGAAGGAAATTATTATCATAATGGATTTTCCGTCTAATGATTTAAACTAACAGAGGTCTACTCTTCTACGCTGTCCTAAAAAAACAAAAAGGCAATTTTCTCTTAATATTTTTTTTTAAGAACTTTGCAAAAGAAAACAATTAGATATAATTTTTGACACAAAAACAATTTCACCAATAATTCTGGGTCAGTTTGTATATAATATAATCTAGTCTCACACACCCTATATGAACATTCTGAAAGTAATTGTAAAGCCCAAAGTAACTTTTCGCGCGGACGTAGTCAAATCTGAAATCTGGTAGTATGTACAAATTCTGACAATAAATAAGAATTTGTCAAAATGGTGAAAAAACTTACCTGAATGAGGAGCAAAAGCCCTTCCACTTCTAACGATGCAAATAGAGGTTGTGTTCGCTAGGTAGATAGATAATTATTACATAAAAACTTAAGACAATACTCAAGCAAATATGTATTATTACTATCACATTTATAATCACGATAATTTGAGTATATACTCAGGCTCTAGAGATGAAGCCGTTAACCACACCCCAACCTTACTCTATATTACCTCACCTCTATAATAATATTGATAGATCTACTTATTTAATGTTCTTGAATAAACCAAGATAAAAATATCTATTCACATGATTTTTAATATAAACAAAAGAAAGGAACTTTACTGGTTGCTATGTTAAATACGTGGGTGTGTCTTGATAATCACTTGCTTGGTTAGTGACTGTAGTTTGGCGATAAGAACCACGTCATGAGGCATCTTCTAAAAACATATTTGTCTTGAGTTACTGGCCTCTGCTCATGTTTTCAATTGCATATCGCCTGTTTGCTAGTTTCCATTATTTATCTTGTTTCCAATGAAAATATGTTTTGACATTTAATTTTATAACATGTTGTTTGTCTTGAGCTGCATGCGGAATATTACGGACTTAAGGCGTGGTTTATTTTTGTTTAAAAATAAATATTTATTTAATTTCCCTGTTCAAACAAAACCAACCAAAACTTCCACCTTATGTTTTGGTATCTAATTTTAGCAATTACTACATTATTTACTATTTGATAAACATTATAAGGTAGACAAGCGTCTGTAAATCCCAAATTCCGCATGTTATCTCGCGACATCATATGAAAACGTGCAAATTACTACAGGTGCGATTCACATTGAATGGAGGGATGAAAAGTAGCTAAGAAATGTTTATTACACCTCTTTAAAAGGTCAAAATCGATAGATAAAGTAATCTGATTACACTACTTTTAAGAACTCTTATAAACGTTAAGCTAACATTAAGCTAATGTTAAGTTAACGTTATGTAAGTTGATGCAAAACTCAATTTTAGGATGTAACAGATTTTTAATGAAGAGAAAAACAAACTTGAAGGAGTGTTTGGTCCCTAGATTTAGCTTTTATGTGGCACAGCATTTTTCTTTTGATACAAGATCCTATATTAAAAATATTAGTAGGAATCGGTCACGTATTTTGAAAAAAGAAAAAAAAAATCTTTGCTACTTCGATCTTCAGTCAGAATCAGTCATATACATATTATCTCTGAAAAATATCGGCTGGCCATTTAGCATATCATCAACTCAAAAGCTTTTAAACAAGCTTATCTCCTTTTTTAAAATCTGTATGATATTAAAATTTTAACAATATGAATAGGAAAAAAAATACTGAATGTAAGAATCTAACGTGACCCTAATGTTATATCAACGCAATCTTAAAAAAATAAGACATAAATGAACAATGTAAAGATGTTTTTATAATAACACAAATGATTGTTGTGACATTATCGCTTAAGATTTAAAGCATCACGACATCTGGGCGTTACTTTGACGTAATATCGTGCGACAGATATCGTTCATATATATATTGACGTCTTCTCTCTTCGCACTGTATTTTGTACATCACTTATCTAAGCTACTTACCTTGAAGCTTCTTCGACTTGCTCATTCGCATTGCTCTAATTATTTCAATTAATTATTTTCGATAAATATCGGTTCTGTTTTGTGTCTGAATCATAATTGTGCAAAAATGTGTTGTTATAAAAATAACGGAATGTGTGACCTCTGTAGGGAATTCCAGTTATCGCTGCTACAAAGTAAGAACTAATATTAAGCTAGATGTCAAGTAAACTTAGTCAGTATTTGAGAATTAAATTATTATTTTAAAGCTTAAAATAATTAAACGGCATTTAACTTAAGTTTCAAATTTAACTTAACACATCAATATTTTATATTTTTTTCATCTACTGTTTATAGTTCTGGGTTAATAAAATATTGCAAAATAACTTAAACAAATGATAAAAACAGTTGAATGAAGATGAACAAGCAAATTATTATACATCTTTGTTTATTATTGCGCAATATTCCAAATGTAATCCGTACTTTGACTATTTTATCGAATCAACTTAATTATACATTGAAGTTAAATTGACTTCTGCGTTAACTTTTAGCATATAAGTTCTGAGAATACCCGTAGGGTGCTGCATCTGATTAACAGTTGTTTTGTATTTTTATGTATTTTTAAGCATATCCTCCATTGTTCACAGATCTGCTTAAAACCTTCCCGACTGCTGCTCCCAAGACGGAGTACGACAGCTACCACCTCCAAGACGACGTGTCCGCGAGTCTGTACCCACCATCTCCGCCGGAGATCAAGCCCAGCCGCGCTGAGCTTGCCAACGATCTCCTGCAGCAGCTAGACACCAACTGCAAACAAGGTAACACTTCATTCTTATTTCATTTCACAGTTCCAAATAGATTAATAAGGATTTGGCCAAGTTCCTAACATTTCAATAAATAATATCAGCATAAGCTCAAGGAAAGATAGCTTATATCCGCAGTACGTAAAACAATTTTAGGGTCTGGTCAATGGCAATGGTAGCACTTCATATCGTAACGACATTCTGTTTATAAAGATAGGCTGTTTCCTAATAGGAAAGTGTCTTTCGGCACGGTCAGAGTTAAGATGAGTAAATCCCATCATTAACAAATGTCAATTATCACGGGAGCTTTAGAGAGGTTTAGCAACATTACACACTACAGCCATATGGCAGCATATTTATGTAGTATAAACTGGAGGATGTCTTCTTCGTTTAAAGCTTCTCAGCTTTTGAGCTAAGCTGTTTGATCTGATTTTTATGCCTTTCAAAATTAATAAATATCGTACTTTCAACGGAACGTCTTATAACATCGAGCTCAAACTGTTTTGGTGTATCTTTGATCGACAAATAAATGATCATTTTAAAGAGATGGTATTAAAAGTATATTGCTTGCTATATATGTATACAGTTTAGGGCTTTATAGGGTTCCATAGCCATATTCGTTGTTCAGCTGTCACCAGGTGGGGTATCCTATGAATCTTGATAGTTAAAAAATCGATGATATATTTCTGTTGCCGCTATAATAACGAATACTGTTAGTAAGTTAGAATAAAATAGATATTTTAGGGATGATCCTTTTCTGCGCTAGTTTGACTCACATTTGGCTGGGCTTTGGAACTGATTAATTTTCACATCATGTTGATGATTGTATAAGTAAGAAATTATTATTGCTTTTTATTAATGATGCTTATGCTTGCTTATGTATCTAAAAACCAGTGAATGGTACGGTACGGGTACAGGAAGGAAAACAAAATACGATTTTAAAGACTTATCATAAGAAAATCAAGTATTAAAATCAGAAAGGGCGTGAGGTGGGCTGCGTTGCGTTAATTGCGATATAATGACGCACTCTTCATATGAAAAGTTCCCAAACAGATAGTAGGTAGTACCTAAGGACAGGTAAAATATTAAAACTTGTCCTGTAAAAAATGACGGAGTATACAATTCGATTAACAATTAACATTCTGCTTGCAATATTACATGTACCATCATCTCCAATCAAAAGTGCATCTAATTAGGAATAGTCTCAAGTTTCTTTTATATAAATTGGATACTGCATACTTACTTATCTTAAATTTTAAACCATTTATTTAGCCACGCATGCATAATTTTAACATAACAAAAGCGTAGTAATTGAAAAAGCATATCATTTACACCCACATGAAATTGTTCAAAGAACATAAAAAAAGAGTTTGCACGAAGAGAAAAAAAGGTTTTAAAAGTGACCGATGATGTGATTCAAGAATTTTATAATGGACTTATTTTATATATGACTGCCTATAGTGGTCGCAAGCGCGACTGCTGTGCTCGAGGTCTCGGGTTCGATTCCCGGGTCGGGCCGAAATCGCTTTGTGGGTTTTCTTAAACTTTCACAAAGCAGCCCGTAGTCTGGAAGTTGGTGATTGATTCACCCGTGCGTCGGAGAGCACGTAAATGTCGGTCCTGCGCCAGATCTCTTTCCGGTCATGTCGGATTGCCGTCCCATCGGGTTATGAGAGTGAAGCAATAGGGAGTGCACCTGTGTCTGCGCAAATGCTCGTGCACATATACATATACATATATGTCCTGCGCAGCTGGTTGATCTCCTTAAATGAGAACAGCCGCCGTGGCCGAAATCGGCCGTTGACGCCATTATTAATGGACTTATAACTAATAATTTTTCTTTCTAATGTATCGTTCTGTGCTGATCAGAAGCTGATCTTTAAAACTTTAGTTGAGCTCAGCTTAGGCCTGCAAGAGGGAAATAACTGATTTAAACTAGGATGCAGATAACTAAAATATAGTCTTAGTTTATGGCGAAATGACGTGCATGCACGTAAAGTGAACGCGCGAATGCGTCAATTTGACTTTTTGTTTGCTTTACATCAAAGCGTATTTTGGGTGCGCATGATTTCATAATGGAATATGGGAAATATCGCCATCAATTGGTTCAATGTGCCTCAAGGTGCTTTCTTAGCTTTATTTGCAGGCCAGTGTCGCATTCGTTAGTGTCATCATCATCTTCATCTCAGCCATAGGACGTCCACTGCTGAACGTAAGCCTCCCCCTTTGATCTCCACAGATACCTGTTGGAGGCGACCTGCATCCAGCGTCTTCTGGCGACCTTTATAAGGTCGTCTGTCCACCTCGTTGGTGGACGTCCACCTCGTTCGTTAGTGTGGTTCTTTTGAAATTATCTTTAGGAAATCTAGAGTCATTAAGGTCAGAAATTCTGCCTTGAATGAGCCTGACGTTCAAAGGTCATATTCTCAAACAGGAAAAAAGATTTTAAGTAGATACCAGAAGTTATTTATAATAAAGCTTAATTAATTGATTGAAGCTATGTTCAGTTATCAAACTAGATATGGTCACTTATTGATACCCTTACGTGATACCGAGGTTTGACACACCTCTAGCACTACTTGTCACTATTTGTTTGCGTGATCGTTACAGTTTTTATCAACGTTTGCTAATTAGCAATTAAAGTTGATAATGCACTGGGATAGCTCGGCCAATCCAATAGACTGTGGCGTATCGGGAATGTGTCCGATTGGATAGAGTAATTTGGTTGATGTAGCCAATCCGGCAAATAATGACGTACTTGTAGCACATGTGATTGGTTAACGCAACCTCATCGTGGCTCATTCATTGGCTAGGGTAGCTATTGTAAATCAAGGGGCTTAGTCCGTTATCTGCTATGCCACGAATAATATTTCGTTCAAACATTGTTATCTAAAGTGTTCGCGAAATAACTTTAAAAGCTTATTTCATAGTTTCGCTTTTGATGACATGAATATGATGAAAGACAAATTGAAACAAACGTATGTTTACCATACGATTTGGTTTTAAATTAGTTCATGAGGCAGTTCGTTCTGGAAAAATCGTGAACACAGCCTCCAAGAAAATAACCTACCGATGCAAGGAAACTTATGTGTTAAGGAAAAGAAAATGTCGGTTCACGTGAATGATTTGATTCGCATACCACTACATTTTATCGTTTATCGGAACAACGTCAACATTTCGGATATAAGTTTTTAATTAAATGCATGAGTTACACAAATGTTAAAACATTTGTGTTATGGCCTAGAAATTGATATGAATTGGAGGATGAAGGAATTCAATTTAAAAAACCGTAGATAACCTGTAGCAAAGTTTCGAAATTCAGTGGAACAATTTCAAAGTATTTAATTAGAAAGGCAGGCTCAATGAGCGCAGGTTGTTGCACCGCTGTGTCGGAACCGTCAGCAGTCGAGGCTTCCATCAATAACACTTACATACGTAACGTCAGCTACTATACATATTATGAAGGCGATATTACGAAAGCACCGGTGCATAACTTTATTCATGGCGCCAAACAAAACTCAGAATTGTATTTGATTAGCTCATTTTTGTTAGAGTTTTAGCCTATCGTTTAACTTTAATTTTTATTAATTCCCTTCGATTATGGAATCAGGGAGTAAATGCACCAAGATATCTGCCTGCTCCTAGTGTAATATAAAAGTTCATAGCCACACTGCGTCGAATTGAGCGCAGTAGAAGTTGTCATATATTCATACATTTATATTTGATGCTTGTATGTTGATTAGGCAGCGAAGTGAAAATGTGAACGCAGCGTTGCACATTGTTGCTTTATTTATATGTAGCGGGCGAGTAGTGGGGAAAGGCGCGGGGGTCTGTGGCCGGGCGACTGCGCGCGCGCTCAGTAGTACCTTGTGCCGCGTCGCGTTTGCTGGTGATCGCTTTCTGTTTTGTAACCCGTGACAATAAATTCGATTCGAGGAGCACATTTCGAGCGCTCGCGCTCTCCTCTTAACCTATGTCTGCCACCGTCGATGCGCTGTCTGGACGCCGTTAGAATGAAGTGCCACTATCGTTGCATCTGGAATAAAGAGATAGTTTTCAATTCACAAAAGCTTGTTAAAAGACGTTAGATTTAAGGCTTGGCCCTTGGATCTTCACCGACGACTATTGCTCACACCACGAGGATTCCAGTTTTTACCACTGCCTATATAATCGTTTTAAAGTTATCGTTAGAACCGTATTGTAGCAGTAAGGACATTTAAGGACATTCTTGTTTGGGATAGAAAAGCAGTTTGTATAACATAATTGGACTTCGTGATGGCTCTGGCAGATATGTATGTTGGTAGGTGGTTTCAGAATTTTATTTTCTTAGTTTTAAAAATAGCAACTATGTATTTATTAATTAGTAACCCTGAGTAAATCTGGCGGAAAGGCGATCTCAAGGTCTGAATGCTCTAGTAAACTGGAGTTTTTTTCTTTCTTTGTTTTGATCTTTATGTCATTGAAGGTCTACTCTGCTAGTTTTTGTGTGGTAAGTTGATAAAACAGTGTTCAGCTCGAATGTTTACTCCAATTAAGTAACTGGACACATTAACGATTCGATTTGGAGCGATAACCGAACTGCGCAACAAACTTGTTTGTTTGTATAACAACATGGATACAGTTCAAGCTTCACTTTGCCGGAAACATTATGACGTACCGATCTACTTATCAATTAAAATAATGTCTTCAGGATTCCTACACAATGTACCAGTCTCTAGGATCTAAACAATATAATACAATTAATATTAGAAACTAGTAAACAAATATTTGTTTCATGACTGTTAAATACATAATGTCATACATGATTCTAAAATGGTTTAATATGTTGCCGTAGCTAATTTGTTATTTATCAAATCAGCATTCATGGCTGGAATTTATATTCCTTTGCACATTTAATATGCCATAGCCTGCTGGTTGTGGTCCAAGTTATGAAAGAGAGCGGAATAAAAGTATTAACTACTAATCTTGGAAAGCAATTCACTGAAAAGTATGCACCGAAGTTTATAGTCTATGCTATATATTATTTTTGTTATGATTTCTGTTCGTAAATTCTCGAAGAACAGTTCAGCATCCAAGAATAGCTGTTTACTGATAACTTGGACCGTGTTTTACTGATAAACCAGTTCGCGCACAAGGCGGCCTCGCTTGCTCGCTCGCCCAATAATTAAAGCAACTTATTGACCACTTGTTTCCATTCCTACACATTGATACAGATACGACCTACCTATACACCTTTCGAATGTAGGATAAATAGTTATCTTGGCACGTATTGTAAACGTGACAAAATTAAGTTCGTTTTACTTTCATTGCCTTGGTCCGATTTATTTTTCATTGTATTTTTATTGAACAGCGTCCTCCACTGCTTGTTGGTATGTTTCAATCCAATCCGTCGAATGTTTGACGTCATATTTTAGGCATCTAATGATAGGATGTCCTGCACCTGAGTCCTGAATATAAGTATGCAACATCCGACGTGCGGATGTCTGATAGTTAACTTTATGTTGATTGCGAATAAAACTAGTACCGTTAAACTAATTCGGTGTAGAAACATATTCAGTATTCTAAAACAGTTATAAAAAGCCTGATACAAGACAACATTATGATAACAAGGTCGAATTCGCTATTTAAATTTTTTCATCATGGAATGTTTTTTAGATTTTTTTTCCTGTGATGGTGGCAGATTTGGTCACAAACAAGTTTTAAATAAGATGTTGACAGCGCAGTGGTGAACTTATCTAGTGATTTGCTATCGAGGGCGCGGTGTCACCGAACTCTGATTGTGCAGGTTTATCTGGGGTCAGGGTGTTGCAGTCGTCCGAACTGACTGCTTCAGATATTTGTTGCCAACTTAACGATTCTATTAACGTCTACAATATTTACAAAAAATAATAGAGATCAAATAAACAGTGTTGTTCTTTTCTCCTCATAAGGTCTGAGAAACCAATATGAACAATTACGTCCAATTGATTGTTGATTGCGCTGCCTCGTCGGTCTCGGATCGCCGTCCATTGCGCTCAAATTCTTCATAAATCAGTGTCTACTTTTACATTTGATACAAAGTCATTGCTATCAGTTAACTTTCTTAGTTAGGTACATTGAGAAATAATATAAGATTAAGAATCACAAATTGCAATGAAACTTGATGTAGCAGCCGATGACTTTGATGTCACTTTTCTATAAATAATCATATCTGTAGATAATATTGTGGTCCACGAGCCAAAGTGGCAGATGATTGTGCCTTGTTTAATAATGGACATTTAATAAGGTATAAATAGAGTAATTAATGATCGAACAATGGCCCATCACTTGTTCGGGCGCCTGCGTGCAACATGAGATTGTGTTTATTTAGTTCAGGGTGGATATCTACTTTGCATTTTTGCTTACGTTGTAGTTCTAATATACCGACGCCTTTGACTGGAATTATTTATTATTTCGCATAATTTGATCATATTCAACGACTGTGGAATTTTCCTATCAGAGCTGTTACATTGATTACATTGAATAGCAAAATCTTGAAACAGTTATGGATATTTATAAAATTTTATTATTCATAGAAGCAAACCGGTTTTATACTATTTTATTCATTTTAAAGTATGTATGTACTGTAATTTTGTAATTCACAAATTAAACTCATTATTTCTTTCTTTACAGAGAATATTTTCTCCAATTGGCTAGAGGAAAAATCGGAGCTTCCCATTTTTGAGAACATCTCGCAAGTACCGGAGCGCGTAGAGCCGACTCCTCCGGTGTCGCTGCCGATTGTACCGACGTTCTCCGCGCCGCAGCACACCGAGGATCTCCTGCGGGAGTTCGAGACTGTCTATGGCGCCGTAGAGCTGACGCACCTCACGCCGCCCCAGAGCCCCCCGGGGCCTGCGACTCAATTGCTCTTAAGTTACGCTCAACAAGCGCAATGCGCCCCGTTCGCGCCCGCTCTGCCTCTTGTGCCGACCCAAGACCAGTGGCCCGTCGTGACCGCGCCCGCGCCCCTGGCCGAGCCAGCGCCGCACTACGACTGCGGGTACGAGGACGTCGAGGAGCTCGTCCGTCACCGCGCCGCGCAGCTCGCCTCTCCGCAGCACTCCGGAGGCAGTGCTAGTGTATCTCCACAATCTTCCCCGCCATCGTCGCCGCGCTCGTCGTGCACTGACGACGAGTGGTCGTCCTCCTCCAGGCCCAAGCCATACTCGCGCCCCTCTGACGACCGCCGCTCCCGCAAGAAGGAGCAGAACAAAAATGCGGCGACGCGTTACCGCCAGAAGAAGAAGGCAGAGATCGAAGACCTTCTCAATGAGGAACAACAGATGCGCGAGCGCAATTCCAAACTCAGCGACAAGTGTTCCGACTTGCAGCGCGAAATCCGTTATCTAAAAGGATTAATGCGCGACCTTTACAAGGCTAAAGGTCTTATCAAATAAACCTCCACCGCCGCCACCTCCAGAGATCGGATACTGTCAATATGGCGCGACACAGAAGCGCGCATTGTGAACACTGTTTCATACAGAAGTTGTGGAAGTAACGTATATTTTTGATGATAATATTAACATTAAGAAGTATAGATATTATTTGTATCACAGATAAGCAGATTTTAAGTCATCGAGCAGTTTGAATCATTTTAATCATTAGTAGAGGGATACAAAATAACACCATCAGAGAAAAAGGTGGCGCCCTTTCATATCTTTTATTTTTCTTTCATTTTACAGGATAGGTCGCATTCATTGTAATGAAAATATGAATTGTACATTCGCATTCGCGACAGCACTGTACACTCTAGTTAACACCTTTTAAATCAATTATTTGTAAATCTAATCATTTATTTGCATTTTATTGTCATCTTATGAATTTTTGATGTTTTATGTTTTCATACAATATATGGAATGCGACGGCGTACTATTGTTGTTTAATTTAATCACTGAAATTAGTTTCGCAGAAAAAATTACGACGCCAATTGGGAGGATAACATTATTAAAATGTTAACGATTGTTAGAGGTTCCTGATAATCGACTTGCATAATAGTAGCTGACCTCAATAATGCACAATAACTCTAATTATATCGGTACTGAATTATTTATGAAGCGTTAGAAACTTGCTAACTATTTTTAGAATCTTGTAACAATTTTGCTACTTGTGATTACTTATTAGGCACTATTTATAAATATCAAAACTTACTATTAGTAAACATCGACAGTTCCTTAACACGCAGTACATCAAACTAAAGCATATTTGCCATCATTATGAAACAATTTCCTAATTGATATGTTGTAAGTACCTACCTACTATAAGAACCTTATAGAGGTATATTATTATAGAGAATACCTAATAGAGGTTCTCCTTATATATTTTATCCAAGAGTACTATGCAAATTTCGTCTGCGTCAGGTCCGCCGTCACAAATCACCGATCCTCTTGAAATACATATAGAGAGTTGCTACCTAATTGCTACCAGCCACCATTAGTTGCTACCAATTGCTACCCTCGTGGTTTTGAAGATATTCAGCATCCTAAGGTGAATTTAAAATTTAAAGCATAAAAAACACGATAGAGTCAAGAAAGTATTTAAGGAATTGTTAATGGTTAAAATCGCTACACATCGGCTACAAAATTATATACTAGTCTGCAATGAGACCCTCCAGTTTTCATTCATCAGCGTTTTGTTTTCCAATTAAGTTCTTCGAAGATGGACAGGAAATGCTGAATGTTTTCCGAACAATACAATGGCCAAGTGTAGCACAAGCTGTGTGAATATTTTTAACCGACTTTTTTCAAAATACGGTTCACTCGGTGCGTTTCAAATCTGATAATGTAATAATATACTACACTGGCTGTTTCCGAAGGATCTACAATGCGTACCTAATTAAAAAGTCGTTCTCAAATTGGATCATTTCTTGAGATTGGCATAATTAACCAACCAAAGAAGCGAATTCTACGTAGTATTGTTCAGTTACAGTCAACTCTACCCAAAATTATAATATCAAAATGTTGCTTTCTTAAAACACATGGCTTGCATAAAGGATTAAAAGTTTAATGTTTTTTTTCTGTTATTTGATATGATGTACATGCTAATATGTGAGTTGGTATATGTAAGTGGGTGCAGTGGAAATTAAAATGACGATATTCTGCATATAAACTGGCTTGTGGACCTTGATTTAATCTTTATATTATCGTACTGTTTTGCCTTCCTCACAATTATAAGTAGTCTAACACCAGACTATCAGAATATGTCGAGGTTTAATTCCATTATCATAATTTTTATAATTAGCAAATAAATAAAATATAAACAAAGTCATCATTAAGTGAGATAAACGGACGTCAATCGTTATCGTGGTATATTCCCGACAAAGGAAAAACTTTTCCAATAGTGTTGAGATAAGGGCGAGTTCAAAGTAGGTCGTAAGTATGCGTGTAGCGTACTTGCTAATGGCGTGAGGACAGGGCAAGGCCCTCCAATTGTTGATTAGAGAGGTCCTTATCGACTGTTATGAATTTATATTGACTGGCAATAGAAATAGCTTTTGTTGCTATAGCTAGGGTTTCTTTTTTTATAAAACCCGTGAATATCGGAATATCGGCATATTCTATCATACGTGTCTAAGTAGTAATATTTATAGGATGGAGTGGGTAAAATCTAATGTCTAAATATGATAAAAAGTTAGAAAATCTACTATAGTTACTTCATCGTATTCTATAAAACCGGTACATACCTACTCCATACAAACCCGGTGAGTAAACCGACTCATATCTTAGCGGTTTCCGCTTGTATTGCGGTACTCACTTTCAGGTAATTTATTTCACTTCAAAACTATAATTAGTCACGTAGGTAATTTCCCTAAATTAGGACTTATCATTAATTATTTATACACTAATAGAACATTACTAAATGAAACGCAAGTAAAATCACTGACGGAAGTGGCGCTTCATGCGTGACTATTTGGCCACATAAGTTCAGTGACTTGACTGGATAGTCAAAGTTTAATTCTATTAATAAAATATAAAACATATTATCAATTACGTGTGTATTTTGCAGATGCTGTAAGAGGCGGTAAAAATTACATCAGATCATAGTAGTCAAAACAAGAAATGAAAGCAGTAGGCACGATACACACTACTTATTTGCTCACAAATGCCTATTTTGGCAGCTTGACTCAGTAAAGTTGACGGGGAAATTTCAACACTTACTTGGCCTTTCTACATCCTTATTACACCTATTTCAAAATGTTTACAATAAATACAATAATACAAAATCGCAGTGTAAAAATCGATGTTTTCAAGATCTTTTTTTATGTTTTCTCATAACTCGAATAATTTATTTTTAATCCGTTTTTGGTATTTCTTAGAGGTAATAGGTACCTGTCTGTAATGTAGGTTGATAATATCTTATATATGTTATGGACCATGTGATTAATTCGGGCATTATTTATAATGCCCGAGCATTATGAATAATGCCTAGCTTCATCGGGCCAAGTGATTAATAACTATCTTAACTTCATTATTTATCACATTGCACGGGCATTATTATATTGCTACATGATAGTTGGGCAATTTGATAATAAAGCTATATTTTATGCGGTGCGAGGGTGGCAGTTGTTCTAATAAATAAATCCTGTTACTTGCTACATATTTTATGATTATTGTTTTAAATTATACCTATGTTCTATTTTAATGGGAAATTATAAGTCTAGCCACAAAATTATTAATTGGACAATTGTCATCTAATTTACTAACTCGGCCTCGTTTTTCTTGATCTCATTTTTCTTGGCTCGTTTTTTTTATGGTAGAATTTAATTTGGATTCAAAACATTGTAAACATTTCAAAACTGAACTTAGTGACGAAAACGAATCGCTGCAAAACCGACTCCACTTAGTCTTGTCTGCCCTACCCCTAGAGTGCAATTCAAAACCGCGTAGGCGCAGGTAGTTGAAGCGCTCGCCGCCGCGGCTGAGGCTGGCCGGCCGAGCCGGCCAGCAAGCCGAAGCTGCGGTGGTGAGCGTGAAAACCATCTGCGACGATAAGCTCGCATGGGACCGCGGGAGCCCCGCAGCGCCGGAGCCGTGACAGAAGCCATGCTTGCTGCATGTTGCATGCTGCATGCTTACTTTGCTATGCTCTGTCAATTGATATGGGATGTGTTATATTTAGTTTATTTTAAGTTAAATGTCAATAACAATAAAAAAAATGAAATTAAATATGTTTGTATTACTTTGCCCAAAAGGTCACGGGCAATATGTATAGTGCCCGGTCAATTTGATTATTTGAATAATTATTATCAAACTGCACTCTCATATTGGGCATTATTCATAATGACCGGGCATTGTGTATACTGCCCAATTTATCACTTGGTCCATAACATATACATATTAACTTAAAATACCGTAGGCTCAGATATCTTACTACCTGAGGTTTGAGTATCTTTATTTTGTATCAAACGTATTTTGGTTACGCCCCGGCTGAGCTTATTTAGGTAAGTACTGGTTATCCACTCTAAGTTTCAATTACCGTTTAACTAGGTGGGTCTCCATAGTTATTGGTATTCACCGAACTAGATCCGATGAGTATCGGATTTTAGTTACAATAACAACGTTGGTCAGGCGGATTACTGAATAGACTGTTGCGGTTAGGAGAGGGCCCATCTACTTATAAGTTATTCTGTTTACTCGTAGTTTACTTACTCGACATTTAATGGCGACTGCTATTTAATCTATACCGTCGGTGTGGTTGATGAATTAAGAAATGTATCAGGTTTATCAGAGCGTTTTTCCAAACACTGTTGGGGTTTATTTATAGTCTTAACCGGATAAAGCCATGAGCCATGCAGCTAGGTACCAGTGTTTTGCACGCGCAACCTGGGTACGACTGAAAGTGAGAATTTCTGTCTTCTGAATACCTATTGCTACGTAACGACTGCCAAAAAGTTCAAATGACAGCTGGGACCCACCGATTTATCTAGTTTTCCGAAACGAGGAACTCGTCATGACAAAATGGACATTTACGGACCGACAGCACAAGGAGTTGTTACTTAGGCAAGAGCCCCTCCTGAAATGTTTTAGGAAAATGTATGAATGTTATCTGAAACATGGTGTTAGGGTTTGCAGTTTGAAAAGAGCTAAACTATCACCTGTCCTCAAACACGTCGTTATAGTTGGGATCAGACTTTTTTGTTAATTAAATATCTAAAAAAAACTATTAGATACTCCCAGTGCTTGCGTTTTATGTTAAACCGATTTGTTATCTGCCAATTATAGGTACCTACTATAATGCGAGTGGTGATAATGAAGCCCAGTGAGGTTTACTGTAAAAATAGCCATGTTTTAGCGAGATGCGCTATGTGCATTGTAGCTCTTATCAATAAAGGTAGGTAACTTTTAAGCGTATGAACCACTATATAGACAAGTTAGTAGGTAATACTCCTTCTAGTGTAATGAGGTTATCAGTTATACTAACTTACAAACTTCAAATTATTTGGGTTAACTACCGTGCTTACTGCTGCAATTAGGTATACTTGTTGACTATACATGTTTACGCAAAAGACACACTTCCTTATTGATTAAAACGTGTTTGAGGTCCTGAGCAAGCACACCAGACCTAGTCTCCGTATCGGAAGAAATATGGCCTAATACGAGTACTTAGGTACCTATTAATTATTCTGACGACTACGTAGCAGGCAAGGCTAGTAATTTTCTAATATTTAGGTATGGCAACATTATGCATAATCTTCTTTCGGCTAAAGCCCGAAGTACCTACTAGTACCTAGTAATAAGCTAGAGCTACGTATAATCAACCATAAGCGACTAAATGTAACATATAAAAATAATAAATAGCAGACTCTGGGAAAGATAAAAGAGAGGAACGAGAAAAAAAATGTATTACACTAGTAGGTGCCGCGGTTTCACTAGCGTCCTGAGGAGGCTATGGCACAAGAACACCATAAAAGTAGGTATCTATCCTATATTTTAAATTGGACCCCAATATACATGTGTGCCAAATTCAAGTTGGTTTTATTAATCGTAGTTGAGAAACAAACAACAGAACATCCAAGTATCCAAACTCACAAACTCACTCAGTTACTATAATTGTAAATCAAGTCTCGGCAATCAAGGTTTCAACACTTCACGATTATAATATTGAGATTTGTTTATTTTTATTTCAGGAGCTGTCACTTATGGACGGGATAGCCCTCTTCACCCTCTCGAGAGGTCCTCCAACGGGATCCCTGTTGTTTAAAAATACTGAGTTATATTTTATCCGCCACTGGATATTTCAATCCATATTTCCAATATATTTTTAGGTCATTCTGCTCAAAATATGACGTAGATTATGATACTGTCGGAATAAACTAAATATTTGGTGCGTAGATTTCATATTAATTACATTAATATAGGTCACAATGATGCCTCGATGATGACGCGTGTTTTGACTAAATAAGTATGGCATTGAATGGTAATTGAGTAAATATTATTATTCAATGCTCTAATGAGAACTAACTCATTAATAATATTGAGGATACAGTAAATAATTTAGGAACTTATCTGTGTTTGTTGAATGCATATTACAATGTACTTTATCTTTATATGTCTGTTTGGTTATTTGTAACTGATAAAGCAACAAAGCAGAGTTAACGTTAATTCATTACGGAGCTTATTTAGATTTTAAACTAGGGTTATTTTAGGGTAGTCCCCATCGTAAACAACGAGCTTGCAACTTGTCAGAGGCGCACTGGTGCACGCATTAATGGCTGGAATGGTTTTACAAATTACGAGGCTATACTTAAGTTATTGCCGTATTTTTAGGGTCTCATTTCAATTATCAGGCAAATAGAAAAACACGGTTTTCACTTTTTCTATTAGACTATCATATTACCTATAATTTATCATGAGATTATATGATATCCAGAGTAAAAATAATACCTTAAATCACATAGGTACTTAACATTTCAATTTTAATTTTCATACCACTATTAAGCCCCGTTCTCCCTTGGTATTTTTAAATGAATCCTCTCATTCGTAGATACAACGAAAAAGAACTAGCTCTGAGAATAGGGTTCTACGAGGCCCTTGAGAGACCCTGAGTGCCGGCCGCCGCGCGCCCTGCCAGCGGCACTACCCTACCATTTTATACAAATTGTTTTATATTTCACTTAGGAGCATAAGTTTCTTTCTACCATTGCAGAGACTATTGACATTTTGCTATCTTTCAGTTTTGTGATTCTAAAAGAATTTATTTAAATGTACTCAAAAAGTTACCACCCACATGCATAACAGAAAGTGCAGTTTGGTAAAATGTACAATAAATGTGATGAAGTTTCAAAACAAACTTAACCAAGATCAACAATAAACACTAAATGAGAGCAAAACAAGAAAAGCAAGAAATATGAGTGTTATCATTTATGCCACAGAAACCCAGCAATTATGTCAAGGAAACCGTATTACCGAGTATACCTCCGCCTGACCTGCAAAAACAAAAATATAAACGAATAAATATAATAAAAGCAAGTAAGTATGTAAACCTTTATAAATAAAATCAAGTATAACTATATTTAGTGAAAATATAAAGCTAAGTGTGTAATTTTCTGCTTGAAATAAAATACTTACAAAAACAAGTTTAACCTGGCAGCTACCACGCATTTGTCAGTTTATCAAGAATATTTTTAAAATAAAATGGTGTATATTTTCTTGTAGGAGGAAAATCATAGAGTGCATAATCCCCGCCCACGTAGTTAACAGTGAAGTGAGCCAAATGCAGTTCGTAAAGTGAAATACTGATAACAAGCTGCTATTTCTGTATTATTCCGAATAAACCCTAGCTTTGCTCCGTAACTACATATGCACTTCGGAATGACTTTATTGACATTTCGCATAGTTTATAGCTGACAAAATAGAGATAAAAGTACACTGTCGTGGGCTTGTTACATACACGTGCTTCTAACAATAACTAGATGACAGTTGTGAATGTTTGTTTTAGGGTTTGTAAGGTGCTGTGCTGTTCTCTACAAAGGTCAGTAATTTGATGCCTCGTGCATGCGTAAAAGTGTTTTGTTGACTATTGCGCAGTAATCAGACGGGTTTGATATAGTTGCAATATTTTTATATGTATTTGAGAGGATGTTTTGAAAGAGGTAAACATATATAAAATGTAACGCCAAACGTCTAGAGTTTTGAAATACACAAATGAATGTTCGACGCAACCCCATTCGCCTTTACAATGGATTCAATAAACAAGCCCACATGAGTGCACTATAATTACACTTACTACACGAACGAACTAATTACCCGCTCATTAACTTTACATAATTTGTTAGTGTTGCACCTCTTTAATTAACGTTTGGAGGTCGCTCTCCACGTATAATTATTATTTTAATCTATGATATACGTTCGGGAGGGCAGAAGACGTGCTTGTCGTTTAATCGTGCGGATTATCGCAAATCTGTCGTCGGCGACACGCGCGATTGATGTCGTCTCTGCATTTACCAATCGATTACTCTTTGCTTGGGGCGTAACCGCTTAGAAGCCACTTATTTAAGACTTCAATCTTGTACCTGTCCTGGATTCAAGTCCGTGACATTGAATTTCGTTTGTATTAATTGAGGTTCCTACTAAACTTCCTGCGAGGTCAAGATTAGATTTCCCACAAATCAATTACCAAGCTCTGTCTTAATTCTAAGTCTCCTTAATTTGACTATTAATAGGTACATTATCTTAAATAATATAACGAGTCGTGCCCATATTTTTAAGAATAACCACTGATTGACATGTTTATATTTTTGCGCTAAACTCTAGATCCACTAGCGTAATAACATGTACATTTCTCTTCAATAAATACGCAGGTATTTATGTGCCTGTATGTATTTTCATGTTTACAGATTTTTCAATTTCGTTCGACGTCTGGCTCTGAGTATTCTGTAAGCCCCTTTTCTAGGAATTTTCGTCCAAATTGCAGGTGTGTGATAGGATTATTTTGGACATTAATCTCCAGAATACCAGACCACTACAATACCATTTACCTTTTCTGTGATATTCTGTGATATAAATAAAATGTCAATGTTGAAAGTCTCGTATAAAGTGACAAATTATTTGTGCTCATCCTTTTGCTTCACTAATTTTAGAAATAGGTGGCTACTGTAACTGTCTAGAAAATATCCATCTGTAAGAACTGGACGTGCGTTGACTTGTACAGAAATTGACAAGAAAATAGAGGGGCTCGTAGTGCCCAGGGATCACTAAAACTCAATAATGTTTCTATAAATAAACACTGTGTAGGTGTTTATGAAGGTAAATGTGACTCGTAGTTTTGGCTGTTATTGAATTGCGTTCTAGATACTGATGTTGGGGCCGCCGCTGTCACTCACCTTGTATATACAAATGTCTATATACTTTCGTAACCCCTAGTAATGACAGTAGCTACACTTGTACGGTAGTTGGAGATATACAATACAAATACCTACCCACTGTAACATGACAGAGAGAAAAATAAAAACAGTCTGGTAAAAAGTATAACCTCAAGTCGCAGGCTTTACACGAGTTTAACCCATTATAAAACAATAATTGTTCTAAGGTAAAAACACATTGTCATGCTGACTCATGATAAAGTAAACTTTTGAACAAAACCTCCACGTCCATGTGACATGACACGTGTCTGCCTGACTGACGAAGGCTGCATCCGAAAGAAACTGATGAAAATGCTCACCTTTGTGCCTACCTAAGTGAGTGAGGATGCTGCAAAGTGAAGGACCCGTGATATTGGTGAGCGGATGCGGGGCGGGGTTGTCGAAACGGGGTTGAAGGTGCGACGCGCGGAGGGCGGCTACCATCCGCGCAGGGCGGGCGGGAGGCACGTAACAAGTGAAGCGGGCCCGGGAGCAACAGTCTGCCGCAGCCCGGCCACGCGGCCTCACACACCTCCGCTACTAGCGCACCCCGGACGCGCACCCCGCGTAAGTAGCGCTTTGCCGATTTAATTATTTACCTTAGTCCGGCTGGCGAGCCCCGGCAGCACCACCAGCGTCCGTCGGCCCTGGCGCCGCGCGCGCTCGCCGCTCCACCGACTCCATTATCGCGCTCGTATAAGATATCGTAAACGCACATCCATTCTTCAGTGGATGTCTACCATATAACTGTACCTGTTGAATGCATGACGAAGTAATACATACCCTTGACGTCTACTTACCTAATGTATTTAATAGTTTGGAACATTCAAGGTTATTTTAGAAGTTAAGTATAGGACGTATCTAATTAATGATACCGTAATGGCGCTCTTTGATCGCGTAGTGTTCGGGTTTATTTATTTAGTTGTTTTCTGTTTCAAAATGTTATCGAATGTCTTCACTTTAATAAGTAGGTAGGGAGTCAATAGTTTTGTTAATTAATATTTACTCGTTTGCACTTTCAAGAAAATCATAAAATGGTTTGAGACCTACATGGGCGGAACAGTTATCGGACGTCACATTTGCTACGATTTTTTTTAACGGCGCTATTTTTTTATTCTACTCATTATTTTTATTAAGTACAAATACCCAAAGAACAGGGAAATGTATGTTATCAGCACGTTTACATAAAATTTGTAGAAGCTTAGAAACGTATTGTTTAAGAAAAACATCACGCGCGCGCGGTACGCGGTCGAGTACGGACGTGTTTGCGCTGCACTGTATGAATTTTAAATTCGCGAATTGCGCGGCTATAGCCGCTGCCCGGTTTTCGCTATGAGTGCACAAACGCTCATAGCCAACGAAGTGTTGGCATTTATTAAACATGCCATCGACTACATGGACGAGGTTAGCATCTTGCAGATCTGCAAGACTTCGTTCAAGGAAGATGAAATTAGCAGTGCCAAGTTGCTGCTGTTCACGACGCTTGGCAAAGTTAGCCAGATGCCGTCTCGTCGTAGAGATGGCACAGAGAAGAGTCTCCAAGACATCGTCACGTTGTTGAAGGAGACCGACCCGGACGACGTGCCTGAATTCGTGGCGAAGGATCTCCACAAGCTTCCTCCCGTCACATTCGACCACGTAGACGTCACCAGGCTGCTGAAGGACATCACACTCCTGAAGCAAAGCCAGGCCGAGATGCAGCATCAGCTGGAGGTGTCCAACAACACCATCAGTGATCTACGGGCAGAATTAGTATCACTACGTAATGCAATTTCTGCAAGTAGGTCACCTATCGCCAGCGACAACAACAACGTGAACACGCGTCGCGGGGCGCAAAATGCCTCCATCTGCAGTTTCGAGTCGGCGGGCTCGATTGCGTCACCTACTGCCGAGAATGCATGCGTTGCAACGTGTGCCGCCGCCGTCCCTGCCTCGACACCGGTAGAGACGATGACTAGCGTAGGTTCGACGACCCCCAAACGAGCCTACGCAGCAATTGTAGCCGCTAATAAGCCTGTTCAGCCAAATAACTCGCAGGCTAAAATAGCGGGAAATACAAAAGGGGGTAAGAAGAGCCGATCGAAGCCAAACCAGGTTTTGAGACGGCAAGGTCCGAAGGAAGACACGTACGACAAGGATGGTTTTGTCAAGGTCGAGAGGAGGAAGAAGAAGAAACCTCCTTGTCGGAACCAGTGCGGTACAGGGCTGGAGGGGCCCAATATGCTGCTCCGTCCAGCTATTCCAACGACGCTGCTGTACGTGTCCAGGCTGCACCATTCCACGAAGGTAGAGGAGATCGTGGAATATCTGCGCGTTAAGACCAATTGGACCTTGAGAGTCGAGAGGTTGGAACCGCGTCACAACACGAATTTTAATTCGTTCGTGGTGCGTGTTCCGACACAAGGTCTCGAGAAGGTCCTCAAGGAAGATTTCTGGCCGAAGGGTGTTGTGTACCGCCGGTTTCGTGGCCGGCTACGTGACACCAGTCAGCGAAACACGACGCCGACACTTCGTGTGCATTAGTTTTAAGAATATTTGTTATGTATTTATAGTATGTTTAAGTTTTTATAGATGTATAGTATTGTATATATTAATATGGATAATTGTATGTATTAGTTTATAAGTATTGTTATGAATAATATGTGTGTATTTGTATTTTTATGGGCCCTAGTTGCCTGAAATAAAGGAATAAATAAAAAAAAATAAAAATAAAAATCACTGAATCCCTGTCCTTTGTTTTGCATTGTGATCTCTTACCTCGTTTTATCTAAGGGCGTAACTGAATTGAACTAAGTATATTGAGGCGGAGTGAACCTTTTTTATCCATTTGAATCTGTAAAGTCTTGTTACTGCAAGGTGGCAACAAATACATTTTTATTATCGTAATGAACGAGCAATAACAATGTTTAAAAGAGAAAGGAGCGAGAGAACAGAAGTAGCTTCACAATCCCAGCACACCTCGCTCTGAAGAAAGATTCACAAGTCGGAGATAAGATAACAATGAATGTTCGCAAACACTCGCTATAATTGGAAACCCTTGAAGTCCTTTTGATGTAAGACGACTTTATTAACGTGATGCACAAAGAGAGTTTGATTAAAGAAGGAAAATAGAACATGTTGTAATAAATGTAGTAACACGATGTCTAACGTTTAACAAAAAGGGAAACAAGACAAATCGTTTTAACGTTCATGTTTCACGGGACATTTTTTGTAAAAAAACATAAGAATTTATTTTTGCTCCACAATGTTTTCCACCTACGCGATTTTATATTTCCTGTGAAGCTATATTCGAATAATTTCGCACAACTTACTTTTTGTTTATGTGTCACCTGTGCCGATTTTTATTAAACGACACAAAAGGTCAAACAAAGAGGTTTTTCTAAAATTCGCACACAAATAATGCCTACAATCACCTAATAATACAGCATTCATAAAAATATCAAGAACCCTTGAATAAGTAGCTACATATAAGTTGCTATACAAAAGTTAGTGGAGATGAAAAAGGCAGCCTTTCTAATGAATGTGCTGTCATACTTTGTTCATACAGTGCAAAGTGGAGATAATGAGCATGAAAAATGTGAGCATTGTGAAGGGAGGGAAAATAAACGTGAGAAACATTCAGTGACTAGCTCCCGGTATAATTGGCAGTTGTAGCGACTTACTTATCACTTGCTGGTTTTATAAGGAATTAGATACTTTGTACATTGTTTATAATTTGAGACTGCTAAAAGGGGAAATCAATTGTGCTGCAGTCTATTTCAAAGCTGATTGAGTTGAGTACTTAAATCTTCAACAATTGGGGAGTTTGTTGGGCGACTTTGACGTTTGTCGTCGGGAACATGCCGTCTGCCGCGTCAGCAGTGTTTTACTGTTTATGATGTTTGTTGCTTCAACATTTGCATACAAGTGAGTACGCTGTGCACTTCAGACGGATAAACTTAAGTTTGTCGTCAACAAAAGCGCTTCAAAATAAACGAAGCTTAGCCAAAGCGGACAGCGATAGTCAACCTGGCAACAAAGTAAAGCAAGTATACCTACGTAATTCGGGTGAGTCCGGCCAAGCAGAAAAGAGAAACGCTTTGCACTAAACGGGCTTTGAAGTTTGAGAAAATATAAAGAGCACCTGTACCAAGAATTACAGGATCGAATAAAAAATAAAATCATGCCAAACAAAATACTATCTACTAAAGAATTTTATTCTAATAGACTATCAAAGGATTTGTGTGACACGGTTGATTGTGAGATTGAAATAAAAATGTATTTAATGAAATTAACATGTTTTAATGTCGATCGTTTCTCCGATTATTCGTGAAAATTGCCTCGGGGTGTCACAACAGCTGTGAAATTTTCGCGTGAATTTTAATGTCGCAAACGTTGTTAATGTTTTTTATGTCATTACGCTACTAAACGATCGGATACGTGATAAAAATATACAATTTATATAAAATTGAGCTCAGATTTTTTGTACTTTGGATCAGCTTCACGTAGCTATGTCTTGAAGTTTATGATTGGATTTGGAATCAAATAATTTAGTTGGCGTGATATTAATTAGTTGGTGTGATCAAATGCGTCCAATTAGTGCGATCAAATACGTCCACGCTGCATACGGCTGCATATTGATTACACTGGCACCAACAGTCACGTACTCTTTGTTTGAGCTACGCCTACGCGGTACACACGCCGGCTAAATTCGACACTTCTGCTCCTGTTTTATTGTAACTTTGATTATAAAAACAGCACTTAAACGTAGCACTACGACGGTAGAATATCGATCAGTGAGTAAAAAAAAATAATTGTCCGCTTCCAGTTTTCGTTGAAGCCGTAACTCGTGAAGCATATTGCTAATGCCGGTCCGGGCCGACAGTAAAAAGATAAAGGCGAGCGGCCAGCGACGAACGCAGACAATAAAATGGGCTTATCGTTACAAAGGGTGTACTCCACCTGAAACGCTTCTTGTACATAGGTACCTTATCTAATCTGATTCTGAATCGCAGGACTTTAGTTGCTCGCACTCTGCCTATCGCCGTCTATACCCTCGTTATTTTCTGGTTTGACGGACATTTTACACGTAGGCTTATGTCGTAATTATTTACATTCCGGTCTAGTCTTGATTAGTCTCCCTTTCGTTACCATTAAAAGCTACAGTGTACTTGTCGCTGGGGAGTTTGTTGCGCCACTTCCCAACATAAACACTACAAACTGGTGAAGTGTGGGCGTTTTAGGACTGAGTTCTGAAACTGCAAAACTTTTTAAAAAGTCCAGAATTTCAGCTTCATTTGAATTTAAATGAATTTTGATTTTGTATATTTAGTAGCTGTTTGTTGGTTGCCCTTTGCTTGAGGGAATGCGGTGTACAATGGTAGAGTTGGTAATCAAAGCTTTGTTAATAATAAATGGTAGGTAGTGTAATGAGCATGGCAATGTGTATGCGCTTGCAATTTGTCTTTGTTCGCGTTACGTTACACGCCGCGTCTGCGGTGTAACGTACAGCGGTACACTACCTCAGCACGGGCCGCGATTAATATTAATTAAACTTGATATATTCGTAACAACTACATACTATGTAGAATTTACATGTAAACTGGTTCTATTTCCGACTGACAAATAGGTATTATAAATGATTGTAATATGATAAAACATGCCGTAAACATATAACAACAGTACCAATTACATATTATTAGATAGGTACATAACACGTGTTGAACGAATACATGTACGAATAATACATAAGTACCTAAACAAAAAGAAGAAATCTCTCTGGTACATAGGTACGTACATACTACGTACCTCGCTTTATCTTGCCTTTACTTTTTACGATGCTTCTTAATAAAAAATCATAAAGAGTTGCTTTTAGTATACCCAAAGGGGATGCTGAAGATTAATTAAGAAAACAACCGAGTACCCGAGCAGTGGTATCGCAGAATTATTTTATAAGGTTGCAATGTTATTATAACTTATTTTTCTTTTTAACACTCAAAGTTATTTACAATCGCGGCGTTCGCTTCCATTTCTTTGTGCCTTCGTTCAGGCCGAAAGTTTTAAATATTTTTTAAAGTAGGTTAAATGGAAATTATGCTTGGGCTTGTGTAGATGTAGATATTTCTTAAGAAGTCCTATAGGTACTTACGGAGTTACGGTATTTACGTACAAGTTGTTAGTAATAAGAGTAAATACATCTGTATACTTCGAGTGAATATATAATTAATTAATTCGGAACGTGGGTGTTATCATGCACACTCCGGTACACCGCGCTACCTTATCGACGCGCACTAACGACTAATAATGTAATAACCTTTATTAGATCATTATTGGTGTCTCCCATTTATCCGCCATTTATCTCTCTAATGAAAACGTACGTATAGACATTGGTGAAGCGTCAATGTCTTTTTTCAATGCGAATATTTATTCAATAATAAATTAAATACATAAGTTATTTTTCCCGCAACTTAAAACTTTGTTTCAATTATTTTCATATTTATAATAACCCAATTGAGTCTCTGATGATGATATCCGAACGACAATACTAGCTACCGCAGCGCCCATTGGTTCGTATCGAGTGTTCTAGAGGACGCTCGCATCAAGCTAGCAGTGTTGCGTCTGGCCACCGCCAAGGACGCACGTAGTTCTTCTCCCGCCGCCATTGTGTCGAATACACACCGCTCCGCGTCATTATTTCCCTATATGTGATTTCCTGAAGATTCTCGTGTAATAATTGAACCTGCTGCTAGAAGACATTGCGGACTTATAGTGCAGTGCTGATTTCACGAGTTTTAACCAGTCCACCGGTGGATGAACCTAGATTTAGCTCGCCGGCCGGCAGCCCTTACCGCGACCACGCGCCCTGGAACGAGGCCTCTTCACATCTCGCTGGTTCTAAGTGAGGTCCCTGGATTCACAAGGTACGTGGGCTTTATTGCTGCAAATAGTTGTAGTGGGTATTGGTGTCTAACGGAATATCATCAGCAGGGATTTAATTGAAATACGATTTAGGTTTCACCGCCATATTGTTCTCCCGCATTCGATTTTCAAGATTTGAAATCACCGCTCCCGCATTTCTCTTTTCTTTCTTCATTCAACCTTTTAAATTTCTCCCAATTTACATTCATTAATTTTTTATTATTTTTCCATGATGAGGCTATTTACACGCCTCATCATAGTTTTGGTCCTTCGAGCCGGATATTGAACCGCTATTAGTTAGATTTTTACGTAATAATTGGTGAAAATCATAAAGTAACATTGCACAATAGGTATAGGTAATTTACGTAAACTTTGGTGAATTATACCTGCCTACAAATCGCTCCGCTTTAATAAGTATGAACATATTTGACAATAGATTTTACGTAAGTATTTGGTAAATCTGTCAATTTGTCTCACAGAATAGAACGTGTTACGTATTAATTGGTAAAGTTCATTCTTTGTTTATTTATAATTTCGCCTTTGTAACAAATACATACCTACAATAGGAGGTAGTTACATATCATTTCGGTTTTGTGCGTATGAGTCATTTTTATTCTAATACCTACAGATAGTTTTACTATTGCAAACCGCCTTGTAGGTAACTTGTTTACCGCATTTCTTTATACTGTTTTTGAAGATTAGCTTCACAAAATGACTGACAAACAACTAAAACCGGAAGATTTACTAACGATCCTTCATGAGAAGAAAGGATTATTATTCAAACGTGTTAATCGATTATATGATTTATCAAAAAATATTTCGTCGTTCGATTCGAGAAAGAATGAAAGTTTTATGACTGAATCGGAAACTATTGACGACATTCGAGACAAATTCGAATCTTATGTCGATCGAATTAACCAAATAAACATGAATTTGAAACCTGGTTCGAGTCCCGACTATGCTTCTTTAGAATCCTTTGAAGATTTGTTTATCCACATCAAGCGTATTAGAAATAAAGTCAATAGTAGTCAATCTCCGTTATCACATAGTAGTAATTCGAAAACGTTTTTGAACCGCTAAAAATAAAGTTGCCCCGATCGCACTGCCTTCTTTCGATGGGAAACCAGAGAATTGGCCTGTTTTCTACGAGTCGTTTAAGTCAAATATTCACGACAACGATCAGCTGACTGACTCGCAGCGTGTGCAGTACTTAGTAGGTAAACTTACACATAACGCGTTGAAGGTTACAGCCGGTATCGTACCTACGGGTGATACCTACCAGTTCTTATGGAACAGCTTAGTTAGTAAATACCAGGATAAACGCACATTAGGTACACACTATTTGAATAATATATTTGATTTAAAATGTTGTTCTTATAACGCAAATAGTCTCGATTCTTTCATTGAAACATTTAATGCAAGTATTTCTGCCCTGAAACAACTGGGTATTCCGGATCTTGCTGATTTTATTCTCTTGCATTGCGCTATGAGAAAAATAGATTCACAGACTGGTCAATCGTTTGAACTTTCCATTCGCGATATTGAAATACCTACAACTAAATTGTTAATTAGCTTTGTTCAGGATCAGGCAAAAATATTAGCTCGCTTGAATTTATCTCATTTGAATGCGAACGCGAAAAATAACTATAATAAACCGCATGGTTCCGCATCTCGCGATCCTCGTACGCAAACGAAATCGTTTGTTGTGAGTGAATCGATTAATTGTTCCGCTCCTACAGCGACTTCGGTCTCGAGTTGCGCGTATTGTAATGATAACGCTCATGTTAATTTGTATAACTGCGCGAAGTTTCAATCCACGTTAACTCCTAGAGCTAGGTTTGAGTTTATTAAATCCAAAGATGGATGCGCAAATTGTCTGAGCACTTCGCACGGTTTGAGTAGATGCAAGTCGACCTCGGTTTGTAAAGTATGTAAAAAACGTCATCATACTTTATTACATTTTGATAAAAATAATAATCCCCCGCTGCAAACTGCTGATGTTAGATCGATGAATTGCAATGTAGTCGGCGCGCCTGCTCTGGCGGCGCCGCTGTCTGGCGCGCCTTCCGCGCACCCCTCGCCCCGCGCGGCGTCTTCGCTTGCGCCGACTCACGCCGCTGTGTCTTGCTCTTATTCTTATAGCGATAAGGTCGATATTCCCGCGCCGGTAACCGTGTGTGGCTCGGGTGATGTTACTAAAACATTTCCGAATCATAATACGGCCGCGTTATTAGCAGCTGATACGAAGGCTGAGTCGACAATTCTGTTATCAACCGCGCAGGTTTACGCGCGAGCTAGTAATAATAGGTCGGGTTATAAAACAATAGTTAGGTGTTTAATTGACAATGGCTCGCAAAGTAATTTAATAACCACCGCTTGTTGTAGAAAACTCAATTTAATAATAATTCCTTTGAGTAATTCTTTTGTCAAAGGTGTTGGTTCTGTATCGCGGCCGATAATAGGTTATGTGAACTTAGAAATCGAGTCTCGCGTAGACCCGCATCAAAAATATAATATTCGCGCGTTAGTAGTTGAGTGCATTACGGACCAGCTACCTTCGCACCATATTAAGTGGGATTCTTCAGTGGACTCCCACTCGCTACCGCTCGCTGATTTAAGCTGGAATATTCCAGGCGATATTGACATAGTGTTAGGCGCTCAACTGTTTCCTTATATTTATTTGGGGAATAGGGTAGACTTAGGTTCACATGCGCCTCCCGCATTGTTAACGACATTCGGGTATGTCCTTGTGGGTGATTTTCCGCATAGTAAAGATAATTTAAAGCTACCTAGCTTTTCTTACACAACGTTAGCCCTTGATAATTTATTACAAAGGTTCTGGGAAATGGAAGAGGTTGAAGGTAAACGCTTTTATCTCCTGAGGAAACCGAATGTGAGAATATTTTTTCCTCGACCGTGTCACGTGACGATTCGGGCCGGTACACTGTCGCGTTACCTTTCAGTAAGGATCCCGCTGAGTTAGGTAACTCCCGCACCGCCGCGTACCGTCGACTGGTTGCGCTGGAGAAAAAACTCCGCCAATCACCGACGTTGAGGGAAAACTATAACGCAGTGATCCAAGAGTACATAGATAATGGATACTTAAGTCAAGTCGATGAGTCAGACATTTCGGATGACGGGTACTACATCCCTCATCACGCTGTCGTTCGGCCAGACAAACCGATGCCGCGCATTGTATTGGATGCGAGTGCTAGGACGCATACTGGTTTATCTTTAAATGATGTACTCCATATTGGTCCGAATTTACAAACGGATCTGTTTCTTCTTTTAATCAATTTTAGATTATTTCCTATCGCTATAAATTCTGATATTAGACAGATGTATTTACGAATCTGCGTACCTGTTGCGCAGCGTAAATACCTACGCATCTTGTTTCGATTCAATGAGAACGAACCTTTGTTAACATTCGCTTTTAACCGCTTACCTTTCGGACTTAAGTCGAGTCCTTTCATAGCTATGCGCACTGTGCGACAGCTGGCCTCGGACAGTCCGCATTATCCCGAAGCTGCTAAAGTAGCTGAGACCAGCCTATATATGGATGACCTGGTCTACTCGGTGAATAATGAAGAGAACGCTATCCGCATATCACATGATCTCATAAAAATGTTTAAGTCGGGTGATTTTGACCTTGTAAAATGGTGTAGCAATTCACCCGCGCTTTTAAACAGTCTTCCTGATTCACATCGTAAGTCGCTTGATTTTCATGAAGGGAATGATGTGTCCAGAGTTTTAGGTCTTTCATGGGAGCCTTCGCAGGATAAGTTCTTCTTCACGACCGCTCGAGTGGCCGAGAAATGTACTAAGAGAAATATACTCTCGATAGTGGCCCGCTTATTTGATGTTCTCGGTCTAGTTGCTCCCGTGATCTTTTACGCCAAGTTGCTTATCAAAGAGTTATGGTTGAGCAATATCGGTTGGGATGATGTCGCTCCTGACGAAATAGTTCAACGTTTTCGCTTCTCATGCAGGAGTTTCCCTTGTTGGATTCCTTGCGGATAGCACGTCATGTGGGTGTTACCGATGATTGTTCTGTTCGTATAGTCGCATTCGCTGATGCCAGTATGGCTGGGTACGGTTGTGTTATTTATATACACTCTATCAGTCCGTCCGGGATAATAGTTCGCTTACTTTGTGCGAAGTCAAAGGTTTCACCTACCAAGGTGACCACTCTTGCACGTCTCGAGCTGTGCGCCGCCGTGCTCATGTCGAGGATGGTGAAGGCTGTTCGTGATACTTATGCTTCACGTGTTACAATTGAAGGGATTTATGCCTTTTCAGACTCCACGATAGCCTTATCGTGGATTCATTCATCTCCGCATCGCTGGTCAGTCTTTGTCAGCAATAGAGTCGCTCAATGTCAGGAAAACTTGGGTTCTCAGTATTTTTACCATGTGGCAGGTGTTGAGAATCCGAGCGACTGCCTATCCCGTGGCCTACTTCCTTCCCAGTTGGTGTCCCATGAGCTTTGGTGGAACGGCCCTTCTTGGCTTCGTTGTGCTCCTGAGGATTGGCCGGTCAAACCTTTCTGTCCCACTGGCTGTGTGGAACTCCCCGAGCATAAGACAAACGTTTTAGCTGTCACCACGCAAGTAGAAGTTCCTCTTCTTTGTAAACTCGCGCAGCGCACCTCTTCATGGGATAGACTGTTGCGCATCGTTTCTTATATACTTAAATTCGCTAGACCAAAGGTTCATTGTGAACCTCGGTCACCACAGGGTTGGCAGCCGCGGAAAGGTTATAATCCGTGCCGTGCAATCTGTCCATTTCGCAGATGACATTAAGCTCATTAAATGTGGTAAACTTTTACCCAAGAAACTTAGAAGTTTGTCTGTCTTCTTCGATGAAGAAGGTATATTACGCATTGGGGGAAGACTTTCAAAGTCATACCTTCCTTATGATGCCAAGCATCCTTTTTTACTTCCTAAACATGATCCGATTGTAGATCTGATAATTCATCATTACCATGTGATGAATTGTCACACTGGACCAGGGCTACTTATGTCTATCTTACGGCAGCGATTTTGGATACTAGATGCCAGGACTGTCATTAGGTCTAAGTTAAGACAATGCAACACATGCTTTAGGGTTAGTCCGACGCATCCTACTCCAGTGATGGCGGACCTTCCTGAATACCGAGTCTCGGAATCAAAGGCATTTGTCCATACTGGGGTGGATTATGCTGGTCCCATCCGCATAACTCTCACTCGTCGCAGAGGTCAGCACGCTCAGAAGGCTTACGTCTGTTTGTTTGTGTGTTTGGTAACCAAAGCGGTACATGTAGAGTTAGTCTCTGAACTTACTACCGACGCCTTTTAGCCGCATTTAAACGTTTTATCTCACGTCGAGGGCCAGTATCGTGTCTTTATTCGGATAACGCTACCAACTTCGTTGGTGCTAAAGCCCAACTAGACGAACTTTATAATTTCTTAATGAAGTCAAACCTCAATTCATCTCTTTTAAACGAGTTATTAACCCGCCGCATTAAGTGGAAGATGATTCCACCACGCTCCCCACATTTTGGCGGCATGTGGGAAGCGAACATAAAAACATTAAAAACGCATCTCTATCGTGTGATTGGAGATCAACTTCTTACTTATGAAGAGTTACAGACTGTACTCATTCAAATAGAGTGCATTATGAACTCACGCCCTCTGAGCGTGTTGTCGTCTGATCCGCATCCGGAAGTTATAACTCCCGCTCATTTTTTGATGTCCACCCCATTGCAGTACTTGCCGGCAGCCGATCTGTCTGGTCAGCGCTTAAATCTTTCCCAACGTAAACAGTTGTTAGATAGTATGGTCCAATCTTTCTGGAAGAAATGGCACTTAGAGTACCTGCATACGCTGCAAGTTAGGCAAAAGTGGGCAACCGCGGCCAAGCCCGTAGAAGTAGGAACTGTCGTACTCGTGGGACAGGATAATTCTCCTCCATTGAGTTGGCCATTAGGAGTTATAACTGAGGTTTATAAAGGTGCCGACAATGTCATTCGCGTTGCAATGGTGAGGACGAAGTTCGGTAATTTTAAACGCTCCGTCACGAAACTATATCCTATCCCAACGCAATAAAATTTAAGTTAACGAATACTCATAGTTTAAGGATTAGGATTAGTCTCTTTTAAATATTTTCATTTCTTCTCCGCGTTCAGTCATAAGACTTAGGCTGATCATGACTTACGTTAGTAGATCTTTATAATTTTCACCTTTCCCTTTGAAAGAACTTGCGTCCTTCCAAGGCGGGGAGCATGGTGAAGCGTCAATGTCTTTTTTCAATGCGAATATTTATTCAATAATAAATTAAATACATAAGTTATTTTTCCCGCAACTTAAAACTTTGTTTCAATTATTTTCATATTTATAATAACCCAATTGAGTCTCTGATGATGATATCCGAACGACAATACTAGCTACCGCAGCGCCCATTGGTTCGTATCGAGTGTTCTAGAGGACGCTCGCATCAAGCTAGCAGTGTTGCGTCTGGCCACCGCCAAGGACGCACGTAGTTCTTCTCCCGCCGCCATTGTGTCGAATACACACCGCTCCGCGTCATTATTTCCCTATATGTGATTTCCTGAAGATTCTCGTGTAATAATTGAACCTGCTGCTAGAAGACATTGCGGACTTATAGTGCAGTGCTGATTTCACGAGTTTTAACCAGTCCACCGGTGGATGAACCTAGATTTAGCTCGCCGGCCGGCAGCCCTTACCGCGACCACGCGCCCTGGAACGAGGCCTCTTCACATCTCGCTGGTTCTAAGTGAGGTCCCTGGATTCACAAGGTACGTGGGCTTTATTGCTGCAAATAGTTGTAGTGGGTATTGGTGTCTAACGGAATATCATCAGCAGGGATTTAATTGAAATACGATTTAGGTTTCACCGCCATATTGTTCTCCCGCATTCGATTTTCAAGATTTGAAATCACCGCTCCCGCATTTCTCTTTTCTTTCTTCATTCAACCTTTTAAATTTCTCCCAATTTACATTCATTAATTTTTTATTATTTTTCCATGATGAGGCTATTTACACGCCTCATCAGACATGTTACAACATAATTATATTAATCAATAATCTTGCCCGGAAATTGATAATCGTATATTAGCTAATTCATACATACATATTACGTGATAGATAGAAGATGCTAATGAATAGGTACAAAGTCTTTGGCTTTCTACTCAAAATTCCCTAATGAATACTCGTAATTAGTGTTAAGAATTTACTCTGCCT
Organism: Helicoverpa armigera; assembly: GCF_030705265.1. NCBI lineage: Eukaryota > Metazoa > Arthropoda > Insecta > Lepidoptera > Noctuidae > Helicoverpa > Helicoverpa armigera. The sequence goes on along the minus strand of NC_087130.1, from coordinate 5,977,221 downwards.
TACTTCAGTATAGCTAGAATTCGTTCTCGGAATACCAGACGTCACAAAGTTCGTTATTAAGCAGTCAAGGCATATCATATGAATACGACAAAGAATCATATAAAAATAAACTGACAGAACTTTCCACTTTGTTTAATAATATTGCATTAGTGTTATGTTGACACGACCCAGTTACAATTTCATAATAATAACAGCGACCTGCCATTAAGGTGAAGACCAGTGTACACGACATCCAATAACGTCTGAACACAATGCTCGTCTCAGTCCATTATTTACGAAATACTCGCCATTTTAAGAGACACACTCAACAAATTATATTTAGAAGAGAATGAGATTTTAAGGACTCATTTGTGAGGAGATTCCCAGTATTTTATGATGACAATGGATGGGTTTTATAGCTGCGCCACGATATTACTTTGACAAACGTTTCGGACGGGGTAAAGAGTACCAATTTCCTTCACCTTTAAATCTCATAATCTAATTTAATAAGTTAAATGTAGTAACAATGTACTCTTAGTTGATAGAGCCTTTAGCGTTTCTCAAGAGTTTGTTTGCGTACAACAGTTTATTGTTTACTCTGATGAGCTCGTCAAGTAGTTTTAGAAGTCAGACGCAAAACGGATGGTGCTCCAGAATGTGGGGAAACTTTGCTGAATTCTATACGCTTCTTTGAGGTGCTTCGGAGTTTATCTCATGTTCACACTGCACGATCTTGATACTTACGTACCACACATACATCGTTATTTTAGTCTTTATGTGTATAGCTATATAGTTCATAGACAACTAGCACTTAGGTGCTTTAAAAATAGGTCAAGACGTTACTTTCTGTATAATGTATGTATAGGTACTGTAGTATGCTACAGAAAAGGAAGGATAATTGTCTCAGGACCATTTCCTGCGTTCCGTTTTCCGTTTCATAGAGAGACATTTGCAGGATTAATCAAACATTTGTAACTGGTGTTTCTAATGTTATCATTTGGAGCGTTAATTAATATGTTGATATCATACTGTAGCTACGTTTGTGTACAGTTTGGAACACATAATATATAGAGAAGTTACGATAATTATAAAGACAAATATTTACATCAATAGAACATGCGTGTTTGTGCATTTCTAATCAGCCATTTGACACATACAAACACTTATACACAGCTTACAAATCTGTGGGTTGTACAAATATTTGTTATTGCGGGAATCAAACCCACAACATACAGAGGTGGTGCCAGTAGTGTTGACAAAATTCGCTGTCATGTGTAAGCTTAAACTTAATATTAAATTCTCTATGTTTGATAGCGCGAACAGTGTGATGCTGTATACTTAGGTAGGTATATAATGTTGGTTCGATAGTCGATACGTTAATGAATTGAAGAGCGAGGGGTTGTAAGAGTTTCTCATGTTTCAGTGCTTATTTACGATAGTTTCAAAGTTTCAACTTTAAAATAGCTGCAGCTTTTGCATTCAATTCGTGCTATTTTCAGTACTTGAGTCTTGTTTTCTAAAAAGGCAATGTAGAGAAGTGCCCCTCTCCTTTCGTTGCCCCTTGAAAAAGCTTACCTTACGCAGCAGAGAAAAAACGCCTGTCGAGCTTAAAAGGTTCGATAAAGGTATCCCTTTTATTGTTTTAGGTTTAGGATCAGATAAACAATCTCTCGTTCAAGCTCTTTTGTTCAAATATACACCTTTTACACGCACAAAAACTTATTATTTCTTTCGTGTCTGCACCATTTACATTAGGATTTAAACTAACTTATAAGGTGGAAATGAAAAACCGAGTGGAGAATCCGCTAGTGTGAACGCGCTCTTTATTGAAATTTTGCATAAAACCTCTGTCTATTTAATATTCTTCCGATCGATAAAGATATAAATCAATAATGGAATAAAACAAGTCATAAGAATCAATGTATATTCTTACGTAAGACGTAGATATATCTTCAATTGACACGTGTAGGTATAATTGAATCGATTAAATAACAATTAGTTAATATATAAATAATTGTCTCAACGCCTTTAACGCGCTAATGTTGACACACAACCGCAGTTGATATTCAATATTGAGGCTAACGATATGCATAGTGTAAGAACGGTGTGTGATTATGTAATAATAGATAATATAGATATAATTTCAGATTTTACAACCTTCTTTGTAAGAGCAAGCAATTTATAGCGTAGGTTACTCAAACCAAAATATTTTATTTGTAAATATAAGTATCTAAATATTACTCGACAGCCTAGGCTGTGAGCCCGGGTTCTATACTTAGCTGATACCTGTATTATTAAGTTTTTTCATGAAGGATTTTTCATCAATAAATAGACTTGCTATCAATAAATATAGGCTTAGGTACGCCCAATTAGGACTAATAATAAACGCAGTGTAGGTGTAGGGACTGTAGGTGTTCCATTGGCAAAACATGTTTATTGTACTTAATATATTTTTAAACCAACAAATATAGCCTTTTTATAAAACCGGGACATTATAGTTTGCGTTCGTAGTCTATGTCAAACATGGCAGGTGAGACAGCAAGCTCACACTACGTGGAGACACGTATCTCGATACATATTGCTACAATAGCGCTGATTCCGAACCACACAATTTTATTTAACAGCTCAAGGAATGCATGACGCGCTCTTATCTTACATTAAAACGTGTTGCATTTTATTAACTTGTTGAATAACAACTCGATAAATATGTAATACGATAAATAAGATGCATAATAATATTATTTGTATCGTTATTGTTCGAGTGTATTCTATGGAATTATTTAATCCTTGCCAGTTTGTTATGACCGCGAAAGTAGTTCTGTCACTTTGTTACGCCATCTTGAAACCGTAAGAATATTTTGTTTTTGATAAGGTTTAAAATCAATAAATAATTTGTACCGTAACTTCTTTTGAATTCCTATGAAATTTTTGCTCCCCCATTCCGTTCGATTTCATTACTTGTGATATAATAATTTCGGTAGTAAATAAGTTGTTTTACCTGACTCGTATGAAGATATTTAAAATGATACGATTTTATCAGTCACACTCACAGTGGTCGCACTTACCTCTCCTGTGGCTCTTTTCAGAGCAATTTTATTGTTGGTAAATTTATAGATAAACGACCGAACGGTTCTCAGAAACCGTCCACTAAATGGGCACTGTTGTGTAACGTCAATAGCTTAGTCAACAGAAGTTTGGTTGACAGGTCCATTTTATGACGAAATAATACCCAACTTGGGACAAAGGTTGGCTAAGAAATATTTATGTAATGTAAAGCCAATTGTGATAAAACTAAACGGCGACTGAAAGTTCATTTCGCAATATAAAAGTGAAACAATAAAAGCTGCAAACTGCGGCACAAACAATTTTGATATCCACAAAAAAATGGATTACTGTACAACGCCAAACTATATTTGTTAGATTTAGAACAATCGAAAATAAATGGTTGGGCGGACACGCCTCGTCGTTTGCACACCCGACCCCTTTTGGATGATCAGCGAATTTTTATCGCTGCCTTCCAAATTGGGAACTGATGCATTTGTTAACTTTATCTTGGCTTCCATAACTATTAAACTTGCATAGATAGGTATAAGCTGATATGATTATGTTACAGGCCTTTCAGGTATTAAACCTGCATTGCAAGCATGATTTTGCATTCCCTTCGTATATTTAGTATGTACTTAGGTTGTGTTACTTTTTTAAGATAAGTTCAAGTTCATCTGGTTATAAGAGCAATAAGTTTGAAAACGCAATTCTACCTCTAGCAAGCATGATCACTATAGTAGCTTATAGAAAACATAAGTACTTCTATAATTTGGTGAAGATTATTCGCTATTGATTAATATTTTGAATAGAAATCGATTATTTCCGTTAATCCTCAAGTTTTACGAAAGGGTATAAAATTCATGTCGTTTGTTTTAAAACTCGTGCGATCCGTCCATGATCAGTGTTTCTTTATATTTAGTATGCAAATCACTTTGGAAACTTTGGCTCATATTTTTTTAACTTCTGCATTTCTTTTGTATTATCCTAACAAAGTTATAGAACAAGAAGGACCGGGCTCATGACTTTTATTAGATTTATTTTAAATTAATTTGAATATTTTCTAAATCAATTTACTTTTATTTTTTTAGATCTAAAATGTGTATTAGTATTGATTGTGGCACTTAAAGCGCTTTCAAACTAGCGTATTTTTGTCGCGGGCTTTACTCGGCTTTTGATACGGTCTTTTTTTTCTCAAAAAAAACAATCTAAGTATCGATTCGAGTGATTCGACACCTGAAACCGCGTGTGTACGCGCGATACATTTTTGAGAGACTCGTTAAGACGTATAGACTTTATATTCGTTATCTGCTTATATGTTTATATGGTGTAGTAGTGATTGTTCCAACTAATGTTTTGAATGGGTTTAGTGATAAACCTGTACTTAATAGTCCATTAGGAGAAGACGCACTATAACGCCTATTAATCCAATTATCTAAATGATGCGTATTATGGCCAGCCTGCAAAGCGGTCAAGCGCACATATTGGTGGCACTTACGAAAAAACTGTGTATAAGAGTTACGTGTGAAATACTGCTAAAATTAGGTATAAATAGGAACTTATGTGGGCAAGGACGAACTATCATTGCATAGTTGTTGTACTACGTATCGAAATAAGAATCTACTTCAACACAGTTGTAACGAATTATATGAAAAGTTGATTACAATTTTGAAATTGTACCAAATGGTAGCAGAATTGTACCATCTGCCCCGTCTGGTCCAAATAAAATAATAACACCAATTTAAATGATGGATCCCAGTGAATGGTCTGCTAAATGTTCCGATTTCTATTAAATAGTAAAGAATTCTTTGTGTAACCTCAGAAATCCTTTTTACTGCGATAAAAAGGGTTTTATCGACGTTGGGTCAGCAAAGTGTATGTAAATGAGAACTCGCCGAGTTTCACGATAGAAATAAAGCAAAATTGACGTCTTGGGCAACGTCATTCATAACGTTTAGTGCGGCTACACAATGCCTTGTAGAAATATTGAGGAACTACACTACTTTTATCGCACAACAGTTTGTTAAGCGGCTCCTTTGGATATTACTGCTTTAATATAAACAAAGACTTCACTTGATAGACCCTAGAATTAAGTATTGAAAAGACATATTTACATTTAGTAATCATATTCTAGCTAAAGCAAACTTCTAACTTATATTGATTTCACCATTTCAGGTATAATTCAGGAGCTCTATTTTACAACATTACTACGAACTCCCCACGCTGTGCTGCAGTAGCTTTGAAATATTGCAAATAGTTCGTTCAGTGCATATACATATTTCGTACATAGACCTGTATGGTATTAAACGCAATGTTAGATCTACTAGGTTTCTATGTATAAAGTGAACTGTGGATGTATACAGCACAAATATAACGTTCTGATGGCAGGCGGCAGGTATCGATTTGTCGGAACATAGTGTATTTGTAAGCATTGGACGTATCGCGCGGAACGAGCCAATATCGCCAAAACAGCTGTTCCATCCAGCTAACTGTCGCTTTTGATTCTCCATATGTGACTCTAATTCATGAACGAGTATTTGATTTAGGAATAACTTGCCCTGGCCTTGTATGCGGGCTTGGCTTGCGGGCCTTAGTGGGAAAGTTACTCTGTTTGTTTTCATATCGCGCTTTCACTAAAAAACTACTGAACCGATTTAAGCGTTTGTTAGACAAACAGCTGAGAGTCGAAAAAAGAACATACGCTTCTCTTTACCCGGTTGCAGGATGTAGTTATGTCGGGACATGGTTGAATCCGCTCGGAATAGAACTTAGACAAATGATTATGAACTGTTTACATTATACATCTAAAACATTCGATAATAATAGATTCGCTACACAATAAATCTAAATCTGAAATACATACTTCAACATACGTAATAGTCATGCAAAAGCTTTTTTCCGACAAATAACCGAATATATATTGGAACAAATAGAAGGGAAACATCGGGCTAAGCAACTGTAATTTATATGAAGATTGTCGTGTGTCGAGACGCCCTACTTATTTGAAATGCTCGCGATTTACCTGTATCATACGGAAATCTCTTGAAGCAACAATAATTTCGTTTAATAAATGAAAAGTGGCGAAACATTGATATAAATAAAATCAGGAGCAAATGTGTCGGGCGCTAATCTCATCATAAATATAAAAACGCCCGGGAAAATACAACTTGTATTCGATTTGACTTTGAATTCATTCGAGTGCGAAGCGTAAGGGAACAACATATCTATAGCTTTGGTTCTTAAGCTCTGTGACGTCATCAAGATTTCCAATTTACTCCGAGTTATTCAAAAGGATAGGGGTTTTATCTTCCGTTCATCTTTCTGAGCTAACTTATCGCATTTTAGCGCAGAAGACAAATTGTCACTTTGACATTTTGAACTGCGGGGCCGTGTCAGGCTCGGGGTGGCCGGATTTAAGCCCGGCCGCTTACCGGCCGAGGGAAGCAGCTTCGGTTTCACCAGGGACTTTGTAATTTGGAAACTAATATTGACAGAGGTTTGATACTATGACAGACCATGATTTGCAAATAATGATAATAAGTGTGTTATTAGATTACGTGTTATTAGATTCTTGTTTTCGTAATCAGTGTTTATGTAGTTTTTTTCAATAACATTGGTGTTGATAATAATGTTTGTGGAATATAGACTGTAAATAAGTTTATACTTAGCTAGAATATAAAAGCTTGCCATTTTATTGTTCTCACAAGTTGCGATATGATGGAGAGAATCCTGCCCCTGTTCACGCATGCATTGTTTTTATTTAAATGTACGCTCGTGGAGTGACAAGCCTACCCGCGGGGTGCTCACATATAGATAATGTTGCTAACTTGTCTCGTAATTTACGGCTGACACTTCTACTTTCTGAGCCTCTTTATAAGCGTTCCGCGAGTTATCCTTAAGTAATTAGTTGTGTTAAGCAAAGTTATGTACGAAATTAATTGTTTAATTAAATGTGATATCATGCGTCGACACCTTCAGAAACATGACATATCAAGGAACTGTCATACATAGTAGGTCATAGGTGCTACGTTGTGAAAGCACATTGTATTGTTTTTCAATAACACGTCAATATTTGCATGATGAAGTAAGTTACGATTGTAAGTCACGCTCGTAAACTCATATAAAAGGAATGCTCTTTTATTCGGAATAAATTACCATGAAAATAAATGGCGGGGTCGTTCGTCGACGACATGACAATAATAGATAATGACCTAAGCGTGAACCTAACGTATTGAGACCTATTGTGAACTTAAAGGTATTTGACATTAGATTGCGTCCTATGTTCTATTTCTAATATTGAGTTCAGTGTCATTATTTCAATTTCTGATTGAAGGTATTGAAAATATGAAAGTAACTTTGACTGTACTGTCCAAATGTATGGTACGCAAATAAATCTAGAGCCTGAGAAAGTACAAAGGCATTTTTACACGGTTATAGCATGTGGTTAAAACTACAGGGAGTAGCGACTATTCATAAAAATGAAAGGTCAATAATGAAACATTGTAACCATAGAAACGGTTGTGGGCTTTAAGATAAACTGATATAAAAATATAGACTGGGCGCGAATAATAAGATTCAAGCTAAAGATGATAAAGCACCTGGCTATCTAGAATAGCATTACAAATAGCGGCACGTGGAAAATGATAGAGCGGTTTCTAGGAAATATCCTTCACTCCTTCATCTCACGATATACAAAAGAAAGTTGATTAAGGCACAAACCTAATACAGTGGGCGGAGATCGGACGGGCCGTCGTCGTTAAGCTAACGTCTCGGTTGCCTAGGCGGGTTCATGTGGAGTTATCAATCTATTAGTCGTAAGCCTTATTTGCCCCTTATTAGTGTTTTTATTTGCTACCTCTTTCCGAAGATAGTGACGACAGAATATTGGTGTAGGACCAAATTAAACTTTTCCGTAGCATGTCAAACTTTTCGAATATAAGTTTCTACCAAACTACATATACGGTTTATCAGGTAGTGTGACAACTGTTTGCACATCCGGAACATGCAGACAGACTGTCTGTCTTTCTTTATTTTACTGTGTTTGTATATTATAAAACCCCTAATTATACTAAGTACATAACAATTATACTAAGCTTGATACTCGTGTTATCTCCCTATTTCAGCAAATAACAGAATTTCATGTCATCTTTACTTTGCTTTCATGTTTTGAATAAAAACAACAAGAAAAAACTTAAATAAAACTGACCGTCCCATTTTATTGGAGTATTATTAAAACAAAACTAAAGAGGTCGGTTTCGTGAAACGCCAGCTGCCTCGCGTCAAACGAATATTTTGAGTGGCCGCCAAAGAAAATTCATTTCCTGCTGTTTCTTGTTCCGTAAAATCTTTGCAGTGCGAATTTAAGTGCAATTTCTATTCATTTATTTCATTAGTGAGGACGGCAACCCACGCAAATTAATATGCAGCTATTAACTGAGATTTCAGCATCCTAAATATAATTGGGTCGTCATAACAGTTCTCTTTATAATCGAGGATGGTTATTATATCGGAAAGTAATTGGAGACATAATTATTATTTTAATTGTCTGAATAAATGTTTGGCATCGTTAAAAGTATTACCTTTTATTGATCGTGTCGGGCTTAATGGGGCTCCTCATAACGTTATTTCTTTTGATGAGGTTTAATATTATTATTGGTAAAGCGGTATTTATGAATGAAAGGGATCGCATTTGAGAGCTATACAAAAGTGGCCAGCTATGTTTTCTGAGCCTTATCTAATTTGACGGCTCTTTAGTAAGAAAATAATTGCTGGGTGAGCCTGAGGTCACCAGTCCCCCATTAATAAAATACCGTGTCGTTATGAATGAAATATCAGCTGGCTGAGAAGACGGGGGAAGCGCAAACCTTGTCGTAGATTTCGTTCTTATTCCATTAATAAATAATCATTATCTGTTTCCTGCTCATTAGGTTAGCTATTATATTTCTTATCGTCATTTGTTTTATAATACGCCTGAACAAATATTGCGCAGAAATATTGATAAGCGATACAATCCATAAATAACTTCTGTTTCTCTTGTATTCCTTTTCATGTGATAAATATTTCTTGTTTTATTTTTATAACATGTGAAGTACAACATTCAGTTCACTTTGCTCATCTCAAGTTTTATTTATTTCTCTTTCTTCGACTGTAAATTAAACCATTTTACTTTATATTATTACTCATGAAAATAGTCCTTAGGTAAGTAATAAGGTAAGTAATCCATTTAGTAAATGCCAAAGCAGTAAGTTCTTAGTTAGTTTGTTGGTTTGGTTTGTATGTTTGCTTACAAGATATGGACGAGATTGTGGCAGACGTTACAATGAGAGTGAACACGAGACGAAATGGGACCGACGCTACACAATCTACATGTGGTTGTAGTAGACTTTACTCAACGTCCCCAAAGACACTGGTGTTTCAAGCTTGGAAATATCCGCAAATATGCAGAAGTGAATTTTGCATTTAAAGAGAAATAAAACTAGTAGAAAGCTTAGCAAATACACACGTTAGGGTGTCCCAAAAAAATCAAAAATATTTTTTTTTAACGCATACCCTCCTATTTTTTTCCTTTTGGTCCAAAACTATTATAAATAAAATTTTATGATGGTAGGACCACGGTAACCCGTGCCGACTTACATTTGTATGTATGTCATACTTGCTCTCTAAGACTAACGCGATCTAACTCGTCGATGTGCTTGTGATTTCTTGTTATTTAGTGATCAAATAATTGTTTTCAAACAGCCAACATGTCACTAGACTTACGCAGTTATAAAAAGGGTATATTTTCAATTAGGGTCCCTAAAGCATCAAATGACGGGCCCAAAACTTCTGTCTAACGGACAAGTTCTGGCAGTTTCATTGTACAACTAGCGACCCGCTCCGGCTTCGCACGGAATAACAGTATTTCTCCGCTATTTAATGTTTGTTATTATTCATGTAAACCTTCCTCTTTAATCACTCTATCTATTAGAGAAAACCGCATGAAAATCGGTTGCGTAGTTTTGAAGAATTAGGTAAACTTACAACGGGTGACGGGGACAGAAAAAGCGACTTTGTTGTATACTATGTACCTAGTGCTATTCGGGAAATTGATTTAATTGTGAATGAAAACGTAAATCTTACTATTCGCGTATTCCAACAAAATCTTTGCCTAATTGTGTGACGAAACTCGTCACCTTGTAGCAAGTTTGGAGGGACAAAAGACACAAGACGTTTTTAAGCAACGCCATCACGACTTTTTCAGCAACTTACATATGTAATTTGTTTGATTTTGATTAATAAGAATAAATCATCATGTCCCGAGCCTTTTCCCACTATGTTGGGGTCGGCTTCCAGTCTTGCCGGATTCAGCTGAGTACTAGAGTTTTACAAGGAGCGACTGCCTATCTGACTTCTCAACCCAGTTACCCAGCAACCCAATACCCTTTGATAAGACTAGTGTCAGACTTATTGGCTTCTGACTACCCGAAACGACTGTCCAAAATGTTGAATGACAGCCAGGAGAGCATTCGGCCTACAGTTAGCGCGAGTTACAGAAAGCACGCGCCTCAGAGGAGCAAAGAGGAAATAACTCTTGAAAAACGATTGGATGTATCGTTTTTCAGGGGTTATTTTGTCTTTGGTTATTTTTTTTTTTCAAAAGAAGATCTTAACGGTACGTTGTATGACAAAATCACCTCTAACTTCATTTCAGTAAAAAACGAGTTCTTTGATCGATCGCCTTAAAATAAATGACATGTTTTCTACATGAATGTGTCCTACCTTCTAGTCAAATAATGCTTCGTATCAAGAAGCCAAAGTTTCAGCACTGAGAGTTAGTGAACGATGTGGCCGAAAGATCGGTGAAGTTCATGCAAGACTTTTATTGATTAATCACAGTAGATGAGGAACAAAAACAATTATTGTTAGGTACCGTCCTAGAACATCGAATCCTGACTGTAAAAAAAAAACTACTTTAAAATGAAAATTTTAACAATGAAATTATTTTTCAATGTATATGAGAAGATAAAACATTATTTGGATGTATTCGAGGTTTATTTTTAGTAATAATAATTAAGATCTAAATTTCTCCATAGTAAGTCAGTACAAATATTCATGTGAAAACTTTGGCATTAAGTCGGCACGGGTTACCACTGTCTGATCGAGATAATATTTATTATAGGAGATAATGAGGTCAAAACGAAAAAAATTAGAGGGTATGCGTACTTTAATTCGAGAAAAAAAAATTCCCCCTTATGTCTTGGGACACCCTAACACACGTGTATAAAAATAAAAACTTGGCAATAACGCTTCTCGAAGTTGAGTGTCGCAACTATTAACGATACTGGGACGTGAACGACAAAGTTACTATGTATTTTGTGAGCAAAAATGTACACTTGCATGAATTTAATACGTTAGGGATGATAGAATATAGTTGCCCAGGTATTTGCAAGATACTTGGGGACGGTAGTTTTCGCTGATTTAATGAAAATAATAAAATTAACACGTGCCTCGTGCATATTAATTTAATAAAAAATATAGTAGATTGAACTTGTGCAGCTCTATAATTATTAATGGATATAGGTCATGATATTTCGACAACAAGATTTAATATTTAAAGGAGATAATTTTGTTTATTCGCTTTACTTACACGTGTTGCTTTTCATAATAAATATCAATTTGGGTAAAACGTTTATTTTAAGTGAGAGGCAATGCTCTTTACGAAATCAGTTTTAAAATTTAAGTGAAATTCAAAGTGGTTTCATGCGTAGCGTTCAATCAATTATCCGTATCGATTGACGATGAACGATATTTTCTAGAAAAATTAATCAAAAAATATTATAAGAACTTTTCTGGCACCCCGAGCTCTAAAATTACTCCACAAATGTTCCTTCAATTATCACTTTAGCGGTTAAAGTTTGTACCGCTTTCTGTAATTTCGGGTACAATTCAAAAATGTCTCGTATAGCCTGCCGTACCCTCATCAAAGCAAAATAAACCTAACTTATTTAACATATTTTCAGGTACAAAGGGAGCCCGTGATCTGCCCTCAGGGTAAGTTACATATTAACTATGTATAAGGTATATTTTTATTGTTTTAACAGCCGAGCTTCGTAAACATGCTTCTACGATCTTTCCGCGACAACCTTTATAAGTCACTGAAAGCTTTTTCTGATATTTTAAGAAACACTTTACTATATTTGTATAAGGTAAACTTAAGGTATCGCTATTAGAGCAATTCGTTTTATTTCGAGAAGGTTGCATATTGGCTCCAATTAATATAGTTACCAGCATTATAAGTAAAGAATGTTTTAAAGTTAAGTTTTTGTAAGAAAGTTTTTGAAGTCACAAAAATTAACAGATAAAATATTGGAACTTAAAACTGCTATCTTAACATTAGAAGTAGTTATCTGCAAAACTTACTACTATGATATGAATCAAGTAGGGCTGCAAAAGAAAATAGCAGACATTGGGCGAGATCGGAACGTTTACGTCTCATAGGCGTTTAATCTGTTCAATGTGCTATTACAGTCACGACTTCGGCCATTCTTTCTTAATTTATGTCCGGCCGTCGAACCGTCGCTCTCTCCCGCCGTACTTAAACCTCCTATTCCCTATCTACGTCTAGCCTCCGAGCCTACTAAGCTACGTGTAAAACATTACCAGAAATAATATCCCTTTCACATGTATTACTCTTTTGTCTACGAATCGTTTTTCCAATTATTTGCCATATTACATTTTGTATGTGGATATTATCTTCTACCGGTGTTTGAGCTCATTTTTGCCTAAAAAGTAATGCCTATAAAAATAAATTCGTTTCATATCTGTGGACTTTGGTTCGTTTTTCAAATAACTGTACGGATAATTCGAAGCACGTTCTCAACAAAAAAGTTCTGCTAAAGTACGAATATACATATTAACTAGAAATTTACGGAATCAGTATCTATTGAAGGTTATTTTTGGAGTCGCTCGGAATCAGGTGTTCCGTTGAAGCTTATGTGAAATTGTGTGAATCCTGGAAATACAAATATTTTGACGTATCAGCTACGACTGGTATTTTCACAGTAAATCAGGGACGTTGACAAGAATTTAGTGGAACATGGCTTGATTTTGTAACCAGATACTTTTTAATAAACATACTTTATCAGACATTAATCCCTAAAACGAGTTATTTTGAGATGTGAAACTGACGTATATTGATGTTGAATATATCGGTTGCCCATCAATCAAGTTGAGAAAAGCCACACACACCTCGCGCCACGATCATCAATATCTTCAGGTAAAGACATAACAATGTTCTACTTGAGCGGCTAGGCGGACTATTATCAGGAACAATTCCATAACTGACTGCCGTAAGAAGCGTTTCGTTCAAATGAAATCCCATTAAAACTTTTTCCATTAAACATTGTACTTTAGAAAAATGTCCTTGATCCCAACATTAAAGTTAATAATGGCACACGATTACAACTTAATTGCAAAATAACTTGAGACTGAAATCATGATAAGGAACTTTATGTTTGACTATTTACGATGGAACTTTGATTATTGATCTTTTGAAATTGAAATTAGACGGTTGTTGTGTAGCGAAGCTGTGCCTACTGTTTGCGAGGGGAAATGCTTTGTTTTTTATTTGTCCATCACACTCAAAGGCTTAAATGGTTCGTACAGCGTGCGCTTGTTTAACCCCTTTTTTGCATTCGACGTTTGTTAAACGCATTTATCGGAAATTCCCAACAGTATTTTCACAGTTCCTTCACGCTCCGGTAGCCGATATCTGTACATCATTTCGTTTTACCACTATGCAATAACAATTTCTACTCACCCGCGGAAGCCACGCGAGCTCACCTACTATATGAAAAAAGCCTGTCGTAAATATAGGAATCAACTTCAACGGAATTGATTGTTTCCCGATACCTAATATTCAGTGGGATTTATTTTGCATGCGACTATTGTGACCATTCCGAATACGTTTTATCAATTGACGGCTATCTGAATATTTTGTTTTGCAAAACATACCTTTCAAGCGAAGCGGTCAGGCACGAAACCTGTGTTGTTATGTAACAAAAATAGTTTCCTCGTAAAATTTTATGAAAAGTTCGTTGAATACGGGGCATTGTTTTCATAGAATTCATTTAAAATCCAACAACAATAATAATTCACACAGACAATGGTTGCTTGCATTCCCCGAAAAGGGTCTAAAAGTAGAAGCTTAATGAATTTTACATATAAATGTACTTTTATCTATGATGATTTAAAGGGAACACATACCTACTTTGCAAAAAGTTGTGGTGGATTAAGTGCTTAAGTTTATAAATAGAAAACGAATTAATTATGAAAAAGCGCAGAATGTATTCAGTACGTTGTGAACCGGCAGCCGTCGCCGCGCCGTCGTCGGCCAGGGTAAATTACTGAGTGGCTTTACAAATTATGCAAATGCATGATGTACATGTGCTCTCGTCATTAAAATCTGCCGCCCCGTTGACCCGACAGATGCTACTTTTTATTCTGTTAATAAACGTAAAAATGTAAAGAACAAAAACCTAACACGAACTGCGAACCCGCTGTAATTGAGTTCCCAATTTTTTATGTTCCCATTTCAATAGGGATTTATTTTGGGCAACAGTTCAAATGTAAGTTACGCAAACATTCATAATAAACTATTCAAATATGAGCTGTTTCCAGGGATGAATTGCTTTACTGGCTTAGTTCGCCGTCCTGTAATAGCAATTTGAATAAAGTAATAATTCCAATAGTGTTGTTGGTCGTCACTTGTAAATATATTTGGGATTGTTATTAAGGTAAAGCTTTGGGCTAACTTTCCATATAAAACTGTTTTGTTTAATCGAAATTGCGAGTAGCGGGTCGCCGGTTAGAACACGTACCGTTGTTTCGCTATGAAAGCTTGAAGAACTACTAACACAAACTTGTGCCTTTGCTCTATTAATTAACACCTCTGCAGTAACTCTGGCGCATCTACTGTTAACTTTTCTAGTTATAAAAGGCACAACTTTTTGGCCATTGTAGCGCTCATTAGAGTACTAAAGTATAACTGGCGTCAGTCAAAAGTTTGTACCATTCATGATGTAATTGAGTTACTGATAGTACTTAGTTTTAAATTAGTTACGAGATGAGTGGTATTTTTCGTTTTTAATTTTAACCTTGAGTCCTACATGCGGTTATGCTCATTTATGTAATTGAATTTTATTTCATTTTGGATTTGATGACGCACTGTACAAATTAGGAAGAAATTGTGAGATTCTTCCAAATTCGTTCGCAAAAAAATATGTATCTACGCGTCTTCTAGAGTCCACTGCTAGAAAAAGTACGCGCAAAAGGGTTGCAGCTTCTTGGAGATTTTAGAAATGTTTGCGCTCAATTTGTTACTGTTTGTTAGAGCGAGTAGA
Source organism: Helicoverpa armigera (assembly GCF_030705265.1). Lineage (NCBI taxonomy): Eukaryota > Metazoa > Arthropoda > Insecta > Lepidoptera > Noctuidae > Helicoverpa > Helicoverpa armigera. The sequence goes on along the minus strand of NC_087130.1, from coordinate 5,961,820 downwards.
ATAGAAGAAACTTTTGTATGCGAAACAGTGCCACACACCGCACCGGTGTAATCTCGCCTTAAGATATCATTCACAACCGAGTACCGTTGAGTCCTTACTTTTTTATATAATGTGACAATGTCAGGTCCAAGATAAAATGATTACCAGACACAACATCATTATTTGTAAATATATTATCTGTTACGTGAGTGAGCACAGTCGCACGTTATCATTGTATTTTGTTTGATATAACTACGTGAACAATGATTCTGTGTGATCTTTGTTGAATATTGATGATTTTACCTTTTCTTTTCTCGTGTGTGAAGAGAGTTATTTCTATGATGAAGGTATACATAAGTTATTAGGTAAAGATCACTAACTATTTTTTTGAAATGGCTAATAGCAGTAAATATTTTTTAATTGTGATAGAGAACGCAAAATTAAAACAAGTACTGCTTTTTGCAAACCTTTTTCTGTTTTGTGATGCCCGTTAAAAGCTCGTGTTGGTGTATTTATAGTCGATACAGATGGGCCCTGGAGATATTCCAGGTATTCGCCTTCCACGAACATCACTCTATTATCTCTCATATTTTCTGTTCTCGGAATATTCAGTGAGCGCCTCTTTGGGCGACAGCGACGAATACTAGGTCAAGGTATCTTCACTTTATTAAAACCTGGAAATTATACTACTTTATTAAATACTTCGCTGCTACTATTAAAAGTACCAAGTAATAAAAAGCCTTGGCACAATTTAAACTAGCCTTTTAATGCAGTATTCAGTACAAGGTATTTTTCTTATATTTATCAAGTTTTGAAAAGAGAACGCGATCATGCGTCGCATGTCACCGCTCCATATCAAATGACTGAACTAAGTTTATTTTGCGGTTTTGTTCAGAACAATAGTTTAGTTCAGCTGTGAAAATTGTATTCCGCAAAAACATTGGCAGTTCTGTGAAGCCTGTGCCTGAAATATATGGCTGGTTTTCAATAGTCGATTGTTTGGGGAAACAACAAATGCTAGCGAAAAGGTAAATTCATTTTGAAATGACTTTCATGTTCAGTTGTCAGTCACAACACCCAATTCTGATGTTATGTTGACATCTGAAAACACCAGTGATATGTATATTATTCATGTAACAGTAACTTTTAGATTAATTAAGAAAATTAAGATCATTAATTACATCCCAAAATAACATTTTGACCTGACCAAAATTGTAATACCTTTTCAAATGAAAATCGAATAATGAAATCGATTCAACTGCTAGATCTTGTAAGACAACATACAGACATCCAAATTGATCGAGAGCTAGATTTAAAGTGGCACATCGTCCATTGTGCATTATGATATCATAGTATCTGTGACCATTGAACCAAGTAATGGGGCTGGCAACGGGCATTCATAAACATAGTCAATGGCATACACAAGCGATTACGTGATAATAAAATATAGTAATGGAAGCGCTCCATTATCTTCTGCAATAAACTGAAGTTATGAAATTTAAAAAGAAATTAACTTGCCGCACGATCTGGTGCTTATTATCACATTTTATCGTCATGGGTCATGGTATGTTGTATTTTAGAATCTTCTATTATATTCAGTAAAAGTTAGGTTATGAAGTGGCTGTTTTGATCGTCATGTATCATATATACCTCTACACTGTCATTGTGCATGGATTACGGTCGCACATCAATTAACACCCAACTAAACCAGGTTTAAATTATAACGCATTTACCGTAAGCCCCATTAATAGTTGAATGATTAATGTTCTTCGAGTATTTTCTGGAACATAGTGGTATTGGTTTAGTGTTGAAGTGTTTGGCGGAGCGTATACACAGCTAATGGCAGCCCTAGGCAGGCGCAGGGGAGCACGGATATCGGTCACGCAACTCGGTCATGGCCGTGCCTTCCTTTTAGCATCCGTTCACATTATAAATATTCCCTCGCCTACTGACCGACGCGTGACGTCACTCACGCTGCAACGCTGCACTCGCTATGTTACATCCATCACTTTTATAACTTAGTTAACGTTGGCTGGAATTTGTAAGTTGTGCCAAGTTCGCCGGCTATTCGTGGTGCATTTTTAACAAAACTGCAACACTGTTCAAACATTCTACGAACTACATAAAACTTCGTTTATTTTGTCGGGAAAGAAAATGTTCTATTACTTTTTATTATTATTAGATAAAAAGCTGCCGTTTTCACGTCACGACATCAATTTAAAGATACCATTTGTCATAGTCACGTTTGTGGCGTTTGCCTGAACAATCTTTTCTTTTGTGTTGCAGACCTATAATTTTTTGCTAGCACGTAGATAGAGGAATAAAGAATCGATTCCTAACTGGTGCGCGTTCAACGTTCACATACCTTTTATGATGACCTAAGTATTGATTGATATGCAAATGACAAAGGGTCGTACCGCGCCTGTTCCGTACTAGTGAGAAGCTTACTTAAAAGTCGATATGGTTAATCGCGTGAAAATGTTATGGGTAACATCTTACACATTGTTTAACTCTATGGATTTCCAAGTAACAAGACATAGTTGATATTTCCCTTCCAAATATTTTCAAAAGCGCAACCCTAATCCCATTTATGGGCGACCCGATATGCGGTTGACCTCAAAGCTTTTAGCATCCTTAGTGTTTTGTGCCTACGACATTTCGATTTGGCGGAGGTCAATGTCAGATACCGAATAATTAAGAATAATGTTATCTGTTAAATTAAATAAAGAAACCGATGTTAAATATTCAGTGGAAAGTTGGCTAAATGTAGGGGCTTTGAGCGGGCGCCATTACCGGCTCGCCATTTGGCGGTAGACTTGATACTTCTTGCGAGTCATCTTTTATTTAAAGAGTGTTTCATTTCACTGTCCCTCGTCCACTCGGGCTAATGACAACAAGTATCTTTGCAGAGGAGAGTGTTGGTTTTGCCAAAGATTAAAGCTCTGGTTTCTGCATTTACGTATATAGGGTTTTTTAATTAGTAGGTACTTAATTATATCCTTTTTTAGTTGCCAGAGCTTGTAAGTATGCATAGAGAGATGTTAAATATCAGTGATCATATTTCATTTTCAGATACAATTTCAACTTTGTATCTACGTGCGACATTTTGTTTACGGTTCCTGTAACGATAATTTGCGAGAATTCGTCGGGCATAATTTTCGGGTATTTCGTATTCGGTGACCGGAGAAATCCTGGCTTACTGAAGCTAAAGAGGTAAAATACCTCTTTATCACTTGCGTATGTTGCATATACTACAAGTGTACATCGGCAAATGTAGGATAAAAATGTATTGTGATAATTTATAACAGGTACACTATTTTGAATGTTTGCAGTAGACATAAGAATTTAATAGGGTTTAAGAATTGTTTTGTGCTTTCTGTGCTGTTAGTTGTTAGTAAGTACATACATGATGAACTATGCTATTTATCGGTCATTGAAGGGGTTAAAAATTAAGTACCTACATCCGGATTTTCATCCGTCCTTATACCCTAAGTTCTATAAATACAGTACCCTTGTGTATTTTAATTTTTCATACAGGCAAAATCGATTAATAACGTTCAACGTTCACTCAGTTATTTATAGTTGTCTATTCCAGGATATCCATTTATAGATTTGCCTGAAATTGAATTTTAATTAGGTTTTGGAAAAGCGACAGAAATAGCATTTGTTTATTTATAATAAATGATTCTAATTAATGAATTAATTTCGCAATAGGTACTTTGATTTATTTCTACAACTTATTGAATTTATTGTTAAGTGTCTAATTTTATATTAATATTCTGGCTGTCATTTACAGAAATACTAATAGGTAAATACGGCATGGTTAAATTTGAATGCATTGTGGTCGTGAATTCAATTTGGATTTGCGGTCGGACCACGCCCCGTCCGTACAGACGAATATATTTCTAGGATTTTAGACAGCTCTTATTGCACTCTGCGAAACTATTATTTAGTTTGGTTAGTATACCATTCACATACTTTAATATAGAGCAAAACCATGTTTTTAATTTAGATTTAGGTCAGGGGTTATATCATCTTTCGAAGGCAATGACAATAATCATAAACTCTCTAAAACAAGAAACTTAATTCGATAAACGTATGTACGTCATAAACAGTCTGATGAATTTTACTTGAGTTGAAGTATGCCTATAAAGATAGACACCTTCTCTGTACCTCCACTACCAATTTTCATCTCTATATTTCGAATATATGACAAAATGAGGTACGTTTTATATATTTTCCTGTTTCTATGTATCTATAGTTATGTCCCGTTATTCTTATAACATTTTCACCGTAGGTTCTTGTCTCTATATATTTTTTCTGACAACAGATAGCTAAAAAGTAGTATGCAAGATGGCAGGCTACCATCTACTCGTTCATCTCGCACAAGTAACGAGTTCCTGGTTTTACGACTCTGCCGTCACAGGTGCATGATTCTCCTTTATATACGGGTTACTAGACTATTTTATTGTGACGTAAACACCTGATGTTTTCTCATCTTTACTAGAACACCTTCTGATGTATCGAACCTATTTTAATTTATAGACATTGCGAACCAATATGAACGTAAGTTCTCATCGACTTATAACCTAGATACGAGCATTGTGAATATATAATGTTGTAGTACTGGGAAGTAACAAACGAGGCCTCGTTTAATATGTGTTCGTAAATAATGCAGCTTCCGCGAAGATGTTCTTTACACATATTCAACATTATTGATTTTCAGCGGCGCATACCGCGCTCCAAGCACATTGTTCCTCTACCCTTTTATCATAGACAAATTAATGTTTGTACAGACATTTTGTCCGAGAGAAAAATCGAGGGATCTTGAATACTGTGGGCGGAGTTGGAGCTTGTTTTATTACAATCATTTTGTATGTATCGTTGTTTCCTTTATTCAGACTGGCTCAATTTATTCGTTCAAAATGAATTGTAAGCTTCCATTCTTCGTTTTGTTGTCTTGTTAAATCTCGTCGTTCGGTTAGCAGTCGCAGTTACTGACAATATTTTTATTGATATCAAATTACGAATCACCGTGAAATTCACCTCACCATAATAAATGGACTGGAAAGGATTTCACATAAATCCCTATATTAATCCCCCTTCATACCTGTAAGGGTCTCTGGTTGAAAAACCAATTACAATTCTTTTAGGTATTTTACACGTGCGAGTAATAACGTTTAATAAAAAATATGTCATCCCTTTTCACCCATATATAGTTCGTATTTCAGAAAATCCCTTACGTCATGAAAAGTGATCGTTTCCTAAAGTTTATTTTTGTAGGGCCGGGACATACCATCCATTATTAAGGCACTTCGTTTACTGGCATTTTCGTGCAATAATATAGATTACAAAGTTAAGGGATGGTGAAGCGTTGTATGCAAGAGCAGATTAGTACCAATATATCATCACTAAGGCTTTTGTTCTGGTGTAAACAGGAATATTTAATGACGCATTAGTGGCTAACCGCATGATTGATTTTGCCCGAACAACTGTTGTTCGTGTGTGAACAATGAATACGTATGAACGGTAATGGTGTGACTAAATTATTTGGGCGTTGTCACACAATAGGAGCGCGCACTGCGAGCGATTCAATCGACGTTTAGTTAATTATACGCCTCAAATAGCCTGAGTTTAATCATTAAATATTTGCCATACAAGAAAATTACCTATTAAAGTTCTAGTTAATTTGAATTTGACAGGTAGATAAACCAAGACTCGTTGTTTTATACCTATAGACGTTAATATATTTGAATTTATTGTCAAAGTGGGATTCCACTTCAGATTTCCCTCTCTTTGTTTTAAAGGCAATGAATTAAGTTCATGGGATTATATGGCATATAGGATTTGCTTTGCTCAACCATTAACGTTGACATAGACATTCGCGGTATAAAAATATTACCATATTTCTACCACTTAATTTCCCCACCGCATTTCAATTCTTATAGAATACATATAATTACATTTTTCATTAAAAATATTCAAGTTTAAATCATATTTCGATACACAAAGACGCGATCGCTCATACAGCTGCTGTAATTGCAATGTTGAATTGGCATGTGTCCCCATTCCTTTGAGATATAAGGAAATGTGTAGCTATATCATACACGCTACGTCTTACTCGCATTCTTCTTTACTTCTGTACAGTCTCATTGATCTCGATTAAACGCTCGCCTTTGTGTTACCGTACGTCATGGAACACCCTGTTCAGGTGGAAATCGTTCATTATGCACACACACACACACACACACATACACGGCGTACCCGCAGAGTGTTCCGCACTAGGTCATAATAAGCCTTCTTGCGGGAATACGGTTATAATCACTCCGCTTACCGACACAAATGATGTTATTCCTTACCCTGGTGTTCCGTACCATCGCTCTCTTTAACGACACCCACAACGAAAATGCACGTTCAAAATTAGAAAATAAATTGCTTCAGCCTTGTTTTTTTTTCTGCAGAATTTTTAACTGCTTTAAGAGTAGCACTGGGCAGCGCTGTGCACTCATAAAGTGGCAGAATATTCTTGGAGACTCAACGTTCTCTCAATTATTGCTTAGAGTAAAAAGTGTGAATGTAGTAACGCTTTCAGCCTGCATTTGCAAATCGTTTTCTGTGTCCTGATTTTATTCGATAACTTTTTTTATCTACTATCACACACATAAGCGTATTTACACACTCATAAGTCAGGAACTGTAAATCCTGTGGATATAAATGTTAATCTGTTATAGCTGATCATTGAATTCGTACGTGATAAAACACTCCGTTTTGACAGAGCGGGCCGTGATCGTTTTTGTTTTGACGATTCGCCTTTTTCACTAATTCTATTAAATCCCGTTCGAATTTTGAATATGAAATTCGTTTGCGTCGAGTGTGTTTAAAAGCACAAATCGTAGTTCAATAACATCCATTTGTTAACATAATTGAATATTAAACCTCAAATATGTTTTGTTATTTCGAAACCACTAATATGTACTCAGAGCTTACCGCTACATAACATGAAAAGCTTCCCAAATAGAATTACGATTATTACGCGGCTACACAACGTATAAAGAGTATATTTTTGGGATACATTACTAAGTTATGACGCATGTTTTCCTTTGGTCTAAGTTTTTGCAAGGAGTATTTATTTTTGGTAGAGGACTATGCCTGGGGTTGGATTTATGGGGAATTGTTGGTGGCGACATCATTTATGAACTAGGTTCATGCTCATGACAAAGGATATCAAGGGGTCCTAACTTTACTTTTTTTTCTTATATGAGTACTTCTGCACTTACTAAAGCTGAGAGTTTGTTATCTTGTTTGAACGCGCTAAAGTCTTTAAAAAAATATCTCAGTGTAAGATAGGTCATTTATTGAGAGATGCTATAGAAAGTATTTGGGAAAAGGCTACGCAAATGCTATAAGCTACTTTTTATACGACTTTGCGAAGTAAATCCCACGGGACGCACTAGCTAGTAGCCAGTTTTAATATAAAACTATGAGTGACTCTAAAATAAACGCCCATGTATTATCATGAAATAGTAATGTTCGTCGTAGCACGTTGGATATGGCTCATTGTGCTACGAACGTCGTAGCTCCGTAGACTTGTAGCACACTCGTAGCGCTGGCGTAGCACCTGGCGCACTTACCGCAGATTACCGACCGTTTCCCCTTCTTAGCATAAAAAGTGGCATTTAGATCGTCTTTGCACGTTACGTCGTGAATTCTCTTACCGTGTTTACAATGCCATAGAAAAAAATGAGGATAGTTTTAAAATTGAGATTGGAATTTATAAAGAAATCGTCGTGAATATTCCGTGGTAAAGATTTGTCGATACAAGTTGTCGGGTGTATCCCGTGTCTCCGGACAAATATTTTCCTATGTAACCGCTCCGAAGGCTAATATCGTTTACTTGCCGTCGTATTGAAGGAACTCGAGTCAACTTAATTACGAGCTTTCTTTGAGGGCCTCTGCGCGGTGCACAAACATTGAAAATGTGAAAAACAATATTGTATCGCGGGATTAACCGAATCAGTGTATCGAGATTGGTGGAAATCCGAAACTTTGACCTTCAACGTTTTGTTATCGAAGATTTTCTGTGGGAGGTAATGATACCGTCGCATTTAATTTGGCTGAAGGGATCGTTTTAATTTAGAGGTATCTATTACAATGAGAGATAGCGGATAACGATCATCGCTGTTACCTTCTGTGATAATAATAATCTCAGATGTTCCAAATATTCGAACTTTTAGCTATATATATATATAAACTTGTACTTGTAGAAATAGGGATAATATTATTTGCTCTGTCTAAGTATTTCTTAGTCTTCTATGTTGACAAATTGTGGGAAGCCGAGTAACAAAACATAACGCTGTTGTCGGCCACAAGCAACGAATTGTGTCTCCAATAATGAGAGTAGGCCTTTATCCTCCCTCGGGACAGCCAGCGCCAGTCACCGCCAATGTTCTAATTATTTACTGAGCTTTATTGTACTTCAGCCGTGTCAGATATTAAATGAACAACAAAACATCTCACAAATAATTTGATCTAGGTAATAGCTCCACTCACTCCATTAGTATAATATCTACACATCTACATTCTTAATTACTCCGCACTCCACATTCCAAAGCCTTGATTAAAATCTAGAGGCTTAACTAAGGCGTAAGCCTTTTGTGTACCTTCATATGTTACAATAATGGGTACATATTCAAAACGGAATGTGGGTAAGAAACAGGGGATGATGAAATCAGAGTGTTTGGCGGACTGTTGGTCAGGGAGGGGCGCACGCGGCGGTAACGATCTACCTGCCCCCGCGCGCCGCCGCTCTCGCCCGCCACCCACCTTCCATATTCGTCTTACATTTTATTATCTACCTACATTCAAAGCTAGCGTCCCGCTCACAGTACACTGTTAAAGGTTCCTATCTCCCAATTTCTTTACACATAAAATTCCCGAATAAGAATCGGGCAATATAATCTTATGGAAGTGGAATTTCAATTCTGTCTTCTATTTATGTGTGCGACAGTTTATTTTTAGCAGACACGAGGAACATTGGCTCCTTGTTCCACTTGCTCGCAAACTTGTCCGTTTTCGTAAATATTTAGTTTTTCTTCTTTTTCTATGCCCCAAACCTTGTAGACGTGGCGACAGCTTTGATGTCAAATCCGCTTATGTACAAGGATGGGCAAATGAAACGATGTCACAACCCTCGGCGTTATCAATCATACTCTAATAATATCCTCAAAATACTGTGAAAGAGATTTTTGTCATCTCATAAGAATGTGTTACGTTTCTAAAAGCCTTTGTATTTTTTTGTATAGGTTTATATCTTCTCATTAAATTAATAAAATGTTCTGAAGAAGATTTGTTAAGGAGTTTACGAACAATTTATTTTAGCAATATCCTAACAATTGGGTCCATCGGGCGATATGTTATCGTGCGCTGGGGTCGCCTTCCGAATCTCTAATGAACTGTGAGTAACCGATCCGTGAGCCGGAGCCACCAGATGCCTACACAAATAGTGCGTACTTCAGAGCCTAACTAACAATAGCTTCGACTTCATTTATAACTTTATAACAAACATTTAGTTCGCTTTTATCACGGCCCCCGTTCCTGTTAATTCAGTTTGTGTTCGGAACTGGGCTTGGCAAATCTTTGACTTTATTCAATTTGTGAGATTTTGTCTGGAATATTTGAAAGCATTAAATGCTTATCGCGGCATTTGATAAATGTTACATAAAACGTGCTTTCACATACGAGGAGCGTCACTGGCGTCTCTGACATAAATGATAAGCACTGAAAGCATGTCGCCTTTTCAAATTCAGGGATGACGTTGATAATCAAAATAAGGTCATCTTTTTTATAACAAAATTTTGCCCAAAATTAAGTGAAGGATTCCCCCAAATTCATCTCCATTTAGCGACTTCATCAGTTGATACTGATAAATCACGTTTTATCCTGAAAATATATTTTAAGTGCTTAATAATTTTTCAAATTCTAAAGATAAGAACAAAGTTTATGTTGAAAGAAACGATTTTTGTTCGAAGTCATATCACGTAGCGCATACAAAAATCGAGCTGATGTTCGCGGACAGCAAACATTAATCTATCTTGTGGAGAGAGTCAGTGTTTGTTCTATATTCAAATTATACGAGCAGGTGCATGCAGTGTGATTCCATTCTGTGGCGCCGTGCCGCGAGCTCTTACTACACCCTACCTACCAACAATAAAAATATCAACTTTGTAATTTATTAAAAGCCGCAAAGCAATTATTTTTTTATACTGAACCTGCGCTTTTTAAGTGAGAGCCAAAGGGGTAAAAATATGGTGGATATGAAATAAAATAATGTTGGGGATTAAAATACTGGCGTTCCATAATTTTGAGAATATCCATGTTCAGTTTTTAGAACCACTTACATATTGTATATTTTTGTATTTCAATAAATGGCAATGATATTTTCGTGTTGTGTAAATTACATGCAATAAAAATTTAGAAATATATAAATGACTTTGAAGGGTAGCTATTTGTAAACGTATGCGGTCGTGCCGTCAGATTAATTGGTAGATAAAGCTGGTATGCCACCAGAAAATTGTGTACCGCGAAATTATTTAGTGAAGATAGAGTGTCACCTGAGTGCCAGCTACTTACCTTCGAGTGATTAATGGTGTAGTGACGTGCCGTTCACCCCGACGCACGCCGAGCTTTATTACAAACGTCTAGTGGAATTTTTAGACCGGGATTAATCAAGTTTTTTTAGAACAAGGCTGTTTTTAGTATAACAGGAAAATATGAAAATATTTTTTCAGTGCTCAACAATAAATATCGTCAAAAAGTCGGGGTCCAAGAAGGCCGGTCCGCAGTTACTCAACTGGTAAAATCTAGAATCATAATTTAAATGAGATTGTGTTTTCTGTGGAGCGTTGCACACAACTCAATCGGTGACAAGCGGAGCCGAGGCGGGCGACGTAGGCCTCCGCCACAAATTTCCCAGCTCCATCCCTTAGCCTCCAACTTTGCGGTAAAATTTACGACAATCTTCCTTTTTCTATATTTCATTAAAAGTTCCTAAGTCTCAGGATTATACTTCTCGTTCTTTGAATAATACTTGTCGTAAATTTCAATATTAAAAATGAATCGTATTACTTTTGGCTGCAGTAATTGTTCTCTAATGCTTTAGAACAATATTAAAAGTGTCGACCGTCGTTTAATTAAGTCCGACAAGTGGCCCGCGAACTGTTGCGTTGCGATCAATGATTTCTTCTTTAATTTTTGATTAGGTATTGTAATTAAATGTCGCTTGCAGAAACTTTTAACTTTTTAATTATAAAAGCTATTTGCACAAGTGACAAAACATAAAACAAATAAAAGTTATATCGTTATGTCCAACAAAAGCGGGTCAATTTCATATCTGTAAATGTGTCCCTCGCGATAGACGCTGACAAATCTGAATTTCAAATGTTATTTTACGACAAGATAATGGTGAGTCGTTCAAAAAATATCGGCTTTTGGAACGCATATCCCTTAACGGATTGGAGGTTTCGCGGATATTATACAAAAAAACAAGGTAATAATAAGTGAAGGTTTCGATTTGGTGGTGGTAATGTCGCCCTGGGAATACCCGCCCATAAAGTGGGTTGTGGCGCCAAACCTCCGAACTTACGAGCCCTAACCCTCTGAATGCTGTTAAAATTTAACAAGTCCCTAAAATCCAGTTTATTGCACGCACTTTATCCAATTTATTCACATTTTATTTTGAATTTACCAACGCTTTTAACAAGTACTTGGTCCATCTAACATTTCCACATTTATTTCGTAATTAATGGAATAGCCATTACAAAGTATTCCACGTACGCTCAATATTAAATTCTCTTAGTAGTCGATTTGTGTTCTTCTGGGACGCTACATAAGTGCTGTTGATAATATCCGAGGCGTAATAGCATTTTAATTGAGTGTTATTTGTTTATTGTTTGCCAAATAAGAAATATGTGGAGAATTTATTAAAAACAAAGAGTAGAATAAATATTAAGTGAATAAAAATGACGTTATTTAAATAAATAAGTGAAGGAAAAAGTAGGGTAAAGAACTTTTGTAGAAGAAGCAAGAATATATTGATGAGTAGTCCTTCACAAGTCTTCAAAGTTTTAAATATTCATTGGACTTGTTGAAGGTAACGAAAGAATTAATTAATCAATAAAAAATTAATAAGATCCTTTATAATTGGGGGAGCCAATCCAATAAATGGAGGAAATATTTTTTAAGTTTTTAATTGCCATTTGGAGTGCCGGCTTGGCGTTACGGGTAGGTCAAGTTCAGAAAAAATTAAATCAAGATTTTTGAGGTTAATTATTTCTCACTGAAGGGGACGAGCGGAGAAACGACAGATTGTATGAAGGACTATATGCCTGAATGACGTTACTTGTAGCGGATGGACGATGCCACTCGTGAGATGACGTCAGACAAAGAAGTATGAAAGAAGAAGACATGGCGCACCGACTCCTAATAAAATGGTGTTAAGAGCAGCAGGATTCTGGTCTGATGTTTTGTATTACAAACAACGTACACAACAGTGGACCTAGGACTGCTATCATTAGGTATATCATTTGAAACTGCTATCTTTTATTTTTATTTGAAAGCTCCATAGCTTGTAGTCTGCATACTGAGTAGCGATTCGTCACTGCAATAACGTAATTGTTTGTGTCGAGTAAACAACGAGTATTTGTTTATCATTCCCTTTCCAAACACTTTAAAACCAGCTATAAAAGTGAAGCAGACATTTGCGTGCCACTTCATACTGTTTAGTACATAAATAATATAATAATGGTTGGTCCGACGGCCGCGTGGGTTGCTGCCTACATATAATAATTGTAGCGGGACCATGCCGAGGAGCCTGCTTAATTGATGCTCATCCTGTATTCAATGGTACGGAGCCACAAGTGAATGTATTTAAATAAACTAAATCCTGCTTTCAGGCGGATCTTTTATGAATATTTTAGCTCGTGGAAATTACTTCCTTTTTATATAATGTTACGCCTGAGTTTGCTGACCGGATGAGTGCTGTAAGCTTTTAAATACTTACAGCCGGAGTTTTGTCTCTTATCCTCTCCTAATTGCAAGCCAATTAGTGAAAGCCTTGTCATTAGAGTCCATTTCTGCCTGCAATATTAAAAATACGGAAAGAATTTATATTGAAAGAGTACCTAATTGAGTTCATTAACTTAAAAATACTGTAATGAACGCAGTAAAGAAATTGAAGGCAAAATGTTTTCCATTTTATGTTTGTGTCACAATCAGAAACCATAGATAATATTGACTTCAATACATAAATGGCGAGTCGTCGGCTTTCTACTGTTGACATATACTCCCGGTATACACACAGTGCCCTCATTCGTGTGTTTTGAATTTGATCAATACATGGACGTCGTCGCCGACCGCATCAATTTAGCTTTAATGCGATTATTCGGACAGTACAGTGACCAGCCTAATGGATATTGATGTAGGTACGTACCGGTCAGGTGTTATACTCATATTGTAACACACTCCTAAAATATTCTAGTGCTCAACTAATAAAGCCCCGAAATCAAACATTCAGTTTTACAAACATTTCCATAACTTTGTTTACGGTGTTATAAATTCGAATGAACGACGGTTTAACGCTGTTTGACGAAGTGAGGGTGCACTTTGTAAAAGGAAATTTATTTAACTGCACGACATTTCTTGGAAATCAATTACGTTTCAGAATGTTAGATGTCTTGGTACAGTTCAACCGAGTTTATGCAAACCGTGACTTAGACAATTAAGGTTGCTTATTCCATTTTAAAACTGTCTTGTGTTTGAAATTAGTTCCACGTCCGCGAGTACAAACGAAAAGTAATTTCAGTTAATGATTTGACAGTTTTACGGTGTTTCCGGCTTGTAATAGGGCTCCGCGTGTGTGCCTGCGCTTTATTGGCGCGATTAGGGGCCGCTTTTATTACGAATAGCCCTTTAAGCAATTAACCTAAAGCCTCCCTTATCTACGTATAAGTGCGCGCTCACATTCAGACTACGGACTAAATGGGAAATTTGTAATTAGTGAAATGAGTTAATCGATAGCGTAAAAGTGAAAATTGCAAATGTTGAACGTTTGCGCTGGTTCTACATAAATTGTTACAAGCCGTGACAGCCTTTGATGAATATTGTCATTCTGCGAGCGTGCTATAATAAACAAACGTGAAATAATTATCGCTCCGGGTGTTATGAGCACAGGTAAACAAGAGGCCGCCTGACTATCACTCGGTACTCTAATTCTGTATTAATTTTACAAATGTTGCTGTTCTCGTGTATTTATCTACAGACATGCATTAAACATTTGACAAGTGACGTCAGAAGACGTATGTAGCGCATAAGTTAGAGGGAGAATGTAAGTCAACATAGTCAAAGTTTAGAGGGATGTGTGGGAAGCGGCTTACTCAATGCTGATCTGTTATAACTACCAGGAAATCATTGTTTATTTTGTGTAACTCAAACATTGGAACAGCCAAGCTGGTAAGATTGTTTTAAAGACTAACTTTTGGATTCAGGATTCCTGATGTAAGAGGTTACAGAAGGAATATCTACCGTGTTTGTTATATTTTGGAACAGTTAAAAAGCAAGAGCTTGTTGAGATATCTTTTGCCGTCCAGTAATTACTCGGAGGGTCATCAACTCGGGATATTATTGTGTCTCGTCACTGACGCGCTCTCAGCTGAGACCAAACATGGACTTATGTAGTTTAGTTAATGCTGCTGTCCTTGTTAGGATAAATGATTATAGCCAGACGCTAGTAATTTAATCTTGACCTTGACCTCAAGCAAACGCTGGATGAACTCGTGATTGAACCAAAGCATTTGAATAATAAATGTTAGCTGCGTCGGCAGCTCGCTTCGGTACAATTAATAATTTTGCGCGCTTGCATATTTAATTATCATCATTACGGTTTCATTCGCTTTACCGTCTGGTAATTACAACGTTGATTAACAACTGAAATAATCGATATTTGCACGCTTTTGAGGGTATTCGATTCCCAGAGGCAATACGTATCTACTTACACGTGCCGCTCAGTTCCTGAAAATGAGGACTAATGGAATAATGTCAAACGGATGAGCAGCCATACATATTGATTGTGTGGCCGTTGTACACTATTATGTGACTATTAGTGATTAACACCTGCTACAAGCCTAAGCTGTACACGGTGAGGTCAGCTTATGGATGGTTCACCGAATACAGAAACCATTTTGGAGTCTACTTTAACCGGTGGCTTTTGCCAAAAAGGGAACGGCCGTCCGTCCATTTGGAATATGAAAGTCAGTGAATATAGGAAGTATCCTAGCGCAGCTCGATTTTTGTGCATTCCTGTGTAGTTAGCGTTTCTATCTGAGTTTGATTTGACATGATCGAAATTAGGTCAGAGAACTGTTATGGAACCATTTCACTAATTGCAATGATATTGACGCAATAGGCGTTAATTACACTGTTTGATCTTTCGATCGATAACTTAAATAAAGTAGAGCAAAACCTAGATAAGTTTGAGCTCAGTAAGTTTACTTAGTTTGTGTACATAGGTTTTAGAAACACTAGTAGGTATATATTATCACGCTTATCGTTCGTAATGGGTCAAGTTTCAATTAGAGCTAAAGGACTAATTGAAGCCAACTTTGGAATGGAATAGGATAGAAGTTGTAGGAACTCATTTGTATCAGAATGCTTAAACATGTTATTTTACCTTTAAATCGGTACATTTTATTAAGTATACCTAGGTAAGGTATGGGTTAGCAGCAGCTCTCGACGTAATTTTAATTAACTTCTTAAGATACGTATATCGAAGAATACCCCAAGTTCTATTTAAATACATTTACGCGTGTAAAACTAGTACATTTTACCCGTAAAAAAGTAGTTAGATAGCTTAGGAAACTTGTACAATGTCTAACATGACTGCCAACAGACCACAATTAAAATGGCTGACCTCCAAGTTTGTAATGGTTTTCAAATTCAGGCTCTTTTATCAGTACTTGCCCTGGCATAGGGCCATTGCATCGTGTCTTCAAACCATAGTAAATCCAATAATAAAACATTCCTAAATATATTGTAAAATAATGTATTAACAATGTTTTATTTCTAATAAAATCTGTAACAAAGGTACAATAAACATCTCGTGGAGTCCAATATCATTGAGATTGTTTCTGCTTCAAAGGGCGACTTAATTCATTTGATTTATCAATTTTCATAGTTTCAATTTGCCAGGCGCCTTTAAAATTGGTTTTGTGCCTTCAATTTATATTTAAAATATCTCTGGAAAAGGTCACTTAAATGTTATTATTATTTATGGTGATTTATTTAATTTGCGCTGATATTGAATTACTATGATGTCGACGTTGACATTTAAGACTACCTCACTACTTCATCTGTGTTCTCGATTTTCTGGATCCGGGTAATCTTATGAGGCTGCTAGCTGTCTATGTATAAAGAGATACATGTAGATGTGTAAGACGGTAAATAACGTTCGCTGTATATGGCAAGTACTAAGTGGAGCAGAAGAGCGTATAATCTGCAGCGGAAACGACGTCTTTGTTACAGTAAAGCCGAGTCTTAAAGATTATGCTGAATTTCTAGCGATAAACCGACGCAAGTATCACTCACTGCGCTCCACCTTAAAGATCTTACCTACAAACTTCCATTTCACTGGATAAGGAAAAAGGTTCTTTTCTCTAATATCTTAATATAATATTAAGAAAGCGTATAAATTAGTACCGCTTCATTCAGCCTTTGTGCTTAATATTACATGGAACTTAACTTGGCTGCAGGAAAGAGTCCATCATTTATGTTAATGGAAACTCGACCAGTGACCGCTCTTCCATATCTTTTATTTTATGCTTAATGCTTTTCCACCAAAAGAGGCCCTATAACTGTTGTCTTATTGACACCTTATTTTTAATTGCGTTTAAACGAGGTATATTTGGCGGTGCCATATATCATGTCAAAAGCTTTTACCGTTTATTTATAGTCACGTCACGAAACGCGGTCGAGGCCGTAAGCTATGCAGTGTATAAAACAATGCTACGATTCGCTGGCCCACAGACATTCCACACAACTGAGAAAATTCACTTTTTTCAGTTCATTTCTTTTGTATTGCGATATTGTGCAACTAATATCGTCCCTTCACTACAGAACGTAGAAACAGTGACTTATTGAACACGTTTTCACTTTGTTCGTATGATGTAGGTACGAGTAATACGCCTGTGGACTTTTGACGTAAAACGTGTATCAACGAATTCCAACTAGTAATTAGGTCATGTTGAAGCCATTCCGGCGTGCTCTAGTCGCATCATGGCTGTTTCTGTGACGACACGCAACAAATCTGTGTCACTGGCAAGCTTTAATTTTGTCAAGTATGTGTCAGATAACATTGCGGTCGTTTTGCGGGCTTGCCGTCTCTTAATTGCGACGTACTCGTACGTACGAGGCAGTCAGCAGACTCGAGTGTGTCACAGTTTGACTTCATTGAGCGACACAAGAGGCCGCCCTCCCTCTTCGCCCCCTCTTGCCGCCTCGCATGCCACTACATTCGCAAACTAACAATGATTACACACGACTCTACGGCGTAACTTATGTTTTAACAAATTACGTCGCCTTTATCCAACTTAATACAAACTAGTGGCTCTCTGAGGAATTCGTTCCCAAGCAAAAGCCATGCTATGTATGAATGTCTACATATCCGCGTTCGATAAACAATGCTTGAATGAGTTTCATACAGCCGCGTTCCTCTCTTTATTTACAGTCATGTTAATAAAGGTGGACACAAACGCAAACTTTTCCAGTTATTAATTGGATAAGCCTTTTTCTGAGCTTTCTTTGCCGACGCAAACTTTGTTTTCATAATATTACTTTATTTTATGATTACTTGTGATAAGAAATATGATTCCTTTGCGAAGCTCGAGTTTCGTGTTTTAAAGTTTTGCCAAGACTTTGAGGCTTGAAATAATGAATGGTGTACAGCCTCTGCTTGCCAAAGCCAAAGAGTTGTTTCTTTGACGTAACTTGAATAAGGTCCGCAAAAAAGTAGGAGCTTATTCAAATTTCTTTTAATTTTCAGGCTTCCGTGTTTTAGGAGGATAAAGCGCAAAAATATGCCTCGCCATATTAATGTTTAATTTAAGCATTTCTGTTTTCCTCTTCATAATCATTAAATATTAATGGGAATCGTATAAATTCATTTATCATATAATTTGAATGGGATTTTTGAGCAAAAGAATATAAACTCATATTCGTTTCGTATAATTTTATGGGTAATGTACATCATTGTTTTTAGGTTTTCCTTTCTCTTGGAATAAGTACGTGCAATATGTAGACTTTGCAACATTATTAGTTGATGTGTTATCTCCCTTTTTATCCCGCCGTAAAAACTCCCAGCCAGGAAGAACCTTCGATAAAACCAGTATGTTTAAAATACATGAAAACAAATATCCAATATCCGGTTGTTCCATAAACGCTTCCTAACTCAGTATTTTGTCAATTTTGTTTGACGACAGCGAGTTCAGTGCACGTCACAAGTTATGATATTAATCAATAACCGTCAGGTAGTGCACACACACACACATGTTCACAAGTCACACAGACACAGAGCGTTGCAATACGTGCAGTCGTCGAATTACATCGTCACATCCAAACATTTTAATCAAAAATTCGTAAAATTCAATCAGCAATCCGAAATCACAAAAAAAGTTTACTTACACAGTGGATTAGACACACATGACGTTTAAATGATATGTTGTACATAATAACATTCGTTCGTTAATTAACAAAATTAATTTCACCTGGCTGCACCCGCACAAAACATACAACTTTCACAAATTATTTCCAGCGAGTAATTATCTCTCGGCTATGTTGAGATAATTATTATTGATCATTGAAATTTTGCGAGTCCCGCATTTCGTGTTGATCAGTTTTAAACTCGGGCCTAAATATATGTAGATACATACATTGCTTTTCAGTGTTGTATAGGATTTAAAATTTAATTAAAATTATAGATTTCATCTTTACATTTTCGGTCGAGTATGTAATGTGGTACCAACTTATTTATTTATTTAACCATCATGTTTCCGATGAGCGCCTATCCAAAACCTACAATTTTTATAAAAATCTTTAATGCTGATTAAACACGACGCCAAACCTATTTTCTCTCCAGTAATATAACCCAAAGTTCCTAAAAGGGTGCTTCACAGAAACAAGCTATCCAACCACCTACTTTCGTGTTAAAATTCTGAAAACGTATTAAAAAGTTTATCAGTAGCATTTTAGCCGAGAAGCAGGTACAGATACGCGTTACAATAATGTCAGTTACAATGACGTGGCCAGCTCGCTAGTACCGACATGTTTGTCCCGGTTTCATTATATTAGTAATAGAAATAAGCCGGGACTACACTGTCCGCGCTCCGCCCGCCCTCGTCCTCACCTACCTGAATTTAATAAAGACACGAACATTGTTTGCGTTGTGTAATCGTCTCGAAACAGCCTATTGATTTAGAAGAAAACATTATTATAATTTCTATTGTTACTGAGAGTAGTATAACAGGTATGTTATGCGCCATTATATTGAGTTGTCTCGTGCATGGCTACCGATCCAATTTTGAGTCGTTTATCGTTGCAAGCGACATCTGCACAAGTTTTCGTCGGCCGTATTTTCCAAGTTTCATAGCGGCTGAGTGCACAAACCTGAGTGCGGCGGGTCACATTAAAACATAAATATCAGCTAATAGACGTGCAATGTGTAAGTTTGGTACACAAGTCATATCGGCGAGCTGGCGCGGCCGCGTCATGAAGTTTCGCCGTCATTATGCACTGCAAGTATATTTACTTGACATCTCCACATTGTGCTCATGCTCACGTCTCCTCCCACCAGGCAGCCTTGCACTAATAACGACCTTATGTTTATTTGTTTTAATAACAGCAATCCCAGTTTGCAGTTGAATGAACCTGGAGTTATGGCTGAGCATTTCGCTATCTCAAATAATGCATATTAAAAGTCCAAATTATAACACGGGTTTCATTTGAGTTTTAGCGCTGTTCGTTATTACTATTCGGGTTAGCTGACGAAGGTAGATGGAATAAAAGTTAGCTGTTCGCATTTGTACGTTGAATTTTCATGCTGCTTTTATCGTTTGGATTTTTTTAAACGATATTGAATGCGCTAAAAGTTCCGATATGAACGTTATATGTTATGTGAACTGTGTAGTATTTGGCACTTCTATTGAAATGAAATGATTTATTTGGGAGCACTTTCTGTTTTTCAATTCCCAAAAAGGCAAGCAGTTTATTTCATGTATCAGTTACTACCTAGAATTGAAAACAGTGCTTATGTGCTGCATCTATGAACCTGTAGATATTGTTAATTTGGATTGTTTGAAACTTGAAAAGTGTAACCAAATCACATTGAAGAAGGAAATGAATGTGTAGAATAAATAAGTAAAAAACCTTATAAGATTTAAGGTTCAGACATTTATAGCATATAATAATAATACAGGAAACTCATAAACAGCCTACTTTATTAATTCGCTTCCCGAAAATCTACATCATCATGAGTAATACGAGTTTTTATGAGTGTTATGCATAATATCGCGGAGCCGCGGGGCATACCTTGCTCCCGTATATTTTTGGATAGCTTTAAAATTTAATTTCCTTCGGCGTGGGGTCGGATGTTAGGCATCCCACGAGCAGTGGCAAATTACTGTTAAAACAGAGATATTTTGGGTGCGGGCGTGAAATCTGTCAGCAAAGTTAATATGTGCCTTGGAGTCTTGCGTCGCGGCGAGTCGCGCGTCGTCACGGGTCGCGCGTGTTGCGGTGCGGACCCGCGCGGTGTCGACGCCCCATCCGATTTAATTAACTTGTTACACTCGTGACGCTCATGTGCTTATGTGCCAATATATCGATTCGTTAATGATGTTTGGATTTACCGAATCACATTTTACGAATCATTGGGAAGCAGATAGGTTTGTTTTCATTTATTAATTTGTTTTTGATTTAGTTAATTGAACTCTTTTGTTAAGGTAAGCTTATCTAAAACAGTAAATAATCAATTTGAATTTCTCACTGGAATTGCAGCTCATTGATTGCATCCTTTAATAAACACTTAGCCCAGTTCCTCAGCAGAGGGAACTTGAATCCCTTAACATTTTTATTCCGCTACATAAATTCATTAGCAGAGAGGTTTATATGTACCTCTAGGTACCTAGTTTTAGTTTCAAGAACCTGTTATTGAGAAAATATTTATTTCTATAAACTATGGTGAAATTCTAGTGATTCATATTTTATCGGATGGAAGTAGAATGAAATAAAAATAAAAAAGGATGAAAAAGCGTTTCATGGAAACTGTTATTTCAATCTGCTTTATTATTCCACGAGTAGAAATAGCCAGCAAAATCGTTTATAGCTTGAAAGGTTTGCGTCCAGGCGTGCTCGCCGCTCGGTGCTAGACTGCGCGCAAGTGCCACTAGTATATATTTTTCCAAGTGAACGCAATATGAAAGGGTATACAAATATTTTTAAAGCGGGCGTGTTGTATTTTGATGCGGCGGCGGCGGGCGTGGTATCGACGTGTCGTCGTCTCGTCGCCTGTATAAACGGGAAGGGAAACGGGTAAATTTACCTGTTTTCCTTCACACGTCCCACTATCTGTATAGAAGCACGAATACGTTCATAAATTATGTCGGCTACGTATTTTTTAGAAAATTGTTCTACTTTGCATACCGAGTGACATTTTCTCGGTGTTTATACACCAGAATCGCGTGATACTCGTTGTGATAATATTATTTTACGTTTATTAACTTCTAAGTACGTGTCGATTATAACACGAATGTGAGCGTGTACACAGGTCGTTAACGTTTATTAGATCAGCATTATTCTTTATACGTTTGGTTTTTCGCTTTATACATGGGTAAAGTTATTCAGCGACGCCGACAGACATTAATCTAACTGTGCGTATGAACAAAGGATATCAGTAACATAATAATGGAAGGATGTCACGACGTAAGCGGACCATTACCGCGCTGAGGCATCAGATCATTATGTGGTGTCATGGCCACGATTATTATATCTGCCACAAGAGTGGGAGACTTTCCTTCGTAATTTACAGCTTTGAGTGGATGCCACTGATGCCCGGAAATTATTCTCCGTGTACCAAGGCTCTTTGTATACTTCACACCACAGAGAAATATTATTTTCTAATTTCATCTCGAGATAAACAGCAGCAAAAGGTCATTGTTGTCAATGTTGAGTGTACATTCCATCGGGATGAACCTAAAATCTCGAAAACCAATATCGTTCTACATAGAAATCGGATTGAGGAAATATGATTTCGTTTTGCACATTCATATATCGAGTTGACTCCCGATATTTTGACATTAGGTAGACATTTAAATATGGGATTGATGAAAGGAAATTGAGCACTAAATAAATTTAATGACATGAAAATTAACAATTAAAAGAATTTTAGCGAGCATTTTATATGATAAACTAGATGAAAAGAATGCAAATTTTGTTTCAGCAGGCCATGTTGCTCTCAGCGAGTTAGTGTAGCGACAGTTATTCATAGTGGCTCGGGGAACACATCACCACTAAGTGGGGCGATATTCGGCGGAAGGCCCTACGATTTACTTTCGAGGCTTTCACTGGATTAGTATTCCTTCACCGTCCCCTCCGGATATTAATGGCTCTCATAATATATTGTACAACACCTAGTGTCGATGGCCACAGCGTTATTGAAATTAATTCGATACAATTGTATTGTGTTCTGGCTAGTTCCAGTGAATTATGTTACATTACGTGTCAGATAGTTTACTGATTTTGTCATGTAAATGTCTAAAGTATTTTTGGAAACACGTTACGTTACAATAAGCTACACACGAGGGTAAAACACGAGTATCTTTTTTATGAAACAGCCTGCCAGGGTCATTATATAATAGCTATGTAACTGTCTGACGTCATCTCTAATAGCTTCCCCTCGCCGAGAATTATCATGAACAAAGGACGAATGCCAGGGCCGTGCCAATAACTGGGAATACCAATCCTGTCACTATAATATTGTAGTATTCGAAGCACGTCATGGGGATACATATCTACGGATCTATAAGTAAAGCCTTTGTTACATAGAATGCGAGTCGTTAGCGATGCGGCGGCGAGTTCTGCGAACGCGCGGTCGGCGCTGTATTGTATTTGTTTCGATGAATGACGACAAACTGGCGCACGCGTGACTTGGATCCTCTATCGTCCACCAAAGTTTCCACACTTGGCCACATATTGCCGCTGATGTTTGATCCGACTTGCAATATATGTGACACAGGCTTAACTCCGGCAAGTTGCTATAACCGAGCCCCAGGCGTATGACGGCAACTAGAAGACGTAATTATACATAGTTAGGAGTACTAAGTGAACACTTATACGCCTCACTGACTCCTCCAACTTTATCTACTGATAGTTTGGAAACTATCTCAGAAATAAACAGAGTATTGGGAAAACTTTTAACGGTATTTTAAAAGTGCTGAGTGTATATTCCTAGTTCACGGCTGCAAGTTTTAATTTAACTGCATATTTCTATTTGTTATTTACATTTAAAGTGGAATTTCATCTGTTTGTGTTTCTGTTATTGTCTTTTCATCCTTACTTATATATTATATATTATATATTATAATATTATAAATCGGAAAGTGAGTTTGTTTGTTTGTTTGTTTGTTCCGCTTTCACGCCGTAACTACTGAACCGATTGCTTTGAAATTTTGCAGACGTAAAGTTAGAAGTCCGGATTAAATAATAGGGTACTTTTTATCCCGAAAAAAATAGATATTCCCGAGGGAAAACAAAAATATTGTTTGCTTGATGGATGGATTGTAGATGGCGCTGTGTGTCGTTTAAAACAAGGTAATATATTGCAAACGAATAAAAACATGTAAATTTAGAAGCTAGATGATACGATAATGAATCCCCGAAAATGAGGAATTCCCGAGGGATGGTGTACAATTTGTTTAATCGTCTAAACTGTTTTTTTTTTACATCTACTTATATATTGCAAACGAATATGAACATATAAATTTAGAAGCTAAATGATACGATATGAATCCTCGAAAATGAGGAATTCCCGAGGGATGACGTACAATTTGTTTTATCGTCTTAACTGTTTTTTTTACATCTACTTATCCTGAAATAACTATAATTCAACGAATTACTGAGGTAAGCGATAGATGGCGCTGGGTGTTTTTAAAACGTGGTAACGATGTGGTTTTAAAATACGTAAGAAGTGGAATGATAGCTTTTTAAAACGTGGTGACGTTGTTTTTTTTAAGATACGTAAGAAGTGCAATGATATCTCGCGCTTTAACCTGTAGCTCATTGTTCAATCGCGAGCTTCCCGATAGCTCGATAGATGGCGTTGTGCTTTTCTGTATCGCGGTGTTAAGGTTTGCCGCGAATTAGTCTTAAGGTGTTATGAAATCAGTGGGGCCCAGTAGCGCCAGGGCCAGCCGAGGCTGCGGGTTGTTCGAATGAGGTACCGCGGCCCTGGTATATAAAAGGCCTAGGACGGAACACGACGATTTTAGTCAGTAAGAGTCTGACACTCCCTCACCGCTGCTAACCCACAGCGGGAGGGGTGAACTGAATTCCACGCGGGCGAAGCCGCGGGCGGAAAGCTAGTATTGAAATAATTGTTCAGGGAAGTGTTAGCTATAAATTAAGTTTATCTAGGAAATCTCCTACAAATAATTACAAGACATAAAATGGAAATCGATTATATGTCCGTGTGTCAAAAGAGCACGTATCTAGTTAAAAAACTCAAGACCACAGAGACAGATGTTATGTCGCTCATTCCGCCAAATTGGACCCGAGCGAGAGGTCGGCACGGACAAACGAGGAGGGCTCGTAAAGAGGTTTAATTACCATCTCTTTGTTCCGTCATTTTAGCGGCCTACTTTGTTTTTATGTAACGTGAACAAAGAAAAAGCAAACTTGTGACATCATTCAGTGAAAATTGAAAATCAAATATCAACACTGGAAACAAAACTTAAAAGCATCCATTATAAATTCGAAATACTTTGTCTTTTTATAACCATTTTAAGTAGACACAAAAAGGTAAAATACGAGAGTAAGAAAATGAAGGTATTTAATTTTTACATTTTCATTTAAGTTGGTTTCATGTTCAACAATTTATGAGATACTTGAAAGTTCTTTTTATTAATATTTTACTGCAGTGAGCAGTTTAAGCATACTTGTGTAAAGTTGCAGTGAGTCGTACATCGCACTCGTCACGTCTGGTGCATCGTACATAATTAATTAGCTGTCAATCATCGCAGTGCGCTGCACTCTATTTAATTAGTAGATAAGTTGACGTGATGTGTTTACTGTCACCTACGAACATAATGCTGCAGATGTTTGGTCGTCATTGAGCCTGTGTGTTTGCACACTAAACACTGGACATCAGCGGTAGATCTGCTTACCACTATACGGATATCTTGCGCTTTACAGGATCGCACAAAGAGCTCGGACTACTCCTATTGATTACGTTAGAACTTTCAGTCACTATTTATTTTGTTTTATAAAGTGTCACTTGACTTATAAAAAAATTGGATGCCACTTCAAAATGCCTGTCTACGTTAATACAGGTACTTCAGCCAGTAAAGTTTTGAAGCGTAAAGTTCAACATAATTTTGCCAATAAAACTAAGTAGCCACGCAATTCTATTCCACTTACACCCCGAACGCTCGTCGCGGACAAAAATAATGATATTTGAAGTGCAAGAATGGCTCAATTTAAATCAGCTTCGCAGTTTTACAAAGCGATGAATAATTTTGTGTTGCGACAAAAGATTTCTGCAATGTAAAACGCCCAGAGTGACAGGCTTTTTCTTTAATGACATCTTTAACTGGAGCCTTCTACAGTCGCATTGTCAGAGCAATTTTTATACCAAGCGTTGAATTAGATTCACGGGCTTAGAGGATTTTATTACTATTATCTGGCAACTTAGCAGAAGCTGCGCCAAGTATGAGAGGCGAGCTTACAATATTCGTGCTTGTGACTGACTGTCCTCGAAATAATTTTCTAAAATGCTCCAGTTAACATTACTAATAACGATAATCAAACACAAATTTTTATTTTATTTCATTTGCATTACAGTTGAGACTTCTTTAACAAGTGTTATTTTTTTAAAGACATTATTTTGAGCAATGATTTATAAATGTCGGATTATTTTTATAGTCTTGATTGATGCCTGACGTTTCGAATGTAGCTATTTGATTTACGAACTAGTGCTACGGTTCGCGTAGCCGGCTACGTGCGTAGTAGCCTGTAGCAGTTACGCCGCCCCGCATCTACTACATAAATGCATGTTATAGCCACAATACAGAGAACGTTCTCTGTGCTGCTATAGCGGTAAACGAAATAAGTACCAACATATGGAAATATCAAACAAGATTCTGATTACTCCGACATAGAAACAAGTCTTATGATAAATTAATCTATAACTGGCAAGCCGTAAAATCAATACCACGAGGCTTTATTGAATGAACTTTGATCTAATGTTTCCTCGTTGAAAATTATTCCGACTGAGATTGTTTTAATCTTTGTTTATTTAAGTATGTTATCTATGGAAATGAAATTGCTTTGATGTGGCGTGTGTTAGACGTGGCTGGATGTTGTCGCGGCTGGTGTTGCTGTTTGCTCGCGTGTTTCCGTCGCTAGATGTGAGTAAAGATAACCGACGCTGTCGCCGCCGACAGATTAGCAATTACTCGCAGCCGATTGCGCGCAATTAGCTTACTCGAGCTTTCATTTCCTTCGCACATCTTCTGGCGTATTAATAGCGTTACCTAACTACTCTATTGTTACGAATTACTTTTTATTGCGGAGCTAATTGTGAATACCGTGGTGTGGCGAGTGTTAATAATTATTGATTGATTTTAGATTTATACGTAGTTGGCCGCTCTATGCTCAAATGTATATAAAACAAATACTTACACTTGAGAACAGCGCTTTTATGTGACAATTATCAGTCAGTAAAAGTGGAGCTTTGTTCGCTGTTTTTATGAACACGCCCTTCTGTTAGCGTATTACGGTCTATGTCGAACATAACGGTGATTTTATTTTGTTGTTTTGTAGCAGGCTTTGTTTAGTGGGAGTGTTGGGGAACGGTTTAAATTGGCTCGTGAACAAGCGCGCTCCGTGTGACGCTCGCGCCGCGCGATAAACACTCAATTTGTGGGCGAGGCTACGCGCCTTAAGACTTGCTCGATATAAAGGGGCGGGCACTTAATGAAGGCATTTATACCCATCCTCTCGGCGTAGTTAGAAATCACCGCCGTGATGTGATTGAGTAATGTACGACTTTTTAGGAATTTAAAGGGCCGCGTTGGAAGGGTGGCGGAATTCAAAGCAAATTAAAAGTGAGCAAGTGAAACGTGACGAAGGCGCCACGTTGTTAATGCCCTTTACAGTATTAATTTTACTTAGGCAGCCGAGGGTTTGTTTGTCTGCTATTCGAGGGATACAAAATGTCTTTATCGCGTTAATTGCGAGCCGTCTCTGGGCGCCGGCGGACCCTTTATGGTTTAAATTAAAACATTGTTCCGAGCCTATGCTTCAGTCACCTTAACTGCTCTAGAAATCTCTATCAGCCTTGAACAGTATTAGAAATTTCGCGGATAATTACTCTCCGTCCTTTTTATTGTATAAAGTGTTATCAAATACCTACAGCTACCATCAATTAATGTTCGCAGAGTAAATTTAGCGCAGGTCGCTTCTTATCAACGCTGTACGGCTTAAGTTCGTGTCAGGAGCAATTTCGTTAATAGTTATCTGTCCCGTGTAATATAAAGTGTGAGACGTGATAACAATCAAAGTACGTCGTTCTAATTACAAAATGTCACCGAAATGTTGTGAGGCAAGCTGCGCGCGTCATCACGTCACAGTACCTCAGCTTTATCGCTGGACTATCCTTGAATGAAACATAAAAAAGAACAAGTGAAATAATTTAAAGGAACTGGGACTATTTTGATTTTATTTTGGCACATAAATCCTAATAAGGAGTGATGGTCGGGGCAGCCACGGCGGATATTTATAAATGTTCAGTGGACTGAGCCGAACAAGGGATGCCTGCTGTACACATTAGTTTCCAGTGCGGGCGTGGACGATAAAATTGAAATTTATGTGTAACTCGTAAAGTTGGCTGCTTGGCCGTATATACATGTAGAGGCGTTCGGCTTTCCCCACCTGTAGCACGTTACCGCTAGTTAGACGTTACGGTCTCTCACGGTGCCTCCGAGGTATGCCCCAAGCGTCTGTACGTGAAGGGACTTAAATAGCTCCATTAGTAAGTTTATTCAGGACTGATACGACGGTACCTACGCAAAGTTTCCTCAAGTTAGACGGCTATATCCCAGGGAATGTCTTTTTAAATTACTGAGAATTTCCGGGAGTTGGGGAGACAAAAATGAATCAATAATACTTATAATATGAATCTGTATTTCATTATAATTCCTTCGCTTACTACATAGCCTAATCACAGTTATTATACTGTATTGATCAAATTATGAGATATTTATGATAATATGTTTTTCAAGGGTCATATAGTAGCATAAGTATCTAGCTGAAAAAGTATCCTATATTCGTTTCTAGGTTTAACAGTGCAACCGCTTTTCCATGTAATACATCTAATTGTGGACTATAAGTATTGTTTCACGTGCATAACAAATTCTACTTCAAACGCTAAAAACATATTTTTTCCAGTTTCAAGCAAACTAATAAACACTTTCTTATCACGAAGTAATTAATAATTGTACTGCGTTGGCAATTTTACAGCTTAATTGTAGGTACAAAAATAAACTCTTGAAACAAACTTTCAAGAAACTCTCTTATTCAGTCATGCAGCGCATAAAATTTGCTTGGAAACTAAAATACATTGGAGTTATCAATGTGAGTGGAAATAAGGAAGATTCCCAGTAGAAGCGAGTTAGTTTTACACCTGACAGATCACGGGTGCGGTTCCTGCAAACTTGAGAACACTCCAGACTGAGATAGAGGACTCGAAAGCCGATCTCTCTAAAGGTCGAGGTCGTAATTATTTATCCTCAGATGTAGATACCATTTATAGGTTAAGAGGGGAACGAATCACTCGCTCGTTGAGGTTATTTCGCTAATTTTAATAAGCAATTAGATGCGTAACTATGATCGTTTGGTTAATGTTTGATTTAACAGCCATTTTGCATTTTAGTATCGTCGGTCGTTTATCATACTCGTTGGTTAATTCTACTATATTATTGTATGTATTTATGCTTGTACTACCAAAAACTGTTACTCTGTTAACAGTGTTTGTGTACGACTCGTTTTATTTATTTGCTAGCTAGGTTATTAACATCGCATAATTGCATTGTTCATTATTATTTTTATTTACTGCATATTGTTTTCATTATCTGGTTTTCGGAGTGCTACAAGTTTGATTTATTTGAAGTTTACCCTTGTACCGTACACTTACCTTTTATAGATTGAACTACAAAGTCATAAGTAGCCTTTCGAAATCCCCACAAGGGCTGATAGAGAAGTACTCTTATATTTGCAACCGCGACCGCTTGGCTGGCCGGATAATCCCAAAACTTTTGATGGTGAGAGTATAAACATTAACAACACACGTAAAAACTTCACCCGCACAAATGAAATAACTTCGTTTAGTTTTAAAAGCCGTGACCGCGCACTATCGTGCTGGTACTCAAGAAACTAAAATGTGGGATGACAAAGGATTTTTGGACTTGAACAGAAAAGAAAATAAGGTTGATTGGGGATATTATTACACGCTTTTTATTAGCTTCACCTGTATGTTTGTATGTTTGTAGGTTTGTATGTTTGTATGTTTGTTTGTAACCGACTTCTTTGGGCGCGATTTTGACCCACTTTAAACGGCCAGATTTCGTTCAAACTTTGTAGATTTATTGAGGACCGATGACAATACACTAATTTGATAAAATTATTCCATTTTAACCGACTTCCCAAAAAGGAGGAGGTTACACATACACATCGATTACTCCGAGGTTTATAGACCGATTTACGTGATTCTTTTTTTGTTCGACTTGGAATAGCTGCCAGTTGGTCCCATATTCATCAGGTCAGGATCTGATGATGGAAACCCTGAGAAATCGAGGGCAACCTTTAAAACTTGTAGGCATACATAGAGTAAAAACTTGACACTTAGGTGTACGCCTAAAAGCACTATTCAACTGTGAAGATTTGGAGCTGACCTGATGATGGAGACCAGAGAGGGTCGAGGGAACTCGACAACTGAATATGTAAACTACCTTGTGTTTGGGCTTAAATTATTTGTATTGACAAGACCTTTGCAACAGTGAAGGTTTGGAGCTGACCTGATGATGGAGACCAGAGAAAATGGAGGGAACTCGACAACTGAATATGTAAACTACCTCGTGTTTGGGCTTAAATTATTCGTATTGACAAGACCTATGCAACAGTGAAGGTTTGGAGCTGACCTGATGATGGAGACCAGAGAAAGTCAAGGGAACTCGACAACTGAATATGTAAAATACCTCGTTTGGACTTATATTCTTTGTATTGATGAGAACTTCCCACTTGTATGGATAGTGACAACTATTTGTATCACTGAAAAGCTTTAAATAAATAACCTTTTTACAAAAAAATTAAACCGAGTTCCCAAAACACTAAAAAGCAAAAAAAAACTAATTTTAGGTGCATCGGCCTAGAAGTCGGTGGCAAAATTAACTTAGTAACTCCATTAGACACCGACTTCTAGGCTTTTCAATTTGCAAAATATGATCTTTGTTAATTTATATAATTTTCATCTGTAGTCGATAAGGTAAGAAAATGAATTAAAATTTTCTAGAATTTTTCTCTACAGTCGATAAGGCAGGACTCGATGTTAATTTTTATTTCCAATAATTATCTTTAGCCGTTTTCTCTAATATTGACAAATTTTTGTATACTAAAGAGAATTTTAATTCTACAAAACAAATAATAGTTTGAAAACAAACTAAAAAGTAGAAAATAAATAATAGTTTAAAAAAACTAAAAAACACGCTTTTTATAGAAAAACGAACTAAAAAATAGGAAATAAATTTTAATGAATTTAAATTAAGAAAACAGTATTAAAAATTTCAATGAATATAAATTAATAATAGTGTGAATACAAAAAAATATAAAAAGCGTGGGTGCTTTTAAGATATTATCGAAATGAAAATCACTGTACTCATATCTGTCAATAAAATATTTATAACTATTGACACCATGCACCCCACGCTTTTTTTAAATATTTTTTTTTTTGTATTCACACTATTATTAATTTATATTCATTGAAATTTTTAATACTGTTTTCTTAATTTAAATTCATTAAAATTTATTTCCTATTTTTTAGTTCGTTTTTCTATAAAAAGCGTGTTTTTAGTTTTTTTAAACTATTATTTATTTTCTACTTTTTTTTCTATCTAGCTTTAACTACATAATATATTGTAAATAAGAAAGTTAGGTAGTAGGTACGTTTTTTTTAACAAAAAAAATGCAAAGATAAAAATAAGAGTCGTGGATAAAATCTTGTATAGTATAAAGGCCAAGAAGAAGAAGTCAAAGCATTCTAAAACTATAACAATATCATGGCTGTCCGCTACAATTTCTGAAAGTTGTCAAACGGACCAGAAGTCGCGTTCAACTTCGTAGTTTACCACCGGATAACTCACTTCCCCAACAACTAATTTGACATAATAAATATCCTGTTTGTAGTTGTTTTTTGAGATGCAAATTGTTACCAGACCAGATATAGAAAATACTAAACGAGAAGATGTGATTTCCAACAATAGATTGAATCTAAAAAAGTAGCGAAGTGATTCCGCTCGGAATATGGAGAAATCAAAAACATAAAAGCTAGTTTGATACGATCTGAAGCGAAGCGCGATATCCGTAAAGCACCTACCTACGTGTTACCATATTATTTGAATAGGTACTGTAACCGAAGCAAATTCCACCCGCGAGCATACAAATTGTATTCCGCGATCGGGAGGCTCACGATAACTGTCAGCTTTGCTTCAACTCAGCAGAAGCATTATGACGCAGCCAGCGACGGAACGATTCTGTTACTTTGTAAAATTGTATGAATCGCAACGAAGCGAAACGATTTCATGGAATCCGATAGAGCATTTATTACTTTTCTATAAATATTTAACAGCAAAAGCGGAAAGTGAATATATCTTTGGCGAGGAACTGAGTCGTGAACGAGTCCAATTTAAATGGCTTTTTCAGTCATTGTCGAGTGTTTATCACGGGCCATTCACTCAAAAATCAATGTTACATACACAGCGTGAATCGCTTTCATTTACATTTTAACAAAATAACTTATCATCACACACGTTTATTTCAATAAATTCTGTTGAAATTAGCTACGAATTCGCGGCAGGAAAATTCATATGTCCATAATAAATTGGAATGCGTGTAATTCTCCGATAACGAGGCAAGCGTCACCAGTAGCGCTGAGCGTGAAATATCGCGTCAACGTGCACTCGTGCAGCGCTCCACATTCACGCTGTTGTACCTGCCTCAGCTCGCCCTGGAGAGGCATGCTGCGGGGTAACGTGGACACTTTATTACATCGATACTATCCCAGGAGTGTATTAAATATCTTCTTACTTCTATATCGGGAAGTCAAATTCATTGATCCCTACCTATATTAGAATACTAGCTGTTGCCAGCGACTTCGTCTGCGTGAGCAATTTGGAATTGTCAAAATACTATTTATGCCGTAGCGTAGGTGTATTCTTTTACATAACAGTATAATTAGGATTACTACTTAGCAGCAGCACAGGTTGATCAATCAAGGTGGTGTCGACGATGTGTGACTATTTATCTAAACAAAAGAAGTAAAGTTTGTGACTTTGAGGAAATCTCTGGATCTAGTCAATCGATTTGGAAAATTATTACGTAATTCTCACATAAAAAAAAAAAAATAAATAAAAAAAAAAAAAAAAAAACAAAGGTCTGACAAAGTTGTCATTTGTACATTTTC
This sequence comes from Helicoverpa armigera, assembly GCF_030705265.1. Lineage (NCBI taxonomy): Eukaryota > Metazoa > Arthropoda > Insecta > Lepidoptera > Noctuidae > Helicoverpa > Helicoverpa armigera. Next base: position 5,928,795 of record NC_087130.1, on the reverse strand, counting down.
TGCAGCAGCTGCGACAAATCAGGAGCCAGAAAGTCTGTCAAACAGTTTTACTTACCATGGATAACGCGGTGTCTAGTTCACTGGGTTGAAGAGATCAGACAGGCACTCCAAGTAAACATTGGTACTCAAAAAGATTCGGTTTGACTGGAAGCCAACACCCACACAATTGAAGAATAGCTGGGTGGATGATGACTGAGTCATCAGGCAAGCGCATAGTTTCACTACTTGTATTTCGGGGATTTTCTGTGCACTCACTCACTATGTTATGTTGGAATTCCACCGAAATGTTTGCATTAGTTCACGATCAGGTAAAGTATACGTCCGAGAGAGTAAGTCCAATTCGTGTGTTGGCACTTGAAGCCTGCAGTTCTTCCAAGATTTTCAAAATGTACGCTCGTAATTTGTCATTTCTTGGTGGAGCCAGCAGATCAGAAGAAACATAAGTGCTTTGTATACTGTGCGTCACTACTGCACAACGGTAAAATTTCGTCTTTATAAATAACACAAACGTTCGCTCTCTTGCGGAGGACGTTTAAATACTATATTATGTGTCACACGTAGGTAAACAGGACAACAGTATATTAGCATCGAACCGCTTTCAAAGATCTGATGAGCGAACAGACCAGAACTGACTTGATCGCCTCGAGAAAATCAGAGCTCTATGAAGCGATCATTCGCTTTGGTTCCTACTGTTATTGTGGTTTCTGAAAATGTATTCAATTAACCAACGATGAATATAATTCATAGCCGGCCGACTCTTTTGACTTCTCGAAAATCATAACGTTGGTTTTTGTGCAATGCACAAACGGAAATTCGATATATTACACATTCGATATTCACACTTCTACAGAATTGATATTAAAAGGTTTGACAACGGGCTATAGTAGCGTAGCTTAACTAACTGAAACAATTTTAGTGATCCTTCAATAAAGTTAGAGAAGCGAGTGTGCATGATGAACATTAAAAGTTGGTAAATACGTGATGAAGATGACCTAATTCATTACTATTCTAATTTGTTCATGTACCACAAAACTCTAGTTAAGGTGGAGAAAAGGATTACCAAGCTCCCAAAGGCCTGGGCATTTGCAACACGTTGCATGGCATCCTGGAAAGTTACGTAGTTCTCAGCCATCAGTTTGAGCAGCGTGAGGGAGTGTCAGGCTTTGGCCCTAGTGAGGCCCTCACAGGGGTTTGCTGAATCTCCTTGAGGGGCGTATAATAACGGGTCTCCCAGAAGCCGGAAGGTCGATGACTCACTCAAAACTAATCGCTCACGCCTACGGTGGCCGGGAGTCATCTCTCGACATCCGGCTTTCGTGGTGTCTTACCGCAGTGGCTGGGATGAGAGTTGGGAATTTTCAGTCGCTCCGCCGCCTCATTCTTTGTCATCCCATTTCTTCTCGCTCCAGATCACGGTTTAAACCGGGGCCGGGTGCGATAGGTCGCACACGCACAGTCCGCACAGTGGTGACACCCGGGCGCCACCTCCATGAGATCAGAGTTGGGAATGTATGTTTGCAAAAACTAATAGAACATTTAGCGAAAACACGTTTGATAGTAATTCTGTCTTTGTAACTGAATAATATAAATGATATAAACGTAGCTGTATAAAAGGTGTTTTTTTAGACTCAGTCCGTGGGTCTGACTGTGACTGTTCGTAATTGTAAACGGTGTATTTGTGATATAATTCTTAGCTCGATGATTTGTGATCAGAAGTTGAAAGCAAGTAAGTCTCTGGCCTGCGACGCGTAATTTGTACGTTTTCAGAACGAACGAAGTCTTGTCTTCTGTTGACATCTTGTTGACGTATTGTGACAGGTAGTTATTCCCATTGATGTTAATTTTAGAAGTGACACAATGTTTTCGGTCGTATTTTGCCTACATTCTTCATTACTCAAAAAGTATATTAATAAGGACCTTCTATTTATATGTAAGTGAATTCAAAATAATGTAATATATTAAAACCAGGAACTTATTTTTAAGGATGTTTGAATATTAATTACAATGTTTTTTTTTTATAATAATAAAATCGTAGACTCGCAATGCGCTTTCAGTGTGATGCATGTTTGTTATTGGATGAAATGAATGGATATTCATGTTTATGAGAGGTATAGCTTATATTATGTCAGAACAACATATGTAGACTTTTTAAGAATGTGGGGAAGTTCATAATTTCTTCGGGACGTGGGTGCCGCTTCCCATGGGAACTACTGCCCGCACCGGGATAAAATATACCCTATGCTACTCGCACATAATGTAGTTTTCTAATGGTGAAAGAATTATAAAGATGTCCCTGATGATGCGCTGATATTTCTTGTAGTGTTTTTATAGTAGCGAAATACACACGTTGTCATATATTTTTTTCTTGAAAGTAATAACATACCATGACAAAGTGAAGTCTGTATTCATTGATATTTTACCTACTACCAGTTTTATGGCACATCTGTTTCTGCATGATTTTCTTCATCTATAATTTTAGGATATCATTTCTTTAAATTCAGTTTTTTGCTCCAGTTACTTATAAAAGCGTTATTTTCTATGTAAAGATTGATAATAGGCCGATAAACTTACAAAGTTCAACATTCAAATATATGTTATTGTTGCACCCGCTGTTGCAGAAACGTTAACAGAAATTATCGTTCATTGCTCATCCCCCGTAGGTGATAGCGTGATAATATATATCCTATATGTTGAACCGGCCCCCAGGTAATATTCATGCAAAATTTGATTTAAATCTATGCAGTACTTTTCGAGTTCAGTGAGACCAAACATACAGACAAACAGACAAACAGACAAACAGACATACAGACAAACAGACAAACAGACAAAAATTCTAAAAACTATATATTTGGGTTCAGAATCGATAATAGATCACCCCCCAAGTATTCTTTTAAAAAAATATTCAATGTACAGTTTTGACTTTCCTATCATTTTATTATATGTATAGAAAACCGTGTTATTATCCTTGACTTTCATTACAATCAAAACCTTAGAAAGCGGCAATTCTGTGTCATCGGTCCACCGCCAAATCCGTGAGACAAAAAAATATATCCAAACTGAAATGTAAACTCCTTCGTTTGCAAATTACACGAATCTGTCTAGAATATCAATAAACTGCGATCATCGATACCTATTCTTTTTTCTAGTCGTTTACGTAATAAAATCTATTTATCTCGTAGTTTGCTTCATTTAAATATTTCCCAATGATATTTAAATGCAAGAAAATTGTGTCTGAAGTATTCTTGGGATAGTAGGTAATTGAATATTTATGAAAAGGTCTATTATCGATATGAGCGGCCCACTTGCGACCTCTTAGCTCCTCTAAATTGCTTATACGATGTTCTGCGTACAATACCGTACGATGCAGTATTCATTAATGTTTATTTTTCGCACTTCGCCACCAAACAAGTTGAAAGTCTACTGGATTTAATTTAATAAGCAATGTTTGAATGCACCTGAATTTAAACAATGCCTGTTACGTGAGCAGCCGACGAAAGCTAAATTAATTATATAAGCGTTTCATTTTCAGTGTGCTGCATAATGAGGTACCTAGGCGAGCGTAGCAACTTTGCTATTTCCGTGTTCATTATTTTAATTGATTTTTCTCTTGAATATATAATGAGCGATGAACAAAACGTGTGCCACACATTTAAAAACATATACGAGTATGCCTATTGCTTACTGCGTACCGTATACGTGTATACGCGTTCCGCGTTTCGATCAAGTTTTTCCTTTTTCTTATGTATTTTCTGCATGAAACACTGGTCAATACTATAAACGAAATCCGAACACAAATGTTAATTTTTTTGTCACATTTACACGTAATGTGAGAGTGTAATGCGCTACTCCGCTCACCAGGAAAAAAGATAAATAGCCTCCCCTTTAAATATTAATCGGGTATCTCACATCCAAAGATTTTTTAAATGGTCCAGTAATTCTGAGATACCTGTCTCAAATTGTGAAAAAAATACGTAACCACGAAGAATTTCTACATTCTTTGCCTACATATACCAATATCCGTATCAATATCCGAAGAAAAATTGCTAGGAGCTACTTAGGTACAGGTGTCGGGTGCAAAAATACTAGGTCAACGAATATCTCCGAAAAGCTACCTCAACTTTTAATAAATAGGTGTGAGTGACGTATGAAGATGAATGATAGGGCTTGCGTCGCTTCTTGGGGGAAAATATTGTAAATCGTGTCACATCTTGAATATGTCACGAAAAATGGAGTAACAGCAACGGCGGATCCAGGGGGTAGGTCACAAGGTCATGACCTCCCCCTGGGCCAGGTCCAGGACCTACGTGGACCACTAATTGTAATGGTTAAACACGATGTTTTATGTTTTTGTTCCATTAGGTATACATATAGTAAGTATAAGATAATTTTTATTCTAGTGAATAGGTACACAGATAGATATAGGTAGAGCAGCTTTTCTGAAGAATTCGTGCTCGCAGCGCTCGCTCTCTATTCTTTATTTACTCTTTATCCGTACCCAGAAGGAGGAAACGGGACCCCTGTTACTAAGAATCCGCTTCCGCTGTCCGGGTCGTCTACATGCTGTGTCTCATGAACCCTTACCTATAGTAAGACAATTGAAATTTTTACAGAAAATGTTTTACTGTTGCCGCAATAAAAAAACATACAAAGTACCCTTTTCTGCGTAGGGACACAATACTTTTAAAAAGTTTAGTCTTAAACCTGAAAAAAATCCCGCGCTTGCTTCGATCGCGCTTTCTTGTATTTGTGCTGTATACTTGTTATATAGCAAGAAAGCGCTTTCATCTACTTTTAGTCCTCGAACTGAATAAAAATATTCGGGCTCGCTTCGCTCGCGCTTTTTTAAAATTACGTTCGCTCAGATCGGGCTATTTTCTACATAAAAACACTTTTTTAACCTTAGTCCTTGACCTGAATAAAAATAATCGCGCTCGCTTCGCTCGCGCTTATTTATTTTTCGCGTATGTCTCATTCTTGTTATATGGCAAGAAAGCGCTTTCATCTACTTTTCGTCCTCGAACTGAATAAAAATTTTCGCGCTCGCTTCGCTCGCGCTTTTTTCAATTTCGCCGCTACGGATGTGTCCAAGACATTGCGCTCACTCTGCTCGGGCCATTTTCTACAAGAAAACACTTCTTAACTTTCGTAAAAATTTCGCGCTCGCTGCGCTCGCGCTTTTTGTATCATTGCAGTGTCTACTTTTTATACTATAAGAAGTATACGCTATAATGTAATATTATTTATATAAAACCAAATGTGCTTTTGCTTCATAATTATTATTTATAGATCAATAATTAACATTTTTTGTAACTTGATCACGACTGTGTGACCCCCCCCTGGCGCCGAAGCTGGATCCGCCCTTGAGTAACAGGTATCAGTTTTATGCGACGTAAAGTTAGCTTGGCAGAATTTGAGTGTAATAATATGAAGTAGGATTAATAAAATACTTACCTTTACATTTATTTGAAAGGTGCTGCGATATTGACATGTGAAATGTGGACTGTGTTTACGTGTGGAGCTATTGCAATTATAACAGTGGTATACTTACTGATATGTTACCGATATGAGATACAGAGTACAAACAGTTCATTAAAATTTGTAATTACTGTCATTAACATGCAGATATATGCCTCACATTTTAATCATACAGATGATCAAACTGAATTCTATTCAAAACGCGACTGGCATTTATGGAGTTCTCGTAAAAGCAGCGGGCTTCAAATTGCGCACATTTCAATGGGATGCAGGCTTATCAATCGTACCGTGCAAACTGGGTAAAACAATATGTGGAATGCTTTAACGATGCACTCGATATCGACAAGCTATCGATGGAAATTCAGTAAAAAGTGAACAGAGGATACCTACATGAGGACGCAGTCAGTGGAATTTTCAATAGTCTAACTATAGTTTAAGAGGAATTCAGATAACGCCCGGCAGATTTTGATATCCACTCGAGTTTCAATACCGAGATGAATACAATGGACTGGTATCTGATCGATTACGTACGTAGCCATCTGTCTAGCTATCGTTCAGAAATTGATTGCTCGACAAAAATGCTGAACAATGCCGCCAGGCACTATCGTTTAACTTAATATGATCGAATCAAAGAAAATGTTGTTAATATAATTCTGCTTGCCTATTAAAACTGCTACTAATCATGAGGTTAGCCAACCATTAATAATAAATTCCTAGCACGCGTCACACCCTGGGAATGGTGGTAGCTAACCCCACCTGTTACACCGAGCATAAATTACCAGCAACATTTAACTAGCCGCAAAGCACGCACCCAAGCAAATTGAGTGCCAAGTATGAACAATACCATGGTAACTTCATTCCCGCTAATAAACCTTTGAATCACGGCAATATTTGTTTTTTTTTGGACATAGTTAAATGAAAAAGAGTACTGTATCTACAAATTAGGACGTGGTACATGCCACAGCGCAGAGGGATATATAAATCGGATCGTATCGCGTAGAATACGGCCCGAGTATGTGAACCGAGCACGTATGTACATAATGTAGCGCACTAGGAAGCAACAAATTTACTGGCACAGGTTCTCTAAAGGGGCGCAAAGTGCCTCCGTTACTTGTTACCGTCGCGGGGAAACGATTTATGAAAAGAATAAGGAATTCGCCGCTCAACCCAAAGTCCCACAAAGGACACGACGTCCTGAAATATGATCGATTATACAAAAAATGAGAATGCGTTAAATAAGTCTATGTTATGTATCGTAACACATACATAATATGCAGATTAGGCAATTGTTTTCCTATATTCGCCGGAGGAAAAGCGTTGTAATATGTTTCTGAACGGTTTGTTGATAAAGCGTTCCCTCTCAACCGTACATTGTAAAACGATTTATCTACTTTGCTTGAAAGAGCCAACATTGTCTGCGACGGTTGCCCGATTTAAAGTGTGGCCGTGAGCTGAGCTCGTGTTCTCTCTGCAAAGCCTCCCCAAGTCTCGGGTTTATCTACGCCTAACATATGTTATGGTTTGTAAATGTAATTGTCTGGTGTTCATGTGGTACGTGCTCACTATGTGCCACTACTTTTTGTTATTCCGCAACACTTTCATGCAGCGATCGATCAAACCTGCATTGAACAGCAACGTGTTATTAAGGTTTAATAAAGGTTGAAGAATATTTTAATATAAAACAGCGAACCGTGAGCTTCACCAAGAAATTTTCTATAGAGGTAGAGGTTTCAAGTATGTAGCTATGGACCGGAGAAAAATTAAGGGCAGACCCACATTTACGTGCTCTCTGAGTATACCACCACCAGCTCCGGTCTTCTGTGTGTAAATTTCACAAAACCCACAAAACGATGTGGGCCCGACTAGGGATTCGAACCCGATCCAATGCGGAATAGTCGCGTTATGGGACCACTATAACAACGAGATTATGATTATATTGCTATTGCAGATTCTATATCTGTAATCGAATTGGTATAACGCGTATACCTACTGTAAGTACGCTCTGTAACATCCTGCGTTCGTCGACAGGGAATGATTATTGAACGAAAATGTATCACAGCAAATAATCAGAATACAGATTGCGCGTTTTCCTCTCATACAATATTCAGCGTTATAACTGTAAACATACTAGGTACCCATTTCGCCGTTCTGAATACAATAAATGTGTTGGAAGCACATTTACTTATCGCGATGGACACAACTTATAGACTTTCGTTGGAAGAAAGAGTCCTCTCCGATAAGGAAAAGATAAATAGGTGGGTACTTATGCCGTTCCTTTTTCAAATCTTTTGCCTTTTGATTCATGAAATTATGTGTTGCGTATCAATCAATCAGCAATACATTTATTTTTATAAAACAGGAGTACCGACAACGAACGCAAATACATAAAATGGTGTTATAAAATACCAAAACGAAGTACGTATTTAAAATTAGACTGTCCCATCTATGAATTACTTAAATATTGTTATGAAAACATTGCCAGTTCAAACTCATTTACAAAATGGTGCCTACAATTCAAACGGTGATGAATGGTGCGTGGTGTCAATAAAGAAATACATATTTTTATACGATCTCAAATAAATGAGGTTTTCAATTTCACATCGATTCGGCTATAGGCTACATGTAATTTAAAAATTGTATGCTAAGATATATTTATCATATCATATTTATTTTCAATTTTAAAAGTCCCTTACCTTGCGCTTATTTTTAATCTATGTAAAGCTTTGGTTTCCTAGGAAAGCGGTGCCGTCATATAGCGGCCGTAATACAGCGGTGAAAGACGTCACCAGAACGTTGTCTATGTAAACAAAATGGGGCGGTTTCCTAGAGAGCGGTAACTGACGCCGTAACTTCAAAAAGCGGTGCCGCCATTTGCATGACGGCCGTCTTGACGGTGTCAGATAGTTTGGTGAACGTTTTATTGAAAGCGGTGAAGCTTTTTTAATACGTATTTGTGGTTTTTTTTTCGGAACAACGTCAAAAATTTGTTACAACACTTGGAGCAGCGAGGACGACGAAATTTTAATAGATTTCGTTCGTAAACACGAAGCAATATATAATATAAAAAGTAAAGATTATAGAAAAAGTCAACTGAAACAGAATTGGTGTTGTGAAATTTGAGAAATATTAAATAAAACAGGTTAGTAAGTATGATACAATTAACAAAAAGTTCATGACGGTGTGTTAAAACGGCCGTGGAACTTTCCACATGTCATCACCGTAAAGACGACCGTCTATTTGCGTTCGTAATATGACGGCCGCTATATGACGGCACCGCTTTCCTAGGAAACCCAAGCTTAAGACTGATGTTTTGGGGTTGAGTTTCCCAAGTAGGCACGTTTATAATAGGTATGACAGTAATGGCGTTTTAGAAATTCGGCAGTAACGGTAACGAGTTGGCTCGTCAGAGGCTCAACTCGGCTCAGGTGAGCGGGTAATGACATTCTGGAGCGTATCGATCGCGCGGATATAGCCGGCCTGCGAACACACCTGATCTGCTGTCGCGCTCCGTCCGACCGCCGCCCGACCGCACAACCTGCATTTGCCGTTCACTTCCTCATTATCCCCAAGCGAAACGGAATTAGGCTGCGAATAAACATGCCTGCCTCTAATTTCAGATCCTTTTCAGAGAAACCCAAAGCAAGAAGGTCATGGGTAATAGAGCTATGGTCTCACAGTCTTGGACTTTCTTCTTTACAAAAGACACTTACAAAGCGTCAAAAACACCCGTTCTAAATAATTAAAATAATAAAGCATTTTTGTAAAGTGTCTCTAGACAAAATGCAGTATGGTATGTTAATGTGATGATAACTACCGCCAGAAGCGAAAAATATCATGAATTTTTTGCAGGCGTTTTGAAGTTAGCCGGTGATGTTACGACTGCATCATATATGATGCTGAAGCAAATGGCAATGTGTTATAGCATCATGCACGGCTGTGATATTTGCATTTCAGTTAGATTTTTCCAACAAATAGGATAACAATGAGAAATAACACTTTATTTCTCAAGTTATTCTTGGAACCTCGGAGCTAAAAAAAAGGTTTTATGTGGTCTAATGTTGTCTAAAATATTGCACCACTCTTCAGCCTTTTTTCATATCAATGCCAACAACCCTAATAGTAAATACTGCTATCACCTTTATTTGGTGAAATAATTGAAGGAACCTGATGGTGCTTACGACCTCTTCGGTTACCTAGATATTGAACGCATTAGTTATTCCCCTGATCGGCACAAAAAGATCGCATTCTGGTCAAGGTATAATCAAACCAAATCGAAATATGATGAGGGTGGGCATAACGATGCCGACCCGACAGTTTCCATGAATCTATTAATACAGATCTAACTTACATACGTGGCTATAGCACTTCAAACAATATGCAATTTAGGATCTAGTTTGAAACTCAAAGCTGCCGGGAGTGAGCCCCAGGATTTACGCGGATCAAGTTGCGAAATTCGTGGAGAGCCTCATTTTTAACCAACCTACACAGGGAAGATGGTAGGTTCTTATATAAAGGATTTTTAGACTCTTAGTAAAAAGAAATTCTCAATTAGTTGGTTACCTTTTTTTTGGTAGGTACTTAGGTACTTTTAGCAAAATATTTTTTTGAGTACCAATATATATCATGGCTTATGACTGCCAATAATGGTGGTATGAAATGTTAAAACGATTTATGAATTAAAAGCAGACAGTAAAAAGCAAAAAAAAAGTTTTAACACAATAAAATTCTAAAAAACAAAGCTAAAGTCGGGATATTCCACAGACAATAGATAACATAGAAAGTGTTTAGGTAAGTAGGTAATGTAGCGCAATTCGAATGTTTATTGCGCAATATTGTATTGTATCCTTTTGGGTCAAAATTGCACAAAATTCAATCTTAATAGTGTGGGTAGGTCTAAGGGCCGCCACACATAATTCAGTTTCATTCAATTCATTCACTCAAAAAAAAAATCTAGTAAGCTGAAGTAGTCGTTATGGTCGAAAGTCTTCAGCCTATTCTATTGAAAAAAATAAAAATAATCAAGCCACTGATTAAACCAGGATACCACTGATTATACAGACGATAGTTTACCAAACTAAGGGCACGAAGGTAAAAACTGTGAGAGCTCTTTTTTAACACGCTCATTGTAGTGTGCAGTCACATGGAACGTAGCTAACGCCGAACCTTTTCGCTGCCAGAGTACCGTACCATTGTGATGTCGATGGCTTCTTTTCCGCCACTATACCTAACCAAAATTGACCGTGCCTACCCGAGTCAGGATGCTGTAACTTCCGTGCTCGTAACCAATGAGTCTTTTAGTTGTAATGTTGAACGTTGCAGTAAACAAGTCGACTAAAAGACGCATAGACGTTTGATTGAATGGCTATTTCAACAACTTGGCTGCGACCTATGTAAATAAAAAACCTGCTTTTTCCCAGCTAGAATACATACAAAGAAACCTTTGTGAAGATATAACATCGTTATTAAATTAATTTTATTGTTCTAATTTTGGCGCGATTGTACAAGATTGTCACGCTCGCGTCACAAATAATAGTTCTTTGTAATTTAGTCGATATTTTGCTCAGATTCTATATGTTATACGATTTTTTTATACAAAGTATTCGTGAAATAAAAATATGATCCAAATTCATTTTAAATATCGTAAAAATATATTTCTCCACATAAAATCAATTTTAATCTAGTAGCTCATAGCGCAAACTCAACAAAATATAGCATGTAGTGTGGAACGGGGCGTCGCCAATGCTCCGCCATCTCCGCGCATGCGTCAAGTGAATTTCCGACCAATACCATAGACAATTTTTCGTTATCTGGCAAGCAAAATCTGCTTTTTGTTTGTAGGTTATGTTTTAGTGATTAATTGTCAAAATTTATGTTGAATATTTTCGTGGAATTTGTTCAGTTATTATGGAGTGGACATGAACTCGTTACTTGTGTCGCCTAGTGAAATATTCTATAGATCGTTGGTTCTAGTAAAGTATTTAACATCCATCGTTCATTTAATGACTGTGTCGATCTCGGAGTATTACTTGACATTGAGTTATTGAATTGAGATGTGAACACGAAAGTGGATACGCACTCGTCACCGTACTATCAACAACGTGAAGTTTTCTAACTAAGCTTATTACTTTGTAGATCTGTACATTTCAGTTTCGTTTTTTGCATAGTTTAGACATAAGCCGTCAAGATGACGATGAGTCAGTTAACAGTTATGAAACTTTATAATACAGTAGTGGACGACGTGATAGCTGGAGTAAGGGACTGCTTTCTGGACGACGGTGTAGACGAGCAAGTACTGCAGGAACTGAAGCAGTTATGGAAAACAAAGCTCCAAGCCAGTGGGGCCATGGACCCACCACAGCCCGAACCCGCTATACCGCCGCCACCTCCGGTGCTACAGAACTTTCAAAAGGCCAACGGTAACAATGTGGTACCTAAGAGGACTGATACACATTTGGGACAGCAAGGTTCTAGCCAAAACTCTGGTGTGGAGCATGGTGCTCCAGCCTCCAACCTAGCTGGTGCACATCCACATCATGTACTGGACCCCAACAACAAAGTGCCAGTGCAACTAACCTTGCCCGCTCAGCCAGGAGTACCGGGATCACAACCACGCTCATTTACTATACAAATCCCTGCATCTGCACTGAACGGTAATAAACTACATCAAGTGCTCACTGGCCCAATTATAAATGCTACTATAAGTTTACCTCAACCCCTAGCTGCAACATTATTGCAACAACACATCAATTCTGCATTAGCCGGGCAACAAAATGAATTTGACGGAGGTGGAGGTGGCCGCAGTGGTGCTGCGCCTTTCTCTTTAGATGGTGCTCTAGATTCTTCTGATGACGAGGGCTCAAATGGTGGCGATGGCTCTGAAGATGGTGCGGGTGATGATGACGAGGATGAGGAGTCTCCCGAGGAAAGAGCAGAGGAGGAGGAAGAGGAGCGGGATGAAAGTGGTGGGGCTGAGGAGGAACCTCTCAACTCAGGCGATGATGTGTCTGATGAAGAGCCCGTGACATGTTTGATACTGACAATGTGGTGGTTTGTCAATATGACAAAATAACACGCAGTCGCAATAAGTGGAAGTTCTATCTTAAAGATGGTATCATGAACTTAGGTGGGAAGGATTATGTCTTCCAGAAAGCGAATGGTGATGCGGAATGGTGAAAATTTACTAATAATGAACAAATAAGCTGTGTGTATTTTTATAGAAGGTGTAACTTGTTGTATCTGACTGTTGGAATGTAACTACTAGAGAAAACAAAAGACAATGGTGAAATACAGATATTATTATTTAATTATAATATCATAATGCACATTGACTTCAACCTTAGCATGAGTATGGATCACATCTCACAGCTATGCAATTGACTCGTGTTTTAATACCATCTTACATTATTATAGGACCTAAACTAAAAAAAATATATATCTTTCAATCTTTATACAGATTTCATTCAACTTTTATAATGAAACTGAGTGGTCAACTAACCTTTAATGGATTGTTATCTTACTTTCTATTTATCTTTTAATCATCTTTTATAGATGTTATCAGGCCATAGTGATCTTACTTTACTTAGTTCTACAAAATGGCCTGTCGTTGTTATGAAGTGAAATACAAAATTTTGTATTTGTTCTGGAGAGTATACATTTTTGTGAGCATTTTCTTGTTTAGGTTGAAGTCAGTGTTGGTGATGCTCATGGAAAAAGTACCAAATGCAGGTGATGGTTCAATGATTATAATGAGCTTCTTACATTAGTTACTGTCAAAATTATTTAGGTGTTCTGTACATTTTGATTGTAATTTGCTATTTAAGCTTCACTAAAGTTGATACATAAAAGAATCACTGTAAAAGTAGAAATATCCACACTGATGTACTTGTGCCATAACCAAGAAATAACTCTGAAATCTGTTTTAACTGTATTATTATGAGCTGCTTATCCAAACATATTTGCATTTTATATGTGTATAATTGGCAATCCAAAGGTTTAATATCCAATGTAGTAATTTCAATATGTTGTTTCATCTGTTGTAGCTATGTTTTCTTTTTCAGAATTGAAATTGTTGATATTTTGTTCTTGTGCTTGTTATATTTAACAAACCAGCACCAATAACATAACAGCAACATATTTAAATACACTTCAACAGTATAGTGAAGCTGGTAGCATATAATTAATGTAACAAATACGAAATCCAAATTAATAAGTGATGTGTACACAGTGTATCACATAGCTTTCAAACTACGTTTTGGCATAGAATAAGTTGAGTTTTACATCCAAACATTACTTGTAAGTTTCTTCAAAGTAATTCAGTTGATTACTGTTAATCTATAAATGTATATATTTTCTTAAATTGTTCATTAATTAATTATCTAGCAATATTTCCATTAAAGTATTCATCCCCTCACAATACCTAGAAGGTACTTGTAAATAACACCTGAGTACTGGTAAAACCTTGAGAAATATAATGGTACGGCCGTGCAAGCTTTGCTCGAGACTTGGACGAGGCACTGCCATGCCTCCGGATAATTGCTTTACGAATAATGGACATCCACATTTTGAATTCATTTAACTTTTAAGATATTTGTGTCTCAGTTCAGGCATTAAGTTATTATATTGTGATATCTATGTTAATAAATAATGTTTTCAAAGAGTGGAACATTTAAAATGTATTTTAAATTTTATTTGTAATTTAATGATCTTTGATAAAATGGTACATGCAGCAAGTTCCAACTGTCTAGTTAATTCTCAAATAGATATGTAATATAAGTTTCTTATGGTTTGTTTCATCCCTTAATAAAACGTTTGATGAAAGTGGTAATTACCTATAATAAAATATGTTGCAAGATAATTTGTTTTTTTTTTTAACTAGGTACATAGAGTTCCAATTGCTTTTAGAGTATGTGTTGGTAGGTACACTTGGCTAGGTAGGTATAATTTTGGAAATCGGTTGGTAAGGGCGCCAAATTAATCACTCTGGGTGCGAAGGCTTGGGCCGACCCAGACCGCAACCTGCAAGATACATTTTAATTTCATGTTTTTGATTTTTCAAGCTAAAGAAAAGTTTGCGCATTCAGTTACTAGGAGCTTCATTTTTAGGGATTGTTCACACCAAACGTATTGTCCGCCGCTGACTGTGAGTATACTCACTGTCTGCCCCAGTGTGAACGTCGACTCAATCTGCAGTACGCGTACTCACCAAGCCGACAATAGGCTATAGCGGACGATGCGCTACATGTGTGAACAAAAGAATAGGCTCTTGTAGGTTCACACTAGATGCGTACGCTGAGCGGCTGACTATTCTACACATAAAAGGGCTGAGTATTTGAAGTTGCTCGTAGTATTTTATAAACGATAAAACTAGCGTAATTTATTTTTTTTCAAATCAGACGTTTTACTGATATTTCAATTAAATGATGCGCATTCAGATAGTTGCCATTTGCGAAGCTCTAGAGCAGTGGTTCTTAACCTTTTTGACATGAGGGACCACTTTGACCAAAGTTTGTCTTGCCGGGGACCACCTCATCGGTTTACCTAAATTAGTACTCATTTCTTTATTATTTACCAAAAAAAAAAACTGAATTTTTGGGTCTGTTCTACTCAAAGCTAAACGCATGTCGGCAGTTGTGTAGGTAAGCAAATGCAAATAAAGAAAAACTTGCCTATGTAGTTTCGAAACGCGCGAGCGAAGCGAGCGCGAAATTTTTATCGGACTTAAACCAAAAAATACGTAAAATGTAGCCCAACCGTACTTAACGTTTTGTTTGTTGCCAAATGCAAAAATAAGGGCATACAGTTTCAGAATACGCGAGCGGAGCGAGCGCGAAATTTTAATTATTTTTTAAGACTCAAAACCAAAATTACGTAAAATGTAGCCCAAACAAACATTTTCATGAATGGGGGGACTAGGTACGACACACCCGATAATACGTCCATGCGAAAACCGCCGCTCGCAATTATAAGTCGATAAAAATTAAGTTAGATAACGTATAGCGACGTCGCGAAGCTAAGCTTCGCGGACCACTTGGAATGCCTCCAGGGACCACCAGTGGTCCGCGGACCACCGGTTAAGAACCACTGCTCTAGAGGAAGACGAAAATAATAATAAGAAGAGATTGTGGGTACATCCCTTAGGGTCAATTCCCACTGAAAGAGCAGCGGCCGGCAGCGGCCGTAAATGCAAGGGATTGAGCGCGAGCGCGGCGGGCCGCGCGGCGCCGCTCTCGTACATTGTCCGTGCTCTTACGGCCGCTGCCGTCCGCTGCTCTCTCAGTGGGAATTGACCCTTAATTTGAAGAGATGTTTTCTTGGTCAATTTCATACTTTATATTTCGAATATAGACTTTATCCAAATAAGTTCAAGAAATATTTTCGTATGACAGTAAAACATTCGATGAGTTACTATCTTTAATACGTTTAAGTTTATATAAAAGGGACACTAATTATCGACGTGCTGTACCGAGGCGCGGCGGTGCGTACGCGGCGGAGCGGCGCTATTCGGCAACTGCGTCCGCGTAGCCAATCCGCGTCCGCCGTGCATAGTCGCGTAGTAAAATAATCGGCCACTGAGAGTCAGCTACAACAGACGACGTAACAGCGTATAGTCGGTTCGGTGTGAACGACAATTTCAATATATATGGAAAAGCAATAAACTGCGTAACGCACGCTCACAGTCAGCGGCCGACAATACGTTTGGTCTGAACGATGCCTTAGGGTTCCGTACCCAAAGGGTAAAACGGGACCCTATTGTTTTCGCTCCTCTGTCCGTCTGTCCGTCACCAGGTTGTAGGTACCTATCTCATGAACCGTAGAGTTGAAATTTTCACAGATGATGTATTTCTGTTGCCGCTATAATAACTAATACTGAAAACTAGAATAAAAATAAATATTTTGAGGGGCTCCCACACAACAAACATGACTTTTTGCTCATTTTCTTAATATTTCTAGGTACGGAACCTTTCGTGCGCGATTCCGACTCGCACTTGGCCGATTTTTTTGATGTTACTTACCTACCTAAAATAGTTTTTTTTTTAAATCGACATCATTATTAGGTAGGTAGGTACATGTAAAATTTTCCCCAACACTAACAAACCTCGTATGCAATAAACCGCATAAAATCGGTTTGGCTAAACATGAGATAACCTCGTACACACATACATACATAGGTACATTCTCATATACATGTATAGAGGTCAATTGAAACCTAAACAGATACCTACCTATCTAGGGTCTGTATTTTTCAAGCAACTGCTTTTACATTAAGGTTTTTATCAATGGAGGTGCTCGTGATCATGACGCACCATCTCAAAATATTGATAGGACCGACTGCACATAGGTGGTAGTAAGAAGGTTAGTTTTCTCGTCAACTCGTCGAACTGATTTTTCACAACTCACCACATTCCATAGTTCTATAGCACCTTTGTCAAACTCGCGCGTCAACCCACGTCAAAACTTAGCCGTGTTTAGTGCGGGTAGCTGTTAAGGTGTACACGTCACAGGACGTTTTGAAAAGCTGTTCCCGATTGTAATACATAATTGAGTTGTAGTAAAACCATTAGTTGGTTCACAGTAGATAGGTAGGCAACATAAAAGACAAAATAAGTCCCTCTGCCCGGCTCTCACTGAGCCGGCTCCAATTATCTACGGTAATCCGGCGCAGCGGGCCGAGCTAGATAGCCGCCTGTAATCGACTTACCCGCGCGATTTAATATCGCACTCAATGTCCCAGCAAAATATTTACGTAATTTTCCTCCAACCCGCTTTGTTCGCTGAAACAAGTTAAAATCAGCTATCTGCAGTGTCTAAGGTGAATATTCAATAAGTATTAAATTTTATTCAGCGTCGTTATTCCTGGCCAGAGTTTGGCGCAGCTGCCGATAAGGTAATTAAGTAGTTCGTGTTGTTGAGAAATGGAAAGATCAGGAGATTAAACTTTTCCACCTTGCAACATAAATAATTCTGTCTGAAAGTCTGCTGTTTATGATTTAATTCAGGTTTCTATAAACCGTTTTTCTTTGTAATTGTATAGGTGCTTACCTATGTTTCCTGTTGGCTGGTGAACTTACTAAAGTAGGTATCAATAAAACGTTATTAGAGAGAACCTCGTCCTTTTCGCAATTTTTTATCGACTTAGGAAGTCGGTAAAAAAATAGCGACTCGCACCTGGCTGGTGTTTTAATGACGCAGGTGTATAGATAGTTCAACTCAGATTTGCGCGCGGCCCTATGTGTGCGTCGGCTTGTAAATATACAACTTTCATTTGTGTGACAGTGACGTCGTCCGAGCATGACGTGTTCTTATCGCTTTTTGTTATGGGTACAGTCGTTTACGAAAATGTCTAGTTCTTCACGGAGAAAATGTTTCAAAGGAGTCAGGTAGCGTTTCAAAAAATGAAACATTCAAAGCTTTTTATTATAACATTTTACAGTTTTTCATTATTTTCTCATACGTCTTTTCAAATTGACATTGACAGTGTCTAAGAAATAAATGACGTGAAATATCTAAGATGAATTAAATACTCCTTACATATTTTCTAGCTCGGGGTACGCGGACAATAAATAAAAGTGTGGACTAAGAATGTAAAAAAAAAACGTAATCGTGTATAATAATGTAAACAAAATGTGTGGGGAATTTAAAAAAATTATATTGCTTCGCATGATGTCGACCAAAATAAGACGGAAATAATGAAACTCATAAATGAACGTTTAAATCAAATTGATTAAGGGATGTGGGGTAATACTTGTCGACATGTACAAAAGAATAAAGAAGAATACTATAGACATTTTGACATGGAGTCCGAATTTATAATTCACCTTGGAAAGTAGCGAATCCAAAAATTCATCATTTGATTTTTCAAGTAGCGATTCAGAATCGTTATAAAAAGATTAACACTAAATTACGTTATAACTATTTTTCTTAAACACCTGTTTACAACCCCGAAATAACTGTATTTGTACCTGACTGTACCTCTTGTCACGCACACAAAGTCACTGTATATGTACAAGGATTACCCACACAAAAGGCCGCGCGCACGACTGAGTTGAACTTACTATACCTATGTATGTTTACACGAAAACTTCGTGAGACAATGATGTAGATAAGAGTAAGTAATCCGAGTACCAGAGGTGTAGGTACTCACGTACGTAAGTACCTACCTACAGATAACCTGAAACCAATACCTAAGTAGGTACAGGTATTGACACACCTTATTCACCCTAGTTTCTTATTCGTTAGATTCTTTCTTATTCGTTTCTCATAATAAAGAGGGTTGTTAGGTATATCACTCAGCAGAAATAAATTCCTACTAAAGCCGCTGTTGGTTGGTACTCATTTGAATACGTGAGATAAGGATCGGTTTATCCCTACAAACCTGTAAAGCTGTAAATAAATCACTATTTTGGGCTACGTTCATCTTGATACGAGACGGCTAAAACGAGATACCGCCGAGCCTTGTGCCTTGCTGGGACAGAAAATAACGAGTATCGATTTAACTAGCATTCTCCCTCGGAACGTGCAAGTCGATTCGATTCGGTGACACACTTTACCGGTGATAGGCACTCACAGAAGCGTGCAATTTGTTACCCGCGCTAAGCTAACCCCCGAGGCCCAACTTATCTGACTCTTATTCATACGTTACCTATTTGAGATTATTTGTTGTTTATGTAAATGTTAGCTTAGAATCCGACTCTTTGAGTCAAGTTGGATTGGATATGTATCTGTCGCCATATTTACTCGAAGTTCTTCCGACAAATTCCTACTTCAGGAAGCTGGCCTGAAATCCTATTGCTTAATTATACTTATGAAACGAGTTTCCAATACTTACCTATATTCACAGGAAATCTGTCATGGCTATTTATAATGTAGGTCTCAGAAGAATTATTGCAGTCACACCTTCTTACATGCTTCTATCGATAAAAATCACTGAAATATATTTAAACAAAGTTATTATCTACATATTATAGTTATCAGTAACTTTTCCTTCCACTTAAAGATGGGAAAATGGTTCAATATAACTTGTTACATTGTAGACTACGCTCATCAATTCCTTTGAAGGTAAGTACCGAAGTTCCGTTCGATGTTCGCAAGTGTGCAGGTTTAATTACACATCATAAGGTTAATTGCACATCATTCCTACATGTGTTTTATGAAAGTATTTTGTACTATCTCGACTTAAATTTTAACGATCTACCTACTAGGTTATTATACTTATTTCTTAAGGATCCCGTCTATTTATGTTTTAGAGTTAGGTACATACTGATACATACTCATTCTTCTGCCCCCAAATGTCACGCAATAAATAGCTACGAACAGCAGAAGCTCAGACGTATCGATTTTCTAAAACTATTAAAATTTTCATCGCAGCCTCATACATTCCATTTGTGTCAGTGTATCAATATAGACGAGTACTTATGGACTTAAGCATCAATCTGAAAAGAAAGACGATAAGATCCCGCGAACAAAGTGCTAACCTGTTGAATGCTTGTGTGGCTGCGAGTATAGCTTCATTCTCTCTCGGCTTTCCCGACGGTGCGGTCGTTATCGAACGAGCCCCAACTCCACAACAATAAGTACCCATACCCAGTACCACTCCACACTCAAGTGTCTGCATTTATTTTCACTTTGATCTAACATTTTTTTTTCTTTCCAGGTACTCGTCCTCAGAAACCAGTGTTGTGTAAATTTTCATCTCGTGAGTTAAGATAGTTGGAAAATGTCGTGTTTCGGTGGCAGCGTGCTCATCCCCGACTGAGGGACTGTGTTGTGGTGCGCAGTGTAGTGTGATGATGTGTGTGAAGTGAAGTGCTAACAGAAAACGAAAACCGACACCATGCTGCCGACAAATGTTATGTCCTTTATGAAAAAGGTGAGTGAAATTTTCTATTAAAACCAGACATGCAATTTAAATTGCCTACTTTATACGTTGTGCTATGTCTATAATCTTGTAGTTATATTGAGGATTGAATATTGTCTATAAAATAAAATTTGGGTAAAACTGTTTGCCCCTTATCACCCTCACGGGAAGTAATTAAACGGTCCTACGTTGCCGAAACGCCACGGATTGATTAATAGTATTCCGACCACCTTCTATTTTAGGTATATGTTTCTTCTCACCTCCCCAAAACTTTAAGTAAGTAGATAAAAGAGATGTTATGTATTTATTCTCAGCGATGGAGAAGATAAGAAATTCTTTTAGAATTATGTTCAATCGATCTTTGAATTATTTGAGTAACTAGGACGTTGACTGAATTAAAGGCTTCTTCTCTATAAAAATAAACTTGTACCTAATAATAGGTAATATTAAATTAATACTCAAAAAAATACACAATAAATTTAGCCAATAAAAGCGGAGAGGTTTTACAAGGCGCTTATTTACGAGCAGAAAGCCTTTGTCTTTTTGTTACATTTTAATGTTACGCCGTTTGTATTTGCTTTCTTTTGTTATATGAAAAATAATACCTACGTAGCTTATAAACGAGTTTAATATAAACTACTCAATTCTCAGAGCAAACAGAAGGGTGGGGCGGTAGTTATACCTATAGCTAAGCCTATGTTAAGGTTTATATTCAACAAATAAACGTTCATCAGCAAAAAAACATTTTCAGGTCTGAATAATTCAGTTTGCTCCTGTCTGAATAAACGAATGTACAATTAATATGGAACCACCTGAGTACATTAGGGCCTGCATTAATTACGTGAACACAAACATAGTTAATATACAAAAAAACCACAGTCACGTACGTGTAATATTTTTCGTCTGTGCTATCGTGAAACTCGCCAAATGTGTTTAACAGAAATCTTTGTTTTGATTTTATTACTGGTCTCCCTTAATTAAAATTCCCCCGTGCTAGTCCCCATCTAACATAAATTATTATGTACTCAGTTACCTGAATTTCCTTTCATTCTAAATATTTTCAGGCTGAGTTTTAAATAGGCCTGAACAAAAATACCACAAAAATATGGTTAGATACTTTGCGTTCCTGTTCTTTTGTGGAATGAATGGAAGTGGGTCAACCATTGTTATCCAAACTAAGTTTAGTTATTTCAGTTGTAGGGCCTATACCTAGGTATGTAAGCACAATAAGGTTGGGCGTACTAAAAAAAGCATATTTTCTTCGCTCACATGACAATAAAACCCTAATAAACAGGATAGGAAAAACTTCTGCGAAATACCAATCTGGAACAAGTAAAAAGGAAAATTCGTAGTTTTACTGTAAACTATCTTTTACCAGCCGTTGCGTTCGCGGAATAAGATATTATCCCCTGGGAACTACGTGTATTTCTGTATAAAAAGCGGTTTTTGTCTTTTCCCTTGTATTTTATGTAACGAAATTCCATTACGAGCCATTGTTTCGCTGTACTACGTGGTTGAAATAAGCGGCTGCTTAGAATTATGGCGACAGGCAAGATTACGTTAAAGCACGTGAATTTATTGTATTAAGTTATAATGCCAAACAAAGCAACAGGCACTTAAATCTGTCTTAAACCTTTTCATATTTACTTTTTCATCAAAAAAATATTCCTTTTCTCTTTGTGAAACTCTTAAGTAATATTTGGTATCTTAACTTCATGATTATCAAAACAAAAATGTGCAATAGGTACTTGTAATCGCATTAACAAGAGTGCCTAGAAATAATAAGCCCCAAAAATATCGAAGCCGAAAATTATAATGTCATTCAATACGTCCCCAATCTGAGCTGTGTATCTCCGTAAATAGAATAAACGAAAATACTAACCGGCTTTCCACTTTTATGCACACGTAGACAGCTAGATTTAGATGTCCACCCCTCCAACCCCGTGCGCTGAAATTCAATTTCTGATTTAAAATCACCAACATGGCTCGTCTATTCCGGTATTAAAGTTCGAAGTCTTATAACGAAACTATTTGAGCTCCGGCTCAGCTATCCGATGCGCAATTTGTGCTACATCTTCAGCGATTTTAGCCAACATTCTGTAACGTTGGAAATGCTAGCACAAAGTATGCAACACATTTTACAGTAAATTGCAATCTTTTATCTACTGAACCGAAAAGAAGACAAAAGGTCTTTGTGTGTGTGTGTTCATTGTATTTGGTGGTGTGTGAATGCGGTATCGCTCGCTTCAGTATCGGAGGCAGGTGCAAGCGAAGCCAGTGGCGGCTCACTAGCGCTTCCTGTGAGATGAATTAACGCTCCGCCGAGCGGAAACGTCTTTCTTTCTCATCAAAACAATATTGTTGAGTTCCGCGCTCGCCAACAATGCCGTTTGTGAAATAAATACCCCTATTCGCGGCGTGCTAAACAAAACATTCAACTGCACGTATAAATTCGGTGCAGATGACGTTTTTAAATGTGGATAACATGATATTATTCAATTTGCTGAAGAAAATAGATATACTACTTTTCTTAACGTGGATTTGGATTTTCGAATAATTCATGAACAGAAGATACTCAATGATAAGAATTCGGTACACGAACTCAAAAGCTTCGCAGTCCACCCCTTAACTGCCAATTTTTTTTAAAGTACTTATTTACAAACATAAAGTATATCGTAAACACTACTCTTCTATTCACTCCGAAAGTGAACTCCCCTCCAACGTGATTTGATCTAAATAGGCGGTAAAATTACGTGGAAATGTAAGAACGTCATATTACACCTCTCGTTAACACAGCTTCAAGTTCTTCTGCAGACATATGTAGCGCATTAACTCCTGCGTCACAGTTACAAGAAAACGCCCACATCCCCTTTATAAAGTGAGGTGAAAAGTAGCTTATAATCCTATTATACACATAGTGGGTAGTAAATCTTACTTAAACTTGTTTGAAATTGCAAGAAGAATAGGATATCCACATTTGATTCGTTAAATTCTGACATAATACCTGTTTGCTGAAAGGTCAGGAATATGTACAATTGTACACCCACAGCAAAATTAAATTCAGAAATAGATGACCTCTGACTATAGCTACCCAGGATTCTCGTTAGTCTTTCATAATTGGCCAGTCAAAGCACGCGTAGGAAGTTTATCCACTAAAATCTGTGTGAAAGCGTTCGATGCTTATTTTTCAAACGTCCTGCAATTGGTGAGGGTTGTGGTGTGGGGCAGGGAGATCGAGAGGTCCACTGAATGGAGCCGCACTCCGTAATAGCGCCCTCCCTGACGACTCTATTAGCACACAGCGAGCTGCATAAAGGTGCACCTTATCAAAGCGCGCATATTAAAACGAGTCTTTCACTGAACTGCTAGTCCATATTTTTTGCCCAAAATAATAACATTCCGTCTGTGCGCTTTGATAAAGGTTTAATTAGCGAAGCTGTTCTAGGTAACTAAGAATTTCCAAGGTAATTTTGTTCCTGTTTATTTACTTGCCAATGTTTGCATCAATTTCATGTATACTAAGTATGCATAAAGTTCTATCATAATATTGTCTATTGCAATACCCAAGTCCGCTAACTAAAAATGTTTGCCTAGAGATTGAACTTTTAAAACCAATCTCACCCGTTTCTCGGCATCGAATAAAAACAAGACGAAATGAGCGGGACGCTCGCTCACTGAATGTTTTATGGATATTTTTTTGCTTTTTAAATGCTAATTTGCCGTAGGTGAAACGAACACTTGAGAGAATTACCATATAAATAAATATTTGTCCTCGTAATCCTTGTCTTATCATTACTTGGGTGAGTACAATAATGTTTGACATAAAATAACATATCTAAATAATAATTAAGTATTAGGTTGTATTTCACCTGAGCCGCAAAACTAAATTACGATTAAATCACTAGGGGTCGCTGGGTGACCTCCATCTCGAAGGGCGGACGAGCATTGACAGGGCAAACATGTACCCAAATGACGTATAACATTAGGTACAGATATCTGTGGACAAACCTCTCCTACAATGTATTCCAATCTATATTAACTATATTATGTGGAGAGGTAATTGTAATTCATATTTCAACCCTTATCAAACTACAAGTTTTCAGCAGACATCACCCAGCTGACAGTTATTATAATTGCTTAGTCAATCGATTTTATTATACTTATGTATTTAATATAACATATTAACAATAACTACTATTGGCACTCAAAACTATTCAGGTCATAAAAAAGTAAATTTTAGAATAGGTATTTAAAAAGCTAAAGATCAGATTGTAATACTTTATAACTTATTAGGCTTCAGGCTATCATCCAAAGTGGTTATGATAAAACTAAAAGTAGCCTACACAGAATACTGTGTTCACTTTGTAATGTGTTCAAGTTCGAAACCAAGCTCTGTTGAACATAAGTGTATTCTCAAAATGAGAAAGGATTTTAAATACAATAATTGCTATGGCTTGCGGAGAAAAATCATCGTTGTTACAATTTGTTTGCGGTACACAAAACAAATGACTCATCGCGGGACCATCAATAACGAATAATTGAAGAATTCCAATTATCCGGTGAGAACATCAATTATACAGATTTTTTACTTTGAACGTTTTATGATGAATTTTTTGATTAAGCTGTGTAAGTATATGAAGCTTATTTTCACAGACTTTTATGTTCATTTTAAACAAAATTATTTAATAGCCGTCGAATTACCCCGTCAACACGAACCGTGCACGTTTACCAGTTGAAACAATATTATTAAACAATTAAAACTTGTTATCTTGTAATCAACTGTTACTAGAAACAGTATTTAAAATAACAACACATATTGTTAGGTTAGGTATAGGTACAGAATAACCAAACTGAAGGATCAAATCTTGTTTGTCGCAGTTTTTTGTTGTTTCCAAGTAAATTAATACTACTTCAGTCTATTTTTAATTCTCTTTATCGTTGCCTTACTCTCGACCGATATTGAAATTGTATAAAGTCGAGTGACGCAGTCGGCGACTCCTGAAGAGGTACTTGCTCCGTATTGGTTATATTTCTATATACGGACGCTTGAACCATATATATATACCTACACCGCAATAGCTGCTTTCTATAGAGGCTCCGGTCAACATCTAACAATGTATTGAACCGAATCCCAGTGACGCATACACAGACAGTGCTATTGTTACTGTTTGGACATGTTTGGGGACTTTGATGTTCACAACCAACGACATACCTACCGTTAATAAACATTGTCTATGCTGGATAACATGAAGCGTCACTGCCAATCAACAGGCAAGCCCAATGGTTTGTGGGTCAGAAAGCCGTCAGCGCCTTCATAAGTAATTAAACTACTTCGATGATTGCCTAATTTTACCGTGCGCCTGTGTATACTTGACTTATACATTATGTATTAGAATTTTAAACAGTTCCGTCAACTTGCTGAGCGGTAAGCGAAGCTAGTGTGTAATTAATTCTGTACATTTTCAACTTTAGTGAAACTTTTTCAATTTGCATCATCGCGCATTGTGCAATTGTGATTATTTATGCAACCCTCGACACAAAACTCTAATTTACGTTTGAACTGCAAATTATTTCAAAAGGGTAAAGTTGTGATTCATTATGAAGCGTTTGTATTCTTAATTAAATGCAGGTGTTCAGCGAGCGAGCGCTGCCTTGTCTCGTTACGAACACGAGCGGAGACGACGAGCGACGCCTCCACGGTTTGTTTAAGGCCAAAATGAGACTGCATATAAATTATTATAGTCGTAATGTCGTGTGTCAAACTTGTTTCCCTATGTAAGCTGAGTTATGCTTTGCCTACATAAACATCGGAAAGGATTTTGGTAGCGAGTGCGACCCAAGCTAAGCTGTTCACTAAGTACATATATTCAGCTCACAGTGGAGCCTACGGCCTCAGTTCAGGAGATAATGGGCTGGTGCGAGCCCACAACACGTCGCCGGTCAAATTATGCGATGTGGCCCTCCGCTCCTCTCGCCCGCCTAGATGAAAGGCTTACTGAGGTTATACGCCGCCCCGACCCTGCCATAAAAGCTTATAGCGAAATACTTGTGGATTCTTGCTTGATGTAGCAAAAACTTATCGTACATTTTACATGTTAATGACGCGTTCACAAAGCGCTTGTAAAAGGCCTTCATTCTCAAAGACAGATCGTGAATTTGATTTCATTTAAGAGTTCTTATCTTGCCAGTCACGTTCGATGAAAAAAGTTAAACAAATCATAAACTAGGTTTCAGAAAATAAGTAACCTTGCGAGGTAGTTTGTGTACACGTCAACTAAAAGTTGTAGCGAGCGGGCGCCGCCCGTGCGCTACGGCGTAGCTCAGTGCTACGACGTAGCTTGGTGCTACGACAAGTTACTGGCACTACCGATTGTTTGCTGGCTTGATACAACGTCTATATAACAACGTTTAAATTTTAAACACATTAGTGGTTCGCTGCCAACTTCCTGAAATGAACAGCTGTTGAATATAACAAGCGTTGTGTGCTACGAAACTCGTAGAACAACAACAACTTATAAAACTAGTCAAGTTTTTAAGCACTGAAAATTTCGGTTAGCGTGTTCTTCTCAATTTATCTTCCTCAGCAATAAATGCCACAAAATTTGTAACGCTCCTTGGATCGCACTCGCGTAAACTTTTCTTGAGTAATGATGACTGTTGAGGTTCGAGCGCTGCAAAAATGTTTGCTTCACCGAGTTGTGGGAGTTCCCGGTGGGTCGCTGGAACGAGGAGACCCTAACTGAATTAAGTGGTAAATGTTGCGCGGCGTCGCTACTTCAACACTTATGATGACGATATTCCTCACTATGAAATTGCCTTAATATTTAGTGCAAAACTTGCCTGGAAACTTTACCTAATGAAGTTAACTAGTTTCAGTATCGCTCGTTCTTGAGGTACGAATATGTATGAAACTTTCGAAATATTATCTTAGTTATAAGATTTGTTAGATGTTCTAAAATGATATCTCACTTAAATTTACAATTGTGCGCTAACTTTGAAATAGAACTCATTTAGAAAGCACAGATAAAGATTGCTAATTTTCTTATTTGATATTATAACGTATATTCGAGAAAATGGTCTATAGTTGATACACAACAAAACCTCAAATTGCGCATTTAGTAAATCACTGTTAATCGTCCAAAAAGCTAAGTAGTCTATTACAGCACATTTTGTTACCGCAATAAAGAGCGATCCGACACATATCTCAGTGTTGTGCAAAGATAAAAGAGATTGGTTTACATACTCGTGTAAAGCTGTTTCGCTGGCAGAATGCAAATACAGACCTGAAAGCGACAACACAAGGAGATGTTGTAGTTGTAACACAAACAAATGTAGAATTCAGTGGATGCATGACTCAGTAGTTTGGTGGCTTCGTGGTTACATGAGCGTAATGTGTGCGGCCGGGTGTGAAGCGCATTAAACTGGGTTTAGGCAAGATTCAGCCGGCGGTGATTTAGATTTATTCGCGTGTAGTTCCGACCGGCCGCGCTCAAACTACCTTAATGTGATTTCTGAACGGGATTCACATAAGTCTCGCGAGCAACATGGCGGCGGCGGCGCGGAAATCTGCTAAATTGCTTTAGTAGTTTTGTGCTCGTTGTTCTACTGCTGTATTTGTGTTTAGACACACAAATACGGCAATTTTCATAAATGCTTATTTAAGTTAAAAGCAAACATTCTACGTTTATGTAAAGGAGAATTACCTAAAGGCTGAATTAATTTCTATCTCAATAAGTCCGCGCCGTTTGTAACAGCACCACGTCAAAGCCATTAAATAAATGAAAATGTATTGTCAATCTTCTATCGCTTCACATCTATTACAATTATGAAAAATTGTATGTAATCATTTAAGTATGGCAAAGAAATTAATCAATTTTCACGCAGGACATATTATATCAAAGCTGTGTGTGTATGTATCCTGTTTGTAGTATCCATAATTTGCTTTTCTTCAATATGGAAGAACGTATCCATTTAAAAACTCGTAATAGATGGTTTTCGCTAGCGCATATTTTTGGTTTTAGTTTAGTTGTTATCCCCAACCACTAAAAATAATAATTTCATATCGATCGAACAAGCCCTGAGGCTGAGGCCTCTCATAGTTTGTATAATCCGTAATGAAAATTCTTCGCATCATATTTTACGATAGAAACTTAAGCCCAAATAACTTATATATCTGAAATAGTTCGCTATCTTAATAACCCCACATAAACATCAAGCAAGTTTCGAAGTACATAGTATCTTAAAATCCTTTTTATCATCACCGACACAAACGTCCCCCGAGTATTTTATGAACAAATACCTAAAAGTCGGAAAACTTTAATAAAACATGACCACTGCTTGGTACGTATAAGCCTTCCTTTATATGACCCTCTTTGTCCTATTTTATTTTATTATTTTCTCAACTTGAACATATTATAATACAATAGAAACTTTAAGCGTGTTTGTGAACACTGAAGTTTCATATTTTTATTATTGTCATAGGATATGTCTAAATATGTGGCATTTTATGTTTGAGTTATTTTATACAAAAGGAATAAATCAGCGTATCTGCGTTCTAAAATAATAGTATCGTGTTGTGTGGCAGTGCCGCGTAATTACATTCCTTTGTGGTGCGGGTGGGTGTAGCTGCGCAGTCTCCGCTCCGCGTGTTCCGCCGTGCGCCCGCCGCCGCTCCGCTCGTCGCGCCCCTGAGCACGTCGCCGCCATTGTTACCGCCACTATTGTGCTCAGTGTCGATACCAAATAAACATATCAAAGGTTAAGAACATCGCACCCATTCATGCCCAATTAATAGCTCCTTACAAAACACCCGCACTCACTGAAAATCTCCTACGAAGAGGCAGAGCAAGAAAATGAAATAAAATTAATTTTGGGTCAGTAATAGATTACATTTGCACAAGTCGAACAACGAATTAGAAAAGGTTGGTCCCAAGGCGATGATAAAGTAAAGGCTTACACCTGACGTTTGCCGACAGCAATTAGAGTTGTAATGTAAATAGCGGGTTGAGGCAACAAGTGGGTCAACCAGGGCCGTGTCCGCCCCCTCCCGCGCCGCGCACCCCTTGCACCTCACCACTAGGTCATGAACGCTCTGTTCATGACCCATTTTATCTCAAAAATCTCTACCCGTAACGCTAATCGAAGCGGACGGCCGTGTACTCAACATGATACTAGTTGCGCTGTGGCCCACGCACTTTGTTATCCTGCACTGGTTCACTCACTGGAAAGAATATACAGATAATAAGTCTTTTGCTCACGGATTATTTTATATCACAACCCTTTTTATGAAACGGTTTTATTATTATGATTTTCTCCAAAAGGACAAATTATCTGAAGAAGACAAGTCTTTCAAGTGAAAATTATTTACTTTTTAAACAATAAAACAACTTCAAAACATAAATAAATTCAACTGATAAATAAGCTTAACATAGCGTGCTCCCATTAATGTCTTAATACTTGTACAATTTGAGTTTAACGTTTATACATTATCACATATTTCCACGGTTTGATCTACTGATATCCATCAAAGGCAGCTCTCTTTAGACTGTGCCCCGACATCTAAAAACAAAACGCTAAAAAACGTGACGCTAAAACAGTTTAATTGCACAATATATTGTATTTATTTGAACATTTAAAGTTTAGAATAATAAAACAACGTTAGTTGTGAACTTAAATTCCCATTTAGAATAATATTCTTCGCAGGGGTTAGCATAGGTAAACGACTACGAAATATCGTTTACCCGTGGAGCCGTCGTCGTTTACTGAGGATAATATTTGATCCCATGAGATCGTTCCAATCGTTTCTTCAATAAAAATCGTATTTCTTTCATTCAAACATTGCATATAAATAATATACTCAATACACATGTGATTATAATAAATCGAAAACAAAATTCGTTCCTTTGTTAACCATCTGGAATTCCAACAAAGCCTTTAACAGCATTCGTAAATTGACAATCAGCACTCAAGTGGCTCTCATTGGAGCGTCTCGACAAAGGCGTGTGTAATTGCTAACAGCGGCTTCATTTATAATGTATTTGAGTGGAAAGCGTTCGGTCACGAGCGAGCCTCGGTTGGCGAATCCAATAACGTGAGAATAGAAGCTGTTAGGTCAGCCGCGGCCGACGGCCAGGCCCGCGCGCTCCCCCAGGAATGCGCTGTGCCAGATGTTTCGCAGCAACGCTAATATTCATGAATGTTGTATATCACCTGTCGGTTGTCTTCAGCGTGTTTGCTTCTAATAAAATAGTTTGGAAGAGAAGTTCTTTTAAGATCTATAGCTTATTTACGAGCTTTAAAATTGAACGGATACCAGACATAAATTGAACTAAGTTGTGTTGAAGAAGGCATCATAACGAATTAAGTTATTACCGTGTCATATGTATATCTAGAATTTTAAGAAATATGAGATACTTCTCTAATTGCTTGCATTGATTAATAGAGGGCGAGTATTTAAAAAATATATCGCACTATCGAGAAAAGGAACGCAAGCACTTCGATCCGGTGTCACAGGCTTAATTGCATTTTTCGAATGGCAACGACAGTTTGATGAAGTCACTCCGAATGGACTCCACAAACAACAGTGCACAGTAACTTCTAAATTCCATTCAAATTCTACAGAGAATTGATCGAATGCCGAACCGTAACCCTTTGCTGGGGTGAAATTTTACGACTTACCTATGCGGGCGTGAAGCACAACTTGTAAATTCTATTTCATTTTGTTTCCAGATATTTGCGAAATGTAGAGTTTATTCTATGTTGGCTATTTCAGGCGTAAATTAAATAAATTCCCTGAATGATTTTTTGACCATTTAGTATTTTGAATATTTTTTTATCAAAAGGTACGAAGAACATTACTTTAATGTTTAGGTACTACTAAAGTCTTACACTTTTCAAAGGTCTAAACTGCCGTTGTATACGAGTTCAACACAGTACCGGTGCGGTACCATCTCCTTCCTCCCCCAGTTCCTGCTCGGTATTCGTGCTACACTTTACTACGTCCGCCAGGAGCCCGCTTTGTTCACGGTTTACTCAGTTTCCACCTGCGCACTACATTTTTACTCCGCCTTCAAAACAATTTCTAGAGCATTAAGAATATATCCTTATTTATAGACTCGAGTTTATTACCAGCCAGTTCCAATTAGCGGGAAGCCTAATAACGTAGGTAGTTTATCAAGTTATTTTATGATAGGTGTGTAACCGTAGTAGCTGGCTATTTCACGCGCTTAGTAGGTGACCTCATTCATTCAGATATTACTGAACGTAACTAATACTACTTATATACTTACTAAGTGAAAGTTTGAGGAGACTTGCGAGCGAAGCAATAAAAACGCTCCGTAGTCTAGTTCGGGAGACGACAATATTGATTTTCCCCTCTCTGATGTATTTCATTCTCCATCTGTTGCTCTCCATAAAATTTACGACGGTATTACTGAGCCGTTATTTTTGTATGAAGAGTTTTATCGCCGCGCGGCGTCGCGTCTCTTTCCACGACATGAGTTCTTTTTCAACACCAAGTGTTTTTATCGAGTTTACTAATTCACGACATTTTTATTCTTACACTGTTCGTTATCTGCTCTATTAAGATCATGTCTCAGATTTATTCGTATATCTCAAGTACAAAGGCTGTTTTAGATTCAAAAAAGTTGAATGAATACTTAAGTGCTAATGGAAGTGAAATAAATGTAATTTGTTATCATCAGATGGTGGCGACAGACGACTCATCGAACACGGTCCCCGGGCACATCGAGTCACCGGGAACCTTCGGCAAACTGCGGCAAACCCTCTCCTCGTCACTGCTCACCGCTCAGGATAAAGGTAAACACAACTCTAAAAGATAACCAAGATTACAAAGAAAGCACTTGACACATCTCCTCACAACTAAGACTCCATCGCCGCTAATTATCTCTAATTACATCGCCATTTGCTTTCGAAAGTTACACTTTGTACGACATACTAACAAGTAACTACTGGAAACAACACTAATAATGCCAGAGGTAAATAAATTGTTAACTTGATGCAAAGTCACATAACTGTGGCACCAACTTACGTAATAACTGAACTACATGCTGCAAGTATGAGGTAATGTTGGATATTAGTGTTTCAGTACGAACTAGGGCTTTTCATTTAATTTCGGACTCAGTTAATATGGGCCACTTTATCATTATAAATTAAAAAGGATAGTTGTCCTTCTATCTCTTCATTCGCCACTACAAACGGGCTTAGTATAAAACACTGATTTTAAGCCATCTAATACCCCTAAATAGGATTGGCCATGGAATACCAAAACCAATTACCCTTTTCACAGCATTTGAGTCTGACAAAAAGAGAACGAATTCCTAAACTTAGTAATGCGTTAAATTGGACTGACAGAACAGATACGCATCCGTCTTAGGTTTATTCTGAACCAGGCGGTTTTAAATGGCGCAGTAATAATACCTAAAGATACCATAAATAAATAAACTAAAATAAATAGACAGTACACGTATGGATGCAAATTTTTTCATACTAGCCATACCTTACATTCGTGATACATATGTCTTAAGTTCTCGTATTACAACTACTAACTTTATTACGAGGGAAAATTAGAATGTTTACACAGTATCCCATACGTTTGTCCGTATCTTCTACAATTATGACCTCAAATGTTTGTAACTGTAGGCAGTTTATGATTATAGCGATACTTTTCCTTGCTGCCTTCGATAAACAGATTTTCGTCGGGATGATGAATGGATATTGTTTCAGTATAAGAGATAACGACCGGATAGGTACGTTTTTGGCCCCAAAAGGGAACGCTGCTGGAATTTTGATTTTCCAGCGCCTTCTTACCTGAATCTGTCATGAGTTAACTTTATGTAAAGCTGGTTTAAGGTACATACGTGACATTTTAACTTTATCTAGAAAGGTGGAGTTATCAACTTTGATTTATGCGAGTCAAAACATTGTGCAGACAGTGAGAGGTCAGGACTAACATAGTACCATTTTAAGGACAAAGGATGTATTGTTCTTTCATCTGACTGTGGTCTATAACTGAAATAGCAATTTGCATCATCCCACGCAAGTCATAGCTGTAATTTAATCCAGTGAATGGCGTAGGCGGTGGGTCAGCATTCGAGATTTGCAGCTGCTATTTTTAGATCCTTTAATGAATTGCTTTTGCGAATATAACTCCACATATCAGTATGTGTGGTGGTTGTAAAATATTAGTTTATTTTATTTATGAACTTAAAATAAATCTACGTAAATTCGTTTCGTAAATTCAACTCCAAATAACCGAGGCTGCTCGATATGCCAAAAATGGATCTTGAATTACTTTCTTAAAAAATATTTTTAAAGCTCAAAATAAAAAGGTAACTGGCTAGTGTAAAACTGGTAGCATTTGTTAACAAGGGTGTAATAACTCTTGAAACTATCCTTGTACGGGCAAGATTGGAGCGGTGTTATGTGCTTGTTCCCTAAGGCCATTATTACCGTTATTTATGTTTACCTCACACCCCGCAAGAACGGTTAACATAAACCCACCATAAATATAACATTTTCCTATAATTTAACTTACCTCTTTTTACATAAAGAAAATTGCCTTCGGAAATATCGTTTGTTGTTATGAAATACAACTTTTGTAATGTTGAGACTTCTGTGAATAGAAATGTATTTCATCACGCGAGCTTAGTGTTCGTTTCTCGACATCAGATGTCTTAATTTCTTTTTAAGTCACTCGGATTTTTACTTGTTACATTTCATGCGATTTTCAGATCGATCGTGCAGACCTAATCCCTAATAATATTATAAATGCGAAAGTAACTCTGCCTGTCTGTCTGTTACGCTTTCACCTCTAAACCACTGAACTGATTGATAAAATTTGGTACAGAGATAGAGTTGACCTTGAGAAAGAACATAGGATAGTTTTTATCCCGGACTTTTGAAGAATTCTCTTGGAAACGCGATATAACCGAACTCTACGCGGGCGAAGCCGCGGGCGGAAGCCAGTAGATAATAAATCTAAAATAATATTCAGGACTCTTGATTTAAATTTAAATCAGAATTTGAATTAGTTTTCTATGGCATATCAAAAAAAGTTAACTTGGTCTGAGAACTGAGAAATTGTCGTAAATACTCGCTATAAGTATTTATGAAAATCCTTGACCTCGAGAGAAGGTAAACGGAATCTCGAGAAATTTTCAAACGTTGTTGCATTTCATGTTAGTCCATAGCTGCTTCTACAGGCGCTAAACTTGTAAGTATTCAATTTTCATAGAAACTTCATACTTAGTAATAAACTTCGTTTCAAAGGGTACGAGGTTGTGTTACGTTATAATTGACTTTTCGGACTAGTTAATTGAACTCAAGCGAAACCTGCGGGTACACCGTAAAATTAATTAATTAGTACAAACAAAATACATCTAGGTATGTACGCCCTTTACAATCTAATAACATCGTGTTATTTTCGGACGTGCATTACATTGACGATAACAGTTAGTTATGTGTATAAAGATAACTAAAATTTAAACTAGAACCCTTATAATTTAAGTTAAAACCTATAGATATTTGGCTGTAAAGGGAAGTTTGTTATGGTATTCATGATAATTTCTTAATATTCATAGCGAAATATCTCGATGTTCGCGTCTCTCGAGCCTGAGGCGGCAAGGCTGGCATGCATTGTTAGCGGATTCCTGCTCGGAAGGTAGACACAAGCTGCGGACTTATTTGAATTCCCATCGTTTCATTCCAATTCAGTATTTCATAACAATGATCTGAATGTAATTTCAGTTTGAATGACTTATGTTCATTTTGG
The DNA here is from genome assembly GCF_030705265.1 of Helicoverpa armigera. Taxonomy (NCBI): domain Eukaryota; kingdom Metazoa; phylum Arthropoda; class Insecta; order Lepidoptera; family Noctuidae; genus Helicoverpa; species Helicoverpa armigera. Next base: position 5,893,675 of record NC_087130.1, on the reverse strand, counting down.
AATACTTAGTCAATAGTATGGGAGTATTATTGATTTATTTAAAAGTGTGAGATGACATGTTTGTTGTTTCAGTAACAACAAAGTTGGGTCCACGACAAGCCGTGCCGGAGCCTGTGGCGGAGCCTGCGCCGGCGCCGCCACCGGCACAACCCCCGCCTACCGCTGCACAGATTGCCAAGACTGACCGGTATGTATTGAAACAATTCTCCTCCTTTTGTTACGGTTCCTATTATAACAGAACTTGAAAACTCATTAAAACGTTTCTTACGTAATTAAAAAGTTCGTTTAATTTCATTCTTCTTTCATCGTATCATTGCTTTACATTTTTTCAGAGTTCTTAATTTGTTTAAGCAAGCCGCTATAATATGTACGTATAGAAGACTATCTTATTTTCTTTTGATTGTTCAAAGGGACTTTGGTTAGTTTCAAATTGTGTTTATTAAAGGCCATGTTTGTTGGTAGTGAGGCTGGGAAAGCGCCGTCCCGGGCGGGTGCGTGCCGGGTCTGCTTGAAGGCGCTCAAGCCCGGAGAAGTGTACCACACGTGCAACGGCTGTCAACATCGTGTCTGCGAGGATTGCTCCTCCTACTCTAAGCCAGCCAGCGATGAAGACGCTGTGAGATATTCGCACTGTATTATGCTTAATTTCAAACCCAAATCATATTCTCTGCGTTTATGTAATAGTTCATCATTATGTTCATCTGTTGTCCGTCCGATATGAATAATATTTAAGATCGACTTGCAAATGTTTAGAACTCATGGCGGTGCTCAGTGTGCCGTCGCAAGGCACAGCCGCGGCTCCCGCCAGCAGCACAGGACAGCACAGACTCACTACTGGATGTGCCGGTGCTGGAAGCGTTACAGCGCCGCCACTCGGAGGCCCGGCTCGGCAGCGGCGGCAGCAGTGCTGGCCTAGCTCCGCCCCGCTCACCTGAACTCAGGCGACACTCAGATGTATCACCAGCGTCACTCAAAGAACTCGAAAAGGTAATGTCTATCGATGGGATTGGCTTTGAAAAAGATTACGTTAGTAAAAAAACACTTTAGTTAGAGGATCTAAGAATCCTTATTTTTCAGGCAAAGTTTTTTTACTTTTAAGCCTGACGCAGTAACGTTGCGGTGTAGGTGTAATACCTACTTTATCCATGTATTTATATTAATATAAATCTGTTTGTAGTTTTCTTAAAGTCTTTAACACCCACACCACTCTCCGACTTTATCACGTAAATGCAAATATAAATTATATTCAACAACTGTTTGTACCATTAGCTGCCCAATAGCAGGACATAAAGTTAGCGCTCGTTTATGAAGACCTACGTTTAGCAGTAGTAAGCAATAGGCTGATATGGTAACGATGGTGTAACTACCGTGTCATATAATGTTAGCGCTTGTTAGGCGAGGTTCATGTTCAGCAGTGGACAGCAATAAGCTGATATTGATGTACCATAAGTCGATACTGTGTGGAGTGTGAGTTCGTAACCACGCTGCCCGCGGCGGCAGTTAAAGGGCGGCGGCAGCACGACGCCGACAGTGGAGTCGCGGCGGCCGAGCACGGTGACGCCGGCGCGTCGCCGCTCCGTGCGCGCGCCGCGCCAGCGCTCCTGTGACGAGGACCAGCCGCACTCGCCTGCGCATCAGTCTACGCCGCTAGCACCGCCTGCCATTTCTAGAAGGTAGCGTAATCTTACGTCTCTTGTATAAATGCTATTCAACATAATTTGTTACGCGTAAAAAACTACTACTAAAGTCTTTGTAAAAAAGTAAGATTGTTCCACTAACGGCCACATTTTCCATAGATCATCAGCAGTGGACGTAGTAGCAGGCGCAACGTCACGCCGCGGCTCATACCGCACAGACGAGCCCAGCACCACGCCCTCGATAGCTCCCGGACTCAGTGTCGATGAAGACAGGCCGATCAGACGTCGCGGAAGCCAGCTGTGAGTTCTCTCTACTTATTAATGTTAATACTACGGGAGCCCAAAATGACCTCAAACAATACTTTTTACTTAGGCCGGACATAGCAGCTTTGCAGCAAAAAACTGGCGCTCTAAATGCACTAGCGGCCCTAGCATCCCGGAGCTCAGAGTCATCATCAGAACCTACAATATCAGTATCGGCGGCCACGACAGCGGCACTGGCGGCGGCCGCGCGACAGATGTCCGTCGACGCCGAGGCCATCAAAATTGTGATACATGACGTCGATGACCGCACGCCACGCCGCGTCTCCCTGCGTCGGGACCCTAATGATAAGGGACACAGATGTAAGTTAGTTTGACTTCAAAATCTGAAGTTTTTATAGTCAATCTAAAAAAACAATTATTTCCACAGTACCCAGCGCAACATAAATTATTCTCAATTTTTCAGCTCATGTATTTCATAAGCAATGTTTTCCAACCGAAAACATGCAAAGCTTTCATGTCATGTGTGTCATATTTACCAAAAATGTGGTTAAAGCGTAATCACAAAAATATAAGCTCAACAAAGGTATGTAGGCAGGTTGTGGAAATGATTAATTACAGCTCGCGGTTTCGGTATGCGCGTTGTGGGCGGCAAGCCGGACGCGAGCGGGCGGCGCGAGGCCGTCATTGTGTGGACCGTGCCGGGCGGGCCCGCTGACCTCGCCGGCCTACAGCAGGGAGACAAGGTAACAATCACACTTTTGTGACTAAGGGATTGTTCACACCAAACGTATTGTCCGCCGCTGACTGTGAGTATACTCACAGTCGGCCTCAGTGTGAACGTCGACTCAATCTGCAGTACGCGTACTCACCAAGCCGACAATAGGCTATAGCGTACGATGCGCTACATGTGTGAACAAAAGAATACGCTCGTGTAGGTTCACACTAGATGCGTACGCTGAGCGGCCGACTATTCTACACATAAAAGAGCTCAGTATTTGAAGTTGCTCGTAGTATTTTATAAACGATCTCTGAGATCACTTGTGGTTCCCATACGATAAAACTAGTGTATTTTTTAAAAAAATCGGACGTTTACTGATATTTCAATTAAATGATGCGCATTCAGATAGTTGCCATTTGCGAAGCTCTAGAGGAAGACGAAAATAATAAAAAGAAGAGATTGTGGGTACATCCCTTAAATTTGAAGAGATGTTTTCTTGGTCAATTTCATACTTTATATTTCGAATATAGACTTTATCCAAAGGATTTGTCCCCCCAAAAAATCCCCCACGGGTAGAAAATACCCCCAAATTTGGGGGGAATCCCCCCAATCTGGCAACACTGGGCAGAGGCGCGGCGGTGCGGACGCGGCGGAGCGGCGGTGCGTACGCGGCGGAGCGGCGCTATTCGGCAACTGCGTCCGCGTAGCCAATCCGCGTCCGCCGTGCATAGTCGCGTAGTAAAATAATCGGCTACTGAGAGTCAGCTACAACAGACGACGTAACAGCGTATAGTCGGTTCGGTGTGAACGACAATTTCAATATATATGGAAAAGCAATAAACTGCGTAACGCGCGCTCACAGTCAGCGGCGGACAATACGTTTGGTGTGAACGATGCCTAAACCCTGCATTGATTGACAGGGTTAGAACTACTCTAAGAGGTCCTGTTCAGTTTAGGGTTAAATACCTCGGATTAGAACCTATGTAATGGAATATGGGAACGTAGAAAAAAACGATAGGATTTTTTTTATTTTTCTTTTGTTGAATATCACCACTTTTTTATTGTTGTTTCCATCTTATTGTAATTGGATGGCTACAAATTTCAAAACTTTTATGTGGAGGTATTGGAATGGGGCGGGGTGCCGCTAACGGAGCGCAGCTTCGAGGAAGTGTGCGCGGTGCTGGAGCGCGGCGGCGACAGCGTGGAGCTGCTGGTGGAGCCCGCGCCGCAGGTCGACGACCCGCCCTCGCAGACCAACCAGCCCTCCATGCATCATCATGCCCTATACGGTACTCTATGCTCCTACCACGTCTAGCTTTGACTCTCTCTCAAAGCGAAGTTATTTAGGCAGAATACACTATATTGCATTACATATAGACCACGGAGGAACAAATGATGTGCGGAGATGCCATAAGGCTGGTAGGTCTTGCACCTTCTTGTAGAGGTCAAGTACCACGTATACGAAAGTATACGTGGCCAAATTGGTCTGTTAGTAATGAACTAATTAGGCGGTCGGGTTCCTTGAGACATCGGTCAAAGATGAATTCCAAAGATCGTGCATACAAGGGCAAGTAACGTTCCTCGTCCCCGGTACACCCGCATTTTGGCGCGCTACTTTCTCAGAAGGATTTGCGTTATGACATCTCCGCCAGTCATTTTGTTCTCCATGGTCTTTGAATAATTTCAAAAAATAAAGAAACAAACACAGTAGTAGCGTTAACTGCACACAAAACTGAAACAATCATTGAAGATGGAAAGTTTCCGTGATTCGCCCTAAACACCGTGTAGCGTGGACTATTCAACTGCGCAGTTACAATCTCCCGTGATCGTATATTGGCTTTGTTATAAACTGGCACAACTTTATCCTACAGTCTCGTTATGAACAGAACAATGAATACAATGTGTCTGCTATGTGAGACGAGATATATCAATATAGAATGGAAAATGAAAGTGTATGGTCCTATGTGGACTTAATTGGAACTGTGCAGTTGGATTGTTCTCCATGAAATGATATATGAGATTTATGCATGAATAACTTATCACACTCTCAAAGACACCAAACACAACGATGTTATATTCCATTCAATGTATGGACACTGTAAATGAAGTAAGCTCGTTAATTTGCCTACACATTCGACACTGATACACACTGCTTACTCATACATTACATCTCATAAAAATACTAATGTAAATATACTTTCTCACGTTATTTTGTTTCTGTTGATCTTTCCTGCCAATCAATATCTAATATTAACAGCATTTTGTTCTCTACCTGTCTCGTTCTGCACCAACACTACTCCAGCCTTCTTCTTGCGCAGTTTTACGGTATATTTTACACTTTTTTTGCATTCTTACTATTTATCTAGCATTTTCTTGTTTTATACTGAAATCAGTTTCTCACAACTCGGCCATAGTACATGAGTCTGTGTTTTGATTCACAGAACCGGATACCGACAAATCACCATCGTCGCCGACCCGACGGAAATTGCCGAAAACCCCGGTATAATACCCATACATAGGCTTTAATTGTAACAATATGTGTTGTGAACCCATAAGACATTGAGCCAACCGCTCGCCCTTCATAAACTCTAGTAGAGACTGTCACTCGGTGCCTACTCCTCTGCGCTTCTCGGGTCATTCATTACTATACGTGTGATCTTTAAGCATTGTGTTGTTATGTTAATAGATCATCTTCTTCAATCTACCCATGAGGACTTTAGGCTATTTCCAAGCATTTTTATAAGAATTTCAATACCTAACGTGATGGAAAGGTGAAGTAGTGTAGACAAAGATGATCCACTAACTAGAATGACGATTGAACTTCATTATTCGTTAGTTGGTATCATATTCGATGATGAGCTTTAAAGAGACGAGCCCTAGAACGACTCGGAACCAAACAGTTAGATTGAGCAAGCGTTGTACACATAGATTTGTAAAGTAATTCAGAGTTCCAAAGTAAACGTTCATCTCTTTATGTGACGGGAGTTGATGGTGCTTCTTGGTGTGATGTTTGTTCCACCGCTCGTTTCACATCACCGAGACCACGCGAAGCACGATCACTGCAGCCCTGTGACGGTCCTATTCTGATCCGGCTATAATAAAGGCTTGGCACTAACTTGAACGGTTGCTTTGCCTTTTGATTGTGTCTGGAGATGGGGCCGAAGCGCAGGGGCGGGTCTCCACTGATCTGCTGTGATACTGTAGCACTAATCAGTCAGACATCTTCCACGTTAGTCTAGTTGTAAGAGATTAGTATTTCTATATACGATCCTAGATGTACTTTAACTTTGTTAACCTTTACTATTTAGAGAAAGGGATGCTCTGTTTGTTTACTTAAAATATTTATACACCTATATATTTTTAACTTTATTTGTTATCTATATTCGTTATACGTTACCGTTTATATAATGATTATCCTAAGTGAAGTGTGTGAAAAAATGCTACCTACTTATTTTCAGATTTTTATTTTTTCTATCACCCGACCAATTTCATAATGTCGCCATCGGCACCAGGCGGAATTAGGGAACGATCGGCAAATACACAAATATCGATGAAACACATATGAATAAGTAAGTGTAGTCAGAGGCTAACTACAGTATTAGTGTTCGATGGTAGATTAGGGGACTCGTCCCGGCATCGAATATCATCTATAGGATATCGTGGATGAGTAGCGCTCTTTGTCTACCGACATTACCTATACAGATGTAGTGAAGCTAGATTCGCCGCAGCTTTCAGCTTGGCCAATGACAACAAAATTATACATTCAAAAATGTACCTATATATAATCACAATGGCAACGGCACAAACAGTTCACTTCATACACCGACTTGAGTGAAGATAACACCAGGGACATAGTAAGGTAGAGGCAAAGGGAAGGTAGAAGCAGCTGGACAACGTTGGGACGGCGGCGGCGGCGGCGCCCAGCGGCGGCGCGGCTCCACTCCCGTTTGTACCGTCTCATATCTAGCGCATCGAGTGTCTGTTACCGAGTCTTGCTGTTGACTTAGTTTAGTGTGATGCCGCACTGTATCGAAGGCGCTCGCAGCGACTAGAGTCTCGTTAGCTTGGAGTGGTGGCAGCACGGTACACCGCACTGGAACACCTTGTCGACAGGCGCGCACCGACGCTTCTGTCATGTGATGACGACACCCTACAGCGACACGATGTACATAACCGCTCTTACTTGTAGTTGATTGTTACGACCCAGTACTTACAAATACAGATATGCATGAAGTTGCACAATGTCGATATGTGCATATTGATCTAGTAAAAAGCACCGTATAAGACAAGGCCTTTGTGTGTGAAGTATTAATTCAAATGATGTGTTAACGTTCAAGCTATATGAAATGTCTGTATACTTATAAATTATTGCGTTTTGTCATTGTTATGGTGAAAATACACATGTGTACCGTTAACGCTTAAAATTTTAACATGTTATTTCTTATAATACCGTTATTAATTTAAAGTCAATGTGAATGAATGCGCCGATGCAATTCATACCATCATGCTCTGCAATAAACACATTTCGCAACCAAGATACCGATGTTCACTACCTACAGTATTTTATTCACTCACAAAAGTAAGTCAGATTTGATTACATGGCTGGCAGCAATTTTGAATAAAAGTACATAAACAAGACATATAAAATAAACCATAGAATAGTGTAGAAGAGAAAAAAGCTTTCCTAATGCTTATAGTTGATTTACCGGGCCATGATCAATCTTTTTAAACATATTTTCTACAATTTGAATTATTCAATATTCTATAGACATTAAATAGTAGACAAAATATGATCCTTCGCTGAAATCTGCAATATTTTCTAACGTAGATTTGAAATAGACTTCCCCAATCCTATAGGAAGCTTGTGCAACAAATACTATAGATGAGAGCTGGCAAAGGCCACATGCAAACGATTATCCTTAGAGAATGTCCGGGTGAACGTTTGGTTTCGGCTCCTGACGTAGGTACATGCAGCTTGTGAGACCGGTATCAGCATGATACAGCTTCCTGCATGGCGGATGACACCATCCGATTTTATTCATTACTTTGTGTTTCATAGAAATGCCTCAGCCCGACGCATGTTACTCTAACGTAATATTTTCAACTGGATATTACAAATTCCGAATTATATTGATGGTGATATGAATGCATTGCTATAACTCGCACAGAATGGATAACAGTCAAATGAATTTCTCTCTGGCTGATGAAGGATTGATAAATAGCTCATGGTTGCTGCATGTTACTTGATAAAGTACAATGCATTCCCCAAAGGTTTCTTACTGATTTAGATTTTGCATAACAGATCTTGGGAAATTGTTACATTTTGTTATTATTTTCGTTTATGCCGAATCACCCTTATTTGTTTATTGTAGTCATCTGTGACCGAGTTGTATATACCATGTGACTTTGTTGTAAACAAAACTTATATATCAACACATATCAGAGTTATTGGTGCATGTAGTAGAATTGTCGAATTATTATCCTAGTAATATTTCCCAATTTCTATAAATGAAAATTAATCTCTATATGGATGAAAATGGACCAGTAACTCTATGAGTCGCATTGTTGTACAACTTATACTAGAAGGCGTGAGATGTCATATGTGCGCTTTACGTTCAGGAGCAAGACCGTGCGGACCGCGCGAGGGACCGCCCGCCTGCTCGGGCGCAGCTGCAGGTGTGGTTCGAGTGCGACCTGCGCAAGCTCGTGGTCGTACTCATCGCGGCCGACGACTTGCCGCCGCGGGACCATACTCTGGGCTATGGAGACGAACCAGAAGCTTTTGCCAGAATACGCCTTCTGCCATCACTGTAAGCGAAATTCTATACCTAATTTCTAATGACTTCACAATCCATGAACAGTATTTACAATGTAAACGTTTTCTTCACAGTGAAAGTTGCCCACCTGTGGAGACAGACCCAGCATCTGCTTCATGCAGTCCCGTGTGGAATGCTACTTTGAGCTTCGGTGGACTCACAGCAGACCTGCTAGCAGGCCGAGCGTTGGAGCTCACCCTCTGGGACGCCTGTCCAGGCATTGACCCTGTTCTTATTGGAGAATGCACTGTAAGTTAGAATCAAATGTAGGGATTTTTTAGAATGAAACAAATCGCGTTACATGATACGTGTTTATTGTCCGAATACAGAATCCTAAGTGCCCTCGCTTACATCTTACATAGGTACACTTAAGTACTACTTAATACTACACTACACGCCCCATCGGCAAAAATTAAAAAAAAAAAATACAGTATGTAATTTTTTTTTATATATATAAAAAACAGAAAAATTAAACTTAAAATTAAACAATAAACATGTCTTACAATTATTACAAATTATGATATAGCTTAGTCCTATTTTTATGTACGACCTTATCTTTGCCATTATGCGATATTATTACATTCGAACCGTCGTCTCTAATAACATCATAAGGACCGTTGTACACTGGTTCTAATTTATTCTTTCGTGCATCATTTCTTATTAATATACGGTCACCTGCTTTATAACTTACAGAGTTGAGATAAGAATCATAACGGGTTTTCCTATTAATTTTACTTTTAGACAAATTTAGTTTAGCATCATACTGAGATTTCTGTAATCTGTATTTTAGTTCTTTAGCATAATCAGAAAATTTGTACAATGGTTCTAGGGAATTACAAAGATTACTTGGTATATTACAATATTTGCCAAACACTAATTCATAAGGTGAATATCTTGTTTCAGTATGTACTGTAGTGTTGAAAGCAAAACACCAATATTGGAGCCATGTACTCCAGTCAGACTGATTTTCGGTTTGAATTCTTAAATATGTAATTAAATTTTTATGGGTATTTTCTAGAGAACCTATTGTTTGATGATGATAAGCGGTTGACGTAAGATGTGTAATTTTCAATAGTTTACAAACTTGTTGCATTGTACTCGACACGAATTCAGTTCCTCTGTCTGATATAATTTCTCTTGGTATACCGTACCTTAATATAAAATTATTAACTAAAGATGCAGCAACCACCTCAGTATGCTTAGATGTAAGTGGATATGCTTCTACATATTTTGTTAGGTCGCACTGTAAACTTAAAATGTAAATATTATTAAAACTATCCTTAGGTAATGGGCCCACTAAATCTAAATATATCCTATCGAATGCACAGTTGCCGTGATTTGTTATAATCATTGGCTCTTTAGTGTGCTTAAAATGTTTGAGTCGTTGACATTGGTCACATCTTTTAACAAAGTCTGTGACGTCATTTTCTAATCCTGGCCAAAAATAACGTTGGCGGATATTATTTAACATCCTTCGGATACCTACATGACCGCTAGTGGGTAACATGTGGTAATCGTTTAATATGACTCGCTGAGTGTCTTTATTATCTACCTTAATGACATTTCTTAGAACACATAATCGTGGACCGGTCCATTTCGTTTGATTGTTTATACTTTGAGCTAGCTCTTTTATCAATTCAACATTATTTTCATTTTTTAATACATACAAACAGTCGACTTTTACTTTATTACAAAAATATGTCAGTTCTCTCATAAAGACATCTCGTGTACAATACGATTGAGAAACTGACTTTATATAAACAATATTTTTATTTGAAGAATACGCGAATAACTCCGTTTCCTCAGTCATATCTTTCTTAATTCGTCTCCATTCATTTTCATCAACAAATATTAATTCTGTATAATTCTTTGGTGGTTTTAGTACTTCGACAACTCTCGGGTGATCAGTCCGATCGTCAGTCTGTGCGTCTTCCACCAAAGTATTATCAAAATTTTTAGAGTCACTTTCAGTCATTTTTTTCTTTTGTGCCCGCGTTAAAACTGACACAATTTTCTCATTCATAGCTTTCAAATCATCACTTGACATACGAATTCGTGATAATGCATCTGCAGCTGCATTATCGCGACCTTTCACATATTCAATCTCAAACATATACTCTTCTAATGCCAATCTGAATTTAGTTAGCCTACTTGATGGGTTTGTCATGTTAAATAAATATATTAGTGGTCGGTGATCTGTTCTAATTACAAATTGTCTACCATAAAGGTAGGGCCGAAAATATTTAACTGACCATACGATCGCTAGTAATTCTTTTTCGATCGTAGGGTATCGGATTTCCGCCTGATTAAGATTACGACTGGCATAAGCTACTGGTTTATTATCACCATTGCATAATACGGAACCGATTGCATAACTTGAGGCATCTGTTTGTAGTATAAATGTATTAGACGGATCGAAATTTGGATATTGTAGTATTGGTGGTGTTGTCAACGCCCATTTTAATGAAGAAAAGCTTTTCACACTTTTCATTCCATTCAAATCTAGCATATTTACGACAAAGTTTATTTAATTCTAGAGCTTTTCAGCGAAATTGGGAATGAATTTCCGATAATAGTTTGCGAATGCGACAAATCTTTTACCTCATCGGTATTTGTTGGTGTTGGGTAATTTTCACGGATTCAATCTTTTTGGATCTGGTTTAATACCATCTGCGGATACGATGTGACCTAAAAATAATATTTCTTTACGTAAAAGTCACATTTTAATGGGTTCAATTTTAGATTAACTTTGCGAAGTCTAGTTAAAATATCCATTAGGTTTTGTTGTGGGAACTCAAGTTTCTGCCGAAACAAATTATGTTGTCCAAATATACAAAACATTTGTCATAGTTAAGCCCTGACATTGCAACTGTCATTAACCGAGAGAAAGAACTGGGACTAGTTTTAAGACCCATCGGCATACGTGTCATTTGATACTGTCCGGATGGTGTCGTAAACGCTGTGTATTTTCTACTGTTTGCCTCCAAATTGGCCTGAAAGTATGCTTGTGATAAATCTAATTGGGTAAAGTAAATGGCTCCGGAAAGTGAATCCAGTATATCAGTGATATTTGGCAATGGGAATTTGTCGTTTAAAATTCTATCGTTCAATTTTCGAAAATCTATCACTAACCGCCACTTTTTTGACAAATCATCAGACTTTTTGGGTACCAATAAAACGGGACTAGACCACTCACTCTTTGCCGGTTCAATAATACCATCTGAAAGCATGTTTTTCACTTGTTTTTTGACCTCATCTCTCTGAGAGAATGGTAACCGATACTGTTTTACGTAGACCGGATCTACATGTGGTTTTAATTGTATACTGTGGTCATAGATTTTGGTAGTAGTGAGCTTATCTCCTGGAAGTTGAAAAATGTCAGAAAACTTAGCACAAATGTTTCGTATAGATGTACGCTCTTCCTTATTTAAATGCTCTAATTGTAATAAAGAAAAGAGTATTTTCACTCTATCCGCGTCAATGTTATTGTGTTTTTCAAAATGTAAAATTGAATAATCCGAGAAACTCTCTACTTCTGGTCTGAAATAATTTAGATTTACTTGACTCTCCCTCGTATTCAAAATTAAAATTCTAATTTTTCCTTGATTAGGCTTACATATACTTCCTGCCACAAAAACACCTTCGCCAACTCTTTTGGTAGGACTACGCAATCCTCTTTAATCACGCTATCAATATAAAAGGTCATTTCGCATCTCGGTGGAATGCTCAAAAATGTGTTATTTCCTAAAGATCCCGAATTCATTTTTATACACACCTGATCATCACAATTACCTAAAGCCAATGTATTATTTTCAAAATTTAGAATAGCTTTGTATTCATATAAAAAATCTCGTCCAATTATTCCTGCTTGGTTACAAGGCAAGAATTTGATTACATAGAATTTATGTCTGAATACCTTTCCATTTATGTTTAATGAAACATAAACATAACCATCGGCCTGCACTTCGCCCCCAATACCATTTATAGTAAGGTATTCATGTTGTATTGGAAGATTCATATTGCGAATGGTTTCGTATTTTAGTGCCGAGAGTGACGCTCCGGAATCTATCAACAATCCATATTTGGTACCTTCTACTAAACATTCTATTGTACTATTACGCTCACAAGCTAAAATAAAATTAGGGTCGAAAAAATTCTAATGTCTCGTTGTTTTGATTGTTATTGTTTTCCGAGACTTGGTTACCACCCTCTAAAACATTAATAGAGCGTCTGTTCTGGTTTATATTGTTATTATTTCTGCCTCTAAAATATCCTCTTCGATAACCTCGGTTATTACCTCGATAATTAAATTGTACATACCTTCCGTTATTCTGTGCAAAAGTTTGATTACCTTGATGGCGGCCTCCTCTTCCACCTCTATTGCCTCGAAACTGACGTGACACCCCTTGACCTTGAGAATTATATCTAGGATACCTACCTGCTCTGCCTCGCTGGTTCATAAATACTGATGGCTCCGCCACCGCACGTGATGACGACATCTCCTCGTCTTTGGCACCCTGTATGGCTTCCTTGAGGTTGGGGTAGTTCCTAGCTGAAATAATAAGACTTAAGTTTCGATCCCTAAGCCCTTCGGCAAATCGTTTGACCGCCAGCTTCTCATTGATAGGTTTTAAAATCTTATAGGCCTCCTGATCTCCGTCGGCCTCCGAGATCGTCAGATCTACAAATAATTTTCAAAGACTTCCCGTATTCATCAATAGATTTTGAATATTGTCGCGCATTTATTAACTCACTGTGTACGGCCGTGCTTGATTTTTAGTCAGTAAAGTATCCTTCATATCCTTAAGTAGACTATCGCAAGAATTATATGACGGTGCTAGACGCAATTTTGCGCTTTCTGACAAACGTGTCTTTAAGATAAACTGAATTAGTAACGGTTTGCTATCACCATCAATCATGCTGTTATAAAGTTCAATTGAATCAATAAGATTTTTTGTCACTTCTTCCTCTCCAGTCATTACTGGTAAGAGGGATACTGCCGTTTTTAAGTTAAATTTTTCCATCTTGGTGTTTAGCTTTTCAACAGTACTGTTGCTTTTACAAAAATCTTCTATCTTATTAAATAAAGACTCTATTCTTATAGAAATTTCCTTTACAGCTAATATATCCTGTCCTTTTATCTCACCTCTCAAAATCTTTTCATCAAATAACTCAGAATAAGACAGGTAACTTTTATAGATAGAATGTGCACTATTGAGCTTTTCCTTTAAAACGCTAGGTGTTCTTTTACTCTTACCTAGTTTAGTAAGATTATCCTTCAAGTTCTTTATTTTATCAAAAGTTGCTCAAACTCTTCAATCATTACATAGCATATATCTTAAACTTTCCTAATATACTAGAATACAAGAAATAAATGAGAATATAAAATCATAATAGCTACGAGTACATTATTATAAACTACATATTACTAAAACACCGCGTTTAGAAAATAACCGCACGTTAGGAAAAAAAATCGCACAATACCTGATCACATGGTACACCGTGTCGCACAATACCGATTTGTTTACACGATTATGCACTTTTATCCACTGCACACGCAAAAACCACCACGAAGATCGCCTTTACACCTCCCGTCCTGGATCTACTCGGGGTTGGTCCAAATCTATACCCTCCTGCCAAGGCCAAAGAACGCCGCAGAGTTGCGCGATAGTTGAGCTCTCGTCGTATCAAATTCGTATGGCACCGTATGTACAACTTGTAGACTCCATAAATAAACACCATGAAGGTCATAATCAGGAAGATACTCAATATGATGTCAGTGGTCGATATATTTCGACTGATATCACTTATCTTCGGCATCGCTTGATTAGTGCCCCCTGACGCTGTCTGAGCGATCACAATTTCCTCTTGTTTGGAAGCGCCTGATCCCATTTTTATCCGAATAATTACACTTGGTTATATATTTTTCGATAAAAACGTCCGTATCGTAGCACTCTGCACGGCTATATTTTTTTCGTTGGAGACATTGTCTTAGTTTGATCGCCATGCCTTATAAGTCCATGGAATTCATAACAAAAGTGTCCACTCGCGCACTGATCCACTACTGGCAGGGTCGCCATGTAGGGATTTTTTTAGAATGAAACAAATCGCGTTACATGATACGTGTTTATTGTCCGAATACAGAATCCTAAGTGCCCTCGCTTACATCTTACATAGGTACACTTAAGTACTACTTAATACTACACTACACAAACTTGAAACCATTAATAAGTGTCTGCAACCGCGACTGATTCTGTAATTCTGTTGAGCCATTGTCATCATGAATATGCATTTGCAGATGGAAATCGAGAAAGCATTCGCGGAAGAGCGTGCTGTGTGGTGGACGCTGGAGGAGCGCGGGCCCCGCTCGGCCAACGCGTCGCCGCGCGGCTCGCTCACGGGTGCGCGCGCTTTACGCCGCGGAGACTTCGCCTCCCAGCGTTCAGTGTCAGGTAACGAACGCGGATCCAACCCTAACATGTCCAGACATGGTCGCTGCTCACTTATCGACTTCAATGCTATTCCTTCTGAAGCCCCCTCCGCATTCGTATTTCCATGGCATTTCATGCTGGAGGTTCAATCGGCCACGAACATGAAGATTTGGGTGTTTAATTTTTTTTCCTCCCCAGTTATTCCTTCTATCATCCTAATCGCATGCCTAGATCCAGAATAAGAGGATTTACCGTTCGCGGCCCATCGCACCTTCAAATCGAATGCGAAGTGGGCTCGAAATCCCCGCTTTTCATAAAACAGTCTTTGTAGATTTTGTCGTTAATGTCACCGTGTACTAATCTTTCCATTTCCAACTATATTCTGCTTTACTAACCCTGCTTTGTGGAGTTTGATGTTTGTAAGGACTACGTGAATTATCTCAAGGGATCACAAATTGATGCCGCCTAAACGCGTCGATTACAAGATAAGTATCCTACATAACTGTAATGTAATTATGAATTGCAATATATGACACCCCGGTGATTAGTGAGTGACAACCATTGTACACGTTTGATATAATTCAACTTAACTCGTTATAGTGTGTACGAGCATTGGTATGTGCTCTAAAATGTAACTTATCCCCTTCATGTCTTGGATCCGCGCTTAACGTATACCTTGACTTAGGATCCGTAGTTTTCTTAACCAATGACTATTATATAATGGTGATTGTTATTGTTTTCAGATGACGTGGACTCCATCGGCGAATGTGCTTCTTTGCTTCATCCCGACCACGCATGGGTGGGAGGCTCACGTCGAGGCTCCTCTCAATCAGAAACACTCGAAGTGGAAGTTTATCAGCTTGGCAAAGATTTCTCTCGATCTTTGCCAGGCTCACGCCGTTCCTCATTCCAACAACAAGAAAAGGGTAATGCTATATTTTGGGAGTTCCAGGAAGCATCTACATCAAAGTTATTTTGATTACTTGTTAGAGTTTTTATAATAAGTTTCCTCTGACAGCTTTTAACTAGCGTGTTAGTGAGCAGTTATTCAAAACCGCAGCATTGTGAGATGTACGAGGTGCCGGTAGGTGAGTGAGGTAAGTGCGGCAGGTGGTACATTAGTGGCGGTTGTGTAGAAGGCGGTGGCGACGTGTCGCCGGCGATGAGCGCGCGGCGCACGGAGCGGCGGCGCTCATCGTGCGTGCGGCGCGACCCGGACGACATCCTGCGCTCGCTGCGCGCCGTCAAGGGCGAGCTCGGCCGCACGCTGTCGCTCTCCGGCTCCACCGCCAGGCGTAAGTGCAATACTCTTACTGACTCCTCATTACACTACATCGCTCATGTGACCTTTGTTATGTCCTAGGAAAAGCCTCTTCGTCCAACACCGAAGAATCACTTTGATTGCAATAATTATCACTATAATAAAAATAGAGCTTACCCAAAACTTTTATGAACCTTAAACTTTCAGATATAAAAATTAGTTCGAACATTACATTCATCATTAATTCCGTATTGTGTCACACAGTAATTAAATTGCAATAATGTGTATCTCCTCTGTAGAATCGACCCGATCACGATTAAACTAAGTTATTCTATATGTTTCCTTACACAATTATTATATTGTTTAACACATTCCCCTTCGGCTTCTTGCCTTTAAACATCATATGCGATAATAAGGTAAATCCGAAATATGTAAACTTGTCCACTTCGACTGTCCCCGATTACACCACAGATCTCATTAGACAATGCGAACTTGAGGGTAGTACTGATTTGTACTGTGTTGTGCTTGTTTGGTCAGCAGCAACGGACCGTTAGCACCTCGGTAAGCGACTGCTCGTTCGTGCCCGCGCCCGCGCGTACTCCCCGACAGGGTTTGTTCGTGTGCGGTGTCGGTGTACGCGATCCCTTGTGACGTCCGACGGCCGCCAGTTCCCGCATGTCCATCGTGCCGCCGCGGGCCTCCCATCGTCCCCGTTGGTCGCGTCCCGCTTGCATCTGACCAGTCAAGTGGGCGCGGCTGGCGGGCGCGGTGGCGGCGCCGGGTGCCACGGTGGACATTGGGGCACGTAGTAGCATGGGTCATACATCGCTTGCGCGGCGGCCGCGCGCACGCACCGTTGAATGTGGCTGCGCCCGAAGCTTCTCATCACTTCACTGTGTCTGTACTGTACTGTCCTGACGCATGCCCGGCCGCGGGCGATCACGCTCACTTCATCTGTCTCTGTGTTCCGTCTGTTCGGCTGCCCGTCTACGTTCATCTCGATGGCATTGTGTCGCCTAGGATGTTTTGGTTCATTACCTCTGCGAATGTCACTCATTGTTACAAAGCGCATCTATTAGATTTCTTGTAAATATAATTTATTATCCTATTATAGTTAGGCCGTAGTTAAGTTTGGCGTTTTCCTTCAATCTACTCGAGTAGGGAAGTAGCTACACATTCTGAAGCGTAGGTCGCGGTCGCGCATGACGTAGCGGACTCTCGCGGCTCGCCGAAGCCAGCGGTGGCATGAGTTATGTTTCGGTACTCCTACACAACCGCAAGTTTTCCTAAAAATCAAATAAATGGCTGTTCATGACACGGAATGCTTACCATAAGTTGAGGAACGCTTCAGACAACTATTAGAAATTCGACTCCACTCTTGGCTGCACACGATATATCGCTTTCTCTTTCATTTATGTGTTTAGGAAAGGAAACATTCGATTCTATGTAAACGAAAACTGTATACATTTGGCACGAAGCTGTTTGACGTGCTTATTTTATGTAAATGTTTATTTTTCATCATTTTAAGTGTTCGATTGAATGGTTTACTATCATTTTGTACTTTGGTTTTTGTTACTTTTAAATGTTTAACCAACTAGAATGAAAGACTCATTATGATGCCCGCCATCCGTATATAAAACAAATAAACCGGAGTACTACTCGGTGAAGCGAGTAGTGGTCGGGGCGTCAGGTGTGCGCGGCGGTAGTACGTTGTATGTGAGTGGCGCAGGCACGGCCACGGGGCGCAAGGGCAGCATGTGGGCGGCGGTGCCGGCGGCGGCCGCGATGCGCTGGCCGACGACGACGACGCCGTGCCGCTCGGGCCCGGCCAGCTGCCGCCGCGCAACGCGCATCTGCCGCCGCTGCACGCCGAGATCAATATCAGCATCATTATGATCAAGGGACAACTGGAGCTCGAGGTACACTCACATATTACACATACGAGCTAGACAATTTTGTTTAAACAAATAAAAGAAAAAACTAAAATAAAACAAAAAATGTATTTAAAAATATCTTGGAAAATCTACCAACGACTAGGTATGCACTACAATGAAAAAAAATCTACGAAATATTTTCGCTAACAAGCGCACACTCGATATTGATGAAGTGACCGAAATGAAATGGCTTGCACACAGGTATCGCACGCTCGTCGTGTGTATGGCGTGAACGGTGAAGTGCCGGACTCGTACGTCAAGTGTTACCTGCGCGATGGGGATAAGTGGCTGCATAAGCGCAAAACTCGCGTCATCAGGCGAACCACCGAGCCGCACTTCAAACAGACGCTCAAGTATCAGGTACAAGTAAGAATACGTACGGGGTTTTGCCGCACTCTTTTAAACTTAAGTAGATTCATAACTTAGTGCATGGGAACATATAAATACTGATCGGCGTAGGTAGAGCAGAGAGATCGAGGAGCTTGTAGCTAAGAAACAGCTGTACGAGTCAAACGATCCTAAGGTTAAGCAACACTTGGCGCTACAGGGTCGCTCTTTGACACGTACTGGCTCCCGGAGATAACGGGGTATATCCATATTTATTAACATTTAAATAGTTGAACAAAAATGGCACTAGCTACGCTAATCAGTAGATAATAATTACTTGCATCACGCATTACAACAAGTCATTTTAAGAATGAATTCACAGTGGTTGTTATTGAAAAACAAAAATCTTTTTTTAGTTTTACTAGCTGCACATTATTTTGTTTAATCACTCCATATACATATATTGCATATTCTTTTCGTATGTATATAAATGCAGTGTAGGTATTCGATATTTGGTACACAAAGAGCACGTTTGTTCAGGCGAGCGAGGCGCTGGGCCGCACGCTGGTGGTGATGCTGTGGCAGCGCTGCGGCGGCTTCGAGCACAACCTGGCGCTGGGCGGCGCAGAGATCTGCCTCGACAAGCTCACGCTGCCGCAGCGCACGTACGGCTGGTACCCGCTGTTCCCCGCCACCTCGTTCGCCAACGACGAGTCGCCCGACTGATCCAGGGAGCCGTCGCCGGAGCGCAACTAGACAGCTAGCGCTCCCGACGGCTCACATGTCCCATACGATCTTATTTATCTCCGCCGTGCATATTCCACATATATACGCCCACAATGCCCCAATATTGGACTGAAAATGTGTTGGTTATCGAAATTTTCTATCATTGTAAATAATGCAGTGTAGATCAAAATGTTACCTAATAAAAATACATATTATTCGCTATTTCTGTTTGCAGTCAAAATACTTTTAGGACATAACACAAATATTACAAGCCCACGGGTTACAGATAAAGATATTTTTGTGACAACAAGAGTAATTCTCAACCACATGCCCAGAAGAAATAATCAACACTATTTAGACTGTAGTTTAATAAAAAGGAGCTTATTGTAGACAAGTGCTTCAATTTTTTAAGTGTGTATGTTATGTCCACATATGGATGTGCCTAATAACTGATTAGGCCTTTAATATAGACATTATTGTTAGCTCAAGAGATATTTATTACGTTTTATTAAAAAAATATTACGCTTCAACTCTATAAAACAAATATTTGTAGCAGTTTTGTGTTATGTACTTACCTATAATAAATCTTATAAATGTGTGTCACCGTATGATTCAATACATTCAGAATATTTAGAATAGTACAACAACTGTAGTGCATTTCATGTGGAGTACAATAGTTTATATAATAATTATAAGATACTTACACTGTGTGCATATGCATGTAATTATATCACTTCGTAACTGTCACTTCCAACTCTTCACAAAACTTTCTTAGAAAGTTATTTTGTAACAAAAGATTTTGCTTTCTTGACTATCATCATTCTTATTGAGATTAACTTATCGTTAGCGTCTGTGTAACTTGTACCTATCTCTAAGTACTTAGATATTCGAACCAACACTATCTTATAGCATACGTCATCAAAATGAACCCCAACTTCGACACTTTGCCTTATATGATTAATACATTTCTAAAGTTACTCTAGTAAGTAAGCGCGTCTAGGTACTATTCTTCCAAGGTTGTGCTTTAGTGAATTTTCCAAAGTATACCTACTTGATTTATAAATCATCTCTATACCAAAGTGGTAAAAAAACATTATTTCTTCGTGTCAAAAATCTTACTCTACGAACTGTAAATAGTTATTGTGAAATTGATTTTCAAAATTTTCTACGCACAACATTTTCGTGATAGAATTTATAGTAAATCTTTTGTATTACCTAGATTGAAAACAAATGTACACATTTGTGACAAATACCTACCTTAATATTTCCAATTCCGCGATATTGCAACATAAAGTGTTTAGGAATCATGTCATAGATGTAGACAGGACATTTCGATATTGTAATATTCATGTGATCTATCTTAAATAAGTGGCGAACGTATTGCGAGAGCATGCAACGTTGCACTCGCACATATAGTTAGACACACAAATTCATTAAGTAGATATTTAAATATTCGTGAGATGAATGATATTTTGGTCATCGGTGTTAGTAACAAACTACATATCCTGTGAGAGGTATTTAATGTAATATATCTTGTCGAAATCTGTGTTCTTCCAGTGCTATCATAGCTTAGTGGCTCACCTGACAATATTACACTTGCTTACTTGCGATCACCGTAACGTAACAAGCGAGGACAGTGGCGCGGGACACTCGCACACTCACGCCTCGGTGCCGTGTCACTGTCCGCTAGGAGCGACGTGCACTTGCGTCTAGTTGTCTCATCTATCTACCTTGTTACGGTGCGCCATTTTATTTTATCGTGGTTGTACATTTTCCCAAGAGAGAGAAATATTTATTAGAGAGATCTAAATATTCACTTATTAGATTAACTAAATATTAAAATACTCGAATAATTCAAATGCCTAAATATATATCAGGTGTTAAGTATATTTTTACACTATAATTTTTGTATTTGATTAAGTTGAACAAAATATACATAAATTATATAAATTATTTATAATGTATCAATGAAAATCTAGATATTTAATAATATAACTATCAATTCTGACAGAGTGTTAGGATCGATCTACTTACGCTTATTATCTTGATATGTTAGAGTTAACAAAGTAATATTCTTACGTAAGAGACGTATGTAAAGACATAATCTAATATGATGTGCCTCGATGAGCCCCGATACCGCGATCACCCGCAGTTGTCCCACCGGCCACTCGAACACTCACGCGTCGCGCGCTCTACTACTACACTACACTCCGCAACTTGTGATAAGGTATCGGATATCATACTATGTACCTTCCCTACTCTAGCTATAGTATATATATTAAATATATCAATTCTTCCTAGAACACGAACATTTCCACATTCCGTGCCTTGACCAATGCTGAAAGTGCTTAAAGCTTACCTACCTATATCATATTTATTACATAAAATATAATCTTATCAGCCTAACATTTTGGGCCTAAAACTCTAAGATTGAATAATATAAACTTGGATTTGGTTATATTTTCAGCTTTGATCACAGGAATGGAATGGAACTCTACAAATCCTAGTACGTAACAATGTGTGTGTCAAAGTATATTATTAAATAAATGTGATAACAAATGAGTTTATTATAGCGATATAAACAAACACACTTGCGTTTTATTACGTCACTACTGCATTCGTTTAAACTACTTAATATATTTTATAGTCTCATAAATCTGAAGGGTAGTAAGTATTAGATAATCGCCGATGATCTTACATGTATAATAGCATAACAGAGACGAAAAGTTAATAGTTAAAAGTGACCTTACACGGTTTTGGATTTGGATCTAATGATCAATATAAAAAAGTGAATTATATCAGTAAGAAAAGACATGAAGACAACCATTTATCGTGACAACACTTTATTGACTCCAGAAATAGAATACAACCAAAAACTACACATTAAAACTAAATAAAGATTTCTTAGACACATACACTTTTGCAGCTCTAATGATCCATTATATCTAACAGACCGGGACTGGTAACAAGATAGCAACAAAACCGCGTGTGTGCAAGGATTCTAAGGCCTGTAATACACGGATCGTTTGAAGTAGTCAGGAGCGACAGCTTCAAGCTGTCGACCGCCCGAATCAGTTTCAACTGCTCGAGCGGTTCGTATATGTGCGTCTATAAAACTTTGTAGTCGACAGCTTGAAGTCGCCACTGACTGCTTCAAGCGGACCGCGTATTGCCGGCCTTACACTAAAGATATTTTTATACTAATATGCTATTATCTAAACGTGATGATAATCAGCCGGGCCGCACCAGGCCTCCACGTGCTGTAGCAATGCGGCCGCAGCCCCGCCGCTACGTGCCGAACTCACCACCCGCGACCACCACTCGCGGTTGGCGCAACGACCTTATTATGAAAGGACATTCTTATATAGGTACTTACTGATATTTTCAACGAAATATTACTGTGTCTGTCTTCACTGAATATGACATAAAGAGGCAGGGTTTGATAACTTGAGTACAATCTCAGGGTGCAGTTACTTTTATATAAAAACTTTATTCAAACTGGAAACCTTCTGAAGTTTACGGTTATTTGGCGATTATAGAAAAAATATTTTTTTTTTCTTACGGTGTTATATTTAAAAAAAACAATGGCCAATTATTATCGTTTCGCAAAAAAAAACACAATTCACAATAGCAAAAATATTAAATTATGTTGTTACACTTTAACCGTCGAACATTACCTGTCATAATAAATCTGACAGCGTATTTAAGGATCGATGTGCCGTTATCACAATAGATGTATAACATCATAGGGGCTTGTTTAATTAATGTATCGTGACTGGAGAGTCCTGTCGAGCCGGCACTTAATAAGGCTGTATGTCATCACCCCTACTCGTTGCGGCCCCACGATAATTAATCATAACTTGTGCACGGTGAAAGGAGTCAATTTATGAAAAATTACAGGACTATTTGATTATTATTAGAGTGATGTTCAGATCAATTTCGTTAAAGTTTTTTTGTCTCCAAGTCGTCTACAAACAATCTTTTAACTTTAAAAGTATTTTCATATGAAAACTATATATTTTGTTATGGCCCTCTCCCGTTCAAATTTTTAGTACGCTAAAAAGACTCCTCTATTTCACGGAATTTTCCAAAACTTTTATGCCAAGTTTCGAAAACGATTATTCCACTAAATAATTAATAAATATTTAAAAAAAATATAAAAATACATACCGTTAGTAAAAGTGACGAGCCTAGAGCCCAATGGATAACCGGTGACCACACAGCACGGTTCCGTCTCGCCAACATTGGACGCGTACATGTCTCGGCCATCCACAGGCAAAGTCTATGAAAATAATATCATGGAATTATCTGCTTTTTAATAAAATAAATGATAAAATAACTGTGTGGATTACAGAAATAAAGTTAGATGTTTAAAAAAAACTAAGTCTTAGAACTCGCGCGGTACACAAGTTTGTTTCAGATTTTTTTCATTTTGATCCTCAACTTAATGGAGATTAATACCACCTCGGGGATGGCGTAAGTAAGCCGCTGAACAGATTAAAAAAAGAGAACATTCAGGATGAAGCAACGTAAAATGTTAAATAAATGGTTTCTAATTTGTAACTCTGTCTACTAAAACGATGCGACGTAATCTGGCCACAATTAAGTTAACAAAAGACCAATTAGATTTACATCTTAAATCGATTTAATACTTCTAAGTCAAGGGACATTATAAAACTTTCGTTGTTGGGAAACTCGTTATTAAAAGCTCAAAGTTTTAGTAATCCCGCGATCCTCACGAGATCGCTGATCCGGAAACTCTCATTATGATCTAAATAATTTATGTCAAGTCGCAAGTTTATAAAGTTACCCAGTAAATGAAGATGACTGTGAACGTAAATGGAGCAGTTATATGAGAAGCGGTTTATCACAAGTTATGGAATAGTCGCTAAACTTAATATAAGAAATTATACATGGGTACTTCACTGACTAATAACATCAAACAACTAAGTATTATGTTAAACACCTTACTAATATATAAAGTACGGGAAAGTAAATTGTAATATAGTTATGAATATTACCTGTTCAACAGCTTGGTCCATAGAGACTGCGAGCACCCATTCGCGAGCGTCCTCCAGTGCAGCCCCGCGAACGCAGCCGCTATCTAACAGTAGTGGGGTTCGACTCCAGTCAGTGCACTCTGAGAATAGTAGTTTTATAATTTAAAACTTAGAGATTCACACTATGGAACATGATATGACTTTGTAATTCACAATCAAAACAGAAAATCCTTCTCCTCCTCCTTTTGTAAAGTAAAATAAGATCTACATGTATGTACCCATATTCGCAAAATAAATAAATTTGAATTTGACAACCCTAGTTTTTAACCAATTTTCGAAAAGGGGGTATTCAGTTTGACTTGTATGTATGTAAATTTTGTGCGACATTATCTCACATTTGGCTGAAGCTATTTTAATGCGACTTAGATGAAGGTTTTAGGTATACGTTATTGAAGTCGGTTTTATCCTTGTAAAAAAGTTTTATGTCATCAAGTAAATCAAAACAAACTTATTTGTGCATTTTGAAATAACTGAAATGTCACATACCAAAATCAGTATAGTCAAGCAGGTGTGCGGAGTCATCGTCAGCTGCCTCAGCTAAGTCGAGACAGCGGTTGAGTAAGACAAACGCCTCGCGAGCTCCGCTTGGTCCTTCTGCCCTCACTGCCATACCGCATGCGTAATATGCTGCACGAGCAAATAATTATCATACAAATTCATGATATACAATAAATATTTTTTCTAGAAACGCAATAAAATCAATCAGCCGTACTACAAAAACTTAAACATCTGTTGAACACTTGTCTAAAAAACGTGTGGCTGCACAACGGCCTTACTTAAAAGTCATAATCTGTAATTTTTTTAGACAAGTGTTCAACAGACGTTTAAAAATTTTTTAAGTGCGACGGAGTATGACTAATAATGCATTCCCGAGATTTTCACTCCATATTGTTATGACTACGGCGTAGTTGCTGTGCTACGCTGCGTAGTCAGTGACTACGGCGCGTAGCTACCATATTAAGTAGTCCGTAGCCCGTAGCTTTAAAACATTTTAATATGAAAATGGCTTACCCACATCTGCTACAATGATGTCTGTATAGCGAGGCAGCGCTCTCGCTGCTTTACCGGCTATTTGAGGCACGTGAAGTGCAATCAATAAAGTAATTGCCTGAAACCAAAGTCAATGTGGATAAATCCGTATCCAGTTCGGAATAATATTATATAGACCACGAAGGAAGAAAAGATGAGCAGAGATGCCATAAGACAGATAGGTCAGGTGCCTTCTTGTAACTCAAGTAACGTAAGAACGTACTATAATCAAGCGTTCGGGTTCCTTGAGACATCTGTTAAAGATTGCGTTGATTGTCTTGATTAATTGGTAATTCGGTTTTAAAAGAAATGGGCGGGTTGTAAATAAGTTCTATGTGGGAGAAGCTAGTAACGTTTCTTGTTCCTCGAACACCCGCATTTTGGCGCGCTTCTTTCTAAGGACACTTTTTGCTAGTCATTTTTTTTTCGATGGTAAATAGGCTCATTAATAGTTCTACCTGTAGAACTCTATCCTCAGCACTGGCAGCCACCATAACCGTAGCTGCATCCTTCAACGCGGATACTGATTTAGGTGCAGTAGATACTCTGACTAACAGCTCACTGCACACCGCCCTGGCTAAAGGCGCGTCACTGCCGGTCAGAGATTCGATTCCCGGTTCGTCACTGCCGAGGTATTGACGCAACACGTCTAGGACTTGCGTTAGAACTTCTGGAGGCTCTTCACTGTCAATGTCGATACCTTCCATGCGCTACGGAAAAAAAATCCTGTCATCAGTAAAATTACTTTTAGGGTCGGTTCATATCTGACGAAAAATGCGTCGAGCGTATCGTAAATGTACGAGCGACGCACTAACGCATCATCGGTTAGGTGTGAATGATTGAATGTTTTATCTTATATTTGTCTGTTTTGGCGTTACGCGACCGAAAATACGCGACGTATGTTCCGTCAGATATGAATCTACCCTTAGATCAGTTTTCGCCTCCTTCAATTACTGTTATGAAGAAGAAGTCTTCAAATTTTTTTTTATAATTCTTGATAATTTTACAAGAGCTTCAAGTACTTAAATATTGTTGACAAAACCTCAATAGACTATTTAAGCAATATCAATTAGTCATACGTAGTAGTTAGCTTTGAAGGGATGTAGTGGCGAAAGATATGAAGAAGTGCCAGGTGTCTGAGAGCGATGTCGTAGACAGAGCGAAGTGGAAAAGAAAATTAGGAAAGCTGACTCATTATTTGGGTTACATGGCAGGAAATTGAGATGCATAATGTAGTTAGCTTTAGCTTTTGTTTAAGCGGTTCTTTTGGCAGTGTTCCATACCGGGTGAGCTTTGAACAGATGTGCGGCATATCTGAGCGCGTAGTGTGGCGCCCGGCGGCCGGCGTGAGCGAGGCAGCGCTGCCAGTGCCCGCCTCGCGCCAGCCGCTCTAGCGCCTCGGTCTCTGCCTCGGCCTCCGACTCCGCCTCGCGAGGAGCCTCCTGTTCTTCTTCCTCTTCTTCGTATTCCGTTGATGGTCCTTTAAAGAGTTATAATAGTATATTTAGTGACAGTAAGTCTTTATCTTGTTAAATGGGACTATGGTTACCTGGTGCTTCATTATCCGTCTCGTAACCTTCAGTGAGAGCAGCTCGAAGTTGATCGCCGATATCATTTTGACCAATCGCAGCAAATCTGAAGAAACAATTATGTTATATCGAGAAGGCTGGAAATCAGGTCATTTACAATGCACGGCTGCACATACGGCGTATTTGTTCTGAAGTAGAAACAGCATCGAGGCTCAGGCCTCACCACAAGATCGAAAAAAAGTAATGAAAAAGAAATGCTGTTGGCATGCCATCAACATACATAAACCGAACACGGTTACGGCGCTTTCCAGAATATTATACCGGAATGCTGTGAGTGGTCCCTTACCGTTCGGCTAACATATCAGCAGCAGCCCGTCTCTGAGCTCCCTGTAGATGATCCCTCGCAAGTCTGGCAGCCCTGAGGGCGGCTCGCTCAGCCAAGCGCGGTGCCGTGGCGGCGGCAGCAGCGCTAGCGGCTCCCAGCAGCCTCACAGCCCGAGCCCAGTCTGCACTCTCCGCGTGCTCGGCAGCTCGAGCGAGTAAAGCGGGCACTTCGCTCGGAACCGCCTCGCCGTCCTCCCCAGCGCTGTCTGGGACGTATTCCCGGGATACGCGAGCAGCTTCGTCCCATAGCTCTGTATATGAAATGAAAATGTTTTGCAAGTTGGACTTTACATACTTGACGAAACAAACTGAAAGGTTGTAGTCCTTGTTACCAACAAATATCATCATCATTAATTTAAAAGCCCAGCTGTTGTCGTGGATGGGAAGATTGAAGGAAAGGGGCCGTCCAAGGTATAGTGAAATCAAGCAAATTGAAGTAAAGGTGAAGGTTATGACGTGTAGGGAAGTTCAGGAGTTGGCACTATGTAGGCGTAAATGGACGGAACTGCACCAACAAATATAACATCCTCCTGCTTTATCTCAATTTCATTTGTAGTTTGCATATTTTTTGTTAATCCATACTCCTCTATCTGTCGTCATCTCTCAAGTAACATTATATCCAGCCATATTCATTCATATTTTTTAAACATCAAAACTAATAATTCAAAAGGCAATAAGCCAAATACTAAAATACCTAAGTCTTTGTAGTGTTGCACAACTTCACGTGGTCTGTTAGCTCTGATCATAAGCGTTTCAAACTGCACCAGATCTCCCCGCTCAGCGGCCGCTCTTGCTCCTTCGACCAACACCTCTTCAACCTGAGGAAAACAAACCATCTTAATTAGAACCAGGCATGTATGTCCTTGATTGACCTTGCCTTCCCAAGACAGGACTAGACATTTTTCCTTATTCTCTAATCCCATCTCTGATCTAAATCTACCATGTTCCATTTGAACCTTTACCTATCTAAATCTACCATACTTATTCCATTTGAAACTGCGGAAGGCATATATTACGATGGCAAAAATCATCAAATTACCCCACTGTGGGTTAGCAGCGGTGAGGGAGTGTCAGACTTTTACTAACTAAAAATACCATCGCGTTCCTTCGTAGGCCTTTTATGTTCCAGGACCCCGGTAACTCTTTCGAACAATAACGCAGCCCCGGCGTATATTAAGCTCAGTTTTGTTCATGCAATTGTTAAACTTACCAGAGTAGGAGCATGTTGTTCAGCCAGCGCCAGTGCTCTCTGATGTTTCCCGTGCTGCAGCCACATGCGGACTGCGTGATCAGCCGCGCCGGCTCGCAGGAACGCGGCCTCGGCTTCATCCGGCCGCTCGTCAGCCAATGATGCGGCTTCTGCACGAGCTACCTCGCTACGAGTCATACCGCCTCCTAGGCTGCATAGCTCCATTGCTATGTCCCATCTAATCATATGAAGAACTTACTTAGTTTAATACCATGTTTAAGTTTTGTTAATTTAGAAGTTATTATTATAAATGTTAATATTTATTTATTAAAATAATTTAGAAAAGTTACTTTAGCAAAAATGATTCGGATAAGGATTTTTTTTTTGGATAAGGTAGACTTGTCGAAAAACCATTGCATATTAAATGCAAAATGGATCGAAATCCTAGCTAAGCGTTCCTCCATATATCTCATCCATCATACCACCTTAAAAGCAGAGATGGAATTTCGACATATAGCCTCATATATTTCAAATTATCTACTAGTCAGTCAAACTACAAATAGATATAAAATTGTGAACAGCTTGTAAGAGAATACGTACCTCTGTGCCTGCAGTGCCCACCGTGCCCCGAGCGCGGCCAGCCCCCGCGCCGCCAGCAGCCGCGCTGCCGGGGCGCCGCCAAGGGCACCCGCCCATTGTAGTGCCACCTGGACATTACACTTGCCTTAACGAATGCACTAGTCCATTCAATGGTGTTGATGGCTTGTAAGGCAGTTCACAGTTTGAAAGCAATATTGAAATCAGTAGGAGAAATGATTTCCTGTAACAGAACTGTATAATTACGGATTCAGCGTGCTTAAAACAACAAAATGTAGCCAGTAAGTCCATTAGTTTTTTCATGAAATGTCTGCCCACTTGGCCTATCTGTAACCCCACAGTGCAGCGAGGTATTAAGGAGCTGTGCTCTTTGAGACTCCCAGAAATCACAATGATAGGTATGTCTTCAGCCAATAGACTGCAACAAGTCATACTTTAACTTAATCTACGAAGGAACAATGAACATAAAAACACAAAGCATCGAAGACCAACTTCTGACATGTTTACACAGTATCAGAAAATCCATTCAGTGTTGATCGTACCTGTTGCTGCACAGCGCTGGGAGCATGCGCGCGAGCAACTCTCTCTGCGCCCTCCCACTGCCCCGCCGACCGGTACATCTGTATCGCGCTCTTCCACTCACCTACAATTTACATCTCAAAATGAATCATATCATTAGCTTCCTACAATACCCATCTGAGTTAAATCATTAGCTTTCAGTGCCGTCCAATTACTTACTAACTAGTTTTGGCTCTAGTCCAACGGGTTTATTGGATAACAGATGTACAAACAGATTGTTTCAACACTATCTTAGCACAATATTAGATTCTAAATAAGACACGCCAAGCTATGTGAACGCTTGCACTCCCCAGTTCGCGAAACAATTGGTGAAATATTATGCCTAAATATTTAGTGGAAACAACAATTTCGTATGCTTGAAATTGGTAGCCAATGTCAAAACGAAATATTGCGGGATCGTTCTAAAGATTTACCGCAACCGTAGCTCTAGAAGGTACAAAGGTGGGGTTTGCAAGTCAGTAAAAGTGAACCCACAGCGGGATCATCATCTGATATTTCCCACATAAAAAGGTCAAAAAAATCCAGTTTATTTTTAAAGAATTTATGAATTGTATAATTACATACCGGCCTGTATGTAATAATTCTCAGCGGCACGCAGATCTCCGGAGGCATGCAGAGCTTGCGCGATGTGGCGACGCGTGGCTTCCAGCAGCGAGCTGCGGTGAGCTGCCACCAAGCGTAACATTGCTTCGTATTGAGACGCTTCCTGGTAACCACGCCAGGAATATTTGTTGTAATAACTAAATGTACTAACTACAATGGTACCTAAAATACAAGCCTAAAAGTAACTACACAATCGAGGGTAAATCATTTCAATGTCGGACCTAGTTTTAGCCTACACCATGTACCATATAAATCGGTTGCCAGTCTTCGTCTGCATAAACGACATGTGGGACGTTTGTCAATTTTTTTCTCCAATCATGGTCATCAGACAAAAAACCAGTTATAAAAATGGCTTTAATGTGCCAGAGCACTAATGCGTGAACACCACTTATTAATTTATAAAGTAAGAAATTAACTATTACCTTATACATAGAAATAGCCTCATCTGGTTCTCCGAGTCCTATATAAATCTGTTCGGCCTTGCGAAGTTGTCCGTCTTGCCTCAACTGTTGCGCTAGTGGTATGTAGATGTCTCTCGTTTGTTCCTCAGTGAG
The DNA here is from genome assembly GCF_030705265.1 of Helicoverpa armigera. Taxonomy (NCBI): domain Eukaryota; kingdom Metazoa; phylum Arthropoda; class Insecta; order Lepidoptera; family Noctuidae; genus Helicoverpa; species Helicoverpa armigera. The sequence goes on along the minus strand of NC_087130.1, from coordinate 5,863,037 downwards.
TTGTGCGGCGGCGAGCTGTAAGCCGTCGGCCACTTTCCCCGCGGTGTTGTATGCGCGGACGCAACGCTCTGCCATACCGCATGAGGTAAGTACGCGCTCTGCCGTCTCCCATTCCTAGGGATTTATTAGGTCTTTAGAGTCCACGTTACCCCACAATATTTTTTGTAGATTAGTTTTCCTATTGTTCCTTCTATAAAAAAAAAGTTATACTCACTCGAGTGGAAATAAAATGATCACCGAGTCGCTCACATTGCTCTCTGATAGACTCCTTGTCGTCTATAGCCTGAAAACAACAAATAAATGTTGGCAAGGGACGGCAAGCGCAGTAAATTATGGCTGGCGCCGCCAAATGCTACGGCGTAGTAGAATATGGCTAGCGTAGCGAATTGCTATGGCGTAGTACTTTACATTACACTTTAAGTATGTTTCTTTTCAATTTAAACAGTAAAATTATTTGTTTTAATAAACTTGTTTACATCTCAATTAGAACTCCTACTTCACCAAAGTAAAAAAACGATTAACTTTTACAACATGTCATGCTTATTTAATACCTACATAAATCGGAGACAGTGAGGTACATTATAGTTCGGGGTCAACATCAACTAAGTCTGTTGTCATACAAACCTGCATAATCTGCAAGGCCTTCCTATAATGATGGGCCGCTAACGCAGCATCGAGTGCAGCCCTAGATTCTCCTGCCTCAATGAGATGCGGCACGGCAGCACCCGCCTGACGCGATGACACTAGCCACGAGCCCCACATGCCTTCTAGACTCGTCACTTCGCCTGGACATGACTGAAACACAAACAATTTTAATTAATAAAATTTCTAAATAATATTTAGTTCTGATCTCATGATAACTGAATTTCTTGATAGTCCGTCCAACTGAAAAAAAATATAAGCAGTTGAATATAATTCTTTTCAAGACCACTTCTTGATATGTGATCAGACTAGTTAATACTTGTTGCAAGAGATTCTTTTAGAAACTAACAATACCGTAGCGAAGAACTGACAAGACGTCAATGTACATAACAAGTCGTAAGTACCTCTCTAGCCAACTGAACAGCTCTGGCATAGTTATTTCCTTTAGCGTAGTACTCCACTGCCGCACGTGTATCGCCTCTGCGCTCAGATATTTCACCTGCCGTCTCCCACCATTCTTCCTAGAAACAATAGACAGAAACATATAATCACATCACATCCTCCTTAATATGACTCGTTATAAGAGATACCTCACCAAATTGCAATAGTGAAAATTGGACCAATTGAGGTCCAATTTTAAATTAAACAGACTTAAGCTTTAGTGGTCTTGTTAAAACCACTCTTTGAATTGAAAATTGGACGTGAAAATTTATAGTAAGCAGTTGTTTCAAGAAAACCGTTGTCGGTGAACTCAGAAAAGTCCTTCAAGAAAAACTTCAAGCTCAAATCATCAGAAAAAGCTGACCCAAAATTTCAGCAAATTCGAAATCTGTACTTCAATCACCTGAATAAGCTGCGTATGCACATTATCAACGAGATCAGTGTCTCTGAGCAGCTGCGGATGCTGCAACAGTAACGCCGCGGCACGTCGGGAGCGGCCGCCTCGCAGCCACAGCTTCACTGCGCCTTGCACGTCGCCTGATGCTGCTAACACTGCACCGGCCTCGCCTAGACGACCTGGTATGGAATAACTGTAGTTAGGGGTAGAATATTCATCATTGATTAAAATAAAATCCTACTAATATAATGTTTGTGCGAATGAATAACGTATGTTTGTTTCACGCAAAAGCGAAGCCGCGAGTGGAAGCTAGAATTATAGAAAAATATATACTGTAGTGGGATATATACCAGGAAAAGAAGATAAAAATACAATTGGAGCAGGCATCCTTGCTTATAATTTGTTTCAAGGAAAACCTGTAATACTACACTGCTTGAAAACGCATCAAAGCCTTAATGCATGTAAATTAAAAAGGTCTTAAAAGGTGCCCCACAGACTCGAAGGATTTGCTAAACTCCCGTATGGAAGTCTCTGTCAATTGCATAAAACGGGATCCAATTATATATTTTGAAATGCCGTTTTTACTTTTACAAACAAGGGCCTTCTGCTTTGTTTGTCCTATACTAGTTTTAGTTTTAAAATATCTTTATTTTAAAACCCATAATAATAAAGAAGCAATTCCACATACCAGTAGAAGTCAAATAATCCATATGCTGTTGTTTCAACGTAGCCACAGACGCTCGATCAGTTCTCTCAGCAAGTGCAATCGCATCGGTCCACTTATTGAACTGCTTATACATATCCACTGCAAGGTCCGGTCTACCAGCCCGTCTGACATAACACTCTTCTGCAGCGGATAAGTCACCGTTGAATATTGCCAAACGAGCCCTTACTGTGGCATTGTTTAAACCTGCAAAAATTTATAATGGTCACGTAGGAATACAAATACCCAGATAGGTAGATAAATTCTTCTAACCTACAGATATGTGTTGCTTGCTGGGGAGTTTGTTGCACCACTTCTTCTTCCCAGCGAACACACAAAGGAAGTTTAGGAAGTGATGAAGGTTGGGCATTTTGGAGGTATTTTAGAAATTTTTACATTCAATATGAGAATCATGTGATAATGATTTTGAGTTTGATAAAAATATTTGATACATACCAACACTGACGTCACCATCGCCTTCAGCAGCAGCCAATTCAACGGTCTTCTCTAAATAAAATGTACGCGCTACGTCGTCAACTTCACGGTAGCATTTAGCAGCCAACTAACGAACATTTTAAAAGACAAAATATTTACATTTATTTTCATTGAGACAAAATTGACTAAAAGAGGCAGTATAATTGTTTTTACCTGTACATCATCATCGGCTAGAGCACGTTCAGCGAGCTGCCTCCATAAAGGAGCAACATCTGCGTTACTGCCAACCCCGTCCAGATATCTGGCACACCCAGCTAGATCACCGCTTCGAAGCGCATTATCTGAATTCACGTTCCAAATATTGAATTCACGAAAATATATTCGCTGTTGAAACTTAAAATATAGACTGAACTGAAAATGGACTACGAGTTGACTACGGCGTAGCGGCTACGAGCCAGCTACTACGACGTAGCAGATAATAAATCAGCTACGTGCCTGGACGCTTCGATCGAGAACAGTGTTTAATGTGTCTTTCGCTGCAAAAAGGTCTATTAACACCGCATTTAGTTAGAGCACCTATAATTAAATTAAACTGTAGGACATTTATAGCTATTCCTGTCGATTCCTCTTATGACCAGAAGAAATAGAAGGAATTTTATACATTTTCCAGAGTTTTACCCAGTATTTTACAGACAAAATTGTACAACAGAAGCCAACTTTGGAATTTGCAGTTCCTACGATAGAATGAAAAGTGTATGTCGTACTAAAAGCGAGTCGATGTTCGTCCAGCTGTAGATATGGTAGTAGCCCTCCATCAAGTATGACGCGTCGCGAGATCACTTCGACGGCCACCGCGCCGCCGCATTCCGCCATCTCTACGCTGCCTGGGTCCCAGGCACTATACCTAATGAAACGAAATATAGATAATGTATTAATATAAAATAAAAAAGAGCACCTTTTTACAAGCTTTTATTTAACTTGCAATGTATCTATGTGTGTTCGGGTGGAATTTGGAATTTTACAACTCAATTTTTAAGGCACTTGCCCTCAACCGATTGAGCTGATTTTTTTTCAAAATTAAATATTTTCAAGGTTAGATAACCATTGACATATAAAAAAAATGCTCTTCACATTACTCCACTAATTCATGTAATAATACATAAGATAATTTTACGATATCTTTTGTTTACTAAAGTTATGCAGTGGCTGGTAAATAAGAGAGAGTATTTACTCACCATACAAGCAAATGGGTCGGTGTTTGAGCGACAACAGCATCACTATTCTCAATCCATTGCACGAAAGAAACCCCGCTTGCTATTATTTCCTAAAACACAGAAAAAAATATCTTTAACTCTCTTTTCCACGTAGTTAGTTAAAATACGTGTTACGTACATTATTAAATGAGTAAAAAATATTTCTTTGTTGGATTACCTTGTCACCAGTATTTAACTTCAGTAAGGCAAGTCTTCGCCTGGTATCTCTCAGCAGTAACAGTTGTCCGCTTTCGTTCAGTTCCAGCCAGTCAACGCGCGCCTCATGCCACCACTGACCTAACTGGATTCCTGAAAAAACGCACATCTCTCACCCTAAACGCATATACCTGCTCCGTTTCGTCGTGGGTAAAAAAAGTTTCATAGTGAACTATTTTTTTATGTGTTTTGAGTATACACATACGAGGATTAACCGACAAAGAGAATAGGGTTTAAAGAAATAGTAAAAAGTCACGCCGGTTTTCATCACAGCATACGAGTGGTGTAACCGTATTTCTCTTTTATTTATCGTCTATCCAACGTTCTGAACATTTTTATAATTATATATTAGAGCCAATTCACTTAAATTACTTTATAGAATACAAAATATTGATAAGTCAAAACATTTGGTACTACAAAACAGATGTTAAACAGAGGAATTAAAGACATGACTTTCCATACCCATTCTATTAACATATTTTATTTAGTTTAAAATCTATGTACATTAAAAACCATTTGTATACTACTTACCAGTGGTAAGATCAACGACGGCAATGGTCTGTCGGTCGAGCAGGTAGGCGAGATGCTTGCGGTCGCCCGCCTCCGCGCCCGTCGCGCCTTCGTTTATACGCACGCTCAGCACGTGAGGGTTCACTCGCTCTGTACGAACCTGGTGCATACGACATAATTTTATTTATTATTGGTTTTATATTAGGTAATTGCATAACTAAACATAAGAGAAAGGAAAGTAATTAAAAAAAAATGACTATAAAGTTGTCTGAAGCTAAAACTGTGCACGGTTATGATAAACTGACCTACAAATAAAGAAATATTGTGATCAAAATTAGAAATAATTTTTGATTAGTCGGTTCGTCGGAATCGAACATTTGGTGGGTAGTTAGCACTAGGTTATATTTTTATCGAGCAGGAGGTAGTTTTATATCTGCAACTACATCAAAAAAGTAACTGAGGGTTTTCATTTTATTTTGCAGCAAGAAAGGTTTTCATATACAGTGTAATCATTATTTGAACTCACAGTATGCAGCACTTTGTCGAGACCATATTCAACAACACTTAGTTCGCCGGCTCGATGCAGTAGACAGGCACCTCCCACTGCCGCATACACTCTTTCTCCACCACCCGACCATGCGATCTTATACCCAAAAATAACCATTTTAAGAAGAAATCAAGTTTATAATATAAAACTGCGAAAATAGTGATAGGATTTTGGTCACCTCACTAGTTAATCCTCTTGCGATGTCACATAATATTAACGTGCAACTAGTACGGCATACTGCGTACCAATCGTTTCCTGAAAATACCGTTTTGAAATTGAAATATTAACTTTTGAAATGTCTCAATCAAGTAATTTTTTACTTTTGTATAATCCTATTTGAAGTGTTATTTGAATAACAAATTTACCTAAGGCTGCCCGCCCACATTAGACTTTTTGTAGGATCGATAATCGAACCGATATTTTGAACGACAATCTGACTAGGATTTTCTGACCGACTTTTTGTAGGACGTGTGCATTGCACTATTGCCATCAGCGTGTTCTACTTACTGATGGCAATAGTGCAGCGTATGTATGTCATCAGTATGTTCTACGTATGTCCTACATGTGTTGATGACATGGACACGGGTGGGCAGCCTAACCCTCAATTTCTTTTTTTAAATGAGACATTATATACCGTCACCGAAAATCATTCAGTATCTACATAAAGAATTACGATTATTATACAAAGAACTACGCTACGTACTTCTTTACTGATCATCGAAGAAGGTTTGCTCAAAGTTAATCGATCGAGAACTTAATAATCATAAAAACATGTTAGCTAACCAATAAATCGCACGTTGAATATATCGGGCGCGTGCTTGGTGGTGACGGTGAGCGGCGGCGCGTCGTGCGCCACGCGCGACAGCACGAGCTGCCGCGCGCTCACGTGCTGCACACACACGCTGTCGCGCCACACCCAACGTCTGAACGGACAGTAGTCAGCATTGTATGATAGATAGATAGATACGATGATCTAGACACACGGCAGTGTGTCCGCCAAGTTCGAGCAAAAAAGGCGACACACCGGCCGTGGGTTATATTACACGAACCATTTCGGGCCAAATTCGACCCCCCTGTAACTCAAAATCTATTTTATTTACGCATATCAAATTTCTAGTATCTGTTGAGACCCCCTCACTTATCTAAAATACAAAATTTCATTAATATACCTATTGTAGGTCTTGAGATATTGACGTCAGAAAATCGCTATTTTTACTATACACTGATTCACTTATTCACTTATTCACTTATTCACTGATTCACTGACTCACTCATCAAAAACCTAGACCACTTCCAATGGTCGTATTGACTTGAAATTTGGCATGGAGGTAGGTCTTTATGTCAAGGTAAAGGGAAAAATCTGAAAATGGCCAAGTGTGAGTCGGTTTCAAAATAATGAAGGTGTTTTATACCCGGTGTAAATTTATGCCCCTTAGGAACTAAAACGAACTAAATTTATCTATATTTATATAATATATCTTCGAATGGTACAAAGGTTTGTATTTAGTCAAAGTAAAGTAAAAATCTGAAAACGGCCAAGTGTGAATCACTTTCGAAAATAACGAATGTGTAACTTTGATCCACGAACATAATATATGATAACATGTCATGTCAGTCAGTTGGTAAATCTAGTCATAGTTAATCTAGTTCATTTCTTTGTAAGAAACATAGTGCATATTAAAAAATCTAAAAGATAGTATAAATGAGACATTTCTTTAACTAACTTCATCATAAGAAAAAAATAAAATAAACAACCTTACAAAAATAAATGAAATCCCACCCAAAACAAAATGTGAAAGACTGCCAAGTTCGATAATATGGAAATGCTTCGCCTATAAAAGTGAGAGATCTGAATAAGTACCAAGTTCCATACACATACCTCAGTTAAAAATAGTTACTTTTTAATGATGACTACTTGGCAAGTTTTAATAGAAAATTAAATACTTGATTCATTGCGTTTAGTAGGTTTATAACAAGGTGTATGAAAACTTGCCAAGTAACATCATTAAAAAGTAACTATTTTTAACTGAGGTATGTGTATGGAACTTGGTACTTATTCAGATCTCACTTCTTTTATAGGCGAAGCATTTCCATATTATCGAACTTGGCAGTCTTTCACATTTTTGTTTTGGGTGGGTTCAGATCACTCAAAAAGACCTAAAGATACTACAGAATAAGAATCAAAAAAATAAAAAAAAAAAACGGCCAAGTGCTAGTCGGACTCGCTCACGAAGGGTTCCGTACCAGAGACAAATTAGCAAAATATTTATTTTATTCTAGTTTTCAGTATTTGTTGTTATAGCGGCAACAGAAATACACCATCTGTGAAAATTTCAGCTCTCTAACTATCACGGTTAATGAGATACAGCCTGGTGACAAACGGACGGACTGACGGACGGACGGACAGAGGCGCGAAAACAATAGGGTCCTGTTTTACCCTTTAGGTACGGAACCCTAAAAAGTGATAGAAGGATAGTCAAATGCAAGCAGAAGTTTGGCGAATCTACCTCAGCATGTGTCCGGTGGAATACCTACATTGGTAATCAACTAGATATTTAACACGTCTTTTTTATCATATCACGCCATAACCAATGAGACCATAATTTAGCTCGTCTCAACAGAAATGACGGGCACCACTATCTCTTTCACGGTATACAAATGCACTTAAAATGATATTCCACTGTCACATTTTGAGTGCGAGTCATTTCAGCTTAGACGAGCTATATCACTGTCATAGTCATTAGTATATTTTATTAGTATGCTTCTGGATATAATATAGGCTTCTAAGATTGCTTGGCTATATACGCTTCTAATATTGCACAACAGCAGAATCAGTGCAGTCTACACTTATTCGTTCAAACGAACGTGGAGGTTCGAAAAGTAGCAATTAGCAATCATAGATGAGTCAATAATTAGGCGTAAATAAAACTAGAAAACATCCAAACCTCAAGACAGCTTCAAGTTGTATTACAGCACCGGTTTGTGAAGCTATCGCAAGCTTTGTGCCGTCGCCGCTCCAAGCGAGCGCACGTGCTGCATAGAGGTTGGGGATGTTCAACATTGTAAGCTCCACACCTCCGGAATCCTTTACTTCTCCTACTAGACAGCCGTCGAAGACTCCGAATGCTACAGTCTAAAAAAAATGTTTTGGATGGACTTTATATGCTTCGTAAAAGTTGAAATGTAATTATGAAAAAGGTAGTCTTAATTTTGGATAATCTTAATCGATGCAACAGTAAAACAGTAGCCATAGTTATTTTATTAATTTGTATATGTATCTAAGTATGTATATATTTATTTTGGGTAATGGCATATATTACACAGTATTGCTTTGTTTATGTAAGTATCATATACACAGTATACAGCTGTTTTCTTTCATTTAATTCTTTTTACACACTGTCTACATCTCTTTTATTCTCATTTTCCTTTTTCACGTATGCTGGAAGAGATTTCTTTAGACATAAGCATTACCTTTGTAAATTATTTCTTTCTGGCGTCTTTCTTTATTATGTGTGTACAAAAAATTCGAAAATAAATAAATAAACGAAAGGATGAGCCCTGACATGAGAAGACAAAAAACCAAAATAACAAACAATAAGTGAAATATACCTGTCCAGAAGGACTGGGCGCTGCTGAGATGAGATCTCGGCGATCAGGCGGCAGCTGAGGCTCCAAGCTGCGCAGAAGAGCACCGCGCTGTGCTTCGTACACGGACACGCGCCCGTCACAAGACCCCACTATCAGCTACACAGCAAATAACTAATTTTGAGGGCTTTGAACTAAATGTTCGTAGTAAAACGAAGTCTCGAGACATGTTCAGTGCGGCATAAATAAAGCTTCAAGCTGCTCTAAACTTTGTTTTATTTACCCCCCCCAAATTGAAACTTTTTTTAGGTAGACAATGATCAGCAAGAGGGAGTGTCAGACTCTTACTGACTAAAACCCACCACGTTCCTTCCTAAGCCCTTTATGTACCAGGACCGCGGTAGCTCTTTCGATCAATCCCACTGGGATTTGCTGATTCTCTTTGACCTTACTACCTCAGTCATGCTCGTGAACAACTACATCACTCATTCATTCTCTCAAGATATCTTTATTCACACAAAATATGGGAACATAAATAAATAATACATACGTAAGGAGGCAGCAAGACCAGGGCAGTGGGTGGCAGAGCATACCGCAGCAACAACCGTCCGTTAAGGTAGAGCGTCCCGTCGACGTGGCCCGAAGCCAGAGTGCCCTCGCCCCCGCGCGCTAGTGACACGCAGCAAGCGCCTCCAGTCCACATACTACTGCTCTTATTGCTCTTACAGTCTAGAGTCCTGGACATCGAAATAGCAGGTGATATAAGACCACCAAAGCTAAAGTCAAGGTAGAGAGAACTTCCGGGAGTACAAAAAATGGCAAATAGATTTTCGATATTGCGGATATATATACCTACCGGCTTTACATACAATCGATAACTGTAGTTATTCTATTAATTAAAAATTGAATTTAATATTTCTAGTGTAGCTTCTTTACAATTTACCTTATCTTCCCATCACTGGTCCCAGTAAAAAAGCCGTTGTCTGCCGACACCAAAGCCATCGGGGTCCCAGTTAATGGGAATTTGTTGCAGATGACTTTCTTGCCGCTCCAGTCAGCTCCCACGCGGTATACAAACACCATGTTATCGCTCTGAGCTACCCCGAGTAGTTCTGAATTTTCGCTGAATGCAATACCTGAGACAGTTGAGTCAGATTTTATGCATCTACAGGAAATTTAAACTTATCCTATAGTTTATATAGTGTGTACCCTTATTATATAGTTTAGAAAAAGCAAGAATTTTATTAAGATAAGAAATATTAAGATATTTGCGTGTGGTTGAGACTTAGCTCCTCCTAAACGGCTGTACCGATTTTGTTGAGATTTTTGTTAGTAAAGGGCCGGATGTATGGTTTGTTGTGGGTGTTCTTACCGGCAGGTACCTAAGTAATCATCATCATCATCATCTCAGCCATAGGACGTCCACTGCTGAACATAGGCCTCCCCCTTAGATCTCCACAGATACCTAATATTCAAATAAAATTATTCTAACTTGTTATAACATAAGACTTCTTCCCTGCAGCAGCGTCAGCTGGTTTGGTGGCGAATTTATCACGTCGAGTGCCCTCCCGGTCAAACAGCAACACCAATCGGTCACATGTTGCTACAGCTAGCTTCACGTTGTTAGGAGACCAGCAGATATCAGCTATAGGACTCTCCGTGTCCTCAAAAACGAAAAAAATAACAATATAATAAATTGATTCCACATATAAAATATGTATTTAGTTTCAGTTGTGTAGGACACAGTGGTTTCCTTACCTGTGCTTCTAAAATAGTTTTAGAGTATTTAAGCCGCATATTTATTAACAAGTTATTTCACAATATATTTTATCACTACGCAGTTTCTATTGACACAACTTTTTGTTGTATTTACATTGTTGCTAGGCAACCTTTTAAAAAACGCGCCATTATTCACGAAAATCAGAAAAAAACATTGTCACATCCTATATTTTTTTTTCTACCATGCTTGTTGTTGTCTTTGGTTTGTATTTTAGTCGATTTTACAAAAAATTGTTCGTTTTCATTTAATTATATCAATAATGATTCGACTACATCGGTCTACTTTGAGTAGGCCTGCAGTGCACTAGGTAGAAATCACAATAGCATATGAAGGAGCGCCGGGTATTCGTGCCCTGTAGGCTTTAGAAATCTAGCAGCATGGACATTCTTTAACAATTTCATTAATTCCATCTTCTGATAAATATTTCTTAGCCATCATATAGCATTAACATTATATATTCATAGAATTAATATTAATATGCACTTATTAGTATTAATATGAACTTATTAGTATAAATATTCCATCGGCTGCCTTGACCATAGACAATTCATTTTTTGATATGGCAATGTTTAAGATTATGTCAACTTGACAGAACGGACAAGACCGGAAACTCTTTTTCGTGAACACAGTGTTTATGTAAAGACGTTGTAAGGTTAGAATTATTTTATCTGCTTTGATCCTAGTTATTTCTAAGTTAAAATCAGTTCTGAAAGATGTGCAGTGTCCAATACTACATGTTTATTCAGTTTAGCTATATATTTTTGTCTACTTTCGGTTTATTACCTATAGTGATAATCGGCAAGTGACAGCATTGTCGTGTAGACGAGTGAAATTAACATGCCATCGTCTGTTTCCAGGACGTCATGCCTTTCGCACGGTTTGTAGAACCAGGGCGTGTTGCCCTGGTAGCAGACGGTCCCTTGAAGGGAAAGTTAGTGAGCGTGGTTGATGTTATTGACCAGACTCGCGCTCTCGTCGACGGGCCTTGCAGCGGCGTCTCACGTCAACAGCTCCGCCTCAACCAACTGCATCTCACCAAGTTCCGTCTCAACTACCCATTCACAGCACCCACACGCGTCGTGAGGAAAGCATGGACAGACGCTAAGCTGACCGAAAAGTGGACAGAGAGCCAATGGGCTACCAAGCTCGCCAACAAAGAGAAGCGTGCACAGATGACCGACTATGACCGCTTCAAGCTGACGTCCGCTCGCGTCAAGAGGAACCGCGCGAGAACAGCAGTGTTCAAGAGCTTGAAGGTGAAGGCAGCCCGCTCCGGTAGCTTCGGCAAGAAGCGTGTACCCAAGGCGGCGGTCAAGAAGGTGCGCACCAAGAAGCCCAGCGGCAAGAAACCGGCGAAGAAGTAATTCTAGTGCCTCTAAAAGGTTAATGTGTGACTATCAAGGGACAGTAAATAAAGAATTACTCTAAGCCAATTTCTTGTGTTATTGTTACTCATAAAATGTACCACCCTATGAGTGGCAATAGGTGAGTTTATTTGATATTATAGAACATGTGGTGTTTTTTCTTTACTCAAAATGTTTTATGTTTCAGCTGCGGCTAGGTGTACTCTATTAAACTCAGGTTAGTTGATCATTTGTATTTAATATGTGGTGTAATCTATTTACTTAGGTACTTGTTAAAATGATGAATTTTATTTTATAGTCTCGTTCGGATGAATATCAATGATTTCAAACTCACCACATTGCTGATTTTTTAAATTAAAATTTACTTTTAACATTGTGACAAAAACATATTAACGTTAGTTGTATTGTTTGCAGATTTATATATGACATCAAGAATATCTATGGAGGATTGACAAAGGTAAGTTGAACTAACCATAACCTCAAAAGTTCAATTAACATCCTCTTACAATGATGAATTTATATTTTAGTCTCGTTCGTATGAAACTCATGATTTCAAACTTACCACCTTACTGATTTTACTGTTCACAATTTTAATAATTCTTAGTTTTGTGGCACCGTTTAATATTAACTTTCTTTTTTTTTGCAGGAATATAAATAATTAAGGGGACAACTGACATTTCACAACCAGGAGATGAAGGTAAGCGGTTATTTTTTCATATGGTTAAAAATATAGATGTTCAAATAGCTTCTTGCAGTTTCAAATGCAGCCTGAGATAACTATTTTGCACATGTGATTTATATTAAGGCTGTAAACGTCCCCTAAATGCTCTGCAAATCAAATATCTTCTTTCTCTTATGGTGCAACTATTTGACCATAAATAAAATCAAATTTTACAGTATTTGTAGTTGATGGGATAATTTTATTAAAACTACTTGTGAAGTTATGTCTACTTTACCAACCCTACCAAAGCCGATGTGTGTACAGCAAAGTCGTACATGCTTGACTCTGGATAGGAACATTATCACACTCTGTGTAAGACATCCAGTTAATATAGTTGTATGTCCAAGGGTTGAGTGTGACAAATATTTAAACTATCATTCTTATCACACAGATTGTTTGTTTGACTTGTTTCCGAGTTCTATCAATGACACAAAAAATATATCAAATAAGTAATTTTCTCTTTTTCATTGTTCACAGGTGTTGACAAGTCATGTGAAGCCATGTTCAGTAATACATATTGACAAACAGAAGATGTTGGTGTTAGTAGCTCTTAAGGTAAATATCATATTTTTGAAGTAACTTTGTTGATTCAGAAAATAAACATGTAAACACTTTGTACTTCAGATATTCTTATGTCAAGTCAAATATAATGATTTTACTGTTATGAAACCCTACCAAAGCCGATGTGTGCATAGCCAAGTCGTGCATGCTTGACTCTGGTTAGGAACATTATCACACTCTGTGTAAGACATCCAGCTACCATAGTTGTATGTCCAAGGGTTGAGTGTGACAAACATTTTAGCAAAGCTTCATTTTAAACATAAATAAATCTATTGTATTTGCTAATATCTTCACTATTGTTGACAGGTTCAGGGCAAGATTACATGAAGGAGGCTGTGTAAGATACACTAAAAAGGTAAAATTATTTTTATTAGCATCCATTAAAAAGATTCTATAATATATTATTATGATGACCATAAGTATCGCCCCTGGCAGATTTTTGATGATTGATCTTTACTGAAAAAAACAAATTCATAAACAGGACAACAAATCAAGCTTATTTTATTATATTAATAGATTTTTTTCTTGTTACAGATTTGAAAAGTATACATACAGGCAAAATGGCACCATATACAAAACCGCATAAAATATGATGTTTGGTAAGTATTGAAAAATATTCATATAACCATAAGTAAATCCAAATGATGCTAAAATTTAACTCCCACTCCCATAACTTAAATGATGACTATAGTATCGCCCCTATCTGACTTCTGATGATTGATAGTTACTGAATTAAAACTAAATCAACTTTTTAGTTGTTGCTTTTGTCCAAATATGTACTCATTTTGACTTCATTTTGTTACAGGCTATGAAAAATATTTGTGCAAGAAACCCAAAAGGAATTACTTGGAAGTGCAGCCTACCTATTTAATTTGAAATGGTAAGTGGTAAATTAGTTATCCATAGTTATATTACTTTTTGCCTCATTTATCTACTCTGAAAGTTTTTTTAAATTCCTTCGTGGCAATATTTAAATGATGATTTTATATCGCCCCAGTCTGAACAAATGTGTTGATTGATTTACTGATAAAATATGATGATTAAACAATTAGTGCTCTCGAAAGCTAATTTGGCTAATAGGCATCTTATTGTTTCAGGAATCTTACCAAAAGACACCATGGACAGAAGAAAACTCACATTCTATGGTAAGCTACAGATATTTAACTAACAATATTTTGATTAATTCTCTACCAGTAGTTTCCACCAGCGTCTTTTCCAGAGTCTAGTTTTACTCAAACTGATAAAGAATTAGCCATGATATTATAACCCATATTAGGTACTGCCAAGTTTCATCAAATTCTATTAATCAGCTCATGAAAGAGTCACCATTATACCTTATTCTTAAAAATGTTCATGTTTCTAATATTAGTAGAAAGTATTATATGATGATTTATATCGCCCCAGTCTGAACCAATGTGTTGATCGATCTACTGACATTACAAAAACTTTTATTGAAATATTTACATCCTGCTGTAGAACCAATTTCAGAATTTTCTTAATAATTGTTTCAGGACTTATCATCAATCGAATTAATTCTAGAATGGCTAATAAAGGAGCAAATCTTTCCTCAGGTTAGTACAAAAACAAAACTTATTGAATGACCTAACCTAACTTTTGAAATGATGGTAACAAGCATATATCTTATCATTTTGATGAAAAATATTTTAACTGATCATACAAAATATTCTATCAAAATTGCAATAGTGTGTGTCAGCCTCTAACTAAATGTTTTGTCATTTTCTTTTAGGTGCCAAATTGCAATAGAAGAAAAACAAGTTTTGAAGATGGAGAGCTAACATTAAGGTGAGTTTGGTTGTTAACATAAAAATGTTCAAATTAAAACATTCCAACACATTCCAATTCAGAAGAGAAGTTTGTTAAAATAATACAAAATGATGAATATCTTAGTTATCCCTGTCTCACAAAGCCGTGGGGATAAATAATGGTATGGTAACAACTGAAATACTATTAGTTTCCCATAAATAAATAGTTATAAAAAAAATAGTTTCTACATGTCACTGTTTATTTCAGATGTGCAATGTGGCCACCATAGCAGCCTTTGAAGATGCAGGTGAAACTCCCACTGGTAAGTGAAAATAATACTACTCTTTCCTCATAGTAAATACAAAATGAACATTAAATGATGAATATCTTAGTTATCCCTGTCTCACAAAATCATGGGGAAAATATGGTATGGTAACATCTGAATCTAAAACGTAACTACTTCAATGGTAGTTATTTAGAGGAACTGTTAATTGATTTAGTTAATGTTTCTTTCAGATACAATCTGGCAGAAATGAATAAACTTGTGTGGCTGTTTACTTATTAAAGGTAAGTTGACTTAGTATTAGTTTGCTTTATTCCATTTCATCCTCCGAGCCTTTTTCCCAACTATGTTAGGGTCTGCTTCCAATCTAACCGTATTCAGCTGAGTACCAGTGCTTTACAAGAAGCGACTGCCTATCTGACCTCCTCAACCCAGTTACCCGGGCAACCCGATACCCCTTGGTTAGACTGGTGTCAGACTTACTGGCTTCTGACTACCCGTAACGACTGCCAAGGATGTTCAATGACAGCTGGGACCTACAGTTTAACGTGCCATCCGAAACACAGTCATTGGTGTCTAAGATAGAAAGTACATACAAACTTAGAAAAGTTGCATTGGTACTTGCCTGACCTGGAATCGAACCTATGCCCTCATACTCGAGAGGTTGGTTCTTTGCCAACTAGGCCACCACAACTTTATTCCATTTAAAATGATGAATATCTTAGTTATCCCTGTCTCACAAAATCGTGGGGAAAAATATGGTATGGTAACATCTGAAGTTGTCCTTGATATAATTAAAAATGAATCACTAAATACTTTTTTTAATGTGTGACTTCTATCTTTACAGATTTCGGAACTTGCAAAAAGGCAAAGAACAAATCTTCAAAGAATAAGGTAATTTAAAAATACTAAATAAACTCTTGGTCACTAGTGAAAAATAGGAGAACTGTACAAGCCCCATTTAGTAACTTACAATGATGATTTTTTTAAGACAAGCATATATCTAGAAATCTTTGAAGATACTTTTAATCTGATATTTATTGAAAAACTCAATAATGTAATGGCCACAAGCACACCAGCTTGACAATAGTGTATTTTTTCTACAGATTTGCAGTAGTCCACATGGAGTCACATGGGGAGCAACTCTAATCTCAATCCTATCGAACATAATAGGGTTGAACTTAAAAGGCATGTGGGCAAGAAGTCCAGCTCACACACATCAAGAGTGGAACTATACCACAAGAGTTCATCATTAAGTTAATACAGTCCATGAAAAACCGTTTAAGAATTGTAATTAAAGCTAAAGGGAATAAGATTAATAAAGATGTTATCGAAAATTTCTCAACTTGTTTCAATTCAATATCTTGTCCGCTAAATGCAAGCAAGTCCTAATTTTACCAGTAAGTTTTATCTCCTGAAAGATCCTACAAGCGTTTTCGCATACAGTTCTGTGGTATCACAGTAGAATACAAAGAATATTTTCAACAAATATAAACATAACATTTAAGCGATGTGATTCAATTCGCAAGTTCTTGCTATGCAGATTTTTACGATGCGACGATGCATCGCAGCAGTGTCGTGTACAAGACCGCTGTCCGTCCGTCTGTCAACATGCTGCACCTATCATTACATGAAACGTGAACTCCAAGCTTGGTTACTAGGCGAGTGTGTGTGAAAATCAATTGCCACCATTTATGTTTATCGTCAACTAAACCACATCCCCAGGAAAACCTGATAGTAACAGATAACTTTTCGTATAAATTGTAGATACCCGTAACGATGGGTACAGTTTCAATCGAGTTATTCTTTGAAAATGTACATTTTAGTTACAGAGATGGAGACTACCAGCTTCACGTCCTGTAAATTACAGGTACGTACGATCTACGGATAGACTGCATCTTATCAAAATTCTTTTTTTTTAATTAAAATCTTATAAAGTTAATGTGATTTATTTTAGTGCATGGTGCAGGGCCTTAAATGTTGCTTATAAGGCACTCCCTAGACAATCATTTGAATAAAGCAATATTGAGTAGGTACCTGTACAAAATTGATTGAGTAGAGTCTATAGTCTACACAATCAATTTTATAAGGGCCCATAAGGCTTCTACTTATATTTTTAATACGATTCTTTGTTTCATCATATAAGCATTTTCATTTTCTGGCTTCAAGTAACGATTCTAAATTAGCTCTTTCATATTATTATCCTACTAATTACAGGGTTTGCCATTGGATGAGCTGACAAGTCTTCAAGAGAAGTTTAACAGTTTGAACTTATTAAACAGCAAACAGGAAAGTTTCTTTGAAGTGGATACCCATGGAATCAACGTATTGAACATTTTGTCTGGTGATGATTACAAGTAAGTTGATATTATGTTTGACTTCATTATTCATGAGTAATGAGTAGTCGTCTGATACGTTCAAAATAACATAAGTTCTTTTACAGTTACAGGATTAGAAGTCAATCCATGGCGATGGAGAAAACTAATATAGGTGGTAGAACCATCCAAGTACAAAAACTGGTGTGGACATTAAGCAAAACATGAAAATATTATGAATCAATTATTTATTGAATAAATCATCCAAAATTTTATTAGTTTGCATTTTCTATAGTTAATTCACTCTGACAGTCGCTAGGTACTCGATCTGTAAAGAGTTCTGGTATCTGAAAATGTGATAAAGTTGTATTAATCTAAACTAATATTATAAAGCTGAAGAGTTTGTTTGTTTAAACGTGCTTATCTCAGGAACTACTGGTCCGATTTGAAAAAAAAATTGATTTGATATTTCAGTGTTAGATAGCCCCTTTATCGACGAAGGCTATTGGCTTGCTTTTTATTTGGGTTCATGCAGAGGTTCCCATGGAATGTGGGTGAAACAGCTAGCGGAAGCTAGTATTTTATAAAGTCCAACACGGTAACTTATAAAGGTATTAAGTACCTGAACATTTGTGCTTTTATTACCTGGGGAGTATAAGCTTCCACTCTATCCAGTAATGAGTCCGAATAACCCGGAGTATAATATCTAAAATGAGAAAAAAAGTATAATCAGTTGGGAACCTATATATTTTTAATAAAAAATAAATAGCTAATGCTGTTTTTTATATTAGGTACAAGAGTAAAATAAAAGGCCAATTACCTCACTATCTCTTCAGGGAAGCAACTATTTATGATATTAATATATTCTTTTAGAGATGATCCTGGGACTGAATCAATTTCTTGTACTCGTTTTAATGCCCCTGTGGTTACGAATAACCTTCGAGCTCTTGCATCGTTTGGTAAAATCTAAAACACATATGCAATGTTAAGGGTCCGTTCAGATAGACCGGGTCGGAGAGCATCGGCGCGCATTTTTTTTTTCACACAGACCGGAGCCGATCGGCTGCGCGAGCTTTCAAGAGCATGCAAACGGTGTCAAACGCCAAGAAAAAATACACGATCGGAGCCGATCGGCTCCTATTATTTCACACCGAGCGCATTCGACCATTATCAATGACAAAAGCAGTGCGCATGCGAAAATAAACCTTACTTCAAATACTAAGTACAACATTTTCAACGCGTTAAGAATTTACTCTGCTCTCCGAGCCGGTCTGTCTGAACGGACCCTAACCGTACATCATCTTAACAATAATGATTAATTATTTTCGGTTACTAAATTCCGATTTATATCACATCACTATGCAAAGAACAATGTCAAAAGCACATGGTTGGAATCCCTTTTTGTCAATTGACTTTGACGTTTACATTATGTCAGATTGCTAACCCTGCAGTTCCAGATGTTGTTGTTCAAATCAAAATATATTTTTTTCATTGTTTTCTGAATTAACTTGTTATGGCGGGAAGAGGAAGAGGCCGCGGGGGCAGTGGTCTATCACTAACCCATGACCAACTACAGGCTCTTGGCATAGCAAGGGGAGACAATACGCCACAAACTTTAGCACCACCGCCGCTATTTCCGAAACTTGAAGCGAAGCCACTTCCACTAGCATGCGACGCCGCTACTGATTACATGCTTATTGTTAAGGATCAGTTCATTGAGTATCTACACGACTCACCGGCGTATGTCAAGCAAAAAACACAAACAGATGGCATAGAGCGGTATTCGGACAAGTATAAGATGCTTGCTCTCGATGCGAAAAAAGGCAAAGTATTGGATTGCGTATGGGCGAACATGCCGGTAGAATTGAGGCCGCAAGCAACAAGAGTACGAGTTGCAGGTCGCAAGCGGAAGCTTGACGACCCAGAAGCCATAGCTAAAAGATTGCAGACATTAGAGAAAAAAGAAATTCAAGAAGGCGATGAAACCGTGGAAACAAATGAAAATGAGGATCCTGTGAAACCACAAGAAGTAAATGATGATGAGGAGATTGAAGATGAACATGAAGAAGAATTTGAGATAGATGACGGCACAGATTATGCAAACAACTACTTTGACAATGGTGAAGATTATGATGAAGAGGATGACAATCTTGATGATGGACCTGTATACTGAACAATGTTCATTAAAATAGAAGAAGAGCCAATACAGGATGAGTGACTACCAGTATAGAAATATACTCCTATGATTTGAGTCTGGTCAAGTGTAAGCGTTATGAAATAAAACAGTTAACTTACATTTCTACCTGTAAGCTAAATCTGTGATATTACAATTATATTTAAAACTTGATAGTTTAATTGATGAATACATAAGTTATAATCAGATTCTTCTTCCTACCCTTAATGAGAGAATAGAAAGATAAAAATAAATGTCTTTAAATAAAGCACACTGACCTTGGCATACTGTGCTAAAACATATTTGAGTATGCCAGCGGGAGCTGAGTGCAGCAATGGCTCCAAAGCGGGTCGATGCAAGCAGCACTGAAGGGACTGTTTCAGAGCACAAGATGTTCTTGCACGAACCTCTCCTGACGACTTGGGGCTGGTGTAGAGCTGCAGAATATTTTCAGATGTAGATTTTATTGATAAGAATCACACATCTTCCGAGTCTTTTTCAAACTATGTTGGGGTCAGCTTACGAGAAGCTTAGCAGTCTAACGAGAAGCAGCTGAGTACCAGTATTTTTCAAGAAGTGACTGCCTGTCTGACCTCAACCCAGTTACCTGGGCAACCCAATACCCCATGATAAGACTACATAGAATCACACATACATAATTTTTATTTGCCTAAATACCTGTAGCAATCTAGGCAGAGCATTAGCAACTGCTATAGCCAAGCTGTGCTGAGGAGAGTGCTTGGCAATATGACCCAGTGTCCAGGCTGCTGCACAAATCTCAGCATCTTCTGCTTCAGTGTTTTGGAGTATTTCAACTAGTGCAGGAATAGCCTAAAAATACCTTTGTACATTAATTGGGGGCTAGTAAAAGTACAAAATAGACAAATTATTACAAGCTTCACACAAATGCTGTAAATGAGGTTGCACTTTCACACATTAATTACTGTTTTAATAAATCTACAATATTTTATACAGAAAGGCCATGCAGAATAACACATGGGGACTCCTCAGGATGCAGGAACTTCTAGTGTGGAAGCAAGTAAAAGTAAAACTCTATTTGCAGATGTAGGCAGTTGTTCAGCTGTACCTTAGATTCAATAACCGCCATAGCCAACTGGTCGGACTGGCCGGCAATGAAGCCGAGCGCCATGCACGCCGGCACGCGGGCGCCACCCGCCGGCTCTGATAACAGTTCCACCAGAGGACCACATCCTCCCGTGTTCACTACTAATTGCGCCAACTAGAAATAAGGAGTATCTAACACATCCGTATCTTAAAAAACCGGCCGCAACCGCTGTAAATTACCGCGTTTACTGTATTTGAGCGCTCTAAAATATTTATGTTATTCTAGTTTTCATACCTACCTACATATTTCTCGTATAACCACAGAAATACATCATCTGTGAAAACTTCAGCGATTCATGAAATATAGCTTGGTGGCGGACCAATCCTAAAAACCTTATTTGCGGCAACAAAATTTTACTAGGAACACGATTCTTACGTCAACGGAATGCTTGACGATATCTCTGAGGAGACAGGCAGCGGCTCGACGCACGGGCGCGGCGTCGTGTCCCGCATGCAGTAGTGCCGGTGGCAGGGCTCCACCAGCCACCACGGCCTCTGCGAGCTCCGTTCGAGCTCCCGCCACGGCACCCAGTGCGCAAAGTGTGCTACGCTAAACGATAACAAGGCTAGTAGTACAGAGAGCTTCATGCCATCAAATAATATTAGTTTGCACAATATTCACCACACATAATCCCTTTTATTAATCTAATTAACACCCACCTTAAGTAGGTGGGTGTTAATTAAACAATGTTTAGCCTGCGAGAGTACAAGAAGGTAGTCAAATAAATAACCTTCAACTTAGGATCTTGGTTCTCCAGTCCATGGACTAGATGACATATAGCGCCAGCATCCACTACCGCTTCAGGCTTATGTTGGGCCAAGTCTACCAGAGCACCAGCAGAAATCTAAAATACAAAACACTTAGTTGAACACAGTCCTGCTTCACTACCTGCCGGCTGAATGAACTATTTGTACTCACTTGTTTTAGACTCATTTCTGGTTCCTGGAAAGCTAACACCAGCAAAGGTAGAGTGCCTGCATCAACCACCAGTCCAGCTAATTGCTCGCTGTGCTTACCTATGTATCCCAAAGCCCACGCGGCATTCTCTTTCACCTAAACGCACAGAAAATATAATATAGCATTTAGAAATAAGCTATGCGGATAAAGAAGTAGCTAAGGTGATTATATTCACTTGCGTATCAAAGTCTTCAAGACATGAAACAATATGCTCTAAAGCCCCGAGTCGCACAATAGCAGAAGCAAGTTCCTCATTGTGCCTGTAATTAATGAATCGAATTAAATATCCAATTATGAAGCCACTTATTTTTACTCAACTTTGTTATCAATAGGTAGATAAACTCAAAAATAATTTAACCTTTACTTACTTAGCTACTGCTCTCATTAGATAAAGTGCAGACCTTTTATAATACACCTGTAGAAATCAGATAATTATATTTCAATATGGTCGAATTATGCCTCTGTTATTACCTATTATTTCATTGTTTGTACAAACTCACATTATATTTGTTGAGATTCTCCAGTGTGATTGTAACCATTCCCCCGTTGAGCAGTTGTCTGGCTACCCCTTCATCGTGTTCGGCGAGTCTAGCAGCCGCTACAACCGCGCACTGGCGGACGGTGCTGCATGCGTCAGACAGCAAAGGTCTTAATAGATCTGTAAAAACACGACTCATATACCTATCTTCCGTACATAGCCTCCATCCCCTAGCTTTGATACATTTGTGAAAGAATGATAATCAGATTTTTGTAACATCTGTATTTATATTGCACCTACATTCCGTTGCAAATAAACTGTTATTCTATTATATTCTGCCCAGCCTTAGTTAGTCTCTTAACCTGGTTCTTATTTGTCCTATGTGTTGTTTAGTTGTAGTAAAATCGCATGGGCATGCACCTGTTGTTCCTACCCTTAAATTTTTTGTTACTGGAAACAGTTATGTTTAAATCACAGTTTTCTAAATAAGATGCGAAAGACGGACTGATTCGGTAAGCACCTGGTTTTGGTAATCTAAGTAAGAACTCTAAACTAGTCGTAAAACTAATCAGCGGTAACACTACTTACGATTAGACTAATAAGTAATACTGCCTAATAGATTTAGGTCTAGCTTTTTGCGCGTGCTTTGTCCTCGTGACGATAATGTGAATTGGGTTAATACCCACTTATAATCTAACTGGTCTCAACAGTTGCACATAGGTACTTACATGACCACCTTTCACACATTAGGTGGCTAGAAACATATAAGTTATGAATAATACATTACATCATATCATATTTACCAAGTACACCCGCGCTTTCCAAGCATTTAACATTAGTGGCTCTTGTTGCCAGTTCGGCCATAGTTTGAACAAACACCAGTCGAGCTTTCTGGTACGTCTCGAACACTACGACAGTAACACTTTAGTTAGTAAATAAAACATTAGAATTTAAACTGCGACTCCACAAAAAATTACTTATGTTAGTCTGTACTTAAGTAGCTACTATCGTGTCCTGTGTGTTATCAATAGGTATGCTAAGGGAATACCGTCTTAGTTACCGGCTAGGGTCTACCTTCGTACCCTATCACACTCAAAGCTGGTACTGGGTAGGTAGCTGCTGTAAGGTTTAATTAAACTGAAAATTAATCTAGTCCACTGTTGCTGAGCACCTCTCTTTCAAGCTAGCACCAATTGTTTGCATATAATCTCATCTCAGAAACCCGTTTATAAATTGGTACCTGTATCTGGCGTTATTCGTAAACCTTAATAATACTATTAAGCCCTACTACATCCTACCTAATTGGATGTTCCTTGGACTGCTCATAGAATGACTCATGGTTAAATATTTTGTAAATAACTGTGGAATACTATAATACACAAACTTTTGATCGTGAAATTATGTCACTATCGTCATGACAACTAGATTTACATTTGTTTTACGATTTAGACATTTGGATGAATAATATCACCAGACACAAAAATACAAGGGTGTCCATACAGTATAATAATATTTGGATAGATTAAGGTTACTTATAAAAGTATTCTAATATTATTCGGATAATCTATCATCTTAAGACACAATACGACAAGCACAATAACTTGTCTTGATCGTGTGGTCGCGACAGTCAACGGTCAAGCGCGGCCGGGCGGCCTGCGGGGCGACTTGCGTTCACGCAGAGCTAGCACCCGTGAAGGTCATTTAGCTCGACGTCACGTCTCGAACACCGCGTCATTAGCAATCCGTACAACAGTCTACATACATAGAAATACCATTGTAAGCCACACATGCAGGCAGGTAGTGCTTATCTGGCGGAGCTCCAGTCAACTCACACATGTGTGCACAGGCAGTCGTGGTTACAACAGGCTATTGGGCCGCGTGGTTACCTGCTTCACTTAAGTTCACGCGATATTGTAAATTCTGTTTGTTCTGGATAGTGTCCTGTTAAAATGATATACGTAATCTGTCGGTGATTTTTTTATGTTTACCCACTTAATTTACTTAAAACGTTTGGTAAAATCATAGAATATTGTGAGGTGTTTTGTAAACAATAAGATGCCGTACGTAATGGTTATGGGCAGTCTTAGCGCGCCTCATCTGTCGAAGGATGAAGGTGCAACAGTGTATGGACTCAAGAGTGAGGAGAGGGCTTCATTAGTCAGGGTAATGAACATTTAGAAACAAATCTTTGAACCACTGATTAGTTCACTTACTTTCTTTATTTACCGAATAAAGCCGACTTGTGTTTTATTCATAAAGCCGAATAAAACACAAGTTATGAATAAAACACAAGTTATCAGGAAATCTAGTTGTCAGCTGAAGCGAGCAAAACAATATAAAATTGCACAGTAGTTACATGACTTACCTACGTAGGTATGTGCATTTCATGACTCAGATTTTTCCTCGTTTGAATACCTAATCTACTAATCTCAACACCGGCTAAATTAATACGGTTCACGGTCTATGTATTATTCATATGTTTCCTTATAAATTTATCTGAACATCTGATATCATTTCCAGGAGCTGAACACGTCTTTCGGCATGCAGGTTGCAGCAGCATCTGAACCAGAACGAACTGTCCGTATAACTCAGAAGGGACTCACTTTGGTCGTGGTGAACCGTCTGCACGCGTTATTTGGATATGACGTCGTCTCACACGCCATGGCAATGACAAATGCCAATCGAGAACTGATCTCCTTTACTATGTACAAGAAAACTAACACAGGTTCACAAGGTCACAGTCACAATCAAGGTCACGGCCACAGCCATCACAGTCAAGGTCAAGTTCGAGGTCCCTCCCACAAAAGTGCTCCCAAGCCTCACAGCAGTGTGGTCACGCTCTGATCGTACGTGAATGTTGAATAGCATTACTATTCAATGAACGTGCATTGAAGATGTGAATGGACCTTTATTGTATGCCTGTTAAATCTAAATTGAATCTCATAAGTATAAAATCCGTCCTTTACTAAATTATAGAGAATATAAAGTTACTGAGTACACAGTTAGTGCGTATCTATTGGTTAAGTAATAAATGTATGTTTAATATCAGGGTATAAAATAAAATACATGAATGAATGTATATATGTTATTTATTTTTAAATAAATTTGCATCATCCTTTACAAATACAGTGCAATAGAAATACATTTTGAACAATATAAAACCTATATTCAGTCTTAAATTCTACACATGAGGGTTCTTGTTCAGGGGAACTGGAATGAATTGATTATAAAAGTAGAAAATTAATCTACTAATAACTTGCGAGACTAGATAAACTATGCATGTGATATATAGTAAAATAGCGAGACAAATGCCTTAATATAACTATTAACAGATATAATTATTTGGTCAACTATGTCTCTCTATTTTTTGCCTCTGTTCTCCTAATTTCTTCAATGCGGCAGCATATTGTCTTTGGACATCAATCAACCTGGAATATTCATTGTAGAGATCATTTTTCTGTTCCTTTTCACTTTTGAATTTCTCCTCGACCTTTTTGACAGTATGGTTGACCCACTCAACTATGGATTCGAATTGCGTCATAAATTCTTCCCTCTTCCTGACTGAAGACATAGCCCTGGAATAAAAACAATTATTTAATGAGTCTGTCAATTCTAGCTGACTCTTAATGACGGCCTGTAACTAACTTCTGAGCATAAGTAAGCGTATGTGGCCCATAGCTCATAGTCCTCCCGCACCACTGCCGAATTTTGAGCAATATTCAGTTTGGCGCGAAATTTACGGAGTAACTGGTTTTGAAGTCCATCTCATACTAAATTAAAAATTGTAATACTCACTCTTCATAGTTGTCCAGAATCGAATTAAGCAGACTCAGCTCTTTTGAGGTATATAGTTTAACTTCTAGTAGAGTGTTGTAGAATATGTAATACTGTTTCGTTTCCTTGTGCTTAGATGCCACTGCATAACAAAATAAGGTCTTATTAAAAATGACTAGCACTAAATAGTTTGTAGAACTAGCAGATTATAAAACATCAACAATGAATTTAAGTAGGTACGGCGTTAAACTATAGATCAATAGTTTTAGACCGCCCGAGAAAGAGCGGGAAACAGTTGTTCCTAAGTAGGTACACCATACAATACCATTATAGGTGCTGATCACGAGCGTAATTGATATAATACGATACAACTGATTTATTTTGAAATGGAATATTAAACTTTTTTTACAAAGTTGTTACTAAAGAATTCTTCAATGGCTTACCTTGATTGTAAAGTTCAATGAACCTCTTTTCGTATTGCAGCAACTCGGCAGTACCGGGAACTTCATCAATGGCGTTAGAATACCGTAGGACTTCGCGGTTCAACTTGGCTAATTCTAATCTCATACTAGTAATGAAAGCCTTCAATTTCTCCTCTCTTTCATTAAACTCCTTCAACTCTGCTGGCGACAATGGTTTCTCTTCGATTTTGGTATCCGGATCTTTTGCGGCTCTGTGAATGAAATTAAACATAATCATTACACACTGAATACATTACGAAATCAAGGTACCTAATTAAAACATAAGAAACAAATATGTAACCAGTTTAATAGCGACATAAAAAAGCAAAACCTGTATTCGCCTGCGAGGTTCACGATGTTCAAACAGATAATACATTTGTTACAAAACGATCATCGTATTACTTAAAAATTATGACGGCAAAACTAAGCATACGCATGTCATTGCTTTTACAATAATTGAGAGTAATTACTGATACATGGGTACCCCTGAGAAAATATACTATCGTAAATTAAGTATCCGATTGTTAGAGGTCGGGCTGCTATAAAACATATGCTACATTCAAGTAAGAATCAAATTAGAATGTTACCTCAACTTGTCCTCAAGTTTTGTATGTTCTTTATTCCTATGTTCAATTATTTGCAACAATTCATTCCTCTCCCGGGCTAACTCCTTTAATGACTTGTAAAACTGCTTTACATCTTTATCACTGAAACATAAAACATAATTGAGCCACATGTAGGTATTATAATCATATGATCATGTACATATGTTATTTCTAGACAAATACATTGTTGGTATGTACAAGCATAAACTACTCAGTTAAAATGACACAATGTTCAAACCACATTAACCACATAATAAAACATCCAATGAGCATAAAATGTGGTGTGTGTAGTCATGTTTTTTCAGCAATATACCTTCTTTAAGCTGTGACCCATAGCATCCATATTGTAACATATTAAATATACACCTGTACAACATATGGAATGGTAATGAAGAATTGAATATTTAGTGAATGAAAATTCAAATATCTCTTACCTGAAACCATCACATTTCATCAATTTCTTAGTTATCTTCTGTAGTTTTCCTCGAACATCTGTATACTGCAGTTTAGCATTTTCCATCTTCCCCTGATGGGTTTCTTTGAACTGCTCCATCTCTTTCTGCAGTACATCTATATTCTGGGTAAGTCTTTCTACATCTTCAGAATACTTTTGCTTTTCTCGCTCTTCCAATTCTTTGGAAACCTCGCCAGTAAGCTCTGAATGTAATACTGCATAATGTATTTTGGTATCAGCATCACTACCCTTTGGTTCACCCTTCTCATATCTATTAGCCTGTAAAATAAATATAAGTTGTTGTGTTAATGTTTGTCTTCCCAATTAAATTAAACAGTTATCATTTTACTTACTTCTGTAGTTATTTCAGTAGGGTCTGCCAAAGTCTTCTCATAATCATACTAGAACAAGGAACATGAAATTACAAAACGCACTGTCATAAATTCAGTAAATCCTTTATAAAAACATCAACAAAAGCTCACCAAGAAATCTAGTCCATCATCATTCTTAACGTCAGCTTTGTTAGCGGACACATGCATTAACATACGCTGGTCGTACTCTGAGAGAGTGGCATTCACTTGCTCCAGCTCATTTGCAGGCAAACCACCTTTCCTCTTGCGAACTCTGCATGGTTTATACAAATTCTAAAAAGAAAAAATAATAGTTAAAAATTTAAATTTCTCACAGTATTATCTATCATTCAACATTGTAAATATTTTATCTCTAAATTTTGCCTTTCAGCTGCCACAAAGTAAACAATATTTTTATCAGTAAAACTGTAATGCTAGATTAGTCATTTCATATTATTAAAACAGAACATTGACTGCAGTATAAAAATAAACTGTAGATTTTTTATGTGTGACATACCTGTACAACAGCTAGATTTCGTAATAGTTTTTCTCTCTGCATAAAGACAGCTCTATCAGACTCGAATATATGGCTCTTATCATATTGCATGACAGCAAACTTGCGTAGCTCATCCTCTTTAGCTTCCCTAAACTCGCTTGAGTATTTAATCAGCCACAATACTAATGGGTAAATGTTAATAAAGTCTAACCCTTGTATTTGATGTGGCTCTAATGTATAGGGACATTTCATTGATGGCAATACTTTCACAATTTTTTCCGTCAATGCTCTGTAATGAAGATAGCAATAATGTAGTGTACCAATATGCATACTATTTCTGAAGATTAGAACTATACAGACAATAACTTCCTTTTTAAAATATCAGTAAATAAATAAGATAAGTACATTTTCTTGCCAATGGTGAGATTCTCTTCGAACAGGAGGCTGACATCAACATCTATGTCACACAGCTCTATGCACCATGTGAGCCCGCCCACAATCTTATCAAACTCCGACAGCCCCTGCAGCTGAGCACGGTAGTAGCCAGCTGCGACCAGCGCATCTGATATTTCATGCCATTTCACTAGCTGCTCTGCATCCTCACGCACCTCCACCTAGAGTGTTTGTTTTGGACCAAATGAAATTAAATGTGGTAAAATACAAATATAGAAACATTTTTCTATGAAATATTACCTCTTTGCCTTCATGGTCTACGCCACTGTATATGTTCATCAGAGGCTTACTCCGTGTAAATATATTTTTCTGTTTTGCAGCCATAATTACAGATGAAGTGTAAGTTTGGGATGTTTATATCGAAATATAAGACAGATAATCTTATAACGTTGGACAAACCGGTTATAATAAGTAATACAGTAATCCGTTCAGATCCATCCCAAGTAATTTTCTATAAAACTAGAAAAATCGAACCAATTTTAAATCAAACTAAGTTACATGCTAGGACTAAAGAACTGTTAAATTTAAGCAACATTGGGCTCATAACCAAGATTCCAAAATAAGATTATTAATTTAATATAAAATTGTTATCAAATCAATTTATGCTCCACTGATGCTACAACTTTGCAATTTAGCAAAAAATATTTCTACATGGTTTTGTCAAACAAAATTTTGACGTAACAATAAAATGAAAGAATGACAGTGACAGTTGACAATACAAGTTTACTTTTTTTATTTTGTGACCTGGGAACTAGGATCTTTAGGGACGTACCTTCCATTACATCCACCACATAGTGACTAGACTTTTATATCAACATCAGGTTGTAACACATTACAAAATAACTTTTCCAATACTTTGCTTACACGGATGTAGATTCTGTTAATTTTAGTTCATTGTATTACATATTGATTGACGCTAAAAATAAAAAATCGTCATACATACATCATCATACGCACGTCCAGTTTAACCTTTAAGTTTTTAGGTACAGTCATGATCGTCATAATGTCATGTGGTGCAATTGTCAATGTCATATGAGTCTGCGGCCTGTGCTGTCTGCGCACAATGATCATTTTCTAAATATCTGCTCAAGCCAAAATCGACAAATCTGACTGTTCGTTCGACGTTTGATCTTTGTTGTTTTCTAAAACAAAAATCACACCTAACGAAGAAGTTCAATTATCCAGAGGGAGCCTCTACTATTAAAATATTTATTACAACAACCATTCAAACATTTTGATACAGAATGAGCACATTACAGAAGATTTTTCGTTGTAAGTATCGCGTAGTTTTGTTATTTAAATAAGGTATATTTTTTCTCAACACATTTCGTCAGACATAGGAACAAATGGAAGAGTTGGTAACCTCGCAAAAGTATAATTAATACATTCGAAGCACTTGGATTTCAGAATTTGTTGGAAATAAAGTACATTTCGTAAAGATTTTATAAAGTCTCAACATGAATCAAAGCATAGATGTGGTTGATTTAATTTCTACTTTATTGGATAACGAGAAGTATAAGGAAGCACTTAACGTTCCAAATGAAGAGAGATTAGCAGATAGCTTTAAGGATAATTGTTGGGATTTAATACCTATTATCCTTGGTAAAATTCAAGATGATACCATTATTATAAAGCCATCATTATATGGTGCCTGTGAACAGTTGCTAACAATTGTAATTGATAAATCTGCTCCTGAGGAAGCTTTATTAGAATTTATTGAGCAGATTGAACTTGCTAAAAATGATGCACAGTTTGGTCTCATTCTTCCACCCCTGCAAGATCTTTTGAAGAAGTTATCTTTAAAGAGAGGCAGATCTTTGGAATGGTGTTTGAACTCTATTAGCACTTACATTGAAAATATTCCTGTTCCTGACCATAACTTGGAAGGCAAGGAAAGATTATTAATGGATTCTGACCCTAACATCAGAAGAATTATAAGAGTATACTCTCTGTTGCCATCATTTTATAGGTATTTTATTGAAGAAATATCAGCAGCAGATTCTAAAATCAACACAAAAGAAATAATTACAGCTTTTTTAATAAGCCTTCTTGGAAAGCCATTAATTTACATCGATTTGGATCCTGAAAAAAATGCAAATAGTGAGGCAAGATTAATATGCTCAAACATTGTCCAAGACATTTGTGCTATGGAGAAAAATGTTCTAAAATTCCTAGTTTACTTAGAAATTTGCCACAGAGAAAATAACAAAAAGAAAAATACAAAAGATGATGTTGATCAGGAGAAATCACCATATGAACACAGAGAAAAGATCAATATGACTACTCTATCAGGATTGTTTTATGCTGTTTTATCAGGTCATTTTGAAGTACCTGAAACTGCATTACCACAAGTTTACAGTTTAGAATATATTTTGCATACTGCAATGCTTTCTGTAGTCCACTTGTTAAATTTTGCTGAATACAGTGTTATAGCCAAAGCATTAGCTCTAAGTGAAGTAATCTTAAACCGCTTTCCAAACCAACTTTCACAAGAGTTTCTGTCATCATCAGTGCATTTTGATATGTGTAAGGGATTAACAAATGTAGCAATATACTCCAGTTTTGAATCTTTACGTAAACATGCAGTAGCATTGATTGGACGCCATGTAAATAAATTTGATTATAAGGGAAGGTGTGCACTTGTGAAGTATTTGCTTGAGATATCTAATCATTCAGGCATGATTGGTTATGCAATAACATTGTACAAAAGCTCTATAAATGAAGCATTTCAGGATCCCCGATTAGATGAATGTTTCACTGGTCCTTTACTTTCAAATATGATTAAGAAAATATGCTTCCTTCCACATGGCGCTGAGTCAGACCTAGTTGAGCTAGCTGATCAAATTATAACATCATTAAATTTCCTGAGATATTTAACCATAAAAGATACATCTAACTTGACTGGTATTCGAGAATGTTTTTCATTTATAGAGTCTAATTATTTGGAACAACTCCGTGTGGGATTGAACATGTCAAAAGCTCATTACGAAGTTAAACTTAAAGATATTGAAGAAGGGAAAAGCATACCAGAAGAAAAACTTAATATTTCACTAAATGTAGGAGGAAATGTGTTAGATAATATACCTAAGGAAAACATGAAGGAAATTATATGTTCTGCTTTGAATGCTTTTCATCTGATTGAAGGCCTCATTGCACGTCTTTCTGAGTGTATAAATATAAGTAAAATGCAAGCATTAAAAATGAATTGTGACTAATATGAAAGTACTACTCCACTAATCTCTTTTTTATAAATAAATCATTATTTTAGGCTTTTATTCAATTTGTTTATTTTTATACCCCATTTTCATATATTTAGAAATCCCAAAATGTGTAGATACAAGTCTTGTTCTTATTTTTGAGTACCTAATTTATTTTGTTAACAGCCTTGAAGAATGGCCATAGAACTATTAGGCCATTTGCCTCTATTAGTGTCATTAGATCACGTGCATTGAGCTCTCAGCAAACTCAAGTAAATCCAGAAAAGGACGTAAAGTTATCTATTCCATCTACTTATACACCTCCTAATCAGCAAGAAAATGAAGACCGTCAGTATGAGGAAAATATAAAGAATTGCATTTTGGAGAATGCTCTACAATTTGTACCTAAGACTGGATGGACTGTAGAGTCACTGAGTGCCGGTGCCAAAGCAGCCGGCTACCCTACTATAACTCACGGAATATTTCCTAATGGGGGTGGTGATTTGGTACATTACTTTAATGTAAAATGCAATACAAAATTGGTGGACGAAATGAAAACTGTAAGTTATAAACACTGAAATTACCTAATTTTTATGTTAAAATTATTACTAAAAGCCAAATCTTTTCTGTCATGCAGTGGCCCAAAACGGATTCCAAAGACAAAGTACCAGCCAAATTCATTGAGAACGCCATATTCAAAAGATTGCTAATGATTGATCCATACAAGTAAGTAATCCTCATTATTTTAATTCTAAATAATAAGAGAAATTAATATACAACAAGAACTTAAATCCTATTTCTTTTCTTTTTGTAGGACCACATGGGCTAAAGCGATGGCTGTTCAAACAATGCCCAACAACGTTCCTAATTGTTTAGCCACCTTATTATCGCTTGTAGATGACATATGTTACCATTCCGGCGATAGAAGTGTTGATGTAAGTACCATAAAATATCTGTGTATATGTTTTTGAGCTTGTCAATTATTGTTTTAAAAAACCGACTTTAATAATATACCTTAAACCTTCTCCTACGTCTGGCAAATACTATGCTGAAAACTGCATCCAAATCGGTTCAGGCAAACATGAGAAAATGTCGCACAAAACATATAAGGTCAAACTGAGAACCTCCTTTTTTATGTCGGTTAAAAAAATGAGTAGGTATGTAATACCTGCCTGTGTCTGTGAACGGCAGTAACGATCCTGAAATCCTGTAAATAATCACTGGATCTTAGCTATCTACAGTTCACGTAACTCCCCTTTGAAGTTAACATTTGATGCCGCGCGTGTAATGTGTTTTTAAAGTTTTAAACATTATTTTTCAGTTCAATTGGTATGTCCGCCGAGTTGGTGTTGCAGGAATATACAAAGCGGCAGAATTGTTTTATCTAACCGATAGCAGCCAAGACAGTACTGCCACTAGAAATTTTATTGCATCACGTATTCGCGACGCCCAATTAATTCAGTCAGCATTGAATTTAAACCCGGTGGCTGCAGCTCCACAAACGTTGACTGCCGCATTTACAACGGTAAGTGGCCGTCTGACAGTTTACCCTTTTCGAAGCTTAGCATACAAATGGAAAACTCACTCACACCACCTCATTAATTTATAAGTCTTGAACATAGTAAAGGATAGTGGTAAGACAAATCGTTGGTGTAAATATTTTTATTCATTGTTATTATATCTTGGAGTACTATGAATATCATACTTTTTAAATTTAATTAATTTGACTATTCTGCTAACTTGGCGTTTTTATATTTCAGGCCAAGAATATGCTCGGAATTAATACATTGAAGTAATATGAAGATTATATTAGGGAAATAAGTGATGGTCATATTAAACATTTCCACACTGAGAAAATATTTTGAATTAACAGACATTTCAAGTATTATTCATATTTAGTTGCTTGTAATAAATAGTTTAATGGCTAATTTGATATTATTATTTTTTATTTTATCTTCATAATTTTCTAATAAAATATTGACTTCAGTATAAAATTTACATTTTTATATTCATCATATAGTTATAATGTGGCAGTCTCTTATAAAATGTTGTATGTATGTAAATATGCTTACAATAAACATAATGCTATGAGTACTGAAGGCACATAAGTGTTAGCTATGATGGTACTATGTAATCACTGCCAATTGAGACATAAGATATTAAGTTGGGTGGCAGTGGCAACTTGCTCCATACATGTGCTGACACAGTTTGTCTTATAACAAATCTGCAAATCATTTGTAAAGAGTCCAGTTTTGCAAATCTGAAAATAAATAAATAAAAGTGTGTTCAGACATATAAATTTTTTTGAAAATCTACAACTATGTATAATAAAGACAATATTTTATACCTGTTCAGTGGCCTTGCTAATTTCACTGGCATCTCAAAAAGATTTGACTTGACATCCACAGCTGCACAGTGCTCTGATATTCTGTTTGCTGGTACAAATGTCTCATTGTTCAGTGAAAAGAGTCCATTGGCATGTCGCAAGCGAGCATGCAGTGTGCGGCCCACACAACGAAAAGACACACAAAGTATATGACGGGAGTCACATGAGTCTCTGACTAAAAATACATTGTCATGCTGTCCAGCTAGCAATTCTTCAGCTTCACTTGACGTGATGCCACCCCAATACCAGCCATGCCTGAAAGAAGCAACACCAAGTAACCTTAATAAAGTCCCAATTATTACAATTGGCTACACAAAAATTACAGTAGCTGGCAATGCTGTAATAATTAACGTGATTTTGAGGTATTTTGTGGGTAAGTACATTTATGCCTGATCAAGCACACAAGTTAGGTATTGATTTTTATAAACAGCTTGACTCGCTAGTTGATATTTTACCTAATATTGTGTTAATTAAAGAATACACAGTACATGTATGCAGTATGGAGAACTGGAGCAAATGGATTATTTTAAATAAAATATTTGGTTTTGAAAAATGGTAGATTAATCTGCAGGTCTAGAGTTTGATACTTAATTACAATTTATGACAGCTATGTTAGAGTATTAGAGGTTTAGATACAAATATCTGTTAGCCTTTCAGTCTCATTACTCATTGATATTCACAGTCAATAACCAACTATAACAAAGAGAAGGTCATTTATTTATAGCATATTAAAAATTAGACAGAATTACCTGTGGTACTTACTTTGACAACTGACAATAAATTGCACAAGTTTCAAGTGAGGCATGTTGGTGGTGTCCTCGAAGTACTGAATGACCATCTGAATGTTGGCATTTGATTGCTTGTTTGTTCAACTGAAAATCCTTTTTTGTTTCATATCCAGAAGCAACTATTACTCTTTTCTCGGATGATGTCGATGCATCACCACTACATTTGTTAAGACTGCATAAATGTTCTCCACCATTATTTTTATTCCCAAAGTACCTCTGCAAAGTCCTCACATTGCCAGTAATAAACAACTTATTTTTCCAAAATTTCACGAATTTGTTTGTGTTAACGGAAGGCTTGCGTTCTGGTAGAAATACGCCGTTAACAATATCTGTGTTGTTAAAATCTCTTTTGTTATCAACAGTTCGCTGCAAATGTTTACATTCCAGTGGTTTTAACCACTTACGTAGACAACCTGTAGCAAGCCATTTGCGACGATTACAATGAGTACATCTCTCATAGTTTTTATTCATTGTAAATGTAAAGATTTACTTCCTCCAAAAGGTTTTTTAACTGTATTATTAATGTAATAATTTATTGGTACAAAAATAGTCTTCGAGTTCGAGCAAACATGACATTGACAATTATTGTTCTCAAATTTAATGTCAAAATTGTCAATGACATTAACATTATGATGCAAAGAAATGCTCACAATATGAGTAGATACCATGTTTTCTTCAGATGTTTTTAAGAATAACTTTTCATCCTTGCCTTGGTATCTCAAATTATGCTTTGTGTCGAAAGGATTAAACTTCCACTAGTGACCCAATACTTTCTTATAATAACTTCCCAAGCGTGAAGGAATGTTTTCAAATCGGTTCAGTAGCTCTAGAGGCGTACAAACAAAAACATTTTCATTTGATTGGTGGTATAGAAAGCCACATGAATATCCGTAAAGTCGTTTTTGAGTTTATCGTCAACAGACAAACGCGACGAATAAAAGAGAGTGTTAAGTTTTTTGTATTCTTTGTATCAATAATAAGACGAAAAAACATGTTGCGCCCGCGTCGACCCAAAATAAGTTAGGAATAGGGCAGGAAGGAGATTTATATCTGCGTCGTCATATACATCTTTCATGGTTGACTACAATAAGTTGACTGAATGATACAATTTTTATTGTGGTCAAAACTATAACTTCACAAAAACTTGTGTGCATTTTTTGGTCTCTCAACACTGGGCACCCCATTTCTACATAGTCTATGTCTATTGCGTGAAAAATTTTGATGTGTCTGTGGTTCGTTACCCTACCTTCCCATTGAAATGGTGTGTTGTGGTGGTTTTTAGGTCAATAATCCTGATAACTATTTATTATTTTATTGAAATGTACTGTTCAAATGTGTTAATGTTGTATTAATTATATTTTGTTTCTTTTTGTGATGTGTTGTGCCTATTATGGATGTATTGTGCGTTGAAAATATTTACATTTTGTGGGAGTAATGACACTGAAGAAAATCGCGAAAATGTCAACAAAATCTCATATTTCTACGGAATTGAGTGGTTCGTGCTTATTCAAATATTAATTCTTTGGTAAAATGTGTACTAATGTTAAAATAAATATTATTTCTCAGTTCACATGTGTCAATATAAAGCTCTGTGTACATATTTAATTCATGAATTTTATTTATTTTACAGACAGTATAAGCAATGTACTGGGGAAAAATGTTAAAATTCTTTACAAGTCCCTCATACGCATGGAATCAAGAGGTGATAAAGTGGACAACAAGGTCTTGGTAAGAGAACAATCCAATTAAAAATCTGGTTTGCAATTTCAAGTTAATTAATGAGTTCAATAATTATTACGGATTGCGACAAAGTCTTTCGCCTTCTTTAATTTTTCAATTAACTTAAAAATGTAGAACTCCATCCTTGATTATAGTATGATTAAATGGCAAATTTTCTAATACAGATCCATCATTAAAAAAAAAACCTTTTCTTCTTTCTGTGCCTCTAATAATAAAACCACCAGTTTAATCTAATTGTACACAGTACCTACTGTTTACAAAAAAAAATGAACCATAATAATGGTCACACTTTTAACATGTTAATTAACATTATTCAGACCTCATAATTAATTATTATGAGAAGTAGTGAAAACATTGAGCTCATTATATGTTTATCATCTCTATTTCAGTATAGTTTTTGTTGATGTTGATAAGGCAGACACAATAGCATGACTCATGTAGGTGTGCCTGTCTCTATGTGGCACGGCTGTGTGTGTGTTCCCTGTAGGTTCATGCACACAATCTCAATAAACCATGATGGTCAATTTTAGACACAATGACTAAACCAATTTGTTCATTCATTGGCTTTATTATTTTCATTGACACAAATTCTGACAAAGAGTTAAACACAATCCTGGATATGCCTAGCTCTATATTTCTAGTGTCAGATCAAATATGTAGGAGGAAGGATTTTGATATGCTAGATATTTGTATGTAATGTTTTATTTCAGGTGGTAACAGCATACAGAATATTTATAACTACAGCTAAAGTTCCAACAAGGGTAAGTTAAACAAGTAACATTAGAACTCATTCAGATCTATCAATTTATTTGCTTATTAGGAAAAAAAATCAAACAAGGATTCTATCGTTTGCTATCAATGTTTTTATCTGAAGCTGAGTCAGATGGTTAGTATAATGATAAAGATTTCACAAGTTTTAAATAGAAATTATCTTTTAGATAAGATAACCAATACTTCTCAGGAGGTGCAAAATTTACCCATAACAGTTGCCCAAAAATGTCTAATAAAAGAGTAGATATTATCAGCTGATATTTAACTGCTCATTAGTGAAAATGATCACACAATTCAACTATCTATTGTAATCTGATTTTAGCTTTTGATCTGACTACTGTAGTGAGGACTGAAAATGTGGGACATACATTAGAATAGTAGTCCTCGAAAGTAGTTTTTTTGTGCATTTAATACACACGCTAAGCACTAAACTGGATTTACATAATTATTTCAATGACTGTTCCAAATAAGTGTGTACCAATACCTAGTCAAGTTTGCAATAGACTAAACTCACAGCCAATTCCAATATATCTAATGTTTGGTTTAAAATTCTATCTATAGTTAGAACATTAAAATATAGATAGAATATTGGGAATGGCAGTTAGTTTGGTCATAATCAGCCAAGGATTGTATGAAATATTAATTAGTTTGTCAATAGAATAAACCTTTTTGCTCTGTATTAGGTTGACAATGGATTTCACTTGATGGAAATAGAAGCCCTTGAGAGTAAAAAGGCAAATCACCTGTCAATAACACTCATCCATGAACACAAGCCTGTATCCATACTCATAGGTAAGTTTTTTATTATCTGTACTATCACTATAAAGCTTACGGGGTTGTTTGTTTGAATGTGTTAATCTTGGGCACTATTGGATCATTCAAAAAAAATATTTCAGTGTTAGATAGCCCATTTATTTAAGAAAGGCTATTTTTTATTTGGGTGTGAAGAGTAGTTTCATAGTTTTCTAGTTATTATTATGGATGTATGTCATTGACCTATTTTTGATGCTAATGCATATTATCACGAGAAACCAGGGTTATTATTCAGCATAGCTAACCAGGGCTATTACTGATAAAGTTGATTATCATCACTTCTAACCAGGAATATAATGGTATTTTTATGGGTAATGAGACAATTTCATCAGCAACATTCAAAAACTATTAAATGTTAAAATACAGACTCGCCACGTATGGGATATACAAATTAAATAGCAGGATTTAGATGCTCTATAAGTCTAAATCACTCTGTCTTGAATACATATTATAAGAAAGCGATTCGAAAGCTGTATCAAGTTCGCTATTTCAATACAAACAGACTAACATTTCGAAGATCCGTTTGGATAGGTTTTATTTTGTTTAAGTACTCATCAACTCAACAGTTACTTATTCACGTCTCTGACGTCTTAAATGTGCCTAGGAGATTTATAGCCGCCATTGTATGTTAATGAATAGCTCTCAAGCAACACTCGGCAAAACAACTATCATTAAATTATAATGATTACGTCCGATTTTCCGTTAGTTAATGTAGGTATAATTAGTATCATCCTTGAATTAATAAACATTTTCTTGCCCACTTGTCTAGCTGCCCTTTCGGATAATAATAGGTTTTCATTCGAATTGGCGTGCGGTAAATGAGTTCTTAATTAATTTATGTAATGTGTAGCACGTTATTAGAACTAATAATGCTATCAACATCATAGTCAATTATAATTCTTCATAAGGCAAAGTGCGCATTGGGTACTTAAACAAGTAAACCTGATTTTCATCAGCTGTTGTTAGGGGTTATGGTTAATCATCGAATTGTCTTCATATTATTCGCAGTTGATTCAATTTATATGTAAAAGGACGTCAATAAAAAGGTCTTTATCAAAATTCCGGCCTACTGCAGAGAATCTCTGATTTCGAAACGCCGATTTTTCTGTCCGATCCAGGAACTTATTTCCTCATGCCAAGTTATCGCGCCTGGCAATACGAATGAACCAGTTTAGTAGGAACGGATTATCTAAATATTTCAGGATGTATACCGAATTGTTATCGATAATCCAATGCCAGTGAGAGATGGAGCTACTTCCCGTTTATCTTATTGGATGCTGGATGACGCTGTATTATCGCGTATTTCCCTGTTACATCTATTTACAATGTTACATCTCAACATTTCTTTTCAGGTGAGGAAGGGACCGCCGAAGGAGTTATAAACGTACTACATGCATTAGTCGCAGCTTTTGACGATTTATTCCCAAATGTAGCCGTCATTGACATTATATCCAAGGTTCGTATAACTACATATTGTTTTATGTAGCTATATCTAAAGTCTAAAGCGCCTGGTGTTGATTCATGCGAACTGAATTAGCACGACAATAAACACTAATTTCTCTAATTGTCGCGCCTGTTAATATATTTATTAGGATAAAAGTAATCGTCCTGTGTGAATCATCAAGTCATACTCGTGCTAAATGAAATATTCACTAACCACTAACTCGATAAGGAGACATGACGCTTGATGCTTGAATATTCAGCACTATTTTCCTTGTATTAAAAATTAATTAGTCATTTTTGATAGCGTTAACTATAACTATTTAGTGCGATAACGCTTGTATGAATTTGGAATTAAATAGAATTTACCTCGTTCTAAATCCGAAGTTATCATAACATGTACAACATCATGTAAACTTGTACAACGAAAAAAATGGAAGATTATTTTTATTGCCTAGGTTCCGTACTGGGCGCACTTTTTTCTTATTTTCTCCATGAATCAAACAAGCACACTTGACAAAAAATCGTAAAGAATATAAACCAATAAAAAGTAATAAATAATGTTTGGTTTAAAAAAATTGCGTGCCAACCTGACCGTGACCCAAAGAAGTTTATCTTCAGGTCACGGTCGCATACTTTCAAACATGTTCGCCATTGGTACATTTTTTTTCATGTTTTAAAGGCATCATGATTACTGAATCTTTTTTCGTGACAGCCGATTCACCATAGATACTTACTCCACAGGTAAATCTACCGTATCCAATGCCTCAAGTGAGCGGCACTCGGAAGCACTCGACATGCGGTGATTTCTCCAATCAATACGCAGCTATGTGTGATCTCTGCCAAACGCCCTTCAGGTAACTCATTCATATGTACGACAGCATAGAGGTTTGATTATGACACCATAAACAAGGATTTCCTCGAGGAAACAGTTAACTTTAGGTACCGACGCTTCGTAGTGTTTTCGATAAGTTAGTGGTTTTACATGATATGACCTTTATCCTTATTAAGTACTAGCTGTTGCCCGCGACTTCGTCTGCGTGGGCAATATAGAATTTCCAATTTCGTTTATTTAATCGTTCAATGCTCAACCCCTGTGGGTGATAGCGTGATAATATATAGCCTATGTGTTGAACCGGCCTCCAGGTAATAGTCATGCAAAATTTGATTTAAATCCATGCAGTACTTTTTGAGATTATCCGGGACAAACATACAGACAAACAGATAAACAGACATACAGACAAAAATTCTAAAAACTACATATTTGGGTTCAGAATCGATCATGGATCACAAGTATTCTTTAAAAAAAATATTCAATGTACAGTTTTGACTTTCCTATCATTTTATTATATGTATAGAAAAGTAATACTGGCTGTCTGTCACGCTTTCACGGTTAAACGAATCGTTTTGTGGTAAATTGCTATAGAAAGAGTTTTGGATTGTAATGAAAAGTAGGAGAATGAAGGAGTATGTTCCATGTAAAAAATATTTAAATGACAAGTGTTCATACATTTATTCAAAGTATTATTTATAGCATTAACACTAAATAAGAAATATACGTTATATACTGTAGTGGGTCACGAATAGAATGAATTGGAACCGGATATAATATAAATGAAGGAGGAAGAATGCATTCTGCATACATAGAGGTCATTTTAATCTAGTTCAATTGTATTGTAGGTCTATGCTAGACATTGCCGTCTAATCTTTTATTTAGGAGACCTATTTTATTGTGAATGGACACTAAGAGCTACTGAAGGATAATGGAAGCGTATTTATGCGCTCTGTTCTTAACTAGAGGGGTCATTTGTCAATAAAACCGTATAAATTTTATAAGACCCTTATATGATTCAAAATCACTGATTGATAGATAATTCGGGAACACGACAAGAACGTCCGTCTTTTCTCAAAACAACTGTTTACTTTGAAACGTGTTCGTGAAAATTCATAGTAAACAGTTTTTTTAAGAAAAGTGACATTTATGTTATTGGTGTACTTGTGCCTAAATGTATTTAAGCTTATAGGTGCAAATAGTTAACCAAAACTGAGTGTAAAGTGTATTCTATGAGTTATTGTCCTAAAATAGCCTTGAGGTATTTTGTTGTTTTCTGTACATACTGTTACTGTGTAAAGTTCAGAATTGTAGTTGTTAACCAATGGTTTTGTTTCAGAGCTGAAGTGGCGTGGGATATTGATACGATATATCTGGCACACGATATTCGAATGTTACATCTAAAGGATTTTGATCATTTAGATCAAAGGTAAACAACATTTCATTTTTTTATGACTAACTGATAGTAAAAAGATAAAAATTAAGTTTGACTTGTATTACAATTTATAAATTCCTTCATAAAGCATATGTCGGTTACCTCTACAGCTCCTTTAAGCTGTCTCCCAGATTTTTGAGTTGTACTTACAAAGTCTCGGATGAAGATTAATAAATATCTCAATCAATTATTATGCTAAATTATTTAACTTGTATTAAGTAACTAAAAGGTCACCACAATTATTATTGTCACATCAATATAGACCCATCATTTAAATACTGTAAAACGTACCTAAACAAAACAATAACGTTTGTCCAGGGACCTAATCCCTCTAGTAATGGCGCTACAACACAACACGTGGTTCAACGGCGTATGCGGCGACGGCGTACGTGCAAGCGGCGAGGCGTGGGAGAGCGTGTGTCGCGTCGTGCGCTCCGCATCCCCTGCCCCCGCGCGCCTGTCGTGGCGAGCCGCGGCGTTACGCCACGACCACGCAGCACGTCTGGGGCATGCCTTAGCGAGAGCCCGCCACTCGCCCGCAATGCATACCATCGACTTCTCGCAGAACCATATTGAGGACAAAGGTGACATTTCTTACAGTATTAAACTCGATGATGTGGTGTCGTGACGTAGTTCTTGCTCAACTTGGTGGCAGCTCGCAACTTTTGAGATGGTATCTCTCGCACCTCTTCAGCCCGGTTGATACAAGGTTTCTGCTCAGCGTATCGACAAAAATTTATAATGGGGGTTCTACGAATTAAAATGTATGTGAATTCGTTTTCTATATTTAGGCAATTTATTTAATGGTTAAATGATGATGATGTCCTCCTAGCCGATTATCGGCTACGGCGGCTGCTCTCATGTAAGGAGATTAGCCAACTACGCAGGACATATTATAGTGCACGAGCATTTGCGCAGACACAGGTGCACTCACTTTTCCTTAACTCTCAAAGCCCGATGGGACGGTAATACGACACGACCGGAGAGAGATCAGGCGCAGGACCGACATTTACGTGCTCTCCGATGCACGGGTGTATCAATCACCAGTTTCCAGGCTCCGGGCTGCTTTGTGAAAGTCTTCTAAAACCCACAAATAACAGACAACCAAACAGTAATATTTTCCAAAACAATTTGACCGTACATAACACAGTATTAACAATGTATCATGTCGCTTTCATCGTCC
Organism: Helicoverpa armigera; assembly: GCF_030705265.1. Classification (NCBI taxonomy): domain Eukaryota; kingdom Metazoa; phylum Arthropoda; class Insecta; order Lepidoptera; family Noctuidae; genus Helicoverpa; species Helicoverpa armigera. The sequence continues at coordinate 5,819,608 of NC_087130.1, read as the reverse complement.
ATGATTCACGTAGTTATATGTCATTGAATGTTTATGACATCACACCATTGTTTTTGTTTATAGGTGCTATTAGTATACTGAGCGGTCTCGCGAACAATATGGACGGGATGAGACATATTGCGTTGTCGCAATGTGGCCTTACCGGCAAGACTGTGATGCATCTTGCGACCATGCTCAATGACAACCCCAGCCATCTGTCTACGCTCTCACATCTTGACCTATCCTATAATAACTTGAAGGATGATGTACACGTAAGTTCATAAAACATACACGATTTTATATTATAATGAAGAGGTTTTTTTTGTTGGTTCGCACCTTACAAGCTCTGAAACTACTGAACCGATTTGAAATATCTTTAACTGACGCGAAACTAGACGATAAGTTTGTATGTACTTTCTAAGTAATCTTAGACACCAATGGCTGATAAAAAGGTGAAGGAAAACATCTTGAGGAAACCTGGACTATAAAGTCTGAAATCACCAACTCGCATTGAGCAAGCCTGGTGATTAATGCTAAATCCTTCTCCGTGTGAGAGGAGGCCTGTGCTCAGCAGTGGGTCGATAAAAAAGACTGTAACAGTAACAGTAACAGGAAAAAGTTTCTAGTGGACACGGGTGAAAACGTAGGAAACAGCTAGTCTAAAATATAGACATTTATTAAAACATTCCTAATATTTTTTTCAGAACCTATACAACTTCCTCGCACAACCGAATGTGTTAACGCATTTAAACTTGACAAACACGGAAACTACGTTAGAAAACGTAAGTAATAAAGTAAGTGGTGAACTTCAGTACATGGAAACGTATCCAGTGCTCAGATTATTTAGCTATCCTCTCTTACTGACTATTGGTTTCTTCTTACTAACAAACAATGTGAAGTTTAACTCTTTATTGCACGAAAGTTCTATGGACTGAAGTAGAGAGATTTTTTGGAGATCATATCATGTCTGTGATAGAGAAAATTTAAGCATATGAAACCTAGCTCAATAAAGAGCAGGGACGTATAGGTGATATCGACAAAGAAATACACATTATTGGAATTACAGCCCGAGGTTTTATATTAGTCTGGTCTGGTCAATTAACTAATACATTAACAAATAACTGGACATACAGATTATATTATTTTTTGGTGGGATATCATCAAATGGCAGCGTGAGGAAGTGTCAGATTCTTACTGACTGAAACCCACCATGTTCCTTCTTCAACCCTCTTAAAACCTTTATGGACCAGAACCTCGGTAACTCTTTCGAACAATTCCGCAGCTGCAACATACAGATCTACTTCACAATTAATTCACAATGAATTATTTAATTATTCTCGGAGATTTTTTTGTTATTGTTCTCATTTTCATTTCATATCTAATATTACTATTGTTATGTCATGACAATTTATGTATTTCTAAAGTACCTATATAAAAATGTGTATTCAGATGTGGGGGGCCCTTCTCCGTGGTTGTGCCGCCCGGCTGGCCACTCTGTCAGTGGCGCGCAACCCGTGGTCGGCGGCCCGCCGCGCGAGGGACCCGCCGCCCTCGTTCCGACAGTTCTTCACCGCTTGCCTAGCACTGACTGAGCTGGATTTCTCCTACTGCAAGATGCCACCAGATGCACTCAAGTAAGTTTAACCACTTCATTGTCCACGATGCAGACACAATAGTTAAACAATTTGTGTATCACATATGACTCATGGGACAGGGAAGTTATTAAAGTGCACGCCAAATTTGATGGCGGCTCGCAACTAACTTTCGGGCATCAAATCGCGCGATGTTCCGAGCCGTCATTCAGTTTGGACATAATGTTCAAAATAAATGCAAAAGTTTTTTGCGGTTTGTGTATTGATGTTTGTTGCTCTTTAACGAGAAAATGGCTGAAACGATTTTGGTATGAAAACATGCCATCATTTGTTGTAAAGGAAATTCCATCTGAAATAACTTCGGTCTTTTATAAATGCGAAAGTTAGTTGATTTGTAACGCATTTGTGCTGAAGCCGCTGAACGATCAACTGATCATTATTAGCCATCTCGATTTCCTATTGCTTATAACACAAAATTCAATAGGACTTCCGAATTCCGTAACGACATACCAATTGTTAAAATACTTATTTATCACCTAGTCGGTTATGTAATCGATTGTAATACTATCGAACAATTCCGACAAACATAACTCGATATTAAAACAAACGTTACGTTACACTATGTCACACGTCGAAAATTTTGCTTTTAATTGTTGTCGAGAAGTATTTGTAAACACGGACGTGAAACGATGAATTGTTTGAGGGAAAATTATTTAAAAGAGTAAGTGTTATGTAGCCAGTTGGTTGTCCGTATCGAGATTTCGAGAAGAAAGGTGTGATAGTGATGTGGTTGAATTTAACTTAAAAAGTTTTTTATTTTTTTATTTAAAGAATAAGGTTTTGAATTCGGTAATAACATATTACAGTAAGAATGTTATTTGCCAACTCTGCCGTTTGCAGTTTTAATTGTAGGTATACTATTTTTTATCATTTATTGTTTTCTTGATTAAGAATACTTATTTAGTTTCTACTGTGTTGTAATTCTCAATAGTGCAATTGTAATATTAAATTGCATTACAGCTTAATGCAATTTAATATATTGAGTCATTAAAATACTAAGCATAATAAAATTACCAAACATGCCAATTTACGTTAGACCAATGCCAAAATATTTGCAACACTTTCTAGTAGTTAATACTGTTTTATTATCGTCTTTACCTCATAATAATCAATCATATTCGCATAGTAAAGTCTTAAATTCTTTATTGTGATTCGCGAATTTAGCCTTATAAAGCCTTATAACTGGATCTTAATAAAGTCCACAAGGTCTTAAATACGTTCTCCTGATTCGCGCGAAATTAGTTCTTAATAACAGGAGCTTTTTTTTAACGAAGTCAAAAATCATCAAATGACCCCTCCCGCTGTGGATTAGCAGCGGTGAGGGAGTGTCAGACTCTTATGCTAATTAAAAACCGTCGTGTTCCGTCGTAGGCCTTTTATGAACCAGGGCCGCGGTAACTCTTTCGAACAATCCCGCAGCCCCGGCAAGCCTTGGCCCTACTGGGCCCCGCTGGTAGTAACAGGAGCTAACTGCTCGATTTGGCGTGCAATTGAATATGTCCCGAGTGCTGTCTTCATTTTAATAAATTCGATAAAGGTCTTAAGTACGTCATAGTGATTTGGCAATTTCGCTCTTAACAACAGGAGCTTACTGCTCGGATTGGCGTGCAACGAGAGTGCGACGGGGGTGCGGTTGAATCTGTCGGGAGTGCTGTCATCGTCGCAGGCGGCCCATGTGCTCGAGTCCTGTATACACGGCGTTAGATGCTTGCAGTCGCTCGATTTGTCTGATAACAGTGAGTACTTAATTTACTTTCATATAAAAAAATACAAATTAAAATAGCAAATATAATATTTGTACATAATATTTGTTCTAATTCAAGCGGAAAATCCGCTAGCGGAATAAGTTCCAGTTTTATTGTAAACAATAGTCTGTGCTCCGAAAATCAATTTCTATAATTATTTAATTGGTATTTGTCCGATGAGATTAGACCCAAGTTTACCGACATCATAAAAGTCAGTATTTTTTTAAAACAACTGTTTACTTTCAAAACTGATATTTGTTTCTGATTATTCATAAAAAAACTTGTTTTAAGTAAAGTGACGTCGTTTATCTTGTCGGTGTACATGGTCTTGTTCAAATTGGGTTTTTATTCTTTTTTCTAGGCATGGAGTTCGAATTATCCGGTATAGTGAGAGCGATTGGCAAAAATCACTCCATAACTCATTTATCTCTAAGTAAGCTCACTGGAAAGAGGTCATATGCACCGCCTTTAATACAGGTATGTAAACCTTATTGATATGTTTATGAGGTTTATTTTTATTTGAAGAGTGCTAAAATGTTGTTTTATTTGTAGGCTCTAGTCCACGTCCTTCAAGAACCCGACACTGCATTGACCTCTTTAGATCTCAGTGATTGTAAGCTAAAGGTAACTACATTATAATCTAAATACTGCTTATGATATTCTACAAAAACACTTCTGGTGTATCGAAGCATTCCAATATCGCACTCTATAATCTCGAACTGTAATAATAAGAATACTTTTCACAATAAATGTGTGTTCCAGGGTGATCTATACGGCCTACTGAACGCCTTAGGAGGTGCAAGACGTCTCCGCTCGCTAGATGTAGGCGGCAACCTCGCAGGCGACGCCGGCGCACGACTGCTAGCGAAGGCGTTACAGTGCAACTGTACGCTCCAGACATTGTATATAGACAGGAATGCTTTCAGTTTGCAAGGTAGGGATTATTTTTTGTTATACCTTTATAACATGTGTGTAAAGTTTAAAGTAATAAGTAAAGTGCCCAGATATTGCATTTTGAACCTTAAAGTGAGAGTAAAGTTCATGTAGATAAACGCTGAAGCACAATTTGTTTACTGCTGTTGAAAAGAGCGTAGCTGAAATAACTAGAAATAAAATAATAATACCCAAAACTGTCAATGTATCTAGAATGTGCTTTGTGTTCACACATGCGAATGGGACAGCAGTTAATTTTTATATACTCTATTTTATTTTTAATAACCGCTGTGCCTGTGTTTTTTGTTTTTTTTTTTTTAATAAATGCGTGTTAATTTTAATATAATGTTATTTATCAAAATAATTAATAAAAAAGTCGTGGTGGCCTAGTGGGTAAAGGACCAACCTCTCAAGTATGAGGGCGCGGGTTCGATCCCAGGTGAGGCAAGTACCAATGCAACTTTTCTAAGTTTGTATGTACTTTCTAAGTATATCTTAGGCACCATTGGCTGTGTTTCGGATGGCACGTTAAACTGTAGGTCCCGGCTGACATTGAACATCCTTGGCAGTCGTTACGGGTAGTCAGAAGCCAGTAAGTCTGACACCAGTCTAACCAAGGGGTATCGGGTTGCCCGGGTAACTGGGTTGAGGAGGTCAGATAGGCAGTCGCTTCTTGTAAAGCACTGGTACTCAGCTGAATCCGGTTAGACTGGAAGCCGACCCCAACATGATTGGGAAAAGGCTCGGAGGATGATGTTATTTATCCAGGATTGACAGACATAGCGACGGCTCTTCGTCGTTCGGTCAGTGTTCGGCGCGTGGAGTTCCCGGGTTGTGATGCGGCGGCCGGTGGTAGAGGCGCGAGTGAGCGAGTCGCTACTCTATGGAGAGATTTGCATGAACGGTTGGTAACTGTTATAACTATGTTTACCTCTGTGTGGTATCATATACGAATAGAGCGCAAAATTCACTGTTCTGCAATTATTGTAAAAAAATGTGACTTTCCATCGTTTGGTTTGCTGGCGTCTTTATATGCACAATAAGGCCTCAATCAGACTGCACAAGTAAATGCGGGGGCGGGGTTGGCCCGAACGCTAGGTGTTGGCGTCTGCGTGTTCAGGGTGCTGAACGAGTTAAAAATATGCCTAGTCTCCTAAGACTAGACGCGACGTCAGCGTGAAGTATACTGGATAACCCCCGCGCCACAAGCTTCTTCACGGAACACTGTGAACGCAGACACAACACGCCCTTACTTACATTTTAAGGATGCGTCTGCACGGTGCAAGTAGCTCGGGAAGGACTCGCGCATCTACCAAAGCAAAATACCCACCCGCGTGCTCTGGTGCGTGCGCGCGGGTCACTTCCGCATGTTAAGCTGCTCTAGCTACATGCACGATGTAGACGCACCCTAAATTATGAGCGCCCGCGCTAGCACCCGCGCCCGCTTTCACTCTGTAAACCTTGTTTGTGATCAGGCTGGCCAGCAACTGCAGCCCTGCACAGACACACACGCTGCGGGCGATGGCGCTGGAGCGAGCGTGGGCGGGAGGCGAGGCGGCCGCCGCGCTCGCCGCACACGCCGCCGCCGCGCTGCCGCCGCCGCCGCTGCCCGCCGCGCTCGAGCGAGCCGCCGCCGCCGCGCATCATCTGTTGCACCAGTACCTGCAGGTAGGTCACACTGTCACACGCGGGGCGGGAGGCGAGGCGCCGCCGCGCTCGCCACCGCCGCCGCCGCGCTGCCGCCGCCGCCGCTGCCCGCCGCGCGAGCGAGCCGCCGCCGCCGCGCATCATCTGTTGCACCAGTACCTGCAGGTGGGTCACACTGTCACGCGCGGGCGGGGCGAGGCGGCCGCCGCGCTCGCACCGCCGCCGCGCGCCGCCGCCGCCGCCGCCGCCGCGCTCGAGCGAGCCGCCGCCGCCGCGCATCATCTGTTGCACCAGTACCTGCAGGTGGGTCACACTGTCACACGCGGGCGGGAGGCGAGCGGCCGCGCTCGCCGCACGCCGCCGCCGCGCTGCCGCCGCCGCCGCTGCCCGCCGCGCTCGAGCGAGCCGCCGCCGCCGCGCATCATCTGTTGCACCAGTACCTGCAGGTAGGTCACACTGTCACACGCGGGGCGGGAGGCGAGGCGGCCGCCGCGCTCGCCGCACCGCCGTACCTACAGGTACTTCGGCCTTTCAATCACACGCTCGACGGGCAAAGAGGTGAGGTCTTATCAAGAGATAAGAATCGGATTCCTTTAGATTCTTTTTTTTTTTGAAGTTTAGAATAAATGGAAGTCAAAGGTTCATATTTCATATAGATAGACCTATTACACGTGCTTAAGAAACGTCAGGCTAGTAACGCGGCTCGAAAGTGTCTTATGGAGAACCGGCAAGAAACTCCATAGACACTTGCAAAATAGTCTTATTTTTCATCGATTTTGAATAGTCCTTATAACTCCATATTCATTAATTAATTATACTTTTTGAGCAATGTACAACGGCAGACTTAACGCTTTAGCGTTCTCTGCCAGTCTACCTTGAGGTGGGTGGTTCATGATTATTAATAATGTTGACACAGCGATGCGGGGAGGTGTTCGCTGCGATGGGCGGCAGTGGGCCGAGCGGGGAGCTGGTCACGTTGCAAGCGGTGCGGGATGCCATGGCACCGTGCACCACCACTCTGCAGGACTTGCTCAAGTAAGTACATACACAAAACGTACAAGATAATCAATCCTCCCTCTGTATACAAGTGCTAGGATATTCACAAAACTTCCTTCCTTCCTTTTATTCCTTACTTACTTACTTATTTTGACTTCCTTTTATTGTTTAGTTTTTGTTTAGCTGTAAGTTCTCCATAGTGTACTAAATAAATAAATAAAACCGAATAGAAAATTATCTGTTGGTTGAATAAAACTAAAAATTACATAAATGAGTATATTAAATAAGGAAATATATATAAAGAAGAAATAAGTGTGACGTCACAAGAAAATTGGGTTACAACTGTGTTACTTGTGTTACAACATTAAAATTTTTATGAATAATGTATATCATTATTCATAAAAATTTTATTGAATAATGATATACATTATTCATAAAAATTTTAATGAATAATAGTCATATAAAACATTCCGAGAATTACACGTAACCATAACTCATTCACAGAGTTTTGTTACTTTGTGAAAGTCGCAACATTACTTAGGTGTTAGAAATACTTAATCATCTGTCTATAAAATACAATATTTAATACCAGTTTATTGGTGGACATAGATACATAGGCCTCAACTTACTTGTGCTATATTATATAGTATTTAGTTAATATGTGTTTACTAAGTAGTTTTTGTTTCGGTATATGTAGTCAAGCAGTGGAGAGTTTAGCCTTGCTGGCTTGTGAAAACGTCGATCATATAGACAGCGAGCCGATGCCTAGCGCCGACGGAGACATACCCGATCTGCTCACTCCTATATCACATTCTGGGGTAAGTTTGTTTTTATATACTAAGAAAATATGTCTATACTAACAAGATAAAGAATTTTTTTTTATTCGTTTGTAACCTAACGGCTTCGAAACGAAGCGATTTAAAAAATTCTTTCACTTTTGGGAAGCTACATTATCCCCGAGTGACACAAGCTATATTTTATGTAGGCATGAGCAGTAGTTTCCATGGGATCTGAGTGAAAATGTGGGGAAATAGCCAGTTTGAAATGTACTCATATCGATCTTATTAACATATTGAGAGTCCTTTAATACTGCCACTTAAATCCGGTAAAGTCCATCAACTAGGTGTCTCAACTGAATAGAATTAGTTTAGACTCGATCTCAAGTGTCTTATTTGATTAGGCCTTTGCAGACTCTTGTGGATCATCAAGTTAATAGTTGTACAGTCCCGTAGAAAGATTGTGAAAGTTAACTATACCTACTTAATTAACATACTTGAATTTTGAATCATCCTTATTGCTGCGTGAATTACCTGAAGAGAATAAAACGCATGCTCTGTCTCAATAAAATGATTTTTCCATGTTATATAGATAGGCAAGGGTATTCCCAATATTGTGTGACTGTAGCTTTACAGGAAATGCGCTATTGAACAGAATTTTCTTTGAGTGGCAATTGATGGCAATGACAAAAGCATGCTGAATTGCAGTTTTTTTTTCATGTTAACATTTTTGTAGTATAAAATAAATATGTGTAGATAAGCTGTTTATTGTGCTCTACTTAAAGTATAATATCAAACACAAAACAAATGTAATATTTGTTGATCAATTCCACTCATAATGAATCATAATTCGTCGAACAAAAACTATATTCTAACACTGATTTCACGCTACCCAGAAGTTGGATTACTTGAATTTGGTAAGAACGACAATTTCTTCATTATTAGAAATTATAATAATCATGTATTATGATGACAATGTACTTTAATTACGACATAGTAATCTTTATATGCTAATGTAGATAAGGTTAGTGAGGAAATTCATTGATAGCTGTGCTATTGTGCAGGTTCATTGTTTGACTTTAGTATGCTATTGTTGTTTACTTCGTGAAGTGTTCGAGTGTTCATATAGCACACAATGTTTGACCTGTTTAGTGTTCTGTTTAAATGTTTTCGTGTTAAGAGAAAAGTTACACCTGATATATTCAAGAAAGTGAGGATATCATTTTTTTTTTAATGTCAAATTCTGCACAATTATACAGTATCTCCAACGAGATCACAAAATTATTATTTTTGTAGTATACCTAAGTAATAATTACCACGTTTGTGTATTAGATATATTTCGACGGAAATACCTACTCATATTTTTGAGCAGTCAGACCGATAAATTACTCTTTTATACTAAACCGAAAATACTTCCTTTGTCATCATTATATTTATGTTGCAGACAAAAGATGATTTGACTTCTTTGATGTCGGTTCTTTTTCTCATAACGTTGTGAATACAGGCGACACCGCTGGGATGTCGTCGTCGCGAGCGCGGGTGTCGACGCGTGCGTCCCAAGTCAGTGGCCGAGCAACAATGCAGCAGCAACGAGATGCTCTCCCTGCCGCCCTTGCACGCCGAGGCCGCCGACGCACTGGCCGAACTGCCCGCACACACTCTGCGACACCTCGTTAAAGGTAACAACCTTTTTGCTACCGAAACTCTTTTGTATTTCAATTTGGTGCTGGCAACTTTGTTCCATATTTGAACACATTCCATTTTTAAACACCAAGTGCAAGCTTATTGTACTTTTTGTTTTTTTATTCTGAAGCAAGCTGTTACCTTTTCCTATACATACACTTGTACGGTGTAGTTTCACGTTGAGGAGGTAAATTGTAGTTGTTATAGAAGTATCATCGCATGTTTGATTGTTCCACAGGTCGACCTAGACGAGCTAAGACAAGGGCGCCGACGCGACCTATTACAGACCAGTCGCAGGATATCGATGAAGGTATAATGAAGAAAATTTTTGATACTTGCAGAAAAACATGCTTATGCGTAATATTTGTATAAATACGCCAACACGTGAGAACAAAAAAATGAGGTGAAATTACTAGAACAACAATTCTGATAAAATTAGGAACAACAATAGATAAGATTACAATATTGTTTAAAAACAAAATTATTCACTGATGACCAATTAAAGGTACTATATTCTACGCACATTATTGCAATTTTATACTGTTAAATACTTAACTTATTACAATTTTAAACTACGTTAATTTATCTCCATTCATACCTAAGTCACACCGCTATGGCGGCTTGAAAATATCGCGCGCGCCACGAGGGCCGTGCGTCGTCGCTGGCAGTCGCGGGTGGAAACATCAACAAGATGCGCGCGGCTTCTCGCGGCGCCGCTGCCGGCAGCTGCCATTCCGGTGTGACTCGGGCCTTAAACCTTGTTCTTCGCTACATTTTTTTCGGAGTATTACATAGAAAAAACTCTCTTAGGTCTGGAGGAGTTCTGGCGCACGTGCCGCACGCCGCCGGGCAGCGAGGAGGCGTCGCTGTCCGCGCGCACGCCGCTCACGTCGCGCTCGCTGCACTCGCTCTCCTCGCTCGCCTCGCCCTCGCCGCTGCGCCACTCGCCCACGCTGCAGCGCGACGACACCATGTACGTGACATACATACATAACACTCGCGTAGCTCTGGCGGCAGCGAGGGGCGTCCGCGCGCGCCGCTCACGTCGCGCTCGCTGCACTCGCTCTCCTCGCTCGCCTCTCGCCGCTGCGCCATCGCCCTGCAGCGCGACGACACCATGTACGTGACATACATACATAACACTCGCGTAGCTCTGGCGGCAGCGAGGGCGTCGCTGTCCGCGCGCACGCCGCTCACGTCGCGCTCGCTGCACTCGCTCCTCGCTCGCCTCGCCCTCGCCGCTGCGCCACTCGCCCACGCTGCGCGACGACCCATGTACGTGACATACATACATAACACTCGCGTAGCTCTGGCGGCAGGGCGTCGCTGTCCGCGCGCACGCCGCTCACGTCGCGCTCGCTGCACTCGCTCTCCTCGCTCGCCTCGCCCTCGCCGCTGCGCCACTCGCCCACGCTGCAGCGCGACGACCCATGTGCGTGACATACATACATAACACTCGCGTAGCTCTGGCGGCAGCGAGGGCGTCGCTGTCCGCGCGCACGCTCACGTCGCGCTCGCTGCACTCGCTCTCCTCGCTCGCCTCGCCCTCGCCGCTGCTCGCCCACGCTGCAGCGCGACGACACCATGTACGTGACATACATACATAACACTCGCGTAGCTCTGGCGGCAGCGAGGCGTCCGCGCGCACGCCGCTCACGTCGCGCTCGCTGCGCTCCTCGCTCGCCTCGCCGCTGCGCTCATACGCTGCAGCGCGACGACACCATGTACGTGACATACATACATAACACTCGCGTAGCTCTGGCGGCAGCGAGGGGCGTCGCTGTCCGCGCGCACGCCGCTCACGTCGCGCTCGCTGCTCGCTCTCCTCGCTCGCCTCGCCCTCGCCGCTGCGCCACTCGCCCACGCTGCAGCGCGACGACACCATGTACGTGACATACATACATAACACTCGCGTAGCTCTGGCGGCAGCGAGGAGGCGTCGCTGTCCGCGCGCGCCGCTCACGTCGCGCTCGCTGCACTCGCTCTCCTCGCTCGCCTCGCCCTCGCCGCTGCGCCATACGCTGCAGCGCGACGACACCATGTACGTGACATACATACATAACACTCGCGTAGCTCTGGCGGCAGCGAGGGGCGTCGTGTCCGCGCGCACGCCGCTCACGTCGCGCTCGCTGCACTCGCTCTCCTCGCTCGCCTCGCCCTCGCCGCTGCGCCACTCATACGCTGCAGCGCGACGACACCATGTACGTGACATACATACATAACACTCGCGTAGCTCTGGCGGCAGCGAGGAGGCGTCGCTGTCCGCGCGCACGCCGCTCACGTCGCGCTCGCTGCACTCGCTCTCCTCGCTCGCCTCGCCCTCGCCGCTGCGCCACTCACGCTGCAGCGCGACGACACCATGTACGTGACATACATACATAACACTCGCGTAGCTCTGGCGGCAGCGAGGGGCGTCGCTGTCCGCGCACGCCGCTCACGTCGCGCTCGCTGCACTCGCTCTCCTCGCTCGCCTCGCCCTCGCCGCTGCGCCACTCACGCTGCAGCGCGACGACCCATGTACGTGACATACATACATAACACTCGCGTAGCTCTGGCGGCAGAGGGGCGTCGCCGCGCGCACGCCGCTCACGTCGCGCTCGCTGCACTCGCTCTCCTCGCTCGCCTCGCCCTCGCCGCTGCGCCACTCGCCACGCTGCAGCGCGACGACACCATGTACGTGACATACATACATAACACTCGCGTAGCTCTGGCGGCAGCGAGGGGCGCTGTCCGCGCGCACGCCGCTCACGTCGCGCTCGCTGCACTCTCCTCGCTCGCCTCGCCCTCGCCGCTGCGCCATACGCTGCAGCGCGACGACACCATGTACGTGACATACATACATAACACTCGCGTAGCTCTGGCGGCAGCGAGGCGTCGCTGTCCGCGCGCACGCCGCTCACGTCGCGCTCGCTGCACTCGCTCTCCTCGCTCGCCTCGCCCTCGCGCTTCTCCCACGCTGCAGCGACGACACCATGTACGTGACATACATACATAACACTCGCGTAGCTCTGGCGGCAGCGAGGCGTCGCTGTCCGCGCGCACGCCGCTCACGTCGCGCTCGCTGCTCGCTCTCCGCTCGCCTCGCCCTCGCCGCTGCGCCACTCGCCCACGCTGCAGCGCGACGACACCATGTACGTGACATACATACATAACACTCGCGTAGCTCTGGCGGCAGCGAGGCGTCGCTGTCGCGCGCACGCCGCTCACGTCGCGCTCGCTGCACTCGCTCCTCGCTCGCCTCGCCCTCGCCGCTGCGCCACTCGCCCACGCTGCAGCGCGACGACACCATGTACGTGACATACATACATAACACTCGCGTAGCTCTGGCGGCAGCGAGGAGGCGTCGCTGTCCGCGCGCACGCCGCTCACGTCGCGCTCGCTGCACTCGCTCTCCTCGCTCGCCTCGCCCTCGCCGCTGCGCCACTCGCCCACGCTGCAGCGCGACGACACCATGTACGTGACATACATACATACATAACTTTCCGTGTGGGAAGAGGCCTGTGTTCAATAGTAGGACAATAAAAAGGCTGATTAAGATGTCATTATATCGAACCTGCCGAGGCTTGCGGGATTGCTTAAGGGTTACCATGGCCCTGATACATAAAAGGGCTGAAGAAGGAACATGATGGGTTTTAGTCAGGAAAAGTCTGTCACTCATTTGATGATTTCCCATTAAAAAAATTGTCTCTATAGCACTATGTATGTAAGTATGTCTAGGATGGAGGCATCTTGGACTATGTGGCAGTTGGTGGACGACATGCTTTTGCACTCGTCGTTCTTGATTTTATAGGTCAGACTACATCAAAATATTATTAAAATACTTTGATAAATTAGTCTATCAATAACAATCCTGCTATCGGTCATTACTTTATCTTTTGATTCACATTTACTACTATTCTGTTGATACTAATATAAATACTGATAAATTCGTGAATAATACAAATTGGACATCGTCATAAAAGCTCGAATATAATTACAGGTACAGTGTGACTTCCGGGGAAAGCACGCCAGTGTTATTAGAATGTGGTAAGTGAGCTTTCACTCCATTGAAATTTTTATTTAAATCAGATTTTCCATTTAAAAAAACATCTTTGATAAACGCCATGACTTTTTAAATGTAATTTAATTTATAAAGTTTTTAAAATATTCTTCTTTCCTTAAAACTTGTTAATAATATCATATAAAAATATTTGCAGAAGTATCCCGCTGCAAATCTTCAGACAATGTAGGCATCAAGACTTCAGCGTCCACACCGCCGCCATCGCGATCTTCAGATAATGTCAACACTATGGGTGAGTCATGGGTAGTTAAACCTAACTATAGCTATAAATAAAAATTTTATATACCTTTTCACATAAAATGGGGACAAGATTCATACATAATCTTGCAATCACTTATAATATAAGGGTCTCAAATCACTTACATTATAAAAGTTTCAAATCACTTACAATATATGGGGTCTCAAATCACTTACATTTTATAAAGTTTAATAATTATAAATCACTCTGGCTTCTTGGTACTACCTGATTGAGTAATGTGGAACATTTGTATCTGAACTGCAGGTTTTATGGATGTATTTTCTGTATCTAACTATATTTCATAACTTTGAAATTCATTTAAGATCTATCCAGAGTTCTCAACATAAGGACCAGTTAATAAAGGTTTCAATCAATACCTTATATTTGTATTTAAAAAATTGCACTATAGCTCAGTGGCAAAAAATCCAATCAATCTAATTCAATCTGGTAGTAGATAATTTGCGTATAGTGATCGTCCCCTCACCGCCTCAATGTATGTGCTAACACAGCTTATGTGCGAATTGTACGCAGGTGTGAGTGTACGCTTCACAGGAACAATCATATCCTATAACAAGGAATATGGCCATTTTTATTTTTAAGCGTAACATTAAACGTGATGTGCAAAATATTTCAATGAGCAATACCGTCACTATCAGTAGAATAATTCTGTTTGTTATGACTTGATATCAGGTAGGTACATTTTGCTGCTGACTGCATCTGCCGACCGGTTTCTATGTATTTACATGAAGTCGTTTTGGATCGAAGCGGCAGCAGCACGTGCAGTCGCCTTTAGATATCGAACGATTTCATGCAGTCTCTGCACGTGCGGTCGGCAGTTGCACTCGTCAACTCGCTTCCGAAGCGTTACTTAAAACTTTGAACTGTTGAAATATTTTGCACGTCTAACAACGACGGCAAGTATGACTTCGCTGTGTGCGTGTGTAACGAGTGCGTGTGAATAGGCAATGGGTGCGCGCGCACGCCCGGCAAGGCCCGCCCCTGGTCCGTGGCCGGCGTCAACCCCGACAATAACGCCGCTTGTACCACCGGTGAGATATATCGCATGACTTCCATGATGCTTTGTAATGCATGCTCGTTCCCACGGAGGGAGGAAAGATGAGCGGAGATGCCATAAGGCGGGGAGGGAAAGTAAACGTACGGTACACGTGACCAAAACAATCAGTTATTATAAAACAAACGAGGCGTTCGGATTCCTTGACACATCTTCAACAGATTATTTTTTAAATGGGTGGGTCCCAAAGAAGGCGTATGAGAGCGAAGCAAGTAAAGTTCCTCGATGACCCCCATTTTGACGCTCTACTTTCTTAGAATTTGGCGTTATGACATCTCTGCTAGTCATTTTGTTCTCCATGGTCGTTCGATATTTGAAAGTCAATGTCATCCTTTTCCCTTTCCTTGATAGAATTTCGGTTCGTTTCAATCACGTTTGGAAGTAGAATCATCACTGACCATTTGGTCTCAGCTGCTAATGTTATGTAGCCCACTTAGATACTTCAAATGTTAAAACATTTGCCATCTGCTGTAGAAATCATACCTAATAGTCAGAACTTCCCTGATACATAAGCTCAATTTCCTCCATTTAGAATAGTTTATTAAAAAAACTCCCGATAGCATTTCAAGTAGTATTGTTTTGCTAACATTATATTTCGATTTTACAGATAAAAAAAGAAAAAGAACATTGTTCACATTATACCTTTAACATTCATCATTACTTTGATGATGATCCTCCAACTACTGTTTCTTTGACATCAATCTTTTATTATTTTTCTTTTTAACACCACATTGCATGTTTTTATTAATTACTTAGTTTTACTATAGATTTACTTTGAGAATAATATATAATATGAATAAATAACTTAATTTTAATGACTGACTCTTTAATTTTATGATACACTGAAAATCTAATTATGTGTACTTTTAACTATTTGGTGATTTTGATACTTGTTATGAAAAAAACCTTTCTTTCTGTGAGATTAACTTTTCAACAATAATGAGTTCCATGGTGACTGGTGGAAAAGGATTAAGTAACAAAGTTAACGTGGATCAATTTCATTTTTTTGTCTTCGGATCTTCGACTATAATTTCACTCTGTTTAGACTTGATAAATAACGAAGAAGTCTTGAGGTGTCAGCGTTGAATTAAAACCTGTTTTGATTCCTATTCTCGCCGTTAAGTACCATCATCATGGATTTTTCAACTGATTTGTTCAAAAGTTGTACTGGGCGTGGTAAGGGAGTGTGACGTCCCTTCGGTTAGTATTTGATGTTCTGGTGGTGGTCTACAGAAGGCGTGGAGGCGTGCGTGGGAGGCAGCATCGTGGGGATCACGCCGGGCGCCGCATTAACCAGTAACCAACTTTCAGACGCTATTCTATACTGAACGTTCATGTGCCCTGTGCCGTCTCGCTGTATAGGTAAACGCTTGGCGCAGCTTTTTGTGTGCTACTTTTACAACGGCATGCTTTGATTCAAACCACGGTCACGATTGTCCTCTAAAATTATAAATTCAATACGTTATTTATTTTTTTTACACTTTTTAATCGATTGTTGTGGGTATTTTGAATTTGTACTCATTAAAGATTTGTTATGTTGACAATCAGCACGATAAATTCTATGCGTTTATGATGTCTATGGTAAATATAATTTTACTCATTAGATTTCGTATGTTATGTAGTCAAGGAGTAATAAATAAATTATGTGAGAGCTGCATTACAGGTACTGTTAACAGTTGTTCACAGCTCCACGCATGTACCAACATCTTAGTAAAAAATTGGACAACAGCTCTTTTTCCTCATGTAAATGTAGGCGCTGCGTTTTAAATACGTTATTTAATTTGCATGATGGCACTGCGCACTAGATAAATAACAAATTATGCCGATACGTTGCATGCCCTCAATGTACCTAATTGGAATGTTAACACTCATCATATTCATAAACATCAGTGGTGTACTGTTCTATCGCTAATTAGAAAATATACAAAAATAAAATATTAGCACAAGTCTAACGTTTTATATTACAGAATGTAGCTTGCTCTGAGCTCTTTGAGTTGTCCATGCAACTTGCGCAGATAAATTGCTTTTATAAAGATTACACTTGTTTAGATTGAATATATTCTATAGGAAATATTTATTACAATTTATTAGTTCTAGGAATATTAGAAAAAAAAATGTTAAGTAGAGCTTTGGAAAGCAATAAAAAGATGTAATCTATAGGCATTATACCGCTAGTTGATCTTAATTTTGCTTTTCCATAATATTAGTATTGTAACAAAATACCTATTTAAGATTTTTCACTAATTATTACTGTATTTATATTTCAGGTTCAATGTTACGAGATCATCCTTTAACTCCAGGTACGATTTAGCATTTTATATTAGTTGGTTTCTACCCATTATCTACTAAGTTGAAATCTCTAATGCGACAATTTTGTTTTGACAGAGGGCACTGAAACCTAAGCCAAGCTCGGGTGCAGTCAGCGTGACGGAGACAGTTCGTGATAAGTTGAGCAGGGTTCAATGTCCAGATGTTACACAAAAACGGATTTTATTCTCGGATGCTCACAATTGTGCCAGTTAGAATGTTAACGTTTTAGACAGTAAAATAGTTACTGATTAGGATTCTAATATTGTATTTGAATAAAACTGATCGCCATTTTAATTGCTGTATGGAACGATTACTTTTAAAACTTTTAACATTAAGGACATATGAAGATGATGGTCATAATAATTCCAAGTAACTTATGCTAGAATTAAAATTAAAATATTATAATCATTTTCTATTTACTGTGATTCAGTTAGTATTATGTTACTGATTCGTGTAGTCATTAATATATTTTAATCGCTTATAATTTATAGATATTCGTAACCTATCCCACCAACGGATATATTATTTTGAGTGGGATATATATTATTTGATGTAATGAATTATTATTTCTTTATACAAAAGTATTTGTAATATCTCATGAGATTCATATTTATTTAGTTTGAAACAGGTTTCTGCTTTGCCAAAGCTTGCCGCAGTTTCTTGACAGTCAATATTTCTTACATATTTATGTTCAAGTTTTAAAGTGCTACAGTGATAGTATTGGACTATATTTCATAGTTTTCGGCATTGCCGAATCGATAACGTAGTTTAAAAAGTATTTGGCGTTCTCTTCAGCTACGTAAAGCTTTTCATCACAGGTTCGTGGTTACCTACTTACGCACAAATGTTCAGATTTTGGTAGATACGCGTTTAGCGTCTAGAGTAAAATCACATTTTACTGTAAAGTATTATTATATTCTATGATAATACAACGAGAAAACTGATGTCATTCTCGATTGACATAGTGCTTCGATGACTAAAATGAGACACCCGAGGAATCATTCGACAGTTACCCTTTGACATCTTTATCTTTTTACATGCCATAATGATTCTAGTATTACTGTGGGATTGCTAGAAAAGAATAAAGTATTACAACGGTTACTGGTTCCGTTATGGTGGCCCCGTTTTAGTTATTACTTACTTGACACGTACTGGGTATTTCCACACATTTATATTAAAAGCTTGAGCCTTAAATTCGGCAGGTCAAACTACCTACTTGACAAGAATGCAGTAACGACAAAGGTCACCTTTTACATAATGTTAGATTCAAACCACTATGTATTACAATATGGGTTTCAATTTGTTCAGGATTGGTAAGGCGTTCGGATCGGAAAGTTATTGGTCTTAACTAGTCATATTTTAAAAGGCCTACATAATTAATTACGCACAATTGTTTTACGTCCGAATTTATTATGAATTGTGAGAATACTTTTGTAATATAATTTACCATGACAGATATCTTCCAGTTTATACATTCCTTTGTAAATTTTAAAGTAGACATGTATTTTGAAATATTTAACAAGTGTGATTTTAAAATGAAGTTCAAACGTGAAGTGAGTTTTTAGATTAGTGCACTTGCAGAGATGTATGTAAGGTTCAATTTTGCGATAATTTGATGAAAGTAGATGACTCGCCCCATACAGTTAAGTGTTCATTAGAGTAAATATTTGTAAAACGATTACATTCATTTATCTCTTGAATTCATAAAGGCTGTCTCGTACTGGAGTTTCCTGTATGTAAAATTACTGATTGAGGTAGATGTATATTGCTAAATTATTTCATAGTATTTTTATATTCATTCCAATTTAGTTGGTTTTATCTAGCTCTTTGGTACCAGACTGATTTTAAGGTACTTTTATTTTATGGTGCAATTTATGTCTAGAGCGTTGTGATAATCGTTTAAAATTACATACATTATACAATATCTTTGTTTCATTTCCCTTCCAACGTTCCATGTATTAAGTAGCATGCAGGCTTGGGCCTTGTAGGGTAAGATTTTTAGTAAAAAACACATCTATAAAGGTCAAACTGTTTCGTTAGTAAAAAAATGGTGCTTTAAAATTCGTGTAAAACGGAAATAAAATCAAAGGATATTTCCATAATTTACATTCTGAACTGAGGTTAGAATAAACAACTCAGGTAGTAAGGTCAAACTCGGACTTCAGGGGCCCGATTCTCCTAATTTTACTTAAGCGACCTTCGATTGACGTTCGACTCGATTCGACTGAAATCCAATCCCGACTCGATTACGATTGAAGCGTATGTGGCATTCCGCTATTTTTTCTTTGAAATAAACGTTTTTATCCTTTTCTGTCATTCAATAATGAATCATTTTGTCTGCAAATGATTTACTATTGCAAAATGATTGTACAGCAAACTACCGTATAGACCAAAATCATCAAAATAGCAGACCAATCGCACACCAATCAAATGTCAATCGAATACGATTGGTCTTTTATTAGTAGCAGAATGCCCGATATGGTTAAAACTGCTATTACGATCATATTGCGATTCGATTTATATTAGATTTTGACATTATTAACTTAGGAGAATCGGGGCCCAGACAAAAAACAAATCAATGATTGATGTGATGTATACATACACTCTTTTGCAAAAAAAACGGGCACCTTTCCGAAATCTTAGTTTTAAGGACTTTACGTGTATTTCAATGGGTTCTGATGATTGTAGTATGTTTCTAGCATCAAAAGGGTTAGCCGAGCATGCGTGAGAGTGTATTCTAAATTTGAATTTTGTACAATTGCTAAGAAATTGGTTAAACCTTGTTTTGGAATAATTGCTGACAGAAAGTTCGTCGGTGTTTCGAAAAGCTTTTGAAGTGATTTTCAGGAAAATGATAATGCAGTTTTAATTAATGATTAATGTACTTTTTTGTTTGATCAAAACATTTTTGAAAAACTATGCGGATTTTTTAAAAATTTTCACCTGCTCTAAATGGGCTATACTGATGGTTGATGGCAATGTTAAGAGTTTCGGTATTTTAGTGTAAAGCGTTCTATTGTTTAGATATTGTACCCACGTGTTTTAAAATATCGCTTTTTCATAATTAAACTCTATTTAGAAGAGTATCAGTACCTTTGGCTGCGACAAAACCAATTTAAAGCAAGCACTGCCGATCACAGCTCGTCTCCTATCGGACTTTGACATTTTTAAAAGTCTTGAAATTCTACAAAATACAGAAAATAGCGCGTAGACTGTGAGCACGAGGTCTTAAGGTCTCGTAATCACTGATTTTTAAACAACCTCGTCTCTTGGGAAACTCCGTAGACCACTGAAGATCTATGAGTCTGAGCGTTCAAATAGCGTGTTTTCATCCCATGGACATTTTATTAAATAAACTTGCCTACAATGAGATTTTCTGGCATCTACAGCACTTTCCTGCTTAAATCATAACAATAATTGGCTATCTGCTCATTTCTTAAGAAACATACGTTTGGCCAATAATTTTGAATTCTTGACTCCCTTTCAGCTAAATCATCGATTAGTAACCCGATACCTATGGAGTTATCGAGACCTTCAACGCGGCAATAATTTGACTTTTCAGATAGCTTTATCCCTCTTCATCATTTTTCATGTGGTTAATTTTAACATTTATCACAAAATTTGGTATTTTTTAAATGTCAAAGTCCGATAGGAAACGAGTTGTGATGGGCACTGCTTACTTTAAATTGGTTTTGTCGCAGCCAAAGGTACTGATACTCTTCTAAATAGAGTTTAATTATGAAAAAGCGATATTTTAAAACACGTGGGTACAATATCTAAACAATAGAACGCTTTACACTAAAATACCGAAACTCTTAACATTGCCATCAACCATCAGTATAGCCCATTTAGAGCAGGTGAAAATTTTAACAAATACGCATAGTTTTTCAAAAATGTTTTGATCAAACAAAAAAGTACATTAATCATTAATTAAAACTGCATTATCATTTTCCTGAAAATCACTTCAAAAACTTTTCGAAACACCGACGAACTTTCTGTCAGCAATAAGTCCAAAACAAGGTTTAACCAATTTCTTAACAATTGTACAAAATTCAAATTTAGAATACACCCTCGACCATGCTCGGCTAACTCTTTTGATGCTAGAAACATACTACAATCATTAAAACCCTTTGAAATACACGTAAAGTCCTTAAAACTAAGATTTCGCACTAGTGCCCGCTTTTTTTGCAAAAGAGTTTATAATAAAATGATAGGAAAGTCAAAACTGTACATTGAATATTTTTTTAAAGAATACTTGGGGGGTGATCCATAATCGATTTTGAACCTAAATATGTAGTTTTTAGAATTTTTGTCTGTATGTCTGTTTATTTGTGTTTGTCCCGGATAAACTCAAAAAGTACTGCATGGATTTAAATCAAATTTTGCATGACTATTACCTGGGGGCCGGTTCAACACATAGGCTATAATATATTATCACGCTATCACCTTCGGGGGTTGAGCAATGAATGATTAAATAAACATTTGGAAATTCTATATTGCTCACGCAGACGAAGTCGCGGACAACAGCCAGTATGGTAATAAAACACCAAATTCGACACATTTTGATATATTGAACAATAAAAAATATATTTACAGTCTTATTCTATCTTATGCGAATAATAAAATATTCGTCATCATCACCCTCAATACTTAAACCAGAGTTGCGAGTTAAATATTTTTCCAATTCAAATGAACTAAACACGGTTATTTTATAGTAAAAATTCGCATTATGTAAAAGCTGCCACATCAACCTCTCTTTCAGGCAGCTTCTACATTTAAGTTTCATTTCCACATCTACATGAGGACTGCTATTTACAGAATTACATATAATAATATGGTATCCCATTGTGATTCAATTGAAAAATACCTTAGTTGTTACTCCCTAAATTATAGGATTCAGTTTCGTAGAGAATTTATAATTATTGATATATAATAAAAATAAAAGTTATTCATAAATTCCCTAAAAAACTTTAACATGCCCAAATACATTAATGAAAAGTTACTATTTTAATCTGGAGGAAACGAATCCAAATCAATTGGCTCTGGTCTAGACATGTCTTATGGGTGGAATAATTTCACAATGTTGAAAAGAACACTCAGTGTAAAAACTGCATTAATTTCAAATGTCACTTCAATAAAAATAATTTACAACTAGCGAGATAATGAGGATTTTCTGAAAAGTTCTACATGACAGCATTATTGCTTCAGGTCCAACACCTGTTTTTGGATTATTCGCTCTTAAAAGTCGTGCAATGCACATGTATGCAAATAAAATTGCAGATGAAAGCCGTTATTTGAGCGCAATCTCGAGTTCGCCAATCTTCTGGCAGTAAATATTTATCTGAAAGACTACGATTTTTAGGTGCTATCTGGGAGCTGATTGGACCTGACGCTTACGTAGGTGTACCTGGAGGCAGAAAAAGAACTGAAAACCCTCATTCTAGGACAAACCACTGTAAGTGTTTGACATTTTAATACAAACAAGCTGTTCCTGATATTTTTGGAATATCAGGGGCACGTGTAATCGTGTAAAATGTCAAACACCACTTTGGGCAGATCTATAACAAAAAGAAATACTTGAAATGCGAACACTATTCGTTCAGTGTTTTAACTATAGCTAGAGAATTTGTAAGAAAATCATAACTTATATCTCAAAATTACTTTGACAATCGCATTAATTTAAAATGGACTATAACTACATTTTTATCAAATACAAAAATCTTAACTTTAGATGAAGCTACTACTTGTGTAGAAGATAAAATTACACATAACTAGTCTGAAAAATTGTAGTCCATTAACAGTGCCCTTGATCTTAAAACTTGAATTGTTTTGTGACACACACTGTAATAAAATGATTACTCTCATGGACAGGTTCCCATTCGGATAATGGAGAGGAACTAACTGTTACAAAAAATTGAGATCCGGAAACGTCTACTTGCAATCTTCTGCTTTTGTCTGGTATCAAAATATATAATATTCTTTTTGGAGCACTACATCAAGAATTATAAACGTTGTCTGGGTACAACGCGCTCGTTATCATGAAACACCCGTGTTTGTCTCGTGGCACGTGTCTTGACATTGCATGACAGTGCATTGGAACAACTACGGTGTTTAGCGCGTACATCAGGGAATTGGAGGCATGTCTTTCTTTGGTTCTTCTACACTGTTGATGTTTTTGACATCATCCTTTGAGTCTTCCGCTATAACAAAAAATATAAATAAATGTCAGTATAAACACATTTGAAGACCAATTTTTTCTTGACAGAGCTTGAAAAGTAATGTATCTGAAGCTAGACAATAGAAACTCAAGCCTATTTCCAACTCAAAGATGCTGTCCACTGTCCACTTTGCTTTCATATTAATAAACAAAACAACAATATAAAAATGACAAGATTACTTACTTTTGATTTCATCCTTGATAGTGGATCCGTCCTTGTCTAGGCGCGGACGCTTGCGCGGCTGCGGCGTCCGGTACGACCTGTTGTCGCGACGACCACCTTCTCCTTCATCTTCAGAATCCGACAGCTCACCGTCACCAGTTATGCGCTTGTCCTGATAACAAATATAAAATATTAGTTTCTTTTACAAATAAGATGGTTTATATTTAAATATTTTTTTACTAAGATAAAATTGAGTAATTCCTAGCATTGTGATCTACTTCTATTATAATAAAGTGAAACATGTTTTTGTTTGTTTGTACTCAAAGGTTCCAAAACTGCTTTACCGTTTTGAAAAATTATTTCGCTATTGGGAAGCTAGACTATCCTCAAGTAGGCAGTAAATAGGGAAGCGGGTGAAATGGCGGAAAAATAGCTGGTGTAAATTAAATGGTACATACTTTTTCACTTTGTGGCAGCCTTTCATCTTTGTCAACTTTGTCTTCATCCTCAGATTCATCGTTAACCGCGTCTTCTGGAATGGCTTGTACCTGTGATCAAGTAATGAATTTACGTTATATTTAACATATAAAATATAAAATCATTCAACAAAAAAAGTTAATAATGAATGTTAATTTCTTACCTGAACGCCTGGTGCATGCGGTAACATTCTCAGATTTTCAAAGAGCCTGTTCTTTATTTTCTCCAAATACTCTGACGTGTTTTGATTTGACATGTTGCTTGGTGATATATGCAGTTTGAAGTCAGGACCAAAGTATTCGAAGTAGTCATTGTATGGAAGCTCATTTGCAATTTCAACACCAAGTGCTACTGACGTCTCGTAAGTCCAGCAACGTGAAACATTACGAATTGTGTAGCTAGAAAGAGAATAAGAAAAAAAAGGTCAGAAAATATATGCAGCAAGAACAAACAAATTCAGTGACTTAGAGATTTTCTTTGAAAACTTACCCTCCTCCTCCAACCAGCAAAAATGGTAAACCGAATCTCTTTACGAGCTCTACACAGCGGCCGTGGCCTCGTACTGTTAGATTGAAACAACCCAACCTGTCTCCTGTTGACAAAGAGAAATAACTAATTTAGCACCAAAACACCACTACAAAATCATGGTGCGACTACTTCTGGAAGAGTTATACCTAAAATATATTTATATGGTCATCTTTTAAAGTTTGATTACATACCTGTAAGAGAATCGGCGCCACATTGAAGCACAACTGCGCTCGGCTGGAATGTCTCCATGACTTTAGAGATGATGGGCACGAAGATGGATTCATATGATTCGTCATCCATTCCGTCGCGCAGTGGTATGTTCACGGCGTAGTATTTGCCCTTGCCGGCGCCGATGTCACGTAAATCACCTGCAACACAATATTATATTAGTGTTTAGAATACCATGATAAGTTGCAAATATCTATTTTAGTAAATGTGGTTCTGGAGAATTGGTGGCATTGAATGTCTCATTAAAAACTACTAATGTATTGTTGTAACTAACCTGTTCCAGGGAAGTATTCTCCATATTTGTGGAATGACACTGTCATGACTCTGTCCGTGGTATAGAAAGCCTCTTCCACTCCATCTCCATGGTGAACATCAATGTCAATGTACAGTACTCTCTGGTGGTATTTCAGCAACTCAAGGATGCCCAACACTATGTCATTCACGTAACAGAAACCAGATGCTTCTGATTTCTTGGCATGATGGAGACCACCACCCCAGTTGATGCAGATTTCGGAAGCCTGTTGAAAGTCAGTTATTAGAAAATGTTTGTATAGAATAGACAGCTAGCTGCTTTGCATTCAGCTAAGTTATACTGTTTATGACAAGCACAACTTGTCCAAGTCCCCTTACCTGTTTATTAAGTTTTACTGCTGCAGCGACTGATCCACCAGCAGACAGCTGGCAGAACTCATAGAGCCCATCAAACACTGGACAATCTTCACCCACATTGACTGTAAACAAACATAAATATAAACAATGGTACTAAATAGCTATCAATACATGAATACACAATATGACATCTCCCTTATCTCTATTCATAAATAATAAATTACTTCAGTCTATCAAGCCAGGTAACAAAATGTAGAACATAGATAAATAATTGTTAGGATGTATGGGAGACTGTGGGCATGTCTGTGAATTTGTTACACGCTATTTTTATTGATGTGTGGTAATTTGCATTTGAATGCAGTTGTACTGCAGACGGTAGATACATATGTCTAAGTAAATAAATAAATCATATTTATAAGCAAAAGTTCTTACATCTTTGCATCTGTTTGTTGTACTCAGACATGTTGTCAGGTCTGATTGATCGCAGGAAGCGAATGTAGTCATCCGAGTGGAACTTTGTCATCTCATCAGCTGTAGCCTTGTGTGGTCTCTGAAATATAATACATATTTTTATTTTTCAACTTTTTGGAAAATGTTTCTTGATTTTTTGAATGTCTCATTTTCGGTACATATAAACGTTTTCTAATATCTATCTCTAATTTAGAATCTAAATCCTATTTTAGTTATCTTTAAGCTGACATTTCACCAAATTTTTCAATTTTAAAATTGAGATATCAAGGGGTCCATCAAAACTACCTGATTTGTGCAAATGATGACATGGTAAAGATAACTTGGGGAACCTGACCTCAGACTTAACTATCCATCCATTTGGTACAAGACCTTGTTTTGCTACATGTTCAAGGAGGAAAAAATTATTACTTACATATATTTCCATTTTTCTGTATAACCCATAATTAAGTAGCAAGTTGTGAGTCATACGTATACGGTGAGGTTTCATCGGATGTCCCTGTCCATAATAATAGTTTCCAATATCACCTGAAAGCAAATAAATATTTTACATTATCAATTTCAACTTCATAAAAGCATGTTACTCAATTCATTTTATGGCTTGACACATAAGAGTCTGTACCACACATATCAAGATGCGAACGAAAGACAGGCGACCAATGAGAGCACAGAACGCAGTACAGACGCCACTAAGTGACTCAACACATATGAGCATAAATTCTTCAAGACGATTTTGTGGGCTTTAAGTAATACAATATCCTATTTTTATAGTAAACATATGTTGAATACACCCCTAACATTAAATAATTGTGATTTTCTATGATTATTACTTTGAAATATGTATGGATGCTTTCAACAATCACAGTGGCGGGTAACAAACTTTTTCATACTTACTATCATAATAATAGCACACTCTCTTCTTGCTGTGTGGTTGCATCGCCATTTCTAAGTATTAAGTATCAATTAAACTTCGAAATTCACACAAATTATTGGTTATTTGGACTAATAAATAAATTTCAGAAACATGAACATCACCGCACAAACTTCCCTGTTTGACGAGTGTGAGTGAATGACCGAATGATGATTGAGAGTGAATGCATCCAGGTTGGTGTTGCCCTATTAAAAAAGAAAATTATTAAAAGAGGTGAAGGAAGATGAACAGTGTATTTTCGATCTAGATATAAGGCCAGCACGCAGTGCAGCAGTGGTGTGTACAAACGGTAAAGATAAAAGATAAAGATAAAGATTATTTATTTGTCCAAAACATGAGTATGCAGTACAAAACAGGTTTGCTAAGCAGGGTGTTACATAAAAAATCATAGTTCTTGCATGTTTTGCCCACAAGGGCGTACAAAAGTTAAATAAAAGATAATGCTTACAATTCTAAAATAATTTTAAAAATATGAAAAGTAAATTAAACTAAGATATAAACTAGATTACTTATTTAAAAATTCGTGAACATTATAAAAACAGTTTTCTATTAAATATTTTTTTAAATGAAATTTAAATTTTGAAAGCGGTAGCTGTTTAATAGACTTAGGTATTTTGTTGAATATCATGGGTGCCAGACAGAAAATACTTTTGTGCATGAGCGCAGTATTTGATCTTACTACGCACAGCCGATCATTGTCTCTCCGATTACGGACAACTACGTCTGAAAGGCGGCTGAATAAGTGTGAGTTAATTTTAACAAAAACGGCTACTTCATATATAAATAGGGAAGGCAATGATCAAATTTTATATTTTATAAAATAAGGTTTACAACTATCAGTGGTTTTAAGTCTAAACATAGCTCTAATACATTTTTTTTGTGCTTTGAAAATAACTTCTTTACTGGTAGAGTTACCCCAAAACATCACTCCAAACCTTAAAATGGAACCTACAATGCCATGGTAAGCGGTAACAAGAGCGTCACAGTTTATTAGGGCTGCTAATTTTAAGAGTGCGTATGCTGAAGAGCTAATCCTCTTTGCAAGTCCATCTGCATGCGCTTTCCAGTTAAGATTTCTATCTATTGTAATGCCTAAAAATTTTGTTGTGTTAGCGGTGCTTAGTTCGGTCCCATGGAAGTTTAATTTAAAATTAGGGGTAGGTACGCGCTGACTAAACCACATTATTTTAGTTTTATCTAAATTAATTTTCAAATTATTATTATTCATCCATTGAATTAAGGAATGTAATGTATCGTTGATTTCTTTTTCATTTTTAGAGTGAATCGTTACAGTACTGTCATCGGCAAAGAGTGTCATGGGGTAGTTGGTTACTTTCGGTAAATCATTGATGTATATAATGAAGAGTAACGGTCCTAATACACTACCTTGGGGTACTCCGTACATAATCGTTCGTATATGAGACTTATAAACTTCCTCCCTTTTTTTTAATGGATTAATTTTAGTAATTTCTGTATATTGTTTTCTGGCTTTTAAATAGGTTTCTATTAGTTGGAGCACATTTCCTCTTATACCGTAAGCTTCTAGTTTCTTTATTAAGATATCGTGACTAACATAGTCAAAAGCTTGAGTCATGTCGCAATATATGGAACAGACTGGCGTCTTTTTATCTATGTTTTTTATAATATTGTATAAGAAATCGTATAAAGCCATATTTATCGTCTTATTTTTGCGGAAGCCTTTTTGTTCATTTACTAATATTTTTTTGTGTTTCTAGGTATCTATATATTTGATTATAGAAGTATTTCTCAAATATTTTCGAAAAAATTGATAAAAGCGCGATCGGCCTATAGCAATCCATTTGTAGCTTATCATTTTTTTTAAATAATGGTTTAATAACAGATATTTTTAAGTTTTCTGGGAATATACCAGTAATGATGCATAAATTTATGATATGGCTGAGGTGTGTACAAATGGTTTCGGCTACATGTTTAATAATTTTAGTCGATACTCCGTCATGCCCTACACTGTCAGTGGTCTTCAAAGATTTTATAATTGTTAATATACGGTACAAACACATATAATAGATCGCGTATATGTAGATTGTAGCCCAATTTGGTTCAAGTTGAGTCCTCCAATACACGATTTGTACGTACGCAAATATCTGTGTTTACCTCATAGTGAGCTTATTTCGAAACATAGTATCAGTACCCATGCGAATTAATGGAGTATAGATTTATATAAGAACTCTGGGGCCCGTTTCTCCTAAGTTAATAATGTCAAAATTGAATAGAAATTGAATCGCAACAGCAGTTTTAACCATATCGGATATTCTGCTACTAATATAAGACCATGAAATTTTTCAAATCTTATTCCAACGTTGGTCTGCTATTTTGGTGATTTTGGTCTATACGGTAGTTTGCTCAATCAATGCAATTGTAAATCATTTGCATACAAAATGATTCATTATTGAATGACAGAAAAGGATAAAAAAGTTTATTTCAAAGAAAAAATAGCGGAATGCCACATACGCTTCAATCGTATCTGAGTCGGGATAGGATCTTAGTCAGATGGGAATCGTATGTCGCTTAAGTAAAATTAGGAGAATCGGGCCTAAATCATCTCGCGGTATGTGAACTATGATGGGTACGCGTACGTGATTGGCCTGCCCAGTCACCGGAATCGATAAATCACCTACTTCTCAGAAGTTAAATTGTCTTGTGATAATAATTATCATATTTTAATCTCAAAATATCTTAACTTTTACAAAAAGCCAAGCGAATTAATCATTCTTTAAACAGCAATTTCGTCAGACAAATCGACTAATTCATATTTTAGTATGTAATTAGTCGATTGGACTTCCTTAACCAATAACGAATGATTTCATGTTTTCGTTCAGGTTCAGAACCAAACCGTTCTTCACTTCACAAATCGCTCCTTTCGGCGATAGCAGTGGTCAAGGTGGGACGTGTTTCATTAAATTAAAAATATTTTTATTTTTTCTGTTTTTCAAGTCTCTTAATTTTTCTTGATTATAATTCTTGAGAAACTGATTTTCCTGCAAGTGTTAAGTTCCTTAGTAATATTTTATATTGTGATGTGTGACTGTGATGATTTTTTAGTTTAACCATCGCCCATTTTACTTACAGGTCGACCCTGCTACTTAAAAATAATCTTGAATTACTTTTAACATCGTGGAATAAATCACATCCAGCAAAATGTAAGTATTCTTTACGTACATCATAAAATTAGTTTTTGCTATTATTTCAGTATTTTTTATGATAATAATTTTTATTTCTGCATTCAATGTTACGTTTGTTTGACCATCGATACTTTCAAATAGTAATGCTATTTCCTTTATTGTAAATGGTTTCTAGAGTCAAAAATGCGTTTTTACATTACAAAAATGTGTACTATTTCAAAACATGGCTATTCTATTGATCTGAATAGGTATTATGAAAGTTAATCTCAATGCTATTTCGCCATCTTGTGTACTCGTAAATCATTGATCCATGGTGGCTTTCATGACGCGCATGCGTGGCAATACCCGCAATGACGCATTTTCCTTGCCTAGCGATCAATACTTGGGTTTAATTTATAACGACTTTGGTAAAGCGTGATGATTAATAATACTTCACGGTAGGTATAAACGTGATAAGACCGATAAAGCTATCAAAACCGGTTTGAAACACGTGCGAACTTGGCACAATTAATTCAACACGTGTTTGAACTATCACTGTCATGATGAATGTCAATTAATTGCGATTTCTTTTTCTTAGGTCTAGTAGTTGGAACAATAGCCGTGGTGGAAGCGGTGGTTCCAAATTTGGCGGAGAAAGGAAGTTCGGGAGCAGCAACGGCTCATCACGATTCAGTAATGGAGGATCAAAGTTCGGCGGTAGCGGAGGCGGCGGTGGCAACAGATTTGGTGGTTCTGGCGGCGGTTTTGGCGGCGGCGGTGGCAAGAAAGACTTCACTGGCGGTCAAAACATGCGCCGGCCCAACTGGGATACTATGTCTCTGCAACCATTCAACAAAGATTTCTACAACCCACACCCAACAGTTCTAAACAGATCACCCTATGAGGTAGAGGAATACAGAAGCAAATTTGAGATCACTGTAAGTGGGCTGGATATCCCAAACCCCATTCAGAATTTTGATGAAGCCAATTTCCCTGATTATGTCAATCAAAGCATAACCAACATGGGATACAAGGACCCAACACCTATCCAAGCACAAGGCTGGCCTATTGCTATGTCTGGAAAGAACTTGGTAGGCATTGCCCAGACTGGCTCAGGAAAAACTCTGGCTTACATTTTACCTGCTATTGTGCATATCAACAACCAGCCCCCTATTAGGCGGGGTGATGGTCCCATTGCTTTGGTTCTTGCACCAACTCGTGAATTAGCACAACAAATCCAACAAGTTGCTTCTGACTTTGGTAACTCTGCCTATGTCCGCAACACTTGTGTATTTGGTGGTGCACCCAAGAGAGAGCAAGGCCGTGACTTAGAACGGGGAGTAGAAATTGTAATTGCTACTCCTGGTAGATTGATTGATTTCTTAGAAAAGGGTACCACAAATTTGCAGAGATGCACATATTTGGTCCTAGATGAAGCTGACCGTATGTTGGACATGGGTTTTGAACCCCAAATTAGAAAAATCATTGAACAGATTCGCCCTGATAGACAAACTTTGATGTGGTCAGCAACATGGCCGAAGGAAGTAAGAAAATTAGCTGAAGACTACCTGGGAGATTACCTCCAAATTAACATTGGATCTCTACAGTTATCAGCTAACCACAACATCTTACAAATTGTAGATGTTTGCCAGGAACATGAAAAAGAAAACAAGTATGTATCTCTCGACTTCTTTTGCACCAAATTTTCTTTAGTCTATTATGATGAATTAATATAAGAATGATAGTATTTGATTAAAATAAATTATACTCCTCTAAGAAGATCTGACAAAACATTTATAAAATCTTTATGTAATGTCTTAAAAATTTCTAATAACAATTTATCCTTTGCAGATTAAATGTACTTTTACAAGAAATAGGACAGAGTCAAGAGCCTGGTGCCAAAACAATTATCTTTGTAGAAACTAAGAGGAAAGTAGAAAATATCACTAGGAATATAAGACGATATGGATGGCCTGCAGTTTGTATGCACGGTGACAAAACTCAACAGGAGAGAGATGAAACACTATATCAATTTAAGCAAGGCCGTGCCAGTATACTTGTTGCAACTGATGTTGCAGCCAGAGGACTTGGTAAATATTATAGTCTAGGTTTTATACAGAATCCAAAGACTTCTTTTGAAAAATTCAGAACATGAAAGCTTATTTGTAATTCTGATTGTACCTATACACACTTGAGAGCAATATAATTTAAAAAAAATTGATAAGCATTAGTTTTAAAAGTGAAAACCCAAGCTGTAGCTGTAGTATTACCAAAAATATTCCCATTTAAAATTAAAGTTATGAAAGTGCTGTAAGATTTTATTGCTCTCAAACTAGCAATTCAAATGTAATTATTTAATGTAACTTGCATTTGTTTATACTTTCAGAGGCACTGGCGGAAGGTTATTGTGTTCTATCTGATTACTGCCCAAATTTAATGGGCAAGTCACTACTGCACTGGATTTGTAGATGATGTAGTCTGATGCAGTACATTGTTTAGAGAATGCAATAACTCGTCAATATAACGGTGCCTCATTAGTGCCTTTCACTGTGATTGGACCCGAGGCCGGAAAGCTTGATGGTATGTCCGTCTATCTGTACGGACGGATACACTTGAGAGTGTGGAAAACCTGGTGATGCACTAGTATATAAGAGTGAGAGTACCGAGATGAAAGATTCTCCGATGTGCATTGTTGAAAAACTTGACCACAGTTGAGATGTTATCGGCAGAGGGTCAAGGGTTTTCTATTTCGGCCAAATGGAGTTTTGGATGGGGCAATATCAATATTACAAAGATTTTACAACAAATAAACTAATCATCATGCCCTTAATAAGACTCCTGGGTTCTGAGTGAGAGGCAAATATTGAATTGTATTTGGTACATATCTGTGTAACTCATTCATGTAAGTAATACACGGCTATGAGTTACCATAACATTACACAGATTTTGAAGATTAACTTGTTCTACTCATAGATTTCTTTGTTCTGTTATCAAAATGACTGTTCTTAGCTTTTCTGACCAAACATTATTTAAGCATTTCCTAATTGTTAATTTTTTTACAGATGTTGATGGAATAAAATACGTTATTAACTTTGATTATCCTAACTCATCTGAGGATTACATTCACCGGATTGGCAGAACAGGACGTTCAAAATCAAAAGGCACATCTTACGCCTTCTTTACACCCTCCAACTCTCGTCAAGCCAAAGACCTGGTGTCAGTTCTACAAGAAGCTAATCAGGTTAGTACTGAATTTTTGTTTTGTTTGCTGTTGTAACACAATTCCTCATACCTTTGGCATGGGTACACTTCTACATAGTGTAACATGAATGCGAGTATGAGGTACATTAACACAGCTACATGCCTTCGGTGTCCACACAATGTTGTCTGGATCCCATCCTCAGATGTTGTAACAAACTTGATTATTATGTCCTTATACGTATTTGACATAGATGCACTATGATGGCACTAACAAAATGTCTTTTCTTCAGGTGGTGAACCCTCAACTCCAAACCATGGCCGACCGCTGCGGCGGTGGCGGCGGAGGCTGGAACAGAAACAGATACGGGGGTGGCCGCGGAGGCGGCGGTTCCTTCAAACGTGGAAGCAACTTCGGTAGGGGAAATGGTGGCGGCAGCAACGGTGGTGCAGGCCACAAGAGATTTAATGACTATTAATTTTAAAGTACAAAGTAATTAATTAGTAGCAATCCTCATACGAGTACTTGTGTGGAATTTAGTGTTAAGGCGTGTAGAAATGCTGATTGGTTGATATTGCAGTTTGTGGTTGCATAACAGGCTAGATTCGAGTTTAATTGAATATTGTCTACTAGCATCTTGAACATCCCTGAATGTACTAAGCATATTTTGTTTACACTGTGATATTTTTTTAATCTGTGATTCCGCAGAGGATTAGCTAATTTATAGTGCTACTAAGACAGTACCTTACAGTATTTGTCTTGTGGAGGACTTGCTCTCAACTATTTATTTAATTTAAATAATTTTCAGGAATATCTCAATAAGCATGAGATAATATTTCATCACTTGTGCTCGTCATTCCATGCCCCTTCCCGATAACATGTAATAATAAATAATCAATAAATGTAATTTTAATTACGTATTTTTTTTATTTCATCCCTCTTTCCCTGGAAGGCACGATATTGGTAGGTTGGTTGGGTACATTTGTGGCAGTCGCTAGGGGTAGGGTGCCAGAAAGTTTGACGACCAGCCTTGCAAAGGGGTGGGTAGAGTTGTGGTGATACTACCTATGGTAGTCTCTCCATGTAAGGCGTGTGCGTTCGCGCAGCGGAATGTTGTTGAATTTAAAGATTTTAATTATGCAGATAATTAGTGTAAGACGTCCTATAATTGTGTATGGTAAATAAAAATTTGTGTATGCAGCCATTCTGGAGAAATTCACCAAAAACAGATTCCGCTGGGCGAACGTTGTCCTGGCGGAACTTTTTTTAATCCATAGACTTTAGAAGAAAAGAGATGTGTCCGAAAATTAGTGTGTATTTGTGTATAATTGATTATGTATGAATGAAATCAGTGCATGCATAAACTTGGGAGAAATTCAAGTTTCCGCTACGCGAACGTTTGGCCATTAGCTAGTTTTCATATAAAGCGCTTACATAGAGAGCTGTAGATTTTTACATACGTTGTTTTGAATTTGTTTATATTTGTTTAAAAAACTGTGCGTTCGCGCAGCGGAATGTTGTTGAATTTAAAGATTTTAATTATGCAGATAATTAGTGTATGACGTCCTATAATTGTGTATGGTAAATAAAAATTTGTGTATGCAGCCATTGTGGAGAAATTCACCAAAAACAGATTCCGCTGGGCGAACGTTGTCCTGGCGGAACTTTTTAATCCATAGACTTTAGAAGAAAAGATGTGTCCAAAAATTAGTGTGTATTTGTGTATAATTGATTATGTATGAATGAAATCAGTGCATGCATTAACTTCGGAGAAATTCAAGTTTCCGCTACGCGAACGTTTAGCCATTAGCTAGTTTTCATATAAAGCGTTTACATAGAGAGCTGTAGATTTTTACTACGTTGTTTTGAATTTGTTTATATTTGTTTAAAAAACAGATTTAGAAAAAGTCGTAGGGTTTAAAAGATAAAAATATAAACGTAAAATACACTTATTAGGTCTTAGTTCTTAAAGTATGCAGTTTGGGGTCTAGATTTTTCACGTTTACACAAACCTTGTAAGTGTCTCCAACATGTTGCCAAGTATCAATGATGTTCCGTTAGTAATTAAAAAGTTATAGGATATTTTATCATGATATATGATGAATAGATCACTGTTTACAAAGCAGTCGAATATCACGACGTTCTAAAGGAATTGCATGGTAAAATGTATGCCAATAATTAGTTTAATCATTCAACTATTCACTTGCAAAATTTCATGTCATTAAATTCAGTAATTAAAGAAAGACAATTATAATACTGACGGAGCATCGAAAACCTACATAATCCGACCAAGTTCGGATAGCTACAAAAAAGCGGCCGTGCCATATGTCTAAGCAACGTTCTGAACTTGGAAGGTTAGTATAATTATTAATATGGTACAGTTGCGTACACAAGCGTTAGGAAAAAATAAAACAATTGCATTTCTTGAATGAAAAATATTTTTTTAAATAATAACGCCACTATCTACGACATTTTAGTTAAAATACGTAACGTTTATTAACGTTATTTTTAATCACCTAGTTAAGTAATTTATGTAAGTAACGATAATAAAAATATTTTTGTACACGGATATTTAAATAGAGAAGTACTTGTTAATTGAAGATTTATTTTTATCGTAGATAGTGGCATTATTATTAAAAAAAAATTTCAATCAAGAAATACAATTGTTTTATTTTTTCCTAACGCTTGTGTTTTACGTTTATATTTTTATCTTTTAAACCCTACGACTTTTTCTAAATCTGTTTTTTAAACAAATACAAAACAACGTATGTAAAAATCTACAGCTCTCTATGTAAGCGCTTTATATGAAAACTAGCTAATGGCCAAACGTTCGCGTAGCGGAAACTTGAATTTCTCCCAAGTTTATGCATGCACTGATTTCATTCATACATAATCAATTATACATAAATACACACTAATTTTCGGACACATCTCTTTTCTTCTAAAGTCTATGGATTAAAAAAAGTTCCGCCAGGACAACGTTCGCCCAGCGGAATCTGTTTTTGGTGAATTTCTCCAGAATGGCTGCATACACAAATTTTTATTTACCATACACAATAATTATAGGACGTCTTACACTAATTATCTGCATAATTAAAATCTTTAAATTCAACACATTCCGCTGCGCGAACGCACACATGTAAGGCTGCGGCTCCACTGAGACGAGATGTGGATTTCATGTAATGTGATTGGTCCATCCCACGTCTCCGCTCAGTGGAACCGCAGCCTTAGGGTCCGTTCATGGCGCATCCACACATGCCGCCGGGTTTCAGACCGCCTTGCCGCTGAATGCAGGCCGCCGGCTTTACCGGCGGTTGCCGGCGGCCTGCATTCAGTATCATCTCTGCACTCCGTATCGAAGCCGCAAGCAACTGCCGCCGGCAACCAAAAGCCGCGCGTGACGCGGCTGAGATGCGGCAAATGCCGGCGGCACGGCCGCCGGCCATGCCGCCGGGCATGTGTGGATGCGCCATCAGATAGACCGGCTCGGAGCGCATCGGCACGCATTTCTCTTTTCACACAGACCGGAGTCGGCTACGTGAGATGAAATTGGAGCCAAACGTCAGCAAGACCGAGAAAAGTACACGATCGGAGCCGGTCGGCTATTATTATTTCACACCCGAGCGCCTTCGAGCATTCTTAAGGGGTCTACACACCAAAGCCGCTGACCCGGCGGGTAAACCCGGCGGCTTCAGAATGTCCAAGCCGAACGACTTTGCCGGCGGCACGACAGCCGCGGCATGTGGTGTTCTAGTAATTGCCAAATACTCTATGAAAGCCGGCGGGCAACTGACTGAGTAAATGGAGAGGGATGCCGCCGGCATCGGCATGCTGCGCCGCCGCGGAGGGCGGTGGCGGTAAAGCGGATTTCGTAGCGGTACCTCGCGCGTGGTAAGGCGGTTTACGCGCCTATCCGCGCGGTTGGATTTAACGCGGATTTGACCAGTTTGTTCACAGAGTTAGGCATCGATGGATTTAATACAGGTCAATGCGACATGAGATCCGCTTCACCACCTACCGCGGCGGTGCGCGGTGCCGTGTGTTAATCGCCTTAATGACAAAAGCTGTGCGCATGCAAAAATAAACAGAGCCGGTCTGTATGAACGGATCTTTAGGCTGCGATCCCCATTAGGAGACGGAGGAGACGTATTATTCCCGCTCGGTAACACCCTTTCATCAACAGTGTTGACGATCGGGAAAAATAAGTTTCGTTTGTTCAGTGTTGACGAACGCTATAGTTATCGGCACGGATAATGAGCTCTCGGCGGAAGAGTGGGGATCGCTTTGCGCACTATACACTTAAGGCAATAAACCAATAAATCACTTCTGCCCAGGTGAAGGTCAGGGCTCAATATCCTTGCCGATGATTATAAAACCTTTATCAAAATGGGTCTAAGTTTAGGGCGCCCACACAAAACTGCGATGCGAATGAGGGATTTTCTTAAGTTGATGACTAGATGGTGCTGACCTAGGTACGTGTATTTGCATCGCATCATCGTAGTTTTGTGTTCGTAGATGAGTGTTGTTTATGTGGGAGCCCAAAGGCTCACGCTGTAGCGGAATGGTACTACAAACAACGCCATCCGTCATTTTCTTGGGTTTTTTATATTCTTACGAATGTGTGCTTCCAGGCTTAAAAAGAAAATCTCCCATTCCACTTGCATTCAGAGTTTGCACTTAAATGTCAATATGTGTCAATGTCAAACTAATCAATGCGTTTTCGTTCATTCACTTTACATGCTTTCAACTTCAACTCTCTTGTAATTTTTGAATTGGAACAGTGTCA
The DNA here is from genome assembly GCF_030705265.1 of Helicoverpa armigera. Taxonomy (NCBI): domain Eukaryota; kingdom Metazoa; phylum Arthropoda; class Insecta; order Lepidoptera; family Noctuidae; genus Helicoverpa; species Helicoverpa armigera. The sequence goes on along the minus strand of NC_087130.1, from coordinate 5,781,771 downwards.
CATGTATAAATACTAAATACAAAGGCCATATTATATTTTAACTGTTTAACTTTTATTACAAATAGTTGAAAGAGTAGTTTTCGTAGTTGTTTGATCTTCTATTCTAACCTTAAAAATTAAAAAGTGACAAAACTGTGTTCGGCTAAACAAACGTTTTGAAGAAATATTACAATAATTCGTATCGAAAAGGGATTATAGTGTTATAAAACCTGGCTAAAAATGGCTTTAAATATTCTAACGAAACTACTAAGAAGGAGGTGTTTACGTAAATTGTAAGTCCAAACTACATACTATATTTGGTTGCCAATTTCTGATCACATGCTCAACTGTACTTAATGATTTTATTGAGAGTATGAAAATAAACTACACCATCAATTTAAGAACAACATAGTATTAAAGTCTGAGTCACTTGTAGGCATTGGAAAAAAAAATGTTGTCTGTTCATAATGCTTTTTTGGTGTATTTTCAGGTTATCAGAAGGGTCACAATTTTCTAGTGAGCTAACTTCAGTAAACTTACTGAAGACTGCCTGCATACCTTATTCCACTGTAAATCATGAACATATATTACGGCAATATAGGATAAAAACACTATTCAACCATCAGTATTATTCTACTAAACCGGCTCACCAAAATGAAATTGATGATTACCGCAATGAACACAATATCACAGTTATTGGGGAAGACATACCCAATCCATATATGGAGATAGAAAAAAGTGGCTTCCCTGAATACATTAAATCATTCCTGAAAGAACAGGGCTTCTCGAAACCTACAGTCATACAGTCACAAGGATGGCCTATTGCTATGAGTGGGCAAAACTTTGTTGGGATAGCACAAACTGGTACTGGCAAAACCTTAGCTTATTTGTTACCAGCTGTAGTTCATATCAAAGAGAAAAAGGCAAAGAAAGGATTGGGACCCATTGTTCTAGTTCTTGCACCAACTAGAGAACTTGCTCGACAGATTGAGGAGGTGGCAAAGGATTTTGAAAAATCTCTGAACATCCGAAGTGTCTGTGTATATGGAGGGGCAAGCCGTTCAGTGCAAGCTGAGAAACTAAGCAAAGGAGTGGACATTCTTATAGCTACTCCAGGCAGGCTGAATGACTTCATTGTGAGCAAAACTATATCACTAAGTCGTTCCACATATGTGGTACTAGATGAAGCAGACAGGATGTTAGACATGGGTTTTGAACCCCAAATTCGACAAGCTCTAGAAGGTGTGCCACTAGAAAGGCAAATTTTGATGTTTTCTGCAACATGGCCTAAAGAAGTCAGACACTTAGCTAAGGACTATCTCGGGGAGTTTGTACAAGTTAATGTGGGATCAACTGAACTGTCCGCAAACCATAACATTAAACAGCATGTCCATATTTGTGATGCAGAGGACAAGATGAACTTGTAAGCTATAGACTTGAGTTATATGTATTTGTATATTTGACAGTTTCATAATTATATTATGTCATAAAACTAACTCTAAACTTATTTTCCTTCCAGGTTTAAGTCTCTAATACATGAAATATCAGGTGATGGATTTGGTAAAATGTTAATTTTCTCTAACACAAAGAAGTTTGTGGATACTTTGGCACTGACCCTGAGAAGGAATGGTTGGCCAGCAGATGGCATTCATGGAGATAAAACACAATTACAAAGAGACAAGATTATCAATAAGTTTAAATCTGGAGGCACTAATATTTTAGTTGCTACCGATGTTGCTGCTCGAGGTCTTGGTAAGCAATTTCAAAGTGTTTAAGAACACACAAAAAACAAACTCAATTTACCCAAAACAAGCCATGGTTGCCAAAACTATATTAATTTGGCAACTTACAATAAAAAACTCACTTGGACTTTTACATAATTATAGTTTATCTTAATTTATAATGAAAATCGTCACTCATTAGATGAGGGTCAATGTAACAATTATACCGATTTTTTTTCAGATGTGGATGGTGTGACACATGTCATCAACTATGATTTCCCGAATACTTCTGAAGACTACATCCACAGGATTGGGCGCACCGGTCGTCAGGCCAACAAAGGAGTCTCACATACCATACTCACTGATGATGATGCAAGACAAGCTAAAAGCCTTATTGATGTTCTCAAGGAAGCTAACCAGGTACTGTATTCATTTGTCTGCTCTTTTTTATATTTTTTATTATGGTAGGCATGCCTACAATAATTTTCTTGTGATTCATACTCATTTTTCCTTTTCATATATATTACTACTTTGTATGTACTTGCATTTTTAGCAAATAAAGACCTATCCTATTTTATTCCCCCTATAAGCTGCCTAATGTACACCAGCAGTTCAACCTACCCTAATCTAACAAATTTTTTGAATCGAAATTCTTATCCACATCCCTTGTGTACTCTCTTTTATATTCCTTCCATACACTTTCTAATCTTGAATTTGAAGGATTGTATTTTGTTTTTCAGCAAGTACCACAAGAATTAGAAGACCTGGCTCGTTCCCATGACATTACGAAAGAAAAAGAAAGGCAATCAAAATGGAACCCCAGACAGAACAACTACAATAAATACAGTACAAACAACTACAATAAATACAATTCAAACAACTACAACAAATACAATACAAATAAAAAATTCAATAGATTTAAAAGCTTCAAGAGTAGTAGATATGATGATTACTAATTGTAATCGTAATATGTGATGTACCTTACCTAGGCCATTTAGTTTATTATGTATTCTCAATGAGTTATGATGTAGTGCAATATATGTTTTAATTGCAGTTGTAATGGTTTTTATTTCCCTATCATATAGATCTAATAGGGAAAGCGCATATATCGAAGGCACAAAAGCAGCTCACGCGCCAAACGAATCGAAACCAAAGGAGGTCTAGCATATAGGTAGCTATAAGATCTCATTACTTCTAGCCACAGAACATATATACCTAAAGAGGAATCTAGCGCACCTATCTGACCCACTCATGGAGAACAAAATTCGTTACTTCGTGGACCCACTGCCACCCACTGCCTGTTTTTTTGGGTTTTGATCCTAAGGATGGATCTGGTAGACGGCACCCGCGTTGATGCACTGTAGGAAAATCCATCCATTAATACTATTAATCAGAGTAAAATAGATTTGATTATCTACGAGTGATCTTTGCTTATCCTACCTAACTACGTGACCTCCTTTTATTTTAAAGACGTCTGGTGCACGTTGACATTGTTTCCATGGTTACAGTTTGACAGTAAAATAGCGTCTCCAGCTGAGTAAACAAGGATTGTAAAAAAAGTATATTTTTTCGTGATTTATATTTAAATATTATGTTATATTAGCATCATCATCATCAGGTACATACACCAAAGCTACCAAGATGATGGCCTTACCTGAACTAGACACAAGAACTGTTTTAAATGTGGTAGAGGAGAATTTCCAAAAACTAGGCTTGGTAAGGCATTAATCATTCTATAGATTTGTTGTTAAAAGCCTGCCCGTTTTTTATGTAGGTATGAAATAGATTTAGACCCTCTGCAAGTAAACATTGTTTACATATTGTTACAGAAAGCCTATGCTATCCGTATGATATACATCGGCGAGCACACTTTGCCCAAAGAGGAAATAATACACCACTTCTCAAAGACCATCACACTTGTAAACTCCACTTATTGCGAGATAAATGTGTATGGCTTGCTGCTCGTTTACGACAGTTATTTTGTTCATATTCTTGAGGTTAGTATCTATCCGCTCCATCAGAATGTGTTAGATGCTCAGGTATTGAATCAACCCATCCATTTTCTTTCCACGTTTCCTAAAGTTAATGCTATTTGAAGAAATCTCAGCAGCCGAAAATCGATCTCAGTGGCGTGCACTTGGAGAGGCCTATGTCCAGCAGTGGACTGCGATAGGCTGATGATGATGATGATGATGATGAAGAAATCTCATAACTCTGGCAGCTACAGGCTTTTGATCGGGCCCGTTCAAATCCCCAAAGTCCCGAGATATTTAAGACAAGTAAAGTGACAATAACGTTATGAAATCTGATAAAAAATCTTCTAGGGTTCTGAAGACACTATACACAGACACTTAAGATTTTTGTTTAAACGCGAAGCTAAATGGATTGCTGACATGGAGAAATTAGATCAAGAAGCAAACGGTGAGGGAACGGAAGGGCTCACCATTCTCATGTCTGAAGATACCGAACCTAAACCTGAAAGGAAAATGTTTAGGCGTTTGAAATCAGTGATGACCTATCACTCTGTTCGAACGGTAAAAAATACTATCCTTCGTGTGTGTAAAACCCTATCCAGTTTAATATTCTTTTGCAATAGCTATTGCGGTATAAATTGATTTTATTTTCAAAACTAGCCTTCTGATCAGCCAAACATTAAGCATCCTTTGTATTTTTATTTTTATTTCGTATCGTCAATTAAGACAGAGCTAATTTGTTACCTTATTGTTGATTAGCTCCAATTCAAGAACTGGCGTGCTGTAACAGCCAGGCCTCCGTCACTGATAGGCAAATTGGACCTCTTCGGACCATTGCAAGAACACTTGGAGCAACTGCGTATTTTCCTTAATAAAATTAGTAAGATCTGTGAATTCGCGCAAGCAGACGAAGAAGTAAGTAGCTGTTTATAGAACTCAAGGGAGTCATAAATTCAAATGTTATACACTTGGGCCCAGACTAGGGTCTGTATGGGAGTATTTGTTTATTTTGAGACTACCAAAGCGGAGCAAAGCATATAAGTTTTTAACCAATTAATAGAATGTTTTTATTCAGACATCTCGTTTTGGCCCACTCAGCGTAGTAGGCAGGTACCCCTAAGCAGCTGCGGAGGTATTCTATTGTTTGTTTATAAACTTCCTGGCTCCGCTCCGCTTTGGTGAAGCTGGGCCTTTAGTTTTAACCTGTCGGACATGGTATTTATATCTCATTCTCTATCTAACTCGTGTTTTGGAATAATAATGGCAATAAAAAATATTTGCAGTTGTCATTTGAAGGGTTGAGGGTTATTGATCCCAAGATGGAAGCTCTGCCCGAGGTAGCCTTGTTGGACTTCCTGCTACAATCTCCTCATATACTGCCGCTACGGGAGACGGCGGCTTTGCATAGACATGTTGACGACTATAGATATTATTTTGGTGAGCATCGATCATGTACCTACATCTTTCTTTACGATAAAAAAAAATATAAGTAGGTAACTGATCCTCACGAAACGTTTTTATACTTCCTTTAGGATTAGTCCCTCACACATACACATTGTAGTTTTAGTAAGATGCCATATGCTAAATAGTGGGTACCTAGGCTAGTCTATTGTCAGTGATTGGGCAGACATTTCGACTCAGATATATGTTATTAAAAATAGTGTTGATTTTTACTTGATATTCCTATTCTTTATTTGCTTCAGAGGACGTTTGGCCCTTGCCAACACATTTTACTCCAAGGTTCCTGTATAAGCTGAAGATCGACGACTCCTTCGTGGAGCCGCTGCCTGTGATGCCCTGGGAGAATGTCAAGAAGGAGGGAGAGGACGAGGAGCGCGATGATCGTGAGGAACCCACTGACGGATCTTCTAGTGATTAAATTATGGAAAATATATTAGCTTCTACAAATATTTATCGCATACTGGTCTGATAGATTTCTAGTCATTTTTATAGTTTTATGTTTATCTATTAATTACAAGCCCTTGCTCGTGATAGTTGTTTTATTTATATTTTTTTTGTAACTTAAGCACTAATGGGGTTACACTATCTAGTTTGCCGATAAGACTCCTAGGCGATAGCTAATTCAGTTTCATGTTGCCATAGTAATATTGATTTACTGTTACTTAATGTTAATGTGCTTTAGTCAGTCGTTTCTGTAAACTAAACAACTGTGAAGAATGGATAAGCTTAAAAAGAAAAAGAAGGTCAAACGAGGAACAAGAAAAACAATAGCCGGAATCAAACTGCCACCTATTGAACCCGTAGAAGGTATTAAAACTATTGTAGATGTAGATCCTGCTTATTATTCCCTAGTAGAAGGTCGCCCCTTAAAACAGAGCAAATCTATCAATGAGTACAAAAAATGTATAAAGAGTGTGGCTTTGAACAGGACTCTTCATGGTTTTTTGGTCGACGAAATTCTTAGGATTGACAGAGAGATAGAAAGTGAGCGAAATATTTATGAAACAGCATTCAAGCATTTCGAAGAATACCAGAATAGTTTCGATAAGTTTCTTGCAGACGACAACAATAAAACTATCGCGATAATGCAAAAGTCAGATGCTTTAGATAAGGAATTAGCAAACCAAACTGAGAAACATAAGAAAGCTAACTACGAAATGGCTTCCTTGAAGTCTAAATTGCAGTACATTGATGAAAGTTTAATGATATTACTATCATTCCAAAATTTTCTTTATAAAGCCTCCCCTATTTTGTGGCAAGACAGCCATAACATAAAGCTAGATGTAAAACACCCAGAAATTTTTACAATGGAATCAGATATCTTTGTGAACATTGACGAAGATGCTATAGCGAAGAAACTGAAGGACCTTCCGCCACCGCAACTATACTTCGAAACACCAAAGCAGCTGTTGACGATTTTTGATTTACTGGAAAAGCAAAACTTAAATTATTTATTGCTAACCACGGAGTTCAGCTCAGAGAAAAATAAATTTTTGAAGACAGTTGAAGTTTTGAAGGCAATTTTGCGGCAGGAATTGGATTTTATAAAAGAAAAGGTAATTTGTTTTTCCTTCTGTAGACGGTTTGAAAGTTTTTAAAGAAAATAATCATTATTGCTGATATAAAGCTGAAGACAGATACTGATTGAGTTTTTTACACAGTTCAATATTATTTACAACAGTTGTTTTTTTTTGTATTTCAGATCAAAGAAGTTCAAGTTACAATACAAAGGAACGATGAGCGGGAAGCCGAACTGAAAGAAGTGTTCTTCAGGATATTACAAGTAAAAATAAAAGAAACTGTTTCATCGGATACAGCTTTGCAAATTTTCAATTACGTAGAATTTGCGTATGAACAACTCATATCGCAGAACGAGACTAAATTTGGCTCTTTAGATATGGCCCTAGCCTTGGAACGTGAATATGATAATTTACTGATTGCTATATCTGCTTATGATCTTGACATGATAAAACAAATAGAAAAAGAAACTTACGAACATGGGCGTATGGAAATAAAGCAAGCTAAACAAGCTGAAAAGCTGTTGAAGGACGTTGATAAACTTTCGAGGCGGTTAAAGTCTTCCTATGAGCCGACGAGGCGGAAAGCTAACGAAATGTAAGTCGCATAGTAAGTAGCAGTTTCTTTATAGGTATTAAGTGATTCTAAACTAGTATTTTTAACTAAATAATAGAAGGTACCTACTTGGTAGAGTAGGTATTATGTTATGTTCCTATTCATCTTCGGCATTCTGGATGTTATTTTTAAGTTTGTTTACGATTTTAGTACCCAATAAACGTAACCTTTAGATTCGTTTTTTTATTTTATTATGGAATATAATGAGCCAATAGACCAATTACGGCAATTACTAATATAAATATTACTTTATCTTAAAGATAAACCAATTATTATTTGGTTGGTTTGCCTTTTGGTTGGTTTAGTTCGAAACTACATGAATACTCACCAAATCTCTAAAGTGATGGTTACCTAATAGAGCAAGATTTTTATGAAAAAAATTAATGTTTCCTCTTAGACATTTCAAATTGACTTTTCTAATATTCTGACACTATCCATTGCGACAGTCGTACATTAGTTTTATTTCTGTTTTGTTTTGATATCATAAGATACAAAACTTTATACCTAGTATTTTAAAATCTTGTACCTGTTTTTATTTGTTACAATGAGTTGCTTGAAGAAAGAACGGAAACCTATGGTTCCTTTAAAAACTTTGGATATAATATTTAGACGTCGTTACGTTCCCAACACACAGCATTACTTTGCAAATCGTAAACATGCCGTGGAAAAGGATCCGAAGGTCAAAAAACCGATGAGGCCCTTTCGCATACCAAGATCTGAAAAGTTGCTTTCATATATAAAGTATAGTGACCGAAAAGAAAAAGTAACTACACGAGAAAGGTTAGCACAACCACTATTCTTAAAAGATAACTTGAGAATTGCAGCGACTAGAGATATATCTAAAAGGCTTTTTGTAGAAGAACCTCCTGATGACGTAAGAGCAGTCGTCGAGATTCACCCTGAATTTTATACCGTGATTGAAGGTCGTCCCTTACGATGCTTCGACGACATAAAAGTGTATTTGAACAACATTCGATGCTATGCTATGAATCGTCAACAAATCGGATATCGACGAGATTTAATTCTGAAAATAGAAAAAAGCGATGTGGAAGAATCAGAACAGTATGAACGTATAGTTGATAAATTAAAACAGCACATTAAAAACTTTCAAACATTTCTCACAGAAGATTACAAGAAAGCTTGTTTAAAAGTAGCTCGAGCTGAAAAAGTGTACAACGATTTAGTTGCTAAAAACTCAGAGTTTCTGGGTTATGTCTCTAGTTTGACGATTTTAAATAATATTTTGTTTAAACTCGATGCCATAAGAAGTATTTTAAAGACGTACAGAAGCTATTTAATGTTTGTAGCACCTTTGTCGTGGAGACAACAATTTGATGAAACTTTAAAAGGTCGGGTAATGTCCATTCAATTTGAAGCTGGAGAATTCGCTACTGATAATGACTTAGTAGAATCTCTGGACATTGAAAAAACAGTAGAAATGGCTAAAGTTGAGTTAAAAAACCCATTACCTGCTTGTTTATATTTTGAAAAACCGGAACAAATGATATATTTGTTCCGTTCTATGGAGTTGCAAAGTCGAGAATATCTGATACAACTTGCAAAAACTGATGGTCCAAATCGGTTGTTACGAGATCGTATCAAACAATTAACACAAGGACAGCTTATAGAGTCAGATTACTTCCAATATTACATTGATAACATCAACTTTGAAATCAAAAGAGAAAGTTTTAATGAGACGCATTTGAGAGATAAGTTTTTCAGAATCTTGAATGAAACATTTTATGATAGCATCGCGAGTCCTACGACCTTAAAATTAAAAATATGTATAGAGTACGTGTATGAGCAAGTTTTCGGAAAATGTGAAGAAGGGCACCATAGCCTGCACGATCCTCTCAAAATTCTTGAAGTAATGTACGAAGATTATAATCTTCGGCTGGATGCTTTAGACTTCCAGATTGTCTGTCAAGCACAAAACGATTTCTTCGCTCAAGACTTGAGAATGATGCACAACGCCTATAATGCGCAAAGAGAACTAAGAGCTTTCAGAGAAATGACGAATGCCATGAACAAAGCATTTTTGCCTCCAGCAAAGTTTGCGAGGCCGCCGATTAGGAAATTTATGGATAAGAAAGCTCGATATACTCTTATGATGGCTGAGAAAAAGAAAACTGAACTGTTAAGCGGAGAACGAGCGAAGCCTAAAAAGTATAAGTTATCTGCGGAGGAACGTGAGGGATTGTTACTGTTTACTGAATGGTGCGAGGGAATGAATCCGGCGCCCTTCTTAAAGGAATATTACGAATTTGCAAAGCCTATATTTGAGTGGATGCCTAGAAAATCTACCGCCTATCAATTGGATTTATAAATGTTTACACGGGTTTGTATTTTGTTGTTATTAAATAATTAATCATTACTGTTATGTTTATTCATAAATCATTTTAATTGGATTGTATTTTGCAGCTATATAGAAATTTTAATTAAATGTTTTCTTATATTTTGGATTTTTAATTAAACCTTTTCAATACAGCATTTGAGAAAATAGATGGACGTATATTTTTGAAATATGCTACTGAATAGTTGCTATTTCCAGTTGGTTCAGGCGTAATTTGTAACAATTTTTAGAAGGCATTTATTAGGACTCAGAGATTGTTTGGTTACGAAAATGCAGGATGAAGACAGACATTCCGTTGTTATTGATATACCTAAACTGAGAACGTTTCCGTCTCTGGAGAAACCAAAAAGTAAAAGGAATACTATCAAGAAAAGGTTCAAGCCTACAGATGTTTTGACGCAGAAATTCACTTTACCTGTTATCAAGCCGTTGCCGGTAGGTGTTTTAAAGAAAGACGAAGTTTTACTACCTTATAGTGTCTATTCAAAAAACCAAGAGAAGGAGAGAAGAGAGCAAAAGAAAAAAACGAGTCTACGTGATAATTATAAGGAAATTCAAACAGATTTACGAAGGCGGATACACACGGATGGTCCGCCGAATGATGTTCGTACCATAATGGACCATGATCCGGGATTCTTCACGTGTGTCAACGGCTCATTCTTATCTAAATACATAGCTCCATATAAATCTCTCAAACATTTGTTTAACAGTCAACTGAGGTGGAGGCAAGAAATTGGCTACAGGCATGACTGTATGTTAAACATTGATGCAAATTTTAAGCAAGAACAGAAAGTTTACAAAACAAGTGTTGAAAGATATTTCGAACAAGTTAAATCTTTCGACGAATTTGTTTCAATGGATTATCAAAAGTCTATGATGTCCTTGAGTAAATCGGATGACGTAAAGTTAAAACTTTATAAAAAAATACTTGAATTTCAATGTTTGGCGGCAAAATCTTTCACAGTTACCTCGAAAATTATTGGACTACACTACAGGTATGCTTTACAACAAAAGTATGGAAGATTTTTATATTATCTATCTCCTCCCAGCTGGCGCTATAGGAACAGAAACTTCGCTCGATCTGTCGAAATAGAAGCAAAAGGTTTTGATTATGGTATTTCCAACGATGAAGACACGTTTAGTGTAATGTTTGAGAATCTCAAAAGAGAGTGCTACAGCCGCCTGGTGACGCCGGCTTTGTACTTTATACATCCTGCTGACCTCATGGAACTGTTCGATGGCATAGAACAGCAGCACTTGCATCATTTCACTCATGTGACACAACTGGCTCCGCACGCAACATTTCTAAAAAAAGGAATCAAACTTTTCAAAGATATTATTGCACAGGACAGTGCTGGAGTGCTTAATATTATTAAAAATTTTAAGAAAGTATTAGCGATTAGTGAACAGCAGGCATCACAATTAGAAACAAAGTTTTTTAAAATATTGAACGGCTTATTTTATGAGAGTGTAGGTGCTCTAGAGGTTTTGAAGCTTCAGACCCATTTAGAATTTTGTGTTGAAAGAATACACAATGAAAAACCTGTAAATATGGATATTGTCACCACAGCTAAGGCTTTGGAAGAATTTTACATGGATTACTCGCAACGTTTGGAGGCGGTGACTAGTGACAAAATTAAGGTCGCTATGGGCCAGTATGTGGAATCAGAACGTCGTAAGTTCAAGAGAGCTAAGGAAGCGGCTCGAGAGCTCCGCCAGTTCGACCGGCTGACGCGCGAGCTGCTGCAGGCCTTCACGCCGCCCGCCAAGAACACCCACCCCAACCGCGCAAGCCGAGTCAAGCGGACCTCCAAGAGAAAATTGTTTTCCAAGTCCAAATACGAGGAAAAGCGAGATAGTCTTACTGAATCGGAACTAGAATATTTGACTTTATTTACTGACTGGACTGAAAAAGACGATCCAGCAAATTATTTGCAGAGCCGAAAATTTTGCCATAACGTTTAATAATAAAAAAACAATTTGTTAATGAAAACAGTTTATTTACGGGGTTCAATATGAAAAAACGTATATGTATCTCCATAAAACACAATACAATAATACGTATATAGTATATAGATATAATAAAACAAATATACTTTAATAACAAAATGTACATGCTCTACTCATAAAAATGTTTGGTTTCATGGTATTTGACAAGTAACTACTTGGAATTTACATATTTACAAAGTGGATACCTAACACAAAATGGTAAAAGCTTCATTCAAATATGTCTTAGTAATAAGTTATACCTCTATGAGTAAATAAATAAATAGGTACTAATTAAAACTATTAATAAACACAATGATGACGAAACATTTTCTTCTGTAAGAAGTTTAAAGCTTTTACTTGAAACTTTAATCGACGCTAAAGTCTTTTATAATGGCCGGGGCTAGTCTTTCAATTTTACAGCTATCATAGCTCTAATGTTCTTATTGTATCAGTTATACAATTAAATAGTAACAGTATTCAAAACAATAAGCAAAAGTTACAAGTTGTGACTGTGTGACGAACTCAACAATTCGTTGATTAGTGAAATTGTTTTCATTGCATATACGTATATATGTCTTGTGAAGTAAAAACTAATATAAAACTGAACACAAAAGTATTTTTTAGGACAGTACCGTAGTTATAACTGTTATAAGCCCAAATAATGATTGTATTCGAAAGACATACATATTTACGTTGTATATTTCGTATGATATATTCCCGTACAGTATTTACAATTGTGTATGTATATGTACAAAAACTAGAAGCTCTCCCAACATAAACTTAGTACAAGCCTCTTCATAATTATGTTGTAAATAATGCCTATATGACATCACATTAAAATGTAAATCCTTTACATGCTAATGTTTAGCTACAACACATGAAATACAGAGAAAAGAATGTATCATATGGGGCAACAATAACGAATGGGTGTTTGCATAACATAATATTATTTAAAGAGATTTAAGATTTAAGGATTGGACAGAAGGAAAAGTACACATTCATATTTTACAAAATATGATAAAATACAGCAGTAGGTAGGTAGATATTCCGATAAAAGTACGAAGTTTAGCCATTAAGTATTGTAATAAATTACACCACAAAAGATAATTTAATACACACATGATATAAAGCATGACATTCAGAAAGATACATATAGTGAGTTCTCACAGACATTACTAATTTATAAGTTGACACTTTCATCTATTTACCAGCAACTGCATCTCAACCACGCATTAACGTTACCTAAATACTGTAACACTAATGGTCCCACATTATATTGTGTGTGAGCCACGTTCTGCAAACTATGAAAACCATCTAAAAAGTATATGTCGTTGGATTTGCATATTTAGGCTGACCACGGATCAAGTGGCCCTGTACAAGCTATCATTTACCATGTATGTAAGCCAGAAGTGGTCGTACCAAACGGACATATCTATGATTTAGTGTAGTACTACCTTTATCTCCCACCTAGCTATTTTCAAAAGAAAATGACTAGTAGTTAATTTAATTTATAATATTCGTTTCCTTCAAAATGTTCAATATAACTTGAGCAACATGATGATGGAATATTTCATAAGACGTTATACATCTATAGTAAAACAATATTTGGTGTTTCTATCTCGGACGTTATAAAAATCATCCATACAGTGAGCATTTTAAAATACTTAACGTTCACGAACCGTACCGTTAGCAGCGCACGGCTGACTTGTCACAAACACTAACGCGGCAGAATATAGTTTATCTGACTCGTTTTTTCTGCAACTTGGCTAATTTTCTTCTCTTGAGTATCATCTCGTAGAGCGCCTCGAGCCCCTCGTGCAGGCCCTCGCCGGTGATGGCGCAGGCGGGCTGCACGTGCCAGGCGTGCGCGTCGCGCGACCCGTGCGGCGACGACACCAGCTCGTGCAGCCCCAGCAGCTTCTCCAGCTCGCGCGGCTCCTTGGCGCCTGGCAGGTCCTGCTTGTTCGCAAGCACGAGGATCGGCACGCCCGTGTTGTCCGGAGACTTTGCCGTCCGTATTAACTCCATTTTGGCTTCCTCCATTCGTTCTATATCTACTGAATCTAGCACAAAAATGATGCCGTCCGTGCATCTAGTGTAGGACTTCCATAAAGGTCGTAGCTTTTCTTGCCCACCGACATCCCATACTAGGAAGTTGACACCTTTGGACTTTCCTAGTGTGCCTTTGACTTTTTCGCAGTTGAACCCGATGGTGGGGACAGTGTTGAGGTACTGGTCGAACTTGAGCCGGTAGAGCGCGGTGGTCTTGCCGGCGGAGTCGAGCCCCAGCATGACGACGTGCAGCGTGCCCTGCGCAGTGGGCAGCGCATCGAGCAGGCTCGAGTTCTTGCCCATGTTGGCACCCATACTTCGTATACCGCGCGGCGGCTATCTCACACTGTCGTCCGAGCGCACCATCACGAGATGTTCTTGCACTCTGAAACGTTGGAAAATCAACATTTATATAAGATGCACAAAATATACCTATGGTTAAATAGAAACTGTTACCATAATATAAATGAGGTAAGTTTTAATAATAACGCATGTGACGATTATGGTAGATCGTCTTGTTCTATTTATATTTGCGTGTATGCGCCATTCGCTCCGCAAAATCATTATGCTTTTCTATTAATATCCTATTGTCACTTCCTCCTACTGGGCAGGAATCACGCATCAAGAAGTTTATACATATCACGTCATGCCGGTTTTTTTAAATAGTGATATGAATGTAAAAATAATCTAAATTGTATTAACAAAATGTGTGTCAGTTCAGTATCTAACAAGAGCAACGGAATAATCCAATGTAATCGACCTCATGGCCTTTGCTTGACTTTTCCTTACGAGAACAAGTTATCAAATTATTATAATGTATACTAATATTTTGAGGTGTCAAAAAGTCGTGGTGGCCTAGTGGGTAAAGGACCAACCTCTCGAGTATGAGGGCGCGGGTTCGATCCCAGGTCAGGCAAGTACCAATGCAACTTTTCTAAGTTTGTATGTACTTTCTAAGTATATCTTAGACACCATTGGCTGTGTTTCGGATGGCACGTTAAACTGTAGGTCCCGGCTGTCATTGAACATCCTTGGCAGTCGTTACGGGTAGTCAGAAGCCAGTAAGTCTGACACCAGTCTAACCAGGGGGTATCGGGTTGCCCGGGTAACTGGGTTGAGGAGGTCAGATAGGCAGTCGCTTCTTGTAAAGCACTGGTACTCAGCTGAATCCGGTTAGACTGGAAGCCGACCCCAACATGATTGGGAAAAAGGCTCGGAGGATGATGAGGATGATGACTAATATTTTGAGGAGGATTTTTTTATTTCAATATCGTCGTTAGCAAATTGTGTTTAGCTGTTACTCTACTTATACGTCCACCATAGTTATTGGATAAGTAGAAAAGTAGATTCATAGGTTCAGTGTAAAGTAACAGTAAAGCGAGGAGTGGGGCAAGGGGGGGGAGGCTCACATCGAGACGAGACAAGATGTCGCCATCGCTCGCGCCCTTTTAATAATTATTCGCGGCAGACGAGTCGACGACTTTTTGCACGGAGGCACGGGCCGGCCCGGTTATGAAGCGAACTTATAATTCAGCTACAGCATCTCTGCAGACACTATAACCCGTAACTCTGATGATACAAAGTTCACTTTTGTTTCGTATCACTGCAGTAGAATTTTTGCAGACTTGATACGGTGAGCAGAGTACACCTTGCGTGGATAAATTTTGATCTTTTAACGTGAGGGCAACGACCTAACAAGGTTCAAAGTCGATTATTATTCTGCTTCAGAAGCTTATTTTAACAATATTCTCTGTGGGTTTTTCAAATTGGAACTTTTAAAGCTTCAGTATAAATGGCAATTTCAGATTAACCATTTTAATGTAAGAACGAATAGGTATACTAACTTAAATATTTAACTTGTCTCCAAGCTTGTTGCCAGATGTTATGACTTACATAGTTATGTATACCTGTTTACTTACTGTATCGTATTTCGAATAAGATTCGAGATATTTTCCCGTTATATTTCATATAATATCTCATCAACAGGTGTTAAGCTTTTGTAGGGCATCGAAAGTTAACTTCTCTTAATTTCGAGGCCAAACTTATCGCAAGTGGGACTCCAATCGGCTGTATCGACCTGTCTATCTTGAAAAACTAGTATTGCAACTTTTGTTTTTATTCTGCAAACTTGAGGCTGAGGAAGGTTAGGTCAGTGTGTCTACTAGGCGATGTATTTTAAAAGCATTAGGCTATTGACGACAATTTTTAACAAAACTGGTCCATGTTTGATGGAAAGTGAAATCAAACGAGGAATAGTTTAAATCTTTGATATTAATAAGTTGATCTAAGTTTAGGAATACATGGCTCTACATGGCTATACTTGGCTGAATGAGTTTAATTTTAATATCACGATTATGTGCCTATATGCCTGGTATAAATTCGAATACGCTGATTAACTTATTTAATATACTATCTCATTTCTATAGGTTCCTTTAGATTTGAATATAACGGTAGTTTCAGGACACGTGTGCCGGTCGTGGATTTAAGCTATGTAACTAGTACGGGGAAGAGTTAAACCAGCCAAGTCGTGATTAGCAGGGTCAACATAACTGAGAGAAAGCATGTGATGCGATGATGCCGGCCCTTTACTTTCTCTGTGCATGATTGGAACCACGCCTAGCTGGGAACACGCTCCACTACATCCGCTGCACTTACTAATTTAAAAACACTATAAATACCGAAAAGAAACTGAAATAAAATAAGAAAATGCACTTTTTAGTGTCACTTGTAATGTCAATGTCAGTTTTTTGACGTTTAAGATGACAGCTGTAACTGTATTTTGAGCATAGGTATTGCAGACGATGCTTAAATTGTAAAACACATCAACACAAACAATGCAGAGTGATTGTTTAGCTTACAGCTGCCAACAACTGTTTGGAACTGTTAACTCCTTATTGTCAAACGTTTTCGTGAATAATCTACATTACAAAACATCGGTAACAGAACATTTTCTTTGACCTACAAACGGGTACTGCTATGGTCTTGACCGGGTTTTTGAGTATTTGATGTACAAAATGAATTCTCATTATAGATTTGGAACACTGATATGAACTGTATTGATGTACCTACCTACTTTGATAAGGTAGGCATGTGTCGATAGATATGATAGCGTTACGCCCCTTTTATTATGGGAACACTAAAAAGAAAACATGTTTTGTACGTTATTGTACAAAATTCGTCAACAGTTTTATTAAGAACTATGTCCTCAGATTTTAAATGCATTGTGTTTAGGAACTTTACCTTGTCAAGAAGGTTCTCTATCCGAAGATGTTAATGGTCTTGCATATTAATTTTCATATGTACTGAAGTATGTACCAATATCGTCATATCACATCGTTCACATATTGAAACTGCGATGCGCACAAATTAAAATTCATGGAATACCATATTTTTTTTTGTGAGTACCTACGCTCGAGAAAATTGCAAAACGAATACCAATTTTCATCTTACCAGTCTAATTAGTACCGGTAAGACGATCAGTGCTCTCAATGTCATTACTAGTGTTCAATAAAAGTGTATAATTAGATGCATTTGGTGCAGTCTGTTAACTGGTCGTGTAGTCCAGTTACGATGTTCCGCTAGCCAGCCTGGTATGCAACAGGTCCAGGCAATCCGCATTCGGCTCATGTCCCAACTCCGCATGAGGTCAATATGGCCGTAATGAGCTATGGGGCTATATCCCCGCTTCTTCACGGTGAAAGTATATAGGATTTATGATTAATTTTCCAAGTGGAAGAATGATTTTGGAACTACCAAATGGATTTATTTCATTAACAAAGAATTTACTATAAAATTGCTTTTGCTTTTGCAGTAAAGCATTTTCGGCAGATGGTAACTGCGTTATAAAGAAAAACTTATGCCGACTCACGACACGTTTAGGACATTTTTAATTAAGCACTTTTTATGCTTACCAGAGAAAAATATGTTTGAAGGTACTTTTTAGTCCTAAGTAAACCAATAACGTTTATATTGGTTTGCTCAAGTCTCTATTCACCGCATAAATTGGTCCTTCTGTTTGGGGCTTTTTTATTCGTGGACATGGACTGAATATTGATTACCCGTTCATAAATCTTTAAGTACATATTATTGTCAGCAATTAAACTGTCTTGTGCGTTGTATTCTTCTGTGAAAGGAATGTATAATCAATCTCATCTGCTAGATATTGAAGCCACGCAGTAACCGTAGCAACCGATGCAGTGTGTAGTGTGCATAACGAGGTTCCGTAGTGTGCAACTAATGCCTATGAAGTTCTAATTGATTCACCGCAGCGACCAAATGGACCGTGCATGTTAGCCGTGCATATTTGAACAAGACTTAGAGAATTAACACTCACATTTACTCAACTATGGAACTTGTATTCGGAATTGAAATGGAATTAAATAAACGATCTTTGAATAGGATTAACTTTAACTCGATATGAAAACGATTTGGTTTTTGAAGTACCTTTTATAGGAGCGCGAGAAAGTTCTATAAAATCATCTAAGTTTCTTTAAAGTACTGTTGAATATGGAGTTGTTTTTTGTTGTGAATCTCAGACTAAGTTTTGAATTGAGCTAAGTAATAGAAAAGTCTGCGAAGTTGTTTAATGTTATGATCTAAAGGAGAAAATTGTGTACTGTTGAGTGAAACTTTTTAATTTCCCTGCTGTCTACAAGTCTTCCCTTCATAGTGGAATATTTATCGGTTGTGTAAATAGACGATACATTTGCACTGACGTACTTTGGAATGACGTCAATGTACTCACGACGGGGTTTATAGCCAAGTGATCAAATAAAGCAGTTAGTTCTTATAATTGTATAGAAGCTTTCGTAGAAATTGTGGAAACATAATGACGATCTTCCACGAGGTCTTGTATTTTGGGAAGCTATTTTATATACCTGAAGAAAGTATCCTAGGTTTATTTTTCGTGTTCATGTAACCTTACAACCGTTGTATACGGCATGAAAACATATTTATCTTGAGTTATAAAAAATGGTATAATTAAAAAAGCAGTTCACTTACGTTTCTAAATAAGTTAAAATTAGATGTCCTCTTAAGCCTTGTCTTCAGTCTTCAACACTCTTAGTACCTGTAACAAAAAGATAACCTTCATTATGATTTTATAACATTTGTACACAACACGGAATTACTAAATTAACTTTGTTACTATTATTTCCTTTACCGGTAATTAATCTAAATCAACGAATTCTTTTAGAAATATCGCAGTATAATGCAAGGCGATCTTTGTTTGTGCTTTGTTTACGGAACTAAATTGAAACGTTAAATGAATTTCATTTACGGTTTGATGAACTTGTTAGAAAGAGTTCTTGCCTATTGCTCGTTACTTTGTGAACAAAGCTTGGTGGTGGTTCCTAATGTACCTTTCAGAAATTTCAGTAGCGATTTACTTTAGGCTACTTTGTCGTGAATCTAGACATACACTTTGCATATTGAGTTTCCTCAAGTCTCTTTTTCCATAGTTTTGTTCCATTTCATTGCTCGCTGATTCCCGTTTCAGAGGAAGCAGAAGTGTTCACTAATTGTGCGCAATCAGAAGCTCCACAACCATATAATCTGTTGTGTGAACGTAATAGTTTCATGAAGGCAACTGGTACAACGTCGGCGGATGGTAATTTCCTACGTTAATGGTGAAGGACGGGAGCTCCGCCCAGCGGAACTACTGCGGAAGGATGCAGTGGAAATCATTGAGTGAGCCGGTCATTCGCCCTTCATGCCAATAACCTTATACAATGTAGATCAGTTTTATTATTGTGGTAACTTATTTATAGCGAACCTCGTCTGTTTTGCTTAGTGTCAGTTTACATAATGGTGATGTCATCTGACTCTCTATGTTATCATTTAGATGTCTGGAATTGGACAATGATTCATTGCGTTTTTTATATTTACGAAACAAAAATTAAGTAGTGACCTGATGGACCAATGCAACATCAGTACAAATGCATATTAGGAATGAATTTTCAATTGCATATTATATTACCTACTAAACTTCTTACTATCCCTCACTCAATGTAGACTAATAAATGCTTGTGCTTTCCCATTTACATTTCCCCGTCTACACCATAACACGTATCTAATACTTTGTCTAGTTTTTCACGAAGGGCAAAAAAATGCGGTTACTGAGCTGTGGATGGCAATTTCCGTTTCTTTCACCAGTGGGCACTTTAATGAAAGACGTGTATTCCGGCCCACGCCGACGGCGGATGGCTGCGAATGACGCTTAAGCTAGCTACTGTTATTGAAAATTACTAGTTTTCTTTGTACTAACAAGAACTGTTTGTGTACAAGAAGAGATAAACAGGCTTTTATAACTAAAACCGTTAACACCGCTCGTCTTCGGTAAAACAGTTGTTACGTAGGCGATATTGATAAACAATAGGTACTTGTATAGCTCTGTTGGTGCGTTTAAAGATAACTACAGTTTTCGAAGTGAATTAGCAAACGTATCGAAGCAATAAAATAAAACAAATAGCCGTCATTTAAAAGATTTTGCAATCTGATGTCTCGGAAACAGAAAATCTTAGGAATAAGGAAATATCGGAAATTGTAAAGGTATTTACTTAAGATGATGGAATTTAAAGTACAGTTACCTATTAGCAGTAATTTACTGTTCAAGATAAGTTTATTGAAGTAATATGTATAGGTAAGTAAATGCGTCTCTTAACAATAATACATTTACAGCCTTACTTATAAACGTGAATTAAATAATAAGTAATACTTAAGGGCTGTTCAGGAAAATTCTTACTGGTAAACGTTGCTTAAGCATGTCTTAACTAACATTTAATCACTACTTAAGACTTTAAGTAGTGATTAGTTAAAATGTTGCTTAGAAGGTGATTAGTGATTTTTATAAGTAAGGCTTTTTGTTTCAAGTCTCCGTTGAAATTTCAAAATACCGTTTCCAAAAATAAACTTCATTACTTACGTTTCAAATAAGTGTTTATGTAGCGTAATGTGACACTAATTACTTACGTTTATAATATTAAACAAGTACCAGCTTCTTACAAAAGTATTAATAACAAATTGGTTAATATATTTCGATTTTACTCAGCCGTAATATTGGTGTCATGGATATCGTAATCGATACATGTTATAGTGTTCAGTTACACTAGAATACGATACATCGATATTGATACTATCGACATATGTACTAGAAACTTGATAGTAGTATCATGTTTATCGTTCATCATTAATTCTGTAGCAGATGTGTTCTGTGTATAGTACAGTATTGAAATGGCCGGATAGCAAACTGCAGAGTTCTGGTATTAACTCAAATTGCATTGCATATTGTTCCTACTTGAAATCTATTAAGGAAATGAAGACCTTGTCTGGTTAGGTCTAATCTTATAATAGCTTAAGGACTTTTGGATCTAAGGTTGCAAATTACAGCTTAGGAGGCTTAAGCACACCCATATTTTATAAGGTGTTTCCACAAGCAGGCTCTTTTGCAAAATACACGACTAACAAATTCCAACACAATTGTTTTTCCAGTCTATATCAGCACAGACTTTCATTCGTTGACATTTACTTTTAATTTTATCTTACAGTGTAACCATGGAATTGATTTTGAGCCCACTCCTTATTTCGGCCGCGTACGTAGGTAGCACGCAACTGAATTAATGGTAACATTTAAGGCAAACTTGCCGGTGCCATATTTAGCTGCGACAATATTAGGTAATATGAAAGCGCTCATTACGTTACGTACAGTGAAAACAAAAATCGGTACAGTCGTAAAAAAGCACTTATCATTTATTCGTCAGGAGTACGCTAAAAAGTTTCAACAACATAGGCTGTTTGGTGAGTGTGCCGTATGTTAAATATTGGTAGAAATTCTTTTTTTGGTGTTACAGTTAAATACACTATTACTAGGCGAATTTGTACAAATGTAGGTACTCTGTGGGCGAATTGACTCATTCATCGTCAATATTACTGCAGAGCAAACATGAAGGATAGATTTATCTTAAGAAAGGGGTTAAATACAACGCAAATCTATTAAGTACGATAGAACCAACGGAACATACATAAAGCAATTACAAGAATCATATAAATATGTATTTGAAATATAAATTGAAAAATGACCACCTATTTATGGGTTAACCGTAGCTTCTAACTATAGTTGGCTAAATATTTCAATATTTCAATCAATAGAGTACCCAGTTAAAAGTCCTTCACTGACAACCCAATAATTTGAAGTACTTAATTTTATATGAAACATCAAAAGGCAAGATAAAGTGTCTGCATTGTTACAATGTCACCACTGTCGCCAACAAAAGCGTCCATTGTCAAGTAAACGTTGCATGAGCGATAATATTCTTCGTTCGTGAGATTTTTTGCTGGATTTCACAGATATGTATCAGCACTTAATGAACGCTGTTATCTTATCAACAAAATTGTTCTCCTTAACTAAGCCTGAGATCTTTGTGTAATTTTCCCTTATTATTATTATTCCATGCGGATATTATCTCGATCATGTTTGAACTTTTAAGCGTGTGATTATCATAATATTTAGGTACGTGCGTTGGCATACGCACGTTTGACAAATCCTGTGTAGGTACATGATTTCCATTTTCGACTCCCGCGCCTGGTCTCAGCTTATACGGAGAGGTAATGTGAACATGAATTGACTTATTTTCCAAAGTGGGCCTGATCATATACATAATGGCCGGATATTATCTTTATTAATTATCCTAATTGGGACATTACTGCTTATTATTGGGACATTATTGCTATTCCTATTATTCCTAAAATAACGCTCAATTAAAGCCAAATTGTTTCTTTGAAAGGACCCGTGGTGACTGCCATTTTCTCGGAAAATTCAATTTGTTGTGCGGCTATATCTTGTAGCAAAACCACAGCAAAGCTAGTTTACAAACTAATTTAGTTCGTTATGACGTGTACTCGTGTTGCTAATTAGGTATTTGACATCCATTACGTCATTAAAAATCTCCACGTCTAAACGGTTGGCACGAGATCACAGAGTAGTTAACGGATTCCATTTCATTTTCCTGGCCACCTGGCTCGCGTCGACCGTGGAGAACGCTAGCAAAAACCAGCCTTGAACGACAGGACGGCCGTACAACTAGCACGCGTGTACGGCACTTTACAACACATTATTCTATTTGCTTGCCATCAACTCTCTGTTCTAGACCTACTCTGTGGGATTGTTGTGATCGTTAACATAGTTTGCGTTTATAAACTCAATTTATGTTTGCTGCATAACACGTCTTGACAATTTCATTGCCATCGTAAATGAGATTGAATGTAGTACATATCTTAATTGTTCTCGATCAATATCTTGTTTATCATGTTTTCAGAAAGTATTAAAAATGATCTTTCTAATATTGTACCCAATTAATGGAAATGGGTTCGTAGCTTATAACTGGGGCGTAATTGGGTGAAAACACGGTACCTAATTAAAGATCGCAACCTTCTAAAACTGTACTTCGAAATGCGGCGCTTCTTCACCTTTTAATAACTGTCATTGTATGTCGTCTTTGTTCATTAACATTCCGGAGACGGCGAAATTGTCTGTCTTCATAGCTACCGTTATATATCGCGTAATAATTATTAAATAACGTGAGCAAGTCTCGGGACGGGAAGCAATCGCTTTGCTTCATTTATCGAAGGCGTATGTATGAATTGTATGGTAATATGTATGACTTTATTGGTGTGACAAGCGTGGGAGAGTCTTGGCTTGTGTACCTTGTTGTTGCTGTACGGGTTTCGCGGTAGCGTGTTGCCTGGCTAATTTGTTAAATGTTATTTGATTGGATGATTGTATAAATGTCGGAGGTTAGGTCGGTGGTGCGATGTGACTTATTCAACAGATGTTAACACCATGTTAGAGCTAAAATGTACATTCAATAAAAACACTACAGATAGTAGATTCGATTATACCGCAGACAGAGTCCTCTTTATGAATGAATCGTAAAGTAAGACCTATCCTTGCGAAAGCTATTTTTCGCAACACGAGAAAACAGTTTATAGTAATGGTATATTCGTGTATTTGGTATGCATTGTCACGCTTTTACCCCTGTGTGATGTGATGAGCCATCTTAACGCAGTCATAAGCCTCATACCACTTGATTATGCACGTAAATGAAGCGTTAGCACAGTTTCGAGCTTGCTTTTAGTGATTTCACTTTGTGGTCGTAAGAGTAGGTATGTTAAGGCGTTCCATATACAAAGAACTGATTGTGGATACACTGGAAATGGAATATAGGAAAGTTTGTAGTTTACAATATGAGCATTCATCATAAAGTTTGGCATTTGTATTGGCGTTTTATGCAAACACAAACTTTTTGGAACTAAGTACGATAGCCAGATTTCCAGTCTTTTGGCTATCAAACACCTATGAACGGCTTTACTTGACTTGCAACACCCCTTATGAAATTTAGTCACGCATTCACAGATCGACGGTGGCAACCGTATCTTGCCCTTGAATGATCAATTCACGGAGCTCTTACTCAGACACGACCCCCTTCAAAATAATTAATTTTATTGAGTGGAAATTGAGTCTGCAAAGCACTTTACAATATGCCTTCAACTGTTCGTGGCCTATCTATATCTGAAACGATTTTCTTTGAGCAAGATGTTATTGAGTTTGCTTGGTAGGTCAAAGGCTGGCGATCTAGGTCAAGATACGGTCGGTTGAGTGGCGTTTAGTGTACAGTGGAGCTTTGATCCTGTAATCAAACACCCCTTGTTTTGTGCCCCTGGAGCGCTACGTTAAACATGTGCGCGCTGATACCTCGGGAGAATAAATGTATCGACTTTTGTTTGTATTGTGCTGGTCATTGGGTCAAGTAATTTTGTGTTGTGGATTTTTATGCAATTGGAAAGTAACTCAAATATTTGGTTTTATTCATTTTCAGTAAACATATTATACCTATGCTACAGGCGCTTCCATTCGTAACTCCGTTTTTTTTTTATTCAGAAGCGTAGCTCTTATTTCGGCAGTTTCATTTAAAACATTAAAAACTATCATAAAACAATTCCTCTTTTAAAACTACTTTAAAGTATTTAGAACGGGCCCGACTCTTTAATCTGGCACAAAACAACACTTGTCGAATCTTATCTACTGACACAGTCCCAACAAAATGCTTATTGTGAAAACTAAAAGCTTCGTGTGTACACGATAGTGCAGTTAACGCCTCTCATTTAGGTAATGACACAAGTGTACCAGTACCATGTACCAGTACCAGTGTGTACCCGCATTATTGTCCAATGAACCCACGGCTTCGTGATAGCAAGCACACGCGGTTTCTGTTACGATGGTACATTTCGTGACTGACGTACAATCAGTTTTTCTGAACATTACCAACTGTAAGAAACCAGTTGTGTGCTCGTGAAAACCTGTATCGTAAAAAATTGAGGATCATTAGGATAGCTGGCAACGTTAACAAACATAATGATGTAATATTGGGTTTGTAAATTGCAGTTTTTTGCGAACAACCTTTTTTGTTGGTGCTGGCCATAAAAGTAATCTAATTTAAAGTCATTTAGTAGGATGGTCCCTTAAGTTCGAAAGTAAAGTCTAGCAGTCTATATAAACATTGAAACTAAATTACTGGAAACCCAAACCAATTAGAGTCTGGCAGTAGTTTTATCCATTTCACTGAACATTATTTTCGCCAAGGAAAGTCCGTCGAAAGGGGAAGGTCCGAAGTCAATAACTAACCGCATTAATCAAGATCGAACAGTTCGTTTAAACGACAGCCGCTGATTGGTGGAAACTATAAAATTGACCAATGAAATTACGGATCGCACATTCATCCTAACTTTTAGTGAAAGCTCCAGTTTCCATTAAAAGTTTTGTTTTGGGATTTGGCGCTTCATTTATCTGTAATCAGGAAAGGAAGACACCAGGGAAAGTCCTTGGTGATGCTATGAGCTCATAATAACTGGGCTCCTAGTCTTAGGTATCAGAGGACTGCACCTTACATGATCTAAAGTTCTTTCAAAAAGATTTAAATTATACAACGCTTCATCATACAACGTTTGTTTTGATGACTGCAGGTGGCATTGAATTGGAACATTATTTGCAGCTTCAGATGTATGTAGGTGAGTATTAATAGTCTAGTCACTATTGAATAAGTTGATGGCGATGTCAGCGCCAGTGGTGCGGACGGGCGTCGGCCAGCTGCGGGATTGAGGCCGAACCGAACCACAGTGCAGGTACGTCAACTTCGTTTCCAATTTGCTTTCCATTTGCGTTCCGGAACGGCTTGAATGTTTGAAGAGCCGGATTAAAAAGTCACTTTTACGTGACTCTGTATAACCGCGTGCCGATTCATGTTTGCTCGTTTCGAACTCTGTGGAACCGTATTTAACTTATCGGCAGACCGGCAAATTAGCTGCACCGTGTGCAAGTTTTAGCAACTTCGAATGTATGTGCAATACATAGACATTACGGTAATAAGTCTACATGAGTAATATTAATGTAATGGAATTGTTTCCAATGATCAAGATCACATTTACTGTTACAAACTCAACCATTGTTACTCAGCATAAAGTAACAACATCTATTATTAACACATAATATTTCTTTAACCCAATAACGTGCGTGCAGTCAAGTGCAAACGACACATTTAGTCCACTAGGTCATTCGGCTACACAATGACTGCGGCTGCGGCCACTGTCCGCTTCGATTCTATCACAACTTGTTTGTCGGTCTTCTACGACTAACAAGGCAGAAACTCGTTCTAGGCTGTGGTGTATCGTCCATCTCCTGTCAAGTAATCGCGCGTACCGTGATTTATATGATCGGTTCGATGTAGGATACGTTTCAAGTGGCGCGGAGGTCGCTAGGCGCATCAGATGACAAGTTGTAATCGAATTCGATGTGTATGGTGTTACATTTGCCATGTATCGAATGTTAGACGGATTCGCTCGCGTGATTCCGGTCTGACTTGAATTCGCACGAGCTGAAGGCTGAAAAGGGTTAACGTTGTCATTAACTTTTATTGAACAGAGTTAGCACAGTTTAAAACGAGGTTGATATTCATTGCCTGCATAAGGATGTAGAAGCATGAAATTAAATGTGAACCGGTTATTTATATTAGGCTATTAACGTTTTATTGATTAGCATAGTTGACACCTTTGTCAGCACTTTCCCAGAATAAATATATTAAATTCGACTGACGTGTGACCTTGTTTGCACTTGGCATGAACTGCTAGTCAGTTAGGCAACTTCGAGTTTATAGAATAGTACATACTTTAATTATTACGACACGAAGATCGACAGCTCAGCGAGTACATTTTTAACTGTGAGTTTTTTAAACGTTAAGACAGCCGGAGCCTAAGAAATAAGTGTTCGTAATTCCTACGTGGTTACTAAAATCTTGACTGATAACTTGATGAAATGATTGGTCAATCGCTTTTTTGCAATCGGAAGAATCATATCGTAAAGCAATTATTGTGATTAACACACGATATTCACTGGCGGAATTTTCGTAACCGGGAAACCATGTCTAGAAAAAAGCGTATAACTGCATTTGTTTGTAATCGAGAGCGCTGCTTCCTACCAGTCACAGTGTAGGTAATCTTGTTTGCAAATGACCCGGGGCTATCGCAGGTACGCGATTTGCGGTCAATGGCTCGAGAAATTGCACCGACACATTACATTTCTTCGCGCTTGCATTTCGACTCTAATAACACCACTATTACTAGTCTGTGGTCGAGTCCACTTAGTAATTTCTTACGATAACATATAAAATATCGATTGTCATTCCATCGATTTATAACCGCCAATCTTATCAACTAGACCACGTAAATTGTTGGTTACTGACATATCGGTCATTAGGCACTTTCTTGTGCCACTTAAGATAGGAAAACAGAGTTTTCCTTGTTGACTTTGCAGAATATAAAGTCATAAATATGTATACAGATAGAGTCATAATATAAACGATGTTGATTTGAATAAATAAACCGTTTATACGCCTATTAGGATCACTTCGCGAAACATCCGAATTCAACCTTCACCTAAGGTAAAGCCTTAAAATAAACACAGCTGTATTTGAAGTCAAGGTTCATTCGATTGTACGGTAATTACAGGGTTTGATTAGACGGTGCGGTGTACCTTGACGATCTGACTCGCTTCGTAGTTGTCAAATTACAGGCATTCGGACTGAATCGATTCTCGAATATTCAGCATAACTGTATCGATGAAAGAACAGGCCGAATTCTTCGCAATACTGAAGAGAAATTATCATTATTTCGAGTTCACATTCATGTTGGAAAGTTGGCTATTTCAAGGATAATTATCGCATATATTATTCGATTTTATTAACGTTATTGTAGGTCGTTAATAAATATCAAGATTTGGGTACACGCCAGCTGTGGAATTCGAATAATTTTATGCATAATTTCGTTTGGCACCTAGATTTCTAAAACAAAGTTGACTTTCTGCGTTCCGTGGAAAGTTATTTTATGATTTGATATATTTAGTGGCAGATATCCAAAATATATAGCCAAAACTTATTTAAATTAAGATTGAAACAATTTAAAAGAGTAAACCCCAACTCTAGTTCTAACCAGTTTTTCTTGGCACAGTAGTTAATCATGCTTCGTTTATTACTCATTAATTCAATACTTATTATTTCAATCAACGTTTCTTATACAGCACGCATACATCACATCTGTGTATGACAGTACATTTATTCTCAGTATACTACGCAGCTGCCTAATCTTTGTTCTAAATAAGTACGTATCTATGTTTACGCCTGTGCTATCAGTAAGGTCAAACAAATGCATCTTCTGCGCAGGCGCAGGATCGCTTAGACCTTGCTATTTGACTTTAGATAACACTGCTACTTCCTATAAACAGGGTTGGACAGTTATTTATGTTTGGAGCTTTAAATTATAGGTTTTAGTGCGGGAATATAGTGTTAGTAATGATTAATTAGGAAATTATGCTGATGACATATTCATATTGTTATAGCTTAGATATTCATGGGACACCTATATCACATATGCAATGAAATAATTCGACATTATGGGTTTTCGACCAATAATCGATTATTCATTTTTTTTATTAAGATTAAAAAAAACATGTACTTTCTATTAGCTACATTCAACAGAGCGTTATCACTCCACCAGAAAGTTTCGAAACAAATTTTCTTTCCGTCTAACATTATCTTTTCGTCGAGTAATTATGAAGTTTGCCTGATAACGTGGTGACTGATAACACTGCAGTAACTGCTTCGTCTATACTTATCTCATTTAATTTTACAAGTTACAGAGTTGCTAAGTCGTCAATGTTATGTTGACGACTTCATCCTTGAAGTTTTATTGCGCGAATAAAATGTAACGTATAGTTATATTTAATGGCTTTTACTTTGTTTACTATGAGATAATATGTGGTGCATCTATTCATAAGTTATGGTTTTAACTACAAAGTATTGGAGTGTATGGTGGTCTAACCATATCCTAGAATACATTTTTTAACGCTGATAACATTAACGTAATATTTACTGCAGGTTTCTATAATGGATCTTAATTTATGATGTATATGTTAAAATTCTATCTCTAATCGCAAAACTATCGATAGATCGGTTTTTAAAATCCATTGTTAGTCACCCGCGAAACAAATGAAACTCAAGAAAACTCTAAAAACAAAAAGTATTGATGTTGAACACATGCATAAAATCTTATCATTCAGTTTTGATTGTCGTATGTCACACCGAATGAGAATAAAGGAAAAGCGATAAGGAAACTCAATTTCACAATCACAATCACCGAAGAAAAATGCAAATATTTCTGACAAGGAATTTTATTACTCATCGTAATTTTTTTGCTATATAAAATAACTGGCATTTTGAATTGATTAGAATATAGGATATGGAATAAAATAAGGTACTTTTATCAGATTTTTTATGAAAAATATGGGGAATAGTGTAGCTTTATAACAAAGTTTCCCGTTTATTACATTAGAATAAATATCATTTACTTCTTTGCCTACGATTTACGAGGTTAGGGAATATGATCTGAAACGAATACATAATATTCAGTCGCACATAACTGTCCCATTTTCAGTAATTGGGTATCAAATTAATATTCAAACATGCGATGATATCACGCCATAAATCGAGTCATGGCGACACTAACTATTATTTCATGAAAATTATTCATTTGGCCATTTTGATAATATCAAATTACACTATCACTTTTGCTTGTAATTAGTTTTTTATTGTGGTGTTTTTTATCAGTCGCTCCTCATAAAACTGGTTCTAAGCTGCATCTAGTTAAACTGGAAGCCGACCCCAATGTAGTTAAAAAAGAGAGACACAAATGATTATAATATTTAAATGCATTTATTAAAAATACTTATTCAAAAAGAATCAACATAACGATTGATATAACCACGTTAACATTTTCCTCGTAACGTTTACAAACATCCACACTCGACTAGATTCAATTACCTCGAGTAGATAACGATTATCTACAATCACTGTACGTAATACATTCACCGATATTATTGCTGAAATACAACTGATATCTATAAACTTGAATATTTCCAAAATAATCAGAATATCGATTATAACATGTCGTTTTTTATAAGAAGATTATTTTGCCTATTCTAGAGAAAATACGAACATGAATTAAAGAACTTCTATTGCCTGAAAACTCCGTCTAAATATTGACGTTCTCATAAAATTTTCTATGTAATATAAAGGGAGTTCTGTATGTGTATCCGAGTATACATTAATCTCCGGAGCCGTTGAGGCATTTTGCACGTTTCCCCTCTGGAAGTTTCACGAGGGTGGATGAAGGTTGTTTATGTTTAAGAAGTATGTTTACGTTGGGTTCGGGGAAATCCATGAATGACACACTGTGCCAAATTGGAAAAAGAGGTCATATATTTTTGGATGAAAGAGTATTCAAATGTATCAATTATGCCTTGTTTTATTTATCGCAAAAATCCGATTCAACATTAATATCGTTTCGAATTTAGGTCGAGATTGTTTAGTCTCGATTTACTAAGAAACATCTATCACGGGGCGATATTTACCTAGTCTGTGACGGAGCCATGTCAACATGACAGTTTTCACCGTGACTGGAACACGCGTGCTTCATAGCTTTCGTATCAATAATTCATCTGGACGACGGACGACGGTCCATAAGTCTGGCAGGCCATTGCAGCTGCGGGTTCGACCCAGTTGGCTACTCTCATTTATGTCCCCTAATATCCGACCCACTTTCGTGTGTCACTCCAACAGTTAGATATGCACCGTGTTACCAAATAAAATTATTCTGGATGAGAAATATATTTTGCTCTTACGCTTGGTTTGCGTTGGCCTCAATACGTTTGATTGAATGTGGATTGCAAATTATATTGAATCCGCGTATTTTGTAAGCTGGAAATAATCAATCAAACATTCTGATTAATCGATATTTGAAGTTATCTTTAGTTCAAAATAATGCTTGTAGGTATTAAAAATTTGGAATTATTAGCGTTTTAATTTTGACAGTAGTCTTGTGGATTAGGAGCTCCGGTTAACTCCTCAAAAACTCAAAAAACTCAAAACTTAAAATATTTATTTGCATGTTAAGGTTCAGCTTAATGGCCTTTTGCAGGCGTTGCAAAAATGTGAGGGCTTATACTCTACTTATTGCTAAATTACTGTCTATTACTTATATTCTAGACATAAACTTTTTATCAAAACAGTAAGTATTAGATTTGATGTGGTAGGTAGTATTAGGTGATTATGTTACATATTCATGTTGGTAGTTGGTAGTTGCTGATGTTTCCTCTAGATTGATTGTTTAAATTGTGTCATAAAATAAATTGAAAATACTGATTTACCAACTAACCAAATTGATTCCGAGTACTCATCGTTGGTGGTCGCACATGACAATAAAGAGACACAAACGAGGTCGCTGTTTGTTGTGGATTTATTTATAGAACGAACAAACAAGGTTCATAGCTTTCTATATACGTGATCGTCACTACAAAAATATACTAACAGTTATTAACTAAATCACCGGTAACCGTTCAATATTTAAACAATCGCTCGTTTAAGTTTCACCGACACCTTTTTATACAGTGCTGATGATGTCATTTGCGTGTAAAAAAATAAACACGAAGCAAAAAGTTACCGCTCAAAGTTCTGTGACATCACCGACTTTAATAAGTGTTGCCAATGATAGTAAAACCGCAATCTTACTTCACAAGTCTATTGTTTTCAAAGTTACTTTATTATGCGTTTACACATTGTCATGTAAGGTATAAAAGATTATTTATGTTCGAACACAATGGAACTTATGCAAGGTTCGATTCATAGGTACGTCTCTACACTTATGCCTAAATACTCGCCCACTTGTCACTATAATTCCTCTCCTATCCAAATGTGTCGCGAAACCGAGTATTATTTCTCGGTAACATTTTGAATAAATTGCTGTTCAATTTTCCGTTGTCTTATTTCCCCGAAGACGTGACGACGCCTGTCTCACCAAAATAAATTCCGGAATTCTCTTCGAAAATTAGTTTTCGTATTTGAATTTTGTATTCCGGTAAAAGTTTGTCAACATCCCTAATAAGTTGCTTCGAATAAGTAAAAGTAAACAAATTGTGTTTTTGTTTGTGAAGCTTAATAAAATATCTCTTAAGTCAGGTAAAACGACGAAAACGAGCATCTAATTTAGATTTAAGTAGATTAAACAATAACATGCCGAGAAATGTAGCATGAAAATACTTTTTCTCGGCTTATACTCCTTTCTGTAATAACGTTACGTATAACTTAAAGATAAACTTCGTTGTTTATTATATTGAGCCGCCGAGAAAGTTTGAGACATGTCTATGGTCACTGTGAATGTTGAATCGAAATAACTTTATTTATTGACGTAGAAAGTTATGCCTTATACAAGTTTTCCTAAATGTATGATATTTGTGTGGTCAGATACATCGTAAAACCGGACAATTGCATCACAATTTTGTACGTGTAATTGTTCCGAAGGAATACTGGAATTTGTATTAGAAGGAATGGAATATTCCCGGCCCACCGTCACCACAACATGACTAACATTTTATTTAAAGAATACTTCTTTGTCAACTCAGTTCTGTGTTAACACTATGTTATGTCAATAAGTGGTCTGATATTAGTATCTTCAATAACATTATGTTTCTAGGAATCATGTGTTTCATTTGTTTTTATTGAACTCGAGACTCACAGTTTAAAAACATCGGAATTCATT
Organism: Helicoverpa armigera; assembly: GCF_030705265.1. NCBI lineage: Eukaryota > Metazoa > Arthropoda > Insecta > Lepidoptera > Noctuidae > Helicoverpa > Helicoverpa armigera. The sequence continues at coordinate 5,748,919 of NC_087130.1, read as the reverse complement.
TCCAATTCTGTAGAAATCCAAATACCTAATAAATCTATTTGAATGCAAGCCGACAAAGCCGCGGAGATGTGTAGTTATATATTATACTCCACCATGACACAACCCAAAGCCATGGGAAAATATTTTAGTAATGCTATTTTATTATACGAGGTCTCTATAACTAAATCTGTACTGTCATAAATAATTTCATGATATTTAAATGGTGACGTTAGATATGCGTTGCGAGTGAGCCATGAAACCCAAAGTGATAATGTTTAGTATTATTACGATGTAAAGTATTCTAACATGAGAGAAGATAAAATATGGATGTTCCAAAGATGTAAAAGCGAATATCTCCTAACATTTAGCGTATAACCAGCGAAAATTGTACTATTAACTGTTTTATTATATTAGCTTCTTGATCCATACTAAGAAATTCCGATTATTCAAATGGAATAGTAGAATAATATAGGCGAACGCCCCGAGTAAGCCGTTCATTTGGTAGACGAATTAATTACAGACATTAACTTGTTGTTTTCATTTCATTTACAAATCAGCTCAAATGTTTGCTGTAATTTTGGTAGACTATAATCTAATAAACCCTAATTATTCTATCCATCAAAAGGTCTTTCAACTCCTCGTTTTACTTATATTTTATTCATTCTGTTAGTGAATTTGGGATATACGCATAATCTTCGCAGATGACAGGAAGCACCCTATTTTGCACATGTCATAGTTTTTGTAATATCTTCCGTCATATGTGTAAGGCAGGTGTTGAACAATAAACACAGCTGATTATTGTTATAGCTCCACAATGTGTACCCGACCTTATTGGGGAGAATGGCTGTTGTAACTATAGGTGAAATTGTAATTGGATCCAGTCTTTTGTTTTCATTTTTATGGGATATTGTTGTATAAACCTGTACGTTAAAGAAAGTCATTATCGAAGTTAACACTTTATTAATTAAATCGAATTGCTTGCAACAAACGTACTTGAAGAAAAAGTGTAAATGAAATCGTAATTAAACTTGCAATGAAAATACTGCGGATTCCCACATTAAGTAGGTACCCAATTAGCAGTTCTGTATTCTACGTAATTTAATAGGTTTATGGTCGTATTTATTTTTATAGAGTTCGTGTATGAGGGGTGGTTGCACCTTGCTTTGGGATGAATTCCCACACCCCATATGTCCCGCTAATCTGTGCTTTTAGAGAACACCCATTGTAGGTTGACCTGCCCTACCCCACCGATCGCTTTGGAGAAGTTCGGGGGAAACACAGCTGCTTCAAGTGGCAGGGGTCTTTCAAAGTGGTCGGTGTTCATGTGAATTTGCCTCCTACATGTTCACACGCACCCCCTTTACTTATTGCATATGTATACGAGACATACGAACACGTGGTGAGGCTATCAACTTGATATGTTTCATGCTTAAGAAGAAATTACATTTCCTCTATTAAGTTTCATGAGAAACTAGAGTAAGTTTGTTGCTTATTTATGGGTGGCTGCTGAGAAACGAAGTTGGATTTATGTTTATTATTTAATCACGCCAGCTGTTGAGCGGATTTGTGCTTATTGTTTTAGAAAACTTGAGTTATTTTAGACGTAGCTACAATATAAGATGAACGGTGAAGTAAAATCTGTTGTTAATTGCTAAATCTGGCTTTAAAGGCAATATACTCGCACGTCTTTTGTTTCTATTCAACACTGTCAAGTCACAGCCGTAGTTCGAAAGCTATTAAACTCAGAATGGACATTGCGTAAAGCAAAGGGCCCTTGGACTTACATAATCCGAAACGACACTCAAGTATTCGTGTCGCCTGAAACCTGTACCTTGAATAGTTCTAAGTCACTTGATTTAAATATGGCTGACAACTGCTGTTATTCAATCATTTTACGATTGTTTCAGTGACAAATGGATAGATCAGCACCAATCTTGCCTCTAAGCAAGATTGTTGCGACTTTGATTGATTCGATATTTTGCGATACGAGATGAAAAATGTTACGAGTACGTATTTGATCTTTGAATAAGATTTCGAATATCTGAAGTCGGCAACTCTCGATATTGAGTTATAGATATTTCGAGTGTCTGTTATATTTATGGATTTCATCGATACAGTCAATTATTTCCAGCTTTTGTGGCTCGACGACAGTCTGACGAAAGCAGACAGTATCGGACCTGTTACACGTTCCTTTCATATTTTATTTAATAGCAATACCTTTCACTGAGATATTTACGTTCATGAGAGATGATAGAGTTGATACCTTTAATGCATTATCCTGTATCGTAAGGAATCTTTTATGACTTATCCGTCGGCACTCTTTTTTACGTAGCGTGTCAATTGTTTTTTATCAGTTCTTTATTTAATTTACGAATATATCAGTCGGAAAATAGGTCCGCTAACATTTATTTTGTGTCAGAATCACTCATAGTCGGTTAACTAATGTATCATGTTATGGTATATCGGTATAGTGATATAAATATAGTTATTCCCACAGGTAGAGTTATATTTCATTTCCTTTGTATTTTGGCATAGGGATTCCAGATATGCTTGTATCGTTGACAAAACCCGGAACCTACACTATTATACTGCGTTCAACAAGCGGTATATTACTTCCCCTTGTTCATTCGTCAAACGTGGCATCAATGTGTAATATGGCGCACAATTATAGCCAGTTCCATGGCTCCCCTCTCTCCAAGTACTCTGTTTATGGAGCCACGGCCCACTGGAGCGGTATATAGGTCAGTCTTCACTGTTTTTGTTCTATCCTATCCTTCTCTCGTTGCTAATTAGCAATTACTATGGAAATTCAAACGTCCGCAGCTATTTACCCCATTTATTGTTTTTGTTTAGTTCGGATCAATTATATTGTGATGATGGGAGAATTATTACGTGTATCGCTTGATTAATCGTTAATTTTAGGTCTCGAATTAAAGATTTTTTTAAAACCATCCTTGGCAATATGAAAATATAGCTCAAAATTGTACGTACCAATGAACTCCCAACTAGTTTGATCTGAAAACAGAGAACAGAGTTATAAATAAACTTCAATCGATAGTTAAACTACAAAGGGTTCGACAGAAACCACGTAGGTACATATGTAGCTACAAACAGTTTGTAAATAGCATGAAAATTACAACTTCATTTACTAGCATTTAAATGTAAAACGTAGTTTTCCGGCAATCGTGCCATGCACAGACTAATTACATTGTTAGGACAAAAACGTAAACTTTCAAATGTATTAATTTATGTGGTCATGAACGTGGATATAATTTTCAGTTTCTGATTTTGCTCCATGGTTTAACTGGTGTAATTATTTGTAGCTGGTATTATTAACGCAATCGATGAAGCGTGCTTTGGGTTTTTGTACATCGTTTTGTGTTTTTTACATATGATTAACATAGCACAAATAAGTTCTCGAAAAACACCAAAAATGAACAATGTGTGAATGCGGCATTGCGGCTCATAGTCATTAAAGTAATGAGTTTTCTCAATACAAAAAAAAAACATTTTAAAAATGTTGAAAGTAGATTTGTGTACTGTACGAATTTTTTATTCAGCTAACGTTGAAATAAAAGTCTTATCTTGCAATACAAAATGTTTTCCAATATTTTGATATCAAAATCGAAATACGACTTTATGCTTTAAAGGAATCGTTGTACCACTGGTGTTTTCAAATATCATTCGGTGATTCGATTCCGATAGACAGCGCAGCATTTTATTCGTTTCGCTACCACACAGCTGTTCCCAACTTCCACCTGTCTACAGTCGAGCAAATCACGACTTTGTCTTAGCGTTCACAATTACTGCCAGAGGAGCGTGACAGATCATAGCCACCACAGATTACAAATCCTTTGTGTTATGTCAACGACCTTTTGTTCCTAAGCGTCTGAAATTGATTACCGTTCACACCGAATAATCCTAGCATTTCCTCGTTTTAATATTTGCAGGAACTTTTTATTTTGTTTTACTTCATTTGCAAATGGATATTATATGTGTTTGTACTCGCAGCTCGTTAAAACGCGTAATGATTATGATTACGAAGTTTATTAAATAAAGTTACGCTCGAAATGTTTTCCAGTCTTGCAGTTTCATAATAATTGCAAGTCTGCAGCGCCTTTGAAGTTACTTGTTCAATATTAATTTTTATTATAAAACTTCTGGGGAAACTGATTTGAATTCCTTCTGGAAAAACTGTTCATTAAACTTGCTGTATTTTATTTGGTTCAAACGTAAATAAAAGAGGTTTTTGCTCACATTGAATTGTCTAGAACTTTCATCTGGTTTCATGCAAGTTGAACTAGGACGGAATTTTATTTGCTAATTGCAAAAGTCTACACATTGACGACGAAAACTTGTGCAGGTATTAGGTAAAGTTGAATAATTAACTTGTCGGATACAGGGAGGCTGAATTAAAAAGTTGGCAACTTTTTTCTGTCATCGGATAAAGTGTTCAAACAAACATCGCGTATTTGAAAATATATCGTTGCTAACATCAGCTGTTGTTACATTTCGTTAGACAAAAAAAAACTTTGGACGGCCGGATAGATGGTATTGCCCGATTTTTTTTTGGTATCCACAAAAACAATCGAGCCGGAGCCTACAAAAAATGTTGCAAAACATCATTTTGTTAACAAAAACTGGTCGTTCACTTGAAACATCGTAGGATTTACTTATATTGTGGAAACGTCAATTTGGTTATGACTTTTTATTTTCTGTTAAACAAACAATATTTTTTAACAAACTTTGGAGATATGTTGTACTCATAAGATGGGATTGCGAAGATAAAAATCTTAAAGATTGTACCAGAGAAAACTGGATCTTTATCCCACTTAATTGATTACATTTTACCAGTAGTTATTATAAGAGTATTGCACCGCTCAATGTCTTACGAGCATGTTTCATAAAAGGTTACGGTTATAAAGGCAATTTCCAATTAAAAACAAGAAATTACATATGTATATTCAAAAGATAGTTATTGCATGTCGTTCCGTGTAAACCGTAACGGAATCGTGTCATTACGGGTTTACGTAATCTTAACGTATCTTTGCAAGATTCCGCTTAGTTGTACGATGTGGAAATAATTGAATAAGCTATGCGATAAACTTGTGATATTCACGATTGTAAGATAGTAGGTAGACATAATTGAAGCATTTGCACTTTTTAATTGAATACGTAAGCATCTGACATACGTATGAATTTACAATACTTTTATGAAATTGTTTTCAAGATATTTATTTCCGATAAATTAGCATAATTACTATTCGCTCTTCTCTTATTATTAATATCTCTTAGATACAGGTACTAAGACTGCGTAGCATAAATACTCCATATCATTACGTACACACATTAAGTACTACACATAAACGTACAGTTTTATCGTAACTAGCGAATATCCATTCGAGTATAAACTAAGAAAATAAACAACAAAACTTAATCTAGCTCCGTAATAAGCCGACTATTCGTCTAGCTGTATACGGCGCTTCATCGCGTCACATCTAAATGTGGAAGCAAATTGCAGACTCCCGTCGTAACTATAGCCCCTTATATATCGTACTATAGTTGGTATAAAGTTCTCTGCATCTGTCTCCTAAATTAGATAAGTGCTAGTTACTATGCGCCTGAGTTCAATTGCTTCCTATAACATTAATAAGCTACGCTTCTGTAGTTATTAGAGTAGTTGCACGGAGGATGTTGGAAATTGAAAATATTACCTTGAAATTATTCTGAAATGAAAATGGAAAGGGTATGTTTGGATGATGATTGCTTTTTACGGCAGCAACTTTACAGTTGCTAAACGAAGGTTAGGTAGCTTTGCGTCTTTACGTCTCTCACATGACTTAAATATATATGGCATATTTTGAAATGTTAGTGTATTTTAAAATATTCTTAAAAAAAGTTAAGTCACGTAGGTACCTATTTAATTTATATTATTGTTACACTTCCATGAAAGTTTTTGGAGGCGTAAGAAATATAGGTTGTGAAATGGAATGTTATGACAGACTAACCTTATCTTACTTAGTTAAGTGAGTAAAACATTTTTATATTTTCGTGAATTTAATTATTCTGCCTGAAACGTTTTCTACCTGAGAAATGTCGCTTTCACCTTCAAGTTTTCAGATTTTTATCGTAATAAGAATTTCAGATTTTCTGAGATTCCTATTTGGATTCTTAAATAGCTTAATTTGTTTTGGTAAACATTGCTTTAAACATCAAAATCCTAACACTGTTTGTTTACGTCTACAGCTATATTCAAGGGGAACATTTTACGCTGCGATAAATTTAGTGCCTAAAGCCCGTAACCCTTTGAGGGATTGAATCTGACAGCCGTCCGTGCGTGTAAGGAGATCAATCAGTGAGATGTTTAAGCAGGAAGATGTAGCGACTTTTTTACGTCACGTCTGTTTTAAAGTAAAAGTGTAAAGTTTAAAGTATCGGATCTAACAGTACTAGGATTTTTTACGCTCGTGCTATTCGTGTACGGTCATAAAACTGTTTTTTTTTTTTCTATTTTCGTAACGTTCAAGACTGGCTTGACATGTGTTGAACTTTTGAATTTGAAATTAGAATAAAGAAAAACAAAGTTCGCTTCTACAAAATGGCGGCAAAATTGCAAAATTGGGCAAGAAAGTATCGAGAACTTGCGAAAAGTATGGAGTTTCTAAAACAATTTGTTACAAATTACAACTTTCGCAATATCATATTGTTCATTGTAATATATTTTGTAATTATTCGAATGTTAAACACGCGAGAAACATGGTCTTAAATTGTTATTCTTGTTACAAATATCACAATAGTCGCTGTAAAATCTCACAGTACAATTTTATTAGCTGTGAATTTATTGCATTGTTATAAAATATAGATATTTGACAAGCCTAATTTATAGCCCGTTTAGGAATAGATTTTATCAGTTATAAAATATAGTAGACACTCAGGTACAAGGTGTTTATTAACAAGTAATAATAGAACTGAGATGCTGATCTGTTTTTCCTAGAAATCCATTTAATGGTCCTTCATTATTTCTTTATACATAAAGGACAGATCATAAACATTATTCCCAACAATGCGAGTTGTGTGTGAAGTTGCATGGTCAGTATTCCGCGACTTTCTGGCCTAACGCCTTTATGACCTTCCTTCTTGAGAGCAAAAAGAAAAACTACACTAAAAGTGAAGTAGTAAAACTTATTTACCGACTAACATTTGTCTAGATGTCCACCAATAAAACATTCCCTTTGTTTTGGAGTAGAGGGGTGTCGCAATAAATAAAAGACGACTTGTTCTGAAACTGTTCTAACTCGATAACTTCATAACCCGTTCAGAAGCTCACAAACTCAACTCAATTATTGTTTACGAGTCGCGTCGCTTTTATTACTGCTCTTAATATATTCTATATTAGAATGGGGACTGTGTAGGCAGGATGGGTTGCGTAACCGCGAACTTGTGGGACAATGCCTCGTGTAGGACACGCTAAAGAAATCGATACCTGACTTTTTGGTCACCTTTTTTTCCTTGCGAACCTTGCAGACAGTCGTCTGTAGGTACCGATTGTTTATTTTCCAATTTGATTGGTGTACGATAACACAGTTTTTCTTTTAACATTTTGCTGAAGGTAACTGCTTATTGCTGTGTTGAAGTCGAAACACGCAATTCAAGTGTCCATCAATCGACTTTTTGCCCAAATTATAGTAGCCTTGTGTTTTTGTTAAATGTCATAACTTTTTTTTCTAGCACATTGTGATATTCGAAAGTAGCGTGCGCTACTGCGCTCACGCATCGCTCGCAACCCATTTGACCGTATCCTTCAATGGTAGGTCCAACAATGAGGCATTCACTGCGGCTAGTCGCTGGAACGATCACGTGTTCTATCGTACTCACGACCTCATAAGTGCGTAGAACATTATGGACCACACCAAATGTTGTTCACACATTGTTGATCAAACACACTAAATGGGATACTTTTCCATTTTTAAATCAGTATTTTCTGTTAGCTTTGAATGAGGTTGTCTTCCAAATTCGAATACACATATTCCAGTTTCAAATGTCAATTAAAACTGTATGACCATTTCGGTGTGAAGATAATGAATAGGATAATTTTATAACCAATAAGTCTGCCTACATGGATAAAACAAATTATAAAAATTAAATCACGTAGGCGACCTATATTAATCCGATTCATTTGTATCGCTCTAATTCCATAAACAGCACAGAAAATAAATTGTTCGCACATTATAAATCATGTTCTAAATAGCTTTAGATTAATCCTGTTTCTGCTTAATTAAGTTGTCCTACCATATTAGGGAAAGTTAACGTTTAATGGACTGGTTTCCTTGGCTCTATAGAATAAGTCATGTAGCTGTAAGAAACGGTGAAGTCCTGTTACTGAAGTGTCTACTCTATTTTTATAGCACGATTCCGCTATAAAAAATCATGGGCTATTATAGTGTCGGTAGATTGCACGGCGCACGCGCCGAGCTTCCGCTCGAGCCCTCATTGTGGCCTGGCGGACCGGAAACTGTTGATACCATCTAAAACTCACCGTGCAGTACTTATGCTACTTACTATACACATCGAAGATGTGCTACTGCATACAAACTAGTAATTTGCACTATTTAGGACTAATTTGCATTGCATTTATCGCGCAATACGCAGCAATTTTGTCTAGTTTGAAAGTTTGTTTTTATGCAAATGGTACAGTTTAGGATGGTCATGGGTCTATGATGTAATTTTATGTCGGAAGTGGTTGCAAATAAAGTCATAGACAACCTTTTTCAGAAACCATTCCTCCGCGCTATCTTGAAAAGTGCATAATTATCAGTAATTTTCTACATAATTTTCTGTGAAGACTATAAATTAGTTAGCTATAAATAACGTGTGCAAACTTCCCTCATTACCAAGTCTGAGACGCTACTTTCATATTAGTTGAGCATGACTATCGATTCTGTTTTCAATGGAGAAAACCGATTTTCTATTAAAACCACGATGGAACACAAAACCTCATTCGAGCAGTCGCGGTTAGAGAAATAGAAAAGAAAACGTAAACAATGGACGAATACGGTAAATAAATCCATTCAGATAGTTTTATTTGGAGCCTGAAAAAGCTAGTATAATCAAGCTGTCTATACACGTTTACTGCAGTACTATTTCGGAACAAATTATTTATTTAGCTTTGGTTAGTTTTACGGTATGGTTAATGTTAGCGTGCATGCTGGCTGCCTCCGCACGGTCGCGACCACGGTCCGCGATAATTGGAGCGTCGTTCCGGGCACATTGTTCACTGCATACTGTTTGTTATGGTAATGCACTTCGTTATATTTCCTCTCCAAAATAAACCTAACAGTTCTAAACCAAATCACGGCTTTTGCGAAACGTAAAAGAACAAGAAAACGGATTTCGACGAATAAACAATAACAGCATGATTCTTGAAAACGCAAACTTGTTTGGCCATAGTGCGGTTGTTTTAGAAGTGTTGGAATTACTCGCCTGAGCATCTCCATACGTTTTTCTCGAAAGACAGATAAAAACGTCATACGGTTAGCGGATGCGACGCACGAAACATGCAGCAGTAAAATATCCGTTCTAAGTACCGCAATAGAAGACGAATGTAGTGTGACAATAACGGACCGCCTTGCTAGATTCAGGGGCCACTGGGTTATTTACCCACTTTAATTCAGCAAATTTTTAAACATATCAAAACATTGACAGATAAATACATTATTCATGCAGAAAAGAACATCCAATGAATAGTAAAAGTAAAGAATCTATGTCAATAAACAATATGATAGAGAGCGGCGATATCAAGAAACATAAAATAATTTATGGTCGATTCCACCTGATTAGATTCGGGAGATATAACATTATTACTTCACGAGCTCAAATTAAACGCCTACGTTTTTGGAGGGAACTTTCTCTCACAATATGGGAAAAAGTCGTCTCTTCTTTAGTCAGCTTTATTCGACAAAATACGGAGGATTGATGAACAAGATATTTTTTACAGTAGTGGAAATAAATTTTCTGACGATGTGGCCAAAAAATCGATGACTAAAATATAAAAACTTGTTAGGTATCTATTATAAAAAGTGTACGTTCTTGAACCTAACAGTTTGACTGATGAAGGTTATAGATATATTTCTTAAACATACTAAAATATTTTAACAGGTGAACATGTAAAGTATCTTACGAATCCCAAAGGCTGTCTGTTATCCGACAGGGCGAAGATGTTATTGGCATTTTTATAGACTCGTGAATTTCGGAGTTGATCAATGGGCTGTTATGCAAGTTCCTGTAATGTTTTCAAAACTTTTGCAACTTGTAATTTTTGTTATTAAACGAGTTTATTGACATTCATCAGCTGTCTATTGTGAACGAAATCTCTACGCACTACGCAATCTGACTAGAGATTACTGTTCGAAACAATAGTTCGTTTAAATATCGTGAGATTGAAGAGTCAAATGACCTGACCCATTATCATCATCATAGAAAGCATTTGTGCCTTCACGACTGGTGTAACTTGTTCATTGTTCAACAACATCATGAATCCCTGAATGTACAAGAAGCGTTAAATAGAAAAGCTTGCGAATAAACGCATCTTCAATAAGAGTAAGCGTAATGTCGTTATTGACGCATCGTACTATCCCAACGTTACCTGACTCATTAAATAGCAATTTCACACCATCACTTGGATAATAAGGAAGCATTACTACATAACATTGTATTTGAGCGTGGCATCGCGTAATACTGAAGATTGCGTCTCCGTGGAAACATTCCATCAACCAGAAGAGATTACGTTGTGACGGAATAAGAGGCACGCGCAAACATCTGGGATGTGACAGGTGATTTGTTCAATAACTTCATAATGATCCGCAGATAAAGCTGCTATTTGTTCAGTGGCAAAGTTTTTATTTGCGACAAACTGTGGTTCTGTTGGCTACAGTTCTTTGTTAATTTCCGCTGATAGATCTTCTTTGTGCTTCCCGTATGTGAAATGAAACGGGAATCGTCTTTATGTCGGTACAGTAATGTAGTTTTTTTTAATGTCCTGTGTATCGGTTTTTATTTGCAATCAACACCCATATCCTCCTGATTCACAATATACTCAACATGAGGCTCATTTTCAACCTTATACTTTTCACCACAGCGTTGTTTCCAACGAAACCACGTAGATTTCCCACAAGTAATAATATATTTATTGTCATAGCAACAATGTTAACTAATTCAGAAACTAACTCTGAGCGGCCATCGTTGACCACTGCGGATCCCCGGCCTAATTTTATGTTTCGTATATCGTCGGGAATTCACACGACGATGAACGAATTTTGCGGCAAGCCCGCGTAATACTGGGATTTCGGCTAAATTTCGCAATTCAGTAGCCAAATCTCGTAGATTACCTAAATTGTTTGCTTGAATAGCGTAGTTTATTTGGTCTGCGTGTTTTTTTCGATATTCGCAGATAAATTGTTATCTTTATGTCGAATTTAATCGACTCCGACCATATGGATGTTTATCATATTTATGAACATTCGAAAAGTTAGAGTATGTTAAAAATATACGCAGGTGCGAAGACATTAAGAGAATTAGCATCTGGCTTAAAATTCAATTAAGTTTTAAAATAGTAAAAGAAAAACCATAGGTCAGTTGATATCACACGCACGAAGCTAAGTCTATTTTTAAGTGCCCAAGCCTGTTCTGCGCAACTCGTAAAATGGCTATTTCCACTCCAGAAGCAATAAAATGTGTCCCTGGAACAATTTTATCCTCAAGCTTATCTCAGCTTAGGGTTACTTCTTTTTATGGCATGCAGCAATAGCCTTTCTTCAATAAGAAACACACAAAAGGTCCCAAGGGAACGCTATGATAATGGTATGGACGAGTCAGCGTTTAAGTGTTATTTGAATACCATCGAATTGCTTTGCATAAAGTCAATCTTGGTAGGAATTTGTCTTCGATAAACCTGGGGTTAGATGAAGTAGTATATTCTTTGTTTTGATCCGGTGCTTCCTGATTAATACTTTTGGAATATAAAAATGCCTCGAAGGTTATTGTTTCCCTTAAATTTTCTAATATGTATCACTTATTTTATGTTTCATAGGCATATAAAATAAATAAGCGAAGGGCATCGATGCTATATTTCAGTTATCTGCCCACGCAGTAAAATCATCCGGATAAACGATTTTATCCCTCGTCGACCTATTTTCACGATAACACAATGCTTCGACTTGTTTCGTTATTGTATATCGATTGGAGATCGAATATGGAACAATGACGATATTTCTGTTATTAGTTTGGGTGAGTGTGAAAACATTGTCTACCTTTTCCTTGATATATTCTAGGTTAGAGAAGAATAAATAGCACATGAAAGTAACAAAAGTTATTTGTCTCAATTAATTTGTTTGGTGTAAGTAGTTCTCTACGCTCTTTCTTAGGTTTTTGGTAAAAATTTGCGTATTCTAAATATTTGCTTCAATAACATTAAAATGTTGATAATTTAACAGCTTGACATTGTCGTCATAACTTGTCCAGTACGGGAAGTCTGTTATGAAAAATATGAATTTTATATTTTTGACACCTTATTATTTTGCCAGAGTTGTTAAAAACAAACTGTTCATTAGTAAAAATCCAAAGATAATATGATATACTGCCAAGATATTACATAACAACAAACACAATAGCTAAACTAATATACCTAATTACATCATGTAAGTTGTTCAAATAACAACTCCTTCACCAAATTATTATCAGTCATGTTGAAAGGTCACATGCAAGCGCATCAAGTATGATAGATGCCTCCAACGAACGTATTAGGAAATCATCATATTATTGTGGTAACATTCGTGATTACCAACTATGATGGAAGACAAGACACCGTGGGAAATGGCCCTTGACGTTCGGCAGCGACTCAACTACCTATAATTTTGTATTAACGAACTTTATACTAGAAGGTATTATTTCACTGCAGTACTTCATTACCATAATATTTTTAGTACACGTATTATGCAGTTGGCGATGCGACAAAATCCTGGAATTCTTGAATAACTTGCCACTCATAAAGTTCCCAAATAGAAAATTCTTGCTTCATGACGCTGTATAGCGGTGTGAAGTGGGCGTGAAATTATAAATAACTACCCTCGGCCATCCGATTTAGAGAAGCTCAATGTCACAGTTTCATTCTTCAAGATATTTTTATAACTCGCTTTTGGACAGTCCCCGAAATACATAGCTTCGCAAATAAACAAAGATTTTATGAAAAGATTTTTCAGGTCTGTTGCCCAGAAAAAAGTAATGTGAGGATATTAACAGAGCTTGTTTTGTTTCGACTTATTTATACGCTGAGGATGTTTATTTTTCTTCTTTCCACAGGTCTACACCGATTTCGTTATTTAGCTTAGGTAATACAGGCTACCTCGAAACTGTAATACTTATCGGTCAAACTAAATACGGCTGCCAACGATAAATTAAAATCAAAGATGCTCTTGTAGCAGGCATTGGCTAACACAGATACATCTATATCAAAAGCGAACCGCAAATATAATGTTGATTGTGAAACGAAAGCAATATCGGTTCAAAAATACATCTGAGAGGAACGGCCGAGTGCAGCTATTAACTCTATACAGCAACGAAACGGCCACTTGGGCACGTTTACCCTGTTTCATCCTAGAAACGTCGTCGTTTAAGACAATGGCCAGAGAGAACCTTTTATATTTTCAGATCAATAACCCCTTGTTCGGGTGCGAGCCGTTGACACATGAATGGAGAATGAAGCATCAGTTTCCCTCATGGAAACCATTGTCGGCGTTTCTGTAACAATGCCATTATGTGCTCCAGGACGCGGTTCGCGAGAGGTCATGCAGTATCTCTGATTGTTGTTTATTTAGGTACGTTATTTGTATGAAACTTTTACGAACGTACTTGAAAATCTGGCACAACCGCATTTTCTTTATATCCTCAAACATACGAAATTCGTGTCTCCTAATGTAATGTTGTATCCCACCCACTCGAGAAAGCTACGTTAGCGGTACAGGCCGGAATGTTAATGGCTGGAGCAATTATTTTGGACGAACCTCGTCCAACTTGAGACGGGCAAGGGACAAATTCAATTAGAAAACATTATGGTACTTCGAGAGTTAGGAACGAAAGCAAGAACAAGACAAGGACACTCGAGATTGCTGTAGGCACTTCTTGCAGCATCCTGTTATTAAGAACTTGGATTCGAGGGCTTAACACGAAACTAACGAACACATTGCGTGTGGATTCGTATTCATTCTGCTTGTTACGAATAAGGTCGGTCGCCATTTATTTTATTAGGCTCTTATGAATGAGTTAGCCTGATTAAAGTCAAGTCTCGTTGTCCACATAGAAGTGAACGTGACTGCCGGCATAAGATACTGTCTGAATGTTAATTTACTTTTACGATTGCTAGCGAACCTTACACCTTGACCATTCGGGACGATCGGTGTAAACGGATCTATATAACCTATATTTGATTAACCTTTTTATAGCAACAGCACTCACCCTTATCTTTAACCCTGTTAAGCTCACCCACGCAAGTCTAGGTTTGAACGTTAACCCTGTCTCGAGAATTTTGATGGTCAGTAAAATCTACGAGAGACCGAACAGTTGTCTGATCATATCAGTTTTATGATGTTCACTGTGAGTGTAATCTATTTTAAACATTCTTTATTTTATTTGTTTGGTGTTAATAACCTTTTATTTCCATCAATATTTATGTCCGATGAACGTTGCATATCAAAGTTTATTGTAATTAAGAGTTCAAGTTCTTAAATCGAATTCAATAATTCGCCTACGCAGGTGAACCACCGAAACCCACACTGTTTTTAGTTTTTATAATAAAATGTCTACTGTTTCTAGTACGTGACTAAGAGATTTGTTTTTATAACAATGAGGCTCCGACTAAATATGGACAACAGGCACAATCAAGCATCAATTTATAAAATGAAGTCTGCATACTCCATCTTAATAAACTCATCAATTCATTGAAGAAAGTAAGAGGCCCTTCTATCAATTGAACCATTAGTTGTGGAACATTTTGAAATGGATCGCGATATGTAGAATACTTAAGTCTATTGAGACTCTTCAGTTCGATCCTAATTGGGCTCACTACATCGAAATCAGATAACGATAATTCAATAAATAAGGTTAAGAAAGCAAGATTGCATAATTTGTTTGATTTAGCGTTAAAGTTGATTCACGTAAACATTATCTAGGATTATGCTGGTCCCATTCAGTGAAACTAACCAGACACGACTGCTATGAATAGGAGGTGACTGTGCAAACACTGGCTGAACAAAGGTGAACGAAAGAGAGCCGATTCATTCTTACGTCGTAATAAAACGATTTCTAGTTACGTCAATACTTTCCACGATGAACTGTTTGTTGGAACGACAGATTGTAACTATGATATTGTTGTATCTAATCAAAGAATGTGGATAAAAGTAAATCAAGTGCTATATCGAAAGACAAAATGTAATCACGATAAAGAATTTTATGAAAACACACTTAATGTGAATGCAATTGAAATGAAGACAGTCAAAGTTTACGTAACGAGGCGAATGAACTCGCTTCGGTCAATATCAAAGCTGAATTTAAACAGCCGCCTACTAATGACCAAATTTTTAAACGATCACTTCACATATGATGGTTATTCCCATATTCGCCGCCACTTACTTTTTTCCTTAAATTAAGTTACGAGTCAAAAATTGCAATCTCATAAATTAAATCAGGAGAAAGTAATTTTGCATAACAAGATGACACATAGCTTTATCAGATAAACATCCAAGCTTCAGGAAAGACAATAGATTACATAAGGGTTATTAAGCTTCAAGATTTTGTAGCAGACTTTTTATGTACATTATTGGATTAGTATACTGAGAACATCATTGTTGCTAGAAGGGCCCTCACAGAAATAAAACTCAATTGTAATGATTGAGGCACTTAACATTCAACAACGTCTATCTTTATGAACCCTCATGGCCATGAAACGGCAGGTACGTTTTGTTAAAAACTAACAATAGATTTGCATATTCGATTGTTGATTGATAAGTGCATCGGCCCAGGCGGTCGATTCAAGGCATTCTTGGTTTTAATGTCCAGTTTGAAACCTGTTCGACCTGCAGATTATGAATCACGCTAAGATTAATTACAATATGAGAACCACCGATAGAACATTTTTTTTTACATATTAGTTCCTTGTTCGTGGTTTAATTATCGAGGTCATGCATCTAAATTATGAAGTCAGCATACACGTGAGGTCAATGTAGGTAATGTAAACATTGTCAAAGGCTTAGCATGAATCAACAAAATTTTATTCATCCGTATATGAAAGCGTGTCACACGCTTTTGTAATACCGACACTATTTATATCTTTTTAGGGTCCTGACTCTCGATCCCCGACGTAGCAGCATGTCAGTCAAATATTTGTAAGGCAAACGTCAAGGACCTCTGAAAGGACCCTTTTACGCCACCGTCCTAGTTCGCACGGACTTGTAAACTAAACAACTGATCTTGTTACTCTTATTATTACATCAAACTGATTCTTGTTTGTTTTATTTACAAGCCGAATAAAAGTTTTATCGAGTGTCGTGGAGTTCGCTAGTAACAAATAAATATTCAGGTATTTTTCAACCTAGTGTTTGTTCTTTTTAACGCTGTTCCGGTAACTGGTTTCGGTGTTGGTGAGCTAGCATCACACGGGGCCATTCAATTGCTCAATGCCCCACCATTGTGTTACGTGACCAATTGAATCAATATGGTTCCTCTATTGCGTTATCTACTTGTGAATGAGTTACATTTTCCTATCTGTGTCAAATTAAATTAACGCCGTACAATAAATATCAATTTAGGCTGTAATTTAATTTGTGTTTGTGTATACTTTTTCTGCGTTTCTTCTTTATGTTATTGATTACTGTTCTAATAAAGCGGCAAATTCTGATTCGGAACTATTTGCCACAGGAAATAATACCATTTTGTTGACTAAAGGAATCTAATCTCTTTTGAGTATGTTTACTAGATTACCTTTTAAATGACCGATTCTGTTTACCCGGTCATTGTCCACCTCAATGCCAAACAAGCGGCTCACACATTTACAGATTCTGTGTGTACCACAGTTCATTGTCAGCGAATTCGACGCTGCAGATAATGTGTCATTTAGCATTGATGTTCTAATGCAAGCGGTACGAGCGTGGGTCGACACTATTGTTGCGTGGGAAAACAGCCCAATTGCGTCTATGCATCCGGATAACGTATTAATAAATACTGGTACGATACTGGCGAAGAGCCTACAACTCATTTAAAAGGCTTGGAATCCTAAGGCAAGTATTCGAGATTGAATAAGTTTAAGCAAGTAAGGTTTGCAAAACTGATTTTACCTAACTTAGGGGAGTAAGGAAGATGTGATTGCCTCGACCCTGTATAATAAATGTATGGTGTTCCCGTGTGCCACGTTGGCTTGACATATTCGTGTAAAAGCCGTCATAACTCAAGCCAACGAATAAGATGTGACTCAAGTTACTGATAAATTAATAAAAGGGAAGGGAGCTATACTAACTATACGTAGAGTAATTATTAGTATTAGCTGTATTATAGGTATCCATGGAAACTAAAACAAAAGGAAGATGGATGAACCAAATATGAATCTTCCAGTAGAAAAAATGCCAGAAGAGAGAAAAAATAGAAAACAATGGGGAACAAGAATTAACTGGGTATGTAGATGTCACAGACTAAAAGTTGACTAGTATCTGTTGTCGTTGAAAGTATAATTTGTCTTCATTACCAGTAACAACTAATGACAAAAATTAATTGAAGTTGCCTAAAAGATGAATGCATGGGTAGCTGGGTATGTGACGAGGGCACCCGTTAGTTTAACCAGACATCTGTCAAGAATTTCAACATTAAACGTGCTAGTTTAAGAATCATTGCAAATGAACTGTTTATACTAACGGTGATTTATTATGAATTGCCGTTACTCAATTATCGCGGTCGTTATAATAGAATCGTGTATAACTAATATATTAAGCGTTACGTTAATTACACATTTCCAACTAGATGCAATAAATTTTGACAAAATCTCAGGTAGGTACGTGAGGCAGTTGTATTCAAATGTCAATTTCACTTTCTACAATGATGAACGATTTCTAAGCAAACGGGAAACAATCTGCTTTATCATCTAATAGCTCTTCGTTATCGCCGTACACAATAATATTTGCCAGAGGTAATTACTTTTCATAGCTTACGAAATTAATTTCTAAACTAAAGTTAATTATTTCGAATTCTCCCTGTTCAGACTGAGCCACCCTTTTCATGATCTTTAATGAATTTGTATTTAGGTCACTGCTAGAAATTACATTTGAATAAATCTGGGTTATTTTAGATTAAGGCTACGGATAATGTAAGCCTCACACTTACCAACGGAATTAATGAGCATAAACGATGCAAATTCCTTACAACTTGGCTCTATCGTAAAAATATTATTTTTGGAGTTACTTCAAAGTTGTTCGACGAAGATAAAATTTGTCACGAATGAAGGACGTAAGTGAGTCACGACACGACTCTTTAAAATTTTTGACCACAACTCATCCCTTTGAAATTCCAATGGGGTGAATCAGGAAGAAGACCACACACCAATGTGTGGATTTGGATACAAATGTATAAAAAAAAAAAAAACAAAACATGATTGTTATCGTGTATTCAAAGTGCGGTGGTGTGTTTACGTTAACAAAAGTTTATAATCACACCACTACTAGGTCGTATCAACTAAAAGAATTGATGAATCATACAAACTTTCGTATTAAGAGAATTAGATCACTGCACACTACGTTTGTATTTTTTGTTTAGTCATAGAAAGTGCATGTCGAGAATTGAGTAATAAAAAGACAATAGCGCATCATTGGAGAGTTGGTAAGCAATTGTTAGTGCGAAGAACATAATTTGCTGACAAGAAAAGCGAGCAGATAATATCTGCTCTGCGGTGTCGATTGCTAAACGAAATACGCTTTCGTTTCACACAAGCAGATGGCAAGTAATATTGTTTTCAGGAACATCTGCGTCCTTCGAAAAACGTGTTCCTTTGAAATTAAACGCATAAGAAATAAGTGGTCGGTCGTACAATGATGAAACGGCCAGCTCCGAAGCGGCGGACTGCGATTTGGTAATGTGTGCGCGTTGGCCAGGTGGCGAAACTGGTTGTCTTCCCTTCGCCTTGCCATCAGGTGTGTGCCGCAAATGCTCCCAGGTGTATTTCGCATACACTCGATGATTACTTTAATAATAATACTTGCAAAGTTTATTTGTCTTCATTATTTAAGCAGATATGTACCGTAATGAAAAAGTTAATCATCAGTGTTTTCTCAACAGATGTTTCGGGTAAAAACTAAATAAATTATTGGAACTAAATGGCCATTAGAACTGTATTTGATACGGTCCTAAAAATAAATGTGGCCATAAAGTACCTGCAAAGGCGTGCAATATTGCGCTACCTGCGCTTTATGCGGCTTCTCGTTTCCACTCCTATTGTTAGAGATGTAACTGACCCTAAGGCGGGAGACCGAACAGGTAGTCTTGGCTTTAATCAAAGGGATTAAAAACAAAACAGAGAAACAGATCACGCAAGGTTTCTCAATAACATCTCCAAATCAATAGGCCATTCATTTACGTACAATATGAACATTAAAGTGGAGCGAGAACCTAATACAATGAACAATAGAGATTAAACATTTGGATTTGATGCAGGCGCCAATATAGTGTAGGTGTCGAAATTCATTCATCACCTCGTAGGTAACCAACCAACCTACTTCCAAATATGTAGGACTATGTATGTATGTTTAGAACGAGCAATAAGTCTTCGTGTTGATAGCTATGCAAAGGATTATCCTGATCCGTAGCGGCTAATTGCTTTCCATTATTCCTCATTGCGTTCATTAGTTCATGACCCAATTAGATTCTAAATTGCTTGAAATTGGTTAGATTCAAGTTGCTCTCAGCGTGCACAAACAACTCATCTTATTTTTTCTTATAATTCCTTCTAAGAATCCTCTCAAACAGGCATGAGGCAATATATTTAGAGAACATGACTTGTGTCAGCAGCTAAACCCTGGTCATAAACAAAAGGTATTTTTGTTTGGTTTGCATTCATCGGTTCTTGGAAACATTTGGACATTATTATAAACATAACCTTTGGGATAATGCTAAGTTCATGTGTTTTCGTTTATTTATTACTAGCTTCCGCCCGCAACTTCGTTCGCGTGGAATTGTGACTTCCAGCAGATTTTTGGATTGACCAATAGATGGCGCTATATGTCCGGAATAAATTTTATTTTTAATTTTTATATTTCTTGTAATAAAAACTATCCTATGTCCTTTCTCAAGTTCCAAACTATATCTGTACCAAATTTCACACAAATCGGTTCAGTAGTTTAGGCGTGAAGAAAAGACAGACAGACAGACAGACGGACAGACAGACAGACAGACAGACAGACAGACAGACAGAGTTACTTTCACATTTATAATATTAGTAAGGATTGTCGTTTAAGCACTAGCTTTCTGGATTTATCACTTGGATATACCTAGGTATGATTTGGTATTGATTGCATGATAACTACATGCACTGTAAGCTATTCATGATTATTGCTTTCTGAAAGTGTATTTGTTGCGATGTTCTTTTGTTTGGTAAACAAATCATTAGTAAATGCCAAAGATAATGACCAAACAATCCAGATTTGTTCAGAAATGTTTGGCAATATCTTCTCACCTTCATAACACATATTGTTAGAGTATCTGTAAAGTAATTGATAGTTCTGTAATAATAACATCGGATATAACGTTACCCACCGTTAATTGAATGACAAGTTCCAGTGATCCCGGTACAGAACCAATCAATATGCAACCGTATAATACACCGCACCGTAAGAGCTCTCGGGTATTCAGAGCTGGGCATCCACTGGCTTATTGATTTGCATGCTTTCCTATACAACAGATCACTAACACCTTTTAAGTCAAATAACAATGTCACAAACAAAAACCTCCTTCTGACAAAATTGTACGATAGAGTTTCACTTGTCAATAGTGTCTTGCATCTAATCTTCTTACAGACAAAATTTTACTGTCACTGTTATCGCACTAGATTCTAGTGAATGCAGCAAATAGGCCGTGTTTTCACTCCGATGTCGTATTGATTGTAGACGGATTGAATTAAAACAATGGCGTACATAAACACAATGTAATGTCGCGAGGCGTGCACAGCACGTGCCGCCCCGCCCGCGGTCACCTCCGGACTGACGGCGCGCTCGTGTTGAATAAAGATCGCGTTCGGGTGCGTTCGCCGCACAGCGCTCACTGCGTTCGGATGCCCTGCTCAGCGCAACAGCGAGGCAAGGTAATTCAATGGATGTTTTTATTTTGAAACCACTGCATGTCAGTACCATGCGGGCGTTATGTTTATGTTGAACTGCATGCGAGTCTAGACTTCCTAACTTAGCAACGTAATGATCCAATACTTCATATGTAGCTATGATCACGCGTTTTTTATGCACTCAATTTTAAATCTGTTTATTCGAAAATGTCTTTAGCTCTGTTGACTAATCGTAAAAAATTGAATTTGCCAAGTTCACAATCCATTTTATGATGCTCTGTTTTGAATACTACGAGGGCCATTAAACACATTAAGTCCATTATTAGAAAACAAAGGGCTGGACAGTGATGACCAGAATAATGACGAAGGTTTTATTGGACCATTTGCATTTTCAACCGAAAATAATAGATGTTTGTAATTTTCCACCAAGTTCTATAGCTAATACAGCTGGAAATATTCCTCAAAGATTAAAGGTGAATTTCTTGACTCATGTTATTACATTGCTGTGTAGCAATTTCCTTCATTAAGTAGGTACCTATATAATATTATTTAATTGCTCTAAGAAGTTTAATTGAATTACAAAATTGCTATTGCATTGCATTGGCAAGCTACACTTTCCCAAAATCAAAATCAAAATCAATCAAAATCCCAAGCCCCTTGGTGACATAGGTGAAATTTTATCCAATCACAAGACGAAGTTCCCCCGGGATACGGGCAAAACTGCGAGAAACAGCTAGTATATAAAATGATACTCAAGTAACAAGCTGGTATCGAATTTGAATTTGAGATTCGTGAATTGGAGTCGGCGGGCGCCAGACATGCGGGGCGGTCATTCACATACACATACAAGTTGTGTCAAAGCCCTTTGCCATTGGTACCTGAGAGCAAATTGACAATTTCGGCATGATATTTAGTTTACAAGTAATTTTAAAGTGTGCTCAAAGAACAAGTTTGTTTAAAGAATTATATTTTGTTTCAGAAATGCCCGTGCTTGCGATGATTCAGGATACACTGGTACTCAGATTAATCCGGTGACACTGGAAGCCAACTGGGAAGAGGCTTGGCAAATGCAAGAGATTGCTAGAAAACTCAATGTTTTTCGTATTGAATGAAAACCCAAAGATGTACATAATTGTATCAATGAGAAGAAACTTAATAATAAGAAAATATCAGATGACGAGCAAATACTAGACAAAAATTAGCTCCAGGCTAAAGTGCAACAACATATGAAGATACCTTTATAATACAGATCCTCAGGGCAGATTTGCTCTGTTTTAATGAGATCTTGCAGAAAATCTCCAAGTTTATATTATAAGGTTCCTTTCATACAGTGATGTGGATGCTACATGAACTTACTGCAGCTAGTCCAATTAATCAAGTCCTAGTCTATGCAGCTAATCTTCTTAAGAAAGGTCAGTGAACATGCTAATTTATGTTGGTACATTAGTCTTGTAAGTCACGTAACTAATGTGATGTTATCTCTAGCTACCTACTGACGTCATCCACCGTTCGTGGTTGCAATTGGGTTTTCTTTTACATATAGTTTCTATACCAATAAGTGCTATACTAATAATATGCTGAAAAGTTTCTTTGTTTTGGATGCACTTACATATCTCAGCGGTTTATGTGGCTGCTCGTTCATTGTATAATATCTAGGTTTCTGAATACTCGGACGGACCCAGACATTACCTGAAGTCAATTTCAAAGATAACATTGAGCGGTTTAAATGGCATTGTGGTTACAAAAAAACTCCATGACCCTGTCAAATTCCTAAAAGAAAAATAATGTATTTATACCCTTCTCTCATTCCTCCTTTATTTAAATTCCAAAATATTTGAATATCTAAACGTGTCACGGCCGCTGTTTGAATGGCTCGTCCATTAAGTCCAAATAAATTTTAACGAACAATTTATATTTTCATTTTGAGTATTCTCCTCGTTATCTTTAATTTCTGACAGGTAAATTTTACATTAAATATTTATCGTCTTATCTCGATAAATACGTTTATCTTAGAAATGTAAACTTGAACAATACACACACAACAATAACGAAGTAACTTTGAATTAAATAGACATTTTGACGTATATTGCTAGTTCAAAATTAGTTTTTGTTAATAGTTGAAAAACAAATAAATAAATTGCAACAGTAGGAGTTATTACATACAAAAATGAATTTTCAGCATTTGAAAATTAAGTATTGGGAATTCTTCTTAAATGTCCCACTTGAGATTTTCATTTACATAGATCATCATATTTTCAGTAGGAATAGCATGGATTGACCAAAAAATCAATGCAAGAAAGTTTCAATATCCGGTTTCTAATGTAGCCATATTTAAACAATAAAGTGAAACTCCTCTGTGTGTTCGTATTGTCTCCTTAACATACGTCCTCGACCTCCGTTAACGGGACTGTAGTCGACGAAGGAACGGCCGCATACCACCTCAATATTGTTAGCTTTGGTGTTTTTGTTACCATGAATTTAGAAACGCTAATGGATTTCAAGAAAGGAAACAAAATAACTCATGCAAGCACAAAATTATAGGAATAAATTAAGTGTAGTATGACGTAATTGAAACATTTACGGACGGAAAGGTCTTGCAATATGGCGAATCTAGACACACGGCAGTGTGTCCGCCAAGTTCGAGCAAAAAAGAGACACACCGGCCGTGGGTTATATTACACGAACCATTTCGGGCCAAATTCGACCCCCCTATAACTCAAAATCTATTTTATTTACGCATATCAAATTTCTAGTATCTGTTGAGACCCCCTCACTTATCTAAAATACAAAATTTCATTAATATACCTATAGTAGGTCTTGAGATATTGACGTCAGAAAATCGCTATTTTTACTATACACTCACTGACTGACTCACTCACTCATCAAAAACCTAGACCACTTCCAATGGTCGTATTGACTTGAAATTTGGCATGGAGGTAGGTCTTTATGTCAAGGTAAAGGGAAAAATCTGAAAATGGCCAAGTGTGAGTCGGTTTCAAAATAATGAAGGTGTAAAATACTTAGTGTAAATTTATACATACCTCAGTTAAAAACAGTTACTTTTTAATAATGTTACTTGGCAAGTTTTAATAGAAAATTAAATACTTGATTCATTGCGTTTAGTAGGTTTATAACAAGGTGTGTGAAAACTTGCCAAGTAACATCATTAAAAAGTAACTGTTTTTAACTGAGGTATGTGTATGGAACTTGGTACTTATTCAGATCTCACTTCTTTTATAGGCGAAGGATTTTCCATATTATCGAACTTGGCAGCCTTTCACATTTTTGTTTTGGGTGGGTAGTATTCACTTCGATATCATATGATGATCTTATAGTGACAAAAATGTGTAGCTGTTTTAATCTGTTTAAATAAACGGAAAATCCCGATTTATATAAAATCATTAAAATAGAGCATCAAAATATTCCTCTGCATTGTTGTCGACTTGGAAGATAAGGAATCCCAGTTGAGGAATTTGAAACATTTCAATTATTTATTGAAATATTTTTCCGTGTAGTTATTTTCTTGATGTTTCATCGTTCACTTCAAATTATATTTGCATCAGATTAACCCTTCGGGCGTCGACGCGGCGGCGGGATGACGGGTGGCGTGCGATGCTGTTAGCTTGAGATAGTTTTAACTACGTTTAATTCTAGACCTTTATAAGTTTCAGTCGGATTTAGAGCTTAGAAATGTAATTTAAATTGGATGGATGCTGCGATTTCGCGTTTCATTTTAATACGAAGATATGGAAGCATATAAAATTGAACAATATTTCAAATTCTTAGGGTTTGTTGCGATGAACAAACTTATAAGTAGGTAGCTATTTGAGATGATGGATGAGATCATTTATCTTCACTGTCCATTATCCATTCGATTCAGGATCGAAAGCCGAACCTTCCTGGTACATAAACATAGTAATCCTTAAAAATGTTTATCCACAAACACTTTAATGAACTTAGTAAATACGATCCCAGAAGGATCGTTAAGGGCGTAACAAATAAACATCAGTCAATCCAGATAAATCCATCTAGTCCAGCGGTTTCCTAACAAACGCATACAGGACATGACTTATATCCGTAATTTATATAATATTTATCACAATCTACCACACAATCGAGATGTCGTTCAATCGTGAGGCGATTCAAGCCTAAAATAGGCATAGCTTAAGGGGCCTATTCATTTTGTTCCATGGGAAAAGAGTGACGAGCCGCCTTGACAGTGATGTATTATGGTCTTTAGGGATTACGATATGTTTAAACGGGACACTTTTGGAGTGATCTACCCACATTTCTGACATATTTTCTACGGTAACCGATGCTATTTTTGTAACACTATATTTAATTAAAACTTGAGGTACTTACGACAGAAACGATTATTTCTTGTTAGTTGCTATTTTTAGACTACGGTACACGGCAGTCTGTAGACAGGATTTATTTGTTCCTGAAATAGTTGTTAACGAGAACAGTCGAGACAATCGGATAGATTAATTGCTTCGAAGAATTAATTAATTTGGGTCATATACAATTAAGCTTAGAGGAAATGAAATTTCTACATACAATACGTGCTTTGTGATCAGGAACTCAGTAATTCAAAGAGAAGGAAGTTTTCATCATAATGATTTTGCCTTAAGTATAGAAAATAAATGCTAGCTGGTCTCCATATTTAATGAAAGTTAAAAGGGCATTCCATAAACTCCTTTATTATGCACGCCCCTAAATATCCCATGCATCAGGATCCAGGAAGTGACCTAACAAAACTCTCCCCACTTCATTAACAATGAAGAGCATATTTTGCCACGTGTATAATTTTCGTTTTAAGCTAATACCCTGAAGGGGACGACGGCTATCCCTCCATTACGTTTATGTGCACAGCAATAGGGAAAGATCACCCCCCACTTAGTTGTTCGACTCTCAAACTATTTCCGAAGTATCCCAGAACTTATTGACAAACATTACATAAAGAAATGGAAAGAACTTCAAAGATATGAAGTAGTTTTTTCGCCATTTCTCTGTTTTCATTGAGTCATCAAAAAGTTTGATGTAGTGCCTTTTTATGCGTTACAATATTTATGGTCTCCTGATTCATTGCTATTTCAGATCTTTTGCGGTACTGAAATGTTTTCCGGGATAATGTTGCTTTTGGTTGTACAGTAGACCGCACATCAGTGGTAACTGTCATGCACCTTAAATCAATAGTAATAAGTACGATTTTCCTATAAAACTGTTACCATTGACCTGAAGTTGACTGTACCTACTAGCTACATAGATGATGATCAGCTATTAAATATTTATCGTTTCTCTAATTCTTCTTCATGTATTTTTGATCTTGCTTCTTCTTCATATATTGCAAAAAAAACGGTGTATAGTATATTTTACGACCTTAAAATCATATTTCAATTTATATTAAGTCGTTTATAATAGTTCACTGCACCAAAACGTAACTTACTCCACATAACATAAACATCGCCCTAATAATGTTTACTTTACACTATAATAGTCCATAAACCCTTCATTACAAGTCATTACTATGAAATTTTACAAACGCGACGCCTCCCGCGCCGCCCGTACACTTTTCTAATGGGTATAATATTCTTAATTGAGCATCAGGAGGTAACGGCCGTCTTACAAGAGCTTGGGTGGTCTTGCCACTAACCCATAATTAAACCCTACAAACCCTAGCAGCTCAAGTTATTAGAACCTCCGTATATTAATTTCTGTCATTGTACATAATGAGACTTTTGCCATTGGGATACAGGTTTTTCTATTTATAAAGCTGGATTCTTCGTACCTTGACTTTATGGGTCTGGTATATGTTCGTAAGTTGATGCTTGTTAAAAGACTTGACTTTCGATTTTTTCCTTTTAGGTTTCTTTCAACTCTTGAATTTGTGTAAGTATACGTTTAACCTTTAAAGAAGCTGCGGGCAAAGTTCTTGCCATATAACCTTCCACTATAACCTTGCCCAATCCATAACCTATTTAGCTGGAAGACATCCAAGTTTTTATGCCAGATTTTTCAAGGCTCCTCTTGCCGCCAAATGTCCCATGACCGTGATAACTCTTGTCTACTACTTTGAGAAAACCCATCTCAAAACTGTTAAAGCCAAAATGTAATTTGGCACGTAAGCAATGCAATTTGCTTTCATTTGATTGTGAAAACATTTGAGAGATTTCAATCCGGATTCCGATAAAACCGAATTTATTAGTATTTCAGCTTTTAAATGTTTTTATTTTTGATGGCACTATTTTGTAAACTTAAATTGCTGCGGTTTGACAAAAATGTACCGTTTATCATCATACCCATTAGGATAATATTATGAGTACCTCTTAGGTTATCCCTCTTATGGAAGAAGTTAAGAACAAAGTTAATAGGTATGTAATAAGAAAGTTGCACTTGATGATTCCTACATTATCTTTTATACGTGATAACGTCCTATAATATCATGTCACTCCACTACGTCATTATATTCATACGCTGCCTTTATAGCTCCAATTATACGAAATTAGTTTTTATTATACGATATTCTAGCATTATTGTTTTCATAATCGCGGTTTTAATGTTTCTGGGTTAACGTTTATTACTGGGAATAATAGGCGGTGAAGATATTTTTAATCGGTAAAACGGGAATATTGCTTTGCGAGGATAAGGTCGTGCATATATTTTTTCTAATCATTATTTTCTGAAAGTAGGGCAAAGGTGATTTATCGTTAGATCTAGTTCTTCATTAATCCTATATTTTATATACCTAAAATAATAAAAATAAATGAGGATTTTTTTAAGAACGCGCCTATGTCGCCCTTTGAAAGCGGGTCTGTTATGTAGGGCTTCTATTACTCTATGTTTCCGCAAATTATCAACTTTTGTGGCTTCATTCGATTGATGTGTTGCGTGATGGACTAATTGGAACCCCTCCTCCGATTCTTCGTGACTAATTCTCACACCCTGTTTTAGTAGATAAGTAAAAAAGATTTGTATAGTAGTAACTGCAAATATAATATCAACTTAGCCAGTTTGTTGGGTATAGGTACATTTGATACTAATGAATTTCTATACATTAAATCAATATCTTCCTAACCGCATCTCAGCAGTGTCATCGTGAAATTCTTAAGCAATAAATTTTCTTGCCGCCAATAGTTCCCGGATGACTGTACCTGTAGGCACTCTGCAGGTATTCAGAGGGACTCAAAATTGCCAGTATATAGCAGGCCTGATTACTAAGAAATCCCTCTCAGAAAAACCCGAGAGCTAAGCTTGACCTGTGAATCATCAAAAATATTTTACCTTCACATCCCATTTTTGCAAACCACTTCAGATTAGCATATCTCAGGAATAAGCGTCTCTGAAGAATTTTCAGTAGATGCTTTAGAGCTAGGTATTTCATAAGCTAGTTTTATTAAATAAGTCCTTTTGATAAAACATACTTATTTAATTTTATGTGCTTTAAAATTCCTAAGCCAATCCTGCCTTATAATTTTCGCAGCAACACGAAAATTACTTAGCGGAATTCATTTAAACACCTGTGCTTAGCTCAAAGGTACATTCAGTGGGGAGGCAAGGCAATTTGTCAATAATAATTTAACAGGTAAGCAATTTGTATTAGGGGAAGTCTGCAATCAATACTTGAGTCCACAAAAAAGCGAATACAGCTAATACATAGGTACACGTGGCGGAAATGCTTCGTACGCTTTCCTTTTACGTAGGAAAGTAATGAGTTGTTCAATCGTTCAATCGACAGCTATTTATGATGAGCAGGTAATTTAAACTTAATTAGTAAAGCATGTCTCGTTTTCCTGGTACAAAGTTTTCGAGATAAAAGCCGGAATATTCCTGTACAAAGATCCTTATTTTAGATTGACGGAACCTGAAAGACGGGACAAATAGTCTAAGCCGCTTACAAACGTAGAAGTCTTGATAAAATGCTATCGAATTTCTATATTACCTCTAATATTTCTGCCTATTTCACTACTACTAGCGTTGAGTTGTCTTTCTAGAAACAAATGAAGGACAGTAGAAAGGCCCGAACTCGACTAAAGCGAAGATTTGCAGATATTCGAAGCGGAGAAGAAAGTACATGTTTTGAAGCTAAACGAAGATGAGATGTGTGAAGAACGAAATTAGATATACCTTCTAGTCTTCGCTTTGGAGTCTTGGCATAATCTTCATGCGTTTGAATCTATAGTGACGTGTGTATTCACAAAGAAACTGTTCGTGCTCACCGCCTATTATTGGGCACACTTTAATGTCCATGATTGAATAATAGGCGGGCACTTGATTGATGTCTTGTTAACTTTGAAGCTATACGTACATACATGTTGAAGTGTGTGATGTGTGTATAACATTAGCGAGAGTGAACGGCCATTATGGATTCAAATCTAATTAGAGATTAGTGAGCGCTCATCTTCGATCAATAGACGACCGTATGATCAAGGATCTTCAAAGTAAATTGTTATCATTGATATAACAAACATATGAAATAGCTTGATCCGTGTTTTTAATATTTTCTCACTTATCTATTTAAAAACTTATTAACATTATTAAAAAAAAATATTCAAAACATTCTCGTCTTCGTCAAATGCAAATTGTTGCATAAAACACAACCAATATCTATTATCTATTCTGTCTTATCAAACATTATACACCAACCAGATCAGCGGCATTTTATTCACGTCTAACAATGTAATGATTGCATTTTTTCACGCCTATATCAGTCAGTTACGCGATGTTACAACAAAAATATAAAAGTAAAAGGAAATCGATACCGAGAAGCGTGCGATTACTCCGGAAATCCGCGACTATGTGTTACAAACTCGTTCTTTCGTAAGGGTATTTGATTCGATTCAATGACAATTTCGATTCGGAAAAATCCATTCAAAACGATGCAATTATTTTCGGCTTAAACGTGTTCTGGAAGCCTCCGTAGATACTTATGACATTTGGTCTTACATATTTGTTTGTGCGTTTCATATTTGAAGACGTTGGACAGGTCTAGAAGATGGTTATCAGTGCATGAAACTTTACGCACTAATTGGAATTGTCCTTCCAACAAACCTTGGCATGCAAAATCTGTAGCATGGAGAAAACGACACTATAACAAGATACCACAGCTATACAGAAGATACGTATTGTTTAATAGAAATGCTTACTGTTACTTCTAATAGTGGTCATACATACATGTCGACATCGACAATAGGTATTTGATATCCCCCAAACGTGTCATTCGTGTCATAATCCACATGTATGCCGTGCCTACATACGACGTCATCAGTATAGGAATTATTGATACGACTGGCTAGCCTAGTAGGTACCTACACAAACGCTGGTCACAGGCAATTATTATCATGTGATCGTACCACCAGTCAAGGTTTCCAAGTCAAATCAATAAGTTATTGCAAATAGAAATAGCATTCAGCAGAAACATTCTAGCTTCTATTTGCAATATGGCGGACTTTATGCAAATTCCTAATTTCGTTTGGCCGCATTCTAGACGAGCATGGGGTGTAGGGGGTGACTTGAATATTGTGTTACTGGGGTAAAACCCTTTGTTTTCGAAGTGGTCGTCACGGTAACTAGACATCCCCCTTTTAATTTAAGATTATAGTGTTTGATATTTTACTTTAAATTTGATTTGTTTTAGTGTTATGTTCATTTTTATAACAATATGATTTTTATCATTTATTTTTATGATTGCGTGATAAGCAGTAATTATTTGTGATTCGATATATGACGATTAATATATTCATATCGATTCGATATCATATATTCAGAGAAAGTAAATACAATATGAGCATATCAAGCCTGAGCAGTATCAAGTTTCTCACACCGATATTTGGTGTCCCCTGAGTCTGATCTATCAGCATTACTTTCCCAATTTCAAAAAAATCACCAAAAAGTAAGTTTTTTTTCACTTACGTTGATCCAATTCCAGCGATACTTTTGCACTGTCACGTACGTCAGCATCGGAAGTGTTGGAAACGGATCCGATCTAATCATGAAGCGTGGCATCTACTTACTTACTGCAAAACTTTTCATTTTCACAACGTAGATACGTGATGAAAGCAATCAGTTTCGGGTTGTCAAAGAAATATTGACTTTAAGCACGTTATGATAAGGTCAAAAGTTGTTCATCAAGAGTTCTCCAGGTCATGACCAGCCCTTGGAATTCTCAATTCTATCATCTATTAAGTACCAACAACTGCCAACAGTTGTTCTTAGTATATCTCAATGTTTTAAGGTATCCTCTTTCTTAAACTACAGGGAACATTTACTGTTCTATCTTCAAATAACACTTATAATAAGGCTGTCGTGGTCCCTTGCTCAAACTAGCGGAGAGGCTGTGGTCGGTGGAAACAAGGTTGTCTCTTAACGATCATCCTACTAATATTATAAACGCGAAAGTTTGTATGTATGGATGTATGGATGTATGGATGTTTGTTACTCTTTCACGCAAAAACTACTGAATGGATTTTAATGAAACTTTACAATAATATAGCTTATACATCAGAATAACACATAGGCTACAATTTGTAAACATATTGTTCGAAATACTAAACCTGCGCAGACGAAGTCGCGGGCACCAGCTAGTATTTCATAAAGGGTTTATTTTATAACACAATTTGTTGACAATTGAAAAGACAGAAGATGCAAGGCCAACTATTACATTGGTAATGTACCAGCTTGAAACGTGAATAATTTTATTTTATTTCTTAATAATAATATATCCGTATACTAGATACGTGTTTTAATATAACGGCAGCCCTGCTGGGAACACCCGCTGTCTCCGTTTTTTAGCTGATGTCGCATCAGCGAAACGAGAATGAAAACAATCGATAAAACATCGGTGCGGTTATGTATAGCTACATTCTATCTTTACACAAAAGGTACACAATATTAATTTCCGTAACAAAGTCTTCTTTGTCCAAAAATCATCTGCCTAGCCTTTTCGCAACTACGATGGTTTCGGCTTCTAGTTCAACCCTATACAACTCACAGAGTACCAGTGTTTTACTGGAGATTTCAATCTCTAGAAATAACCAGAAATTTGTGTTGCCACAGGGATGTGGAGGTATGAGAGCAGTGAGTAAAGCTAATCATACCTCGCAGAAAAGGGAGGATCCTCCGACCGGGTGTCCAGTAGCCCACCGGACACAACACTCGTCCGGTGTAGGGATGTAGCATCTCGCCTAAATGCTACATCCATATACTATCCAAATATGTACATAAAGGGGGTTTTAAAACTTCTCAACTGACCAAATAAAACCCCCTTTGACTAAATCTGGGTTACGAATTGTAATTATTCTCATACTTATGTCGAAATCTATAAATGTAGGTTGCCTTCTCGTGTGTAATCTCTAAATGATGTTCAGTCCGTGATGAGTGGATCATTTCGTATCCTGTATTAGCGTGAGCAGAGCAATCAGTAGTCATTCGGTAAATCATAGTAACGGTACGGTGACGACAAGTTTGGAACTTTTTAGGACAAATGTTTGTTGTTCTTTTTTAATAAAAATAAAATGTATTTTTATACTCATTTGCGGTTCTGTTTTTAAGGGCAAAAGATAGACAGGCTTATTTTGTAATTGTTTTAACCATTTTTTTGTCAGGCTTACAAATACCTAAATAAATTCACTTAATCTAGATTGTTTTTCCCCACTCAAGATTTGTTAGAGCTGTTTGCAAAACCATTTTTTCGTGTGGTATCTTCTATACATAGTCTGAAAATAACAATCTAAAGCACGCAAATATCTAACAAACAAATGTGAATAAAACTTCTAGATTGCACCGCTTAACTGTACGTTTTAATAGTCTGTGCATTATTTAGGAACGCGAAACGGGTCGCAGCCAGCAAAATGCCTGAAGCAACATGGACACCCTACGATCATTCATAGTGGGTGGTCTACACTCATGTGAAATGTCTGTGTTTGTGCGCTAGAAATTGTATACTTATAGTAATAATATGTGTGTCAAAAGTACCTGAACAAATTGTCTGAGGTAAGTATATTTAGAATAGCGTGTGTATCATGCCTTAATCACTTATTTTTATTTTGTTTGGAGAGCAGTACCTACTGTGGAAAAGTAATATATGTAATGTGATGTTTAAGTATTGTCAAAGTTGAGTATCTAAATATATAAAACTCAAAGGTGACTGACTGACTGACTGACATAGTGATCTATCAACGCACAGCTGAAACCACTGGACGGATCGGGCTGAAATTTGGCATGCAGGTAGATGTTATGACGTAGGCATCCGCTAAGAAAGGATTTTGATCAATTCTACCCCCAAAGGGATAAAATAGGGGATGAAAGTTTGTATGAAACTTTTACAATTTTAAACCGATCGGTCTGAGACTTTGCATGCATAAAGCTACTATGGCGTAGGCAACCCATAAGAAAGGATTTTGATCAATTCCATCCCTAAGGGGATAAAATAGGGGATGAAAGTTTGTATACGTCTTCTTAGATTTGTACACGCTAATCTTCCGAACTACTGAACAGATTTCAATGATTTTTTCTTTGTTGTATCAGTATTAAGCCTGGTCAACATATAGGCTATAATTTATCTTCGAAACTTGAAGACCTGATGCAGAACTCCAACAGACCAACAAAACTATAAGAGATACAAAAATGGTGCCATGGCAAAAATTGTTTCATGTGATGAGCATTTTCAGCTGAGATAATAAATTTTAAGATCTGGAACACCTGATGTGGAACCCCAAGAGCCCAGCTTCTCTATACCATATACAGGTATGACGTTTTAGCAAAAGTTGTTCAATTTGATAAGCACTTTCTATTGACTTACACAAATTGAAGATCTAAAACACCTGATGTGGAACTCCAGGGGCCCAGCTAGACTATAGCATATAGAGGTATGACGTTTTAGCAAAAGTTGTTCAATCTGATAAGCACTCTCTGTTGACTTATAAAAATTGAACCACACCTACACCTGATGTGGAACTCCAGGAGCCCAGCCAGACTATAGCATATGAAGATATTTATGACGTTTTAGCAAAAGTGGTTCAATCTGATGCACTCTCTATTGACGTATAAACATCGAAAATCTGGAACACCTGATGTGGAACTTCAGGAGCAATACTACACTTGAAATGTATAGAAATGAATGTTATGAAATAGGTATGGTGAATCAAAAAAGTAATTAGTCCGTCTTTTAGACACGTATTTTTCTTTTTTCTGTCTCACAAACAAATAATAACGAAGATACAACTGCCAAAAAATGGCAGGTGGAGACTCGCCACCTCACTTACTGGGCCCCCGGGAACCAGTCACTGAATAGCAACAAGAGGGCAACAGGGACATGAGCGGCTGAAGGGTGAGGATACCATGAGGCACCTACCCTCCGAGTAGGGCTACTAATCCTGCTCTAGCGACTCCACTCTGGACGGCCAAGCCAAGCCAGAGGCGTGAGACCTACCCCCGTCATGATTCACTCCGACCGGCCGGAGATGGGGGACAGCGCTATACTCTCCCTGGAGAACTCAGTATATATAGCCCCGTGGGGTCGCTACTCCCCGTCTCCCAGCCTCAGATGTCCTGCGGTACCTATATCTCATTATTATTGTCGTTATTATCTCAAGAGCCTTTGTCCCAATTATGTTAGGGTCGACTTCCAGTCACAATGCAACTGAGTACCAGTGTTTTACAAGGAGCGACTGCCTATCTGACCTCCACGACCCGGTTACCCGTTCAACCCAACACCCCTTGGTAAGACGTACTGGCTTCTGACTACCCATAACGACTGCCAAGAATGTTCAATGACAGCCGGAACCTACAGTTTAACATCCCCTCCAAATGACGGTCATTGGTATCCAAAATATACGTAGAAAGTACATATGAACTTAGAAAAGTTGCATTGGCAGGCACTTGCCAGACCTGGAATCAAAGACGCATGCTCATACTTGAGAGATTGGTTCTCTACCCACTAAACCACCACGACTTCCACTAAGTCACCACGACTTTGTCATCTATTTAATGTTTTTTTACGTAATAATACTTGTGTAATATTTTTGCCACACACAAATGCGGACTAATTAGAATCACTACTTTTATCCCTATGGTCACGTCTATTGCGGTTCAGTTCTCAGCGTTTGGTTTAGTCTGCTGTGCTTTTGCTGTTAAAGTACAAAAATTAAGTATATAGAACGTTTCTCTTCGGTCCCTTAAAATTCAATATCAGACTATTCAGATCTTTGATTTTGCTGACCTCGTAGTCGCTGGCATAAGGGACAGGATCCGCGTACGAAGTCGCGGGCAACAGCTAGTCTATACATATAATAAAATGATAGGACAGTCAAAACTGTACATTGAATATTTTTTAAAAAGAATACTTGGGGGGTGATCCATAATCGATTCTGAACCCAAATATGTAGTTTTTAGAATTTTTGTCTGTATGTCTGTTTGTCTGTATGTTTGTCCCGGATAAACTCAAAAAGTACTGCATGGATTTAAATCAAATTTTGCATGCCTATTATCTGGGGGCCGGTTTAACCCATAGGCTATATATTATCACGCTATCACCTACGGGGGTTGAGCAAGGAACGATTAAATAAACAAAAATTCTATATTGCCCACGCAGACGAAGTCGCGGGCAACAGCTAGTACTAAAATAAAAGTACATAAGTTGCTAAAACAGGTATAAATTATCTATATCTATCTATCTATAAATTACAGATATTATATTGATATCATCCACGGGATCGGCAAAAACTTTTTAACTTTGAAAAAACTTAAGGCTCGAGCAGACCGGATGCGTATGCGTAACCACGCGCGTAGTCACGCGCGTAGTTACGGCGTAACCATGAGTTGTAATGTATGGAAATGTATGAGACAGGCCACACCGCTTGCGTAACGTAGACACGCGCGTCGGTGGTCATGGTCTCATGGTTACGCCGTAACTACGCGCGTGACTACGCGCGTGGTTACGCATACGCATCCGGTCTGCTCGAGCCTTTAACGTAACCATTCCTCTCCTCCGAAGAAAAGTCTGCATCTTTCTCGCCAAGAACAACGAAACCCAAAGGTCAAGAGTCAAGATGAACAAATAAACTAACGTCAGCACGTTTATATGACACAAGCAACCTTGGCCTATCCCATTAGCCCGGCCTAGATCCAGACACATTACTGGCAAACATTTTGTTTACGATAAATGGAAACTGCTGCTCGGCTGGCCAACAAATCGCTCTTTAGTTTTGTTTTGGGGACATAAAACTGTTGTAAGACCTCAGAATTATGGGTTCTTTGATACTAAATCATGCTTTAGTGGCGGATCGGGGTGAAATGTGGTAGGATCTGGATTCTAGTAAGTTATAGGCTTTGTAACTTTGTTTTCTGAGGTCTAATGCAGACACAATACTGTTACTATAATATGGAAAAGATATGGAAAGAATCTAATGGTGCGTGTGGTCTTGATGAGACTGTTAGTTGTGTATTGGATTTTGCAATGGTAGAATTTCGAGACGATTTAGAATGTTATTTATTTGGAAGCGTTCTTCGAACCTTTCGTTTCTAATAATAATATGGTTATTGGATACTCCTTTTTGTAAATATGTTTCAATTAAAATTGTAGGAAAGTTTAACATGAATAAAAATTTGAAAGTAAAGCTCTTCTCTGGAAAAAATAATTAAGATTTTCACTGAAACCTATTTCAGATTTCAGAACTGAATACCTACGTCTTAAGTTCTTGAATACATTCTTCAATTTTCAAAAGAGTTTTAGAAGCGTATTCGAGATATAAGGTTTTTACTGAAATCTGAAAGTCCTTTGAATGAATTCAGTATTTCAGCAAATCATTTGAAATGTTCCGAAATAAATGGCATATAAGTATTACTGAAATGGGCGCGTACGTCATACGCACGTAAGTGCCTACATAAAACTCTTTAGCTGGGGGTGAATCTGTCAATATTAATGTCGTTTTAAATTTTTTACCTCGTCGGCCTGGGAACGTTTCTGTTGCGTATAAAATATAAATAACATAAAACTCCATGAATGGTTTTCCCAGAGGGTTGTTCACTGTGCAGGGGTGTATTTGCAATAATATATGATTTGTTAGTTTTAGTTACAATTTTTGGCCACTACTACTGTGGCCTAATATTAACAGAAAAACATATGTGGTTTGGAACTTACTTAAAATTTACAAGGTAGGATTCTGGTACCACTACAGTAGGTGACAATTCAGTACCTATACGACGTAAAACAGGACAAAATCCAGTGAGAAAACGCTTAAAATGAAAAATGGAATGAAGGCTACTTGATTTACGGTTGAACGAATTTGAAGCCGATGCGATCAGTGAAAAATAAATCAACAATATGAAATTTTGAACAGGAGCCACCGCGTACCACCCAGTTTTGACCTTTTGCAAAATGAAAATACTTCTGTTAATCTCTGAGGTCAACATCTGTTAACCTGGTTTGCTGATCTCAATATTAAAGAAATAGGTCACGACTCAAACTTTAATATTTCTACGTTCAGGTACAAAATGAAAGGGTCGTTAGAACAAAATATGTCTGTAATAAGTTGAAGCTCGAGCACTATTTTTCACAAAGCACTTAGTAATTGGAAGATGAACAAGGCTTTGTTATTTTTCTTTATGTAGAAACAATGTAAGATAGTGTATCAAAGAACAAAGTAAATAGTGTATAATATGTATAAAAGCTAAGGAATCTACACTCGACTATTCATAAAGAGTAAAGTAATTAATGAAAACCGCACGAAAATCCGATCATTCGTTTATATGTTTTATATAGACGCGAGGAATTTTTTAGGTACGTTAAGTTATTTAGTTTACATAATATTGCATCTATTAAATAGACAGTTAATTAATTCTATCTTTCAAAAATAAATTGTATGCCGAATACCAAAGGCAACACACAAAATGAAAAACTAAACGCATTGCTTAGAAAATTCTTACAAATAGCGAGAGAAAGACATAATGAGGAATTCCTACGGTAGTTCATTTAGAGGTTCGCCCTCAAAAGGCAAGATTCAACCATCATTCGTAGGATTCGTAGCGTTGAATGCATCTTTCTTACGTTTAGTTAATGGTAGCCATAAAAAGAGGCCTTCAATCTTCCTTAAAGCCAGCATTTTATGGCCGACTTCGTTAACGTTGTTTAATGCCCTGTTTGTACTTTTAAAAAGACTCAGAGGAAAAACAAAACGTTGATGTTTTTATGGGTTTGGTTTGAAAGATGTTGTACCTCTAATATTGGGAGCTTTGCAATTTACGTTTAAAAATTACATTAGTATAAAAGAATTTTTTGATACACGCATTAAAAAAAACAGTCATTTGACATTAATCTTAGATATTGGTTTTATATCAAGACGCATATAATTAGCAATCAGAATTACCTACTGCTTGTAATACAACATGTTAAACATGGATCGTCTCTCAAACCAATTCATCTTGTCAGACTTCCTCTTAATTGATTACAATTTAAAACTTCAACTGTGATACAGTTGGTAAGACATTGATCACAAAACTTTCGTGTCACCTCGAAACAGTCAGAAAAGTGCAAACCGCAGAGAAACTTGACTTTTGCCGTCTTATGGACTCATTTTTAGGGGACTGGGTACTAATAATATGATTTATTACAAAACTTTGAATTCATTACGAGATTTAAATAAAAAGAGTTTTGCTCAAGTCTCTTTATCAAATGGTCCAGCATTTTGTCACAATTGGTGAAGAAGTTTAGCATACTTTTAATTAATGTGTTCTAAAAGTGTAAATAAAATAATACCCACTAGAAATACTTACGACGAACAGTCACTCTAACGATTAAGTTGTGGATTTACTTTTCTTTTAGCTAATTGTAAGTTGCAGTAAGTATCTACTTTACAAACAAGTCTTAACTCAATCCCTCTATTTATCAAGAACTATAGTTTACCAGCAAAGAGATTATCCCTCAGTAAGATGAAGCTGGTTAGCCCAAAATTCGATGTAGCAAACTTCTTAAAACTGGGATCCTGTAGGGCATATTGTCATAGAAACAGTACATTGCACTCTATATAGAAAGGGCACGCGGGTAAAAGGTTAAGGGCGTAGACGGACGTCATTCGTAGCAGACAAGTTATTGAATTTATTCTAATGGTGAACAGCTAACAAGATAGATATTATATTTAGATTAATCGGGTCGAGGAACTTATGAGTTATTGTGCTAATAAATGTTTAAGATAAAACTAGTGTAATAAATATTTCTAAACTCTGCAAATATTAAAATTGGGAATGTTTAAGGGAGCAAATTGAATTCATATTTATATCAGATGGTGTAGTTAGACCAATACATATTAATATATTGATCTCCTGATATAAAAAATAGTCTGCCGATATGAACTCCATCTTACCTTCTGGATCAATTAAATAGAATCATTAAAACCTGAAAATAGAAGCAATATGAAACCAATATTCCACAATCTCAGAACTCAATAAACTGTTTGAAATGGAATTTCAGTAAGCTCTTATAAATTGAAAATTACTTTGAGCGTTTCATACTAAATCTCACTGAAGTTAAACAGCTTACGAGCTTTTCTTATTAGTATTTAAAACGGTATTTTTAACATAATAAGAAAATAGCTCTTATAAAGAAAAAACATCAGAATTAAGCGCAATTTTCATCGTATACGGAACGGTCGCTTGTCACATGGAGCGCGTAAAAAGTAACAAATTAAAAAAGTTTCGCTCTTCCTTACATACATACGTCTTCTAGCTTACGTACTATGGAACGTCTTAAAGTAGGAGCATAACAATATGTTCCTTTTATAATGCAGAGATAAGTAGTAGGTAATGAATTAGACGTACCTACTTAGTTAAAACTTTACGTTACTTTGACAGCTTGATATTCTAAGTTACACAGTGTCTTACGGTGCCTCAGTGTCTTAGTGCATTTCAGACGCTTCAAACTATTCGTCATTGCGATAGTCTGGTAATAAATAAATAAATTAATTTCAAAGACACCTATCAAAGTTTGTTTTCGTTGTCATAATTATATTACTTTTATCATAAATAAGTGTAGGTACGTATGAATAACCTTATTTATTTATTTTTTATTAAACGGTTGAAGACATTTTGGTAGGTATATCGAAAATGTTTTCAACCCAAGTAAGAATTCCGAATGCAGTGTTAGTAATCACTAAGGGACACTGGGGAATTTTGAAATCATTTAACGTGACAAAGTAAAATTGGATGGTACCCAACCGACCTTATAAAGGTTTCATATTGTCTCGTGATTTAGTATTCAGCATGTAAGATTTACATTTACTGTCTTGTTTTATGATACCCACATAAAAGTCGCGCAAATATTTGATATGATAGTATGTTCCTGCCTCGGAAGTTGGAAATCTGCTCAATAAGTTTCATAACGTAAACATGACTAGGTGGAACTTTCTATAAATAAGGTAGACATTTCGCGTTTTTTCGTATACTTACTTATGTAGGATATTCTGTATGTATTAGTTTGTAAATTGCCATTTATTATTACAAAGTCCTGTCAGCTTTTCAGGGGCTGCATTTAAGTGAAAATGTTTAACAAATTGTGGGTTTTTATCATTAAAATTGGCTAACTTTGGGGTCAACAAACTCAATTTATTATCGTAGAGGAGTCTGACCTTTGTCTGGGCATAATACCAATGTTGTACAATATCATTAAGTCCCGCTTTGGGTTTTATTGTAGGACCCAAATCAGTTAATTACTGACACCAAGCGTAGTTTAAAAATAAATTCTTATTTTGGGTCATTTTATTTTCAATTGCTGTTCTGTGCCTACACAGTCGCTGTATATTTTTTTTAAATACCACACATTATTTTGACCTAGGTTCTGTCTGTCATTTTCTAGAAGTTTTTCATACTATAATATTTTGAGAGTTATAAATAAACCTGTAACTTTGAAAGTCATATCGGTAGACACTGACGAACTTTTGATTTGTTTGCTATCTAGACACAAACATACATAAACATCTACCGTCTCACAGTCGACCAAAAAGTATTCTACCTCATTACACAATTCTTCCACGACATAAAACTCTTTAAATAAGCCTTCTCTTGATGTTACGAACTTGTTCCGAATTAAACTGTCTGGGACGATTTGGTTGTCGGCAGCCGGTTGGTCTGCATCAAAGCTGTCTGGTATCAAATTGCAGACAGTTGGTGCTTATTTTTAAACGACACCTGCCGTACCGTAGTATCGCTGAGCCTTTCTTGGATCGATAATAGTGATGGGCAGGTTATTTTGTTCATTACTGTTCTTAAGCAAATAGTTGAGATGTTTTATGGTAAGGAATTGTGTTCTTTCGAAGCTGTCTGCTTGG
Organism: Helicoverpa armigera; assembly: GCF_030705265.1. Classification (NCBI taxonomy): domain Eukaryota; kingdom Metazoa; phylum Arthropoda; class Insecta; order Lepidoptera; family Noctuidae; genus Helicoverpa; species Helicoverpa armigera. The sequence continues at coordinate 5,707,273 of NC_087130.1, read as the reverse complement.
TTTAAAAACTACAGGTGAATTAAGAGTAAACAGATGCTCTACAGTTGACTAAAGCTGTCGCTATTGGAGAACATGATGTCTTTTTATGCTACGCTAAATTAATACAGAAGAGATTATCGGGTGTGGTTTACTTTTTAATGAAAATAATCACCAAGAATTTACGTATGGGTGTTGAATGTTTATACGTATTCTATGCATTACTTAATTTCTCCTTTTTGTTTTCTTTCAATATCTTTTGACTGAAAGGTTCAACTTTACCCAAAGTATATTACATCACTGGTAGCTCGTTCGCTAGGATAGTATCAAATAGCAGTCGCGACGCTGTATTTCAGCGCGCTTATTTTCAGCGCTACAAATTATCTTTGTAATACCGGCTCCGTTTTTCTTTGAAAAACTTAACTTTTGCTCGGAAATTGTTAACAGTTTGTAACTTCATTTAAAATCATTTTAAGTAATTAGATGCCTGTTCTATCCAAATAATGTTAAATATGTGAAAGTTACTTCGTGTCAGCCACACCTAAAAGGCTGTTTAGATATGCATCACCTTTAGAGACAAAAATAGACGATTCATGGAAGAATTAAGCTTCATGTTTAAAAAAATTGACCAAAATAATACCTACTTAATACGTACGTTTCATTATCATTAGGTTACACAGCCTAGCAAGTAATTAAAAACATTAACGAGTATAACTAACTTCCTCTAGTGCTTTCACCCGCGTCCTGTTGGCTCTCCTGTATACATAATTCCAAAATGAAACAATTTTCAAACTGTTCAGCTTTATAATATAAGTCTAGATACATACCTATATTATATTAGTAAGAGACATGCAAGCCACGGAACTTCTCTTAATAAATATAGCATCTACTTTTGCCACACTTTAATATACTTTCGATGTGTTTGTCAAACAACTCGGTGGAGTTCTCCTGTTAACATGATTGTCATTTCTTACTGTACACATCACACGTCAGTACATATAATTTAAGTAAACGATTTCTGTTTACATAATTTGTTTTTTGGTTCACTACGACATGTGAGATCGTCGAAATGGTCTAGCCACGTCAAAATTAAAAGTAGCATTACAAACACTTCCTATACGTTCGGCTTTTCAGAAAGATTAACTATGTAACTCTACAAAATTTTCAATCTTGGTACATAATCATACGTTTCTTTACTGAAGTTTTGGTGTACAAAATACATTTTCGTTGTACCTACCTATCTACAGATGGCCGGAAATTGGATAGATAAAGCCTACCTCCAATTCTCGTTGATAGAAAAAGCTAGCTGGTGGTTGATAGAAACGTGTCTGGGCTAAAAATAAGCTCTTAGCTGTTATTTTGTTTCACAACCTAAATATAAAATGTTAATCTGAATATCATTTGTAAGGTTCATATTTGCCTATTTTTGGACACAACTAAAATGTTTTAGCAGTCCTCGCATAATTAAGTTTAGCCTTACTAACCTAATGATAACTCTAATAGCACAAAAAACTTGCCTTGCATAAAAAAAACTTCAATTACATCTTACAATATAACAGTGGCTTACATAATTACTTACATCTGTCTGACAACAACTGTTGACCATAAGACGCACAATTAAGATTCTCTAAGATGTAATACTGGTGTAATTTGATAATTAACAGCGTACAAACGGCGTGGTCACATCAAAAAGAGTGGCGTAGAAGGTTTGCTTTGTAACGTTCTGGTTGTAGGTAGGTATGTGCTCACAACGAAGATATTGGTTTGTAGATTGTGATTTTACGAAAATGTATTAAACATAGTCTTTTGTTTAGCCCATTAGAATATAACTTGAGTAATTTCTTGTAAAATATAATAATTGTAAAAAAAATATTTGTTTTTGCTGTTGAGAAAAGTCTGCTGCCTTGATTGTGATGTTTAAATATTTTATTTATTTATACTTTTTGATTTATTTTGATATTATTTACATACAATTTACAATACATATTTACAATAAAAATCAAAAACTATCCTAGTAAAACAAACAACTAAAAAGCGTCAAAAAATTCGTCCCCATCGCTGTCAACTGGGAGCGTGCCCAAGAGGCTGGCAGCATTACCTCGTTGGATCGCCATGCTGATTCTTTGTCCGAGGTAATAGCCAGCCTTCTGGTCACGAGAAGCGTCAACCAGCCGCCTAGAAAGATCTTTAAATAGAATGTGGGCATTCGGACCCCACGACCCGACAATAATTTATACTTTTTGCACAATGTACAACGCCGGTCTATTCTATGTTACTGATTTAAGCAGGCACAAGATATTTGCAGACATCTCAGTGAGCGGTCACCCAATCGTCATGAAACCTAGTATCTAGTACTAAAATAGATGCGACATCTTGTCTTGCAGTCACATAAAATCAATGGACTTTCTGACTTTCTTGCTCCGTGGTGTCCGGTTACTCGGAACGGCGCGTGCGCAAGTTGCTCTCGTATTGTGGTCACCGGTGCCTCCCGAGCTGTATATGGACTTGTGACAGATGTTTGTGACAAAAACAACGTGAATTATAATCACTTTATCGGAATTATTAGCATTGAGAGATGAAGTATGCAGCTACAGTATTCTTGGTATGGAAGTAGCGTAGTTTTAATAGTTTAATAAGTTTTTATTTCAATTTTTTTATGTAGTGGTAAGAGGAAACTTTTTTTTAGTTGTCCATTTTGAAATTTTAAACTGTAGGTAGTTATTGCCCCCAAATAAAGTATAGGTATACGAGAACAGTAGTCGAATAAGTGACTTAAGGACGCTTGCTCGGTTTCTCGCAAATATCAATGTTTTTTAGGTACTATTTTGACACATAAGCAGTTACAATTTTGACCATATTATGGTATTAAATGAAAGGTAATTTATTCATCTCCACGTTAAATGCATTAGAATTACACAGTCCCATACTTTTTTTTTACACAATTTCGTTTTCACCGCCGGAAGAATCATAAAAAAGTACAAAAAAAGGAGTCTGAATAAGTACGTGTAACCCAAATGTGGAGTTGATTTATAACTCCCAATAATAAAAAAATCACAGCTAATGTATTTTTCTACACGTTCAGCTATTTTTTTTGGACATACATAAACCACTTTATAATTTACAATAAATTATAAAATCACTCTCAAATTTCTTCATACATTTTTTCGCTATGCGCACGTATCGGACCGTCATTCCGCGCTCAGACGCGCTCGTGGAAGCACGGGTGTATCGCTTTGTCGGAAAAAATAAATACGTAAAATCTATGATAAAGAGTGTAACGATTTGTGTACTGGGACTGAAATACGTTGATACTTTTTCGGATCAAAACAAAAGTAAGTACGGCCATCATGTTGTATGATGGCCGTACTTACGTACGTACTTATTTTTAGAATTGTATAATATATACCTATAATAGATACCTATTAAAATGACAGTAATATCAGGCCTCTGTAACTCGACGTACTTGCGCGCGATAAATGCCTACCGCTCGCTGGGTTACCGGTAACCCCACGCGGCTCAGGGCTTTCAATAGTCACACGCGCCGCGCGCGTTCCAATATTATTATTTTTATTTCGTGGCATGTTATGCTGTTGGTTTTTATTAGGTTATTTAAGCTACCTAACAAACTGATGGATTATTTTGAGTTGTGTTGATTTATATGCGACTATTGTAAGATTTAGAAACATTTTATATTTATGAACTTGTCTAGTAAGTAATTCTATTTTTTTTAAATAAATTAATACTTATCTACTTTATGATTTTAACAACAGGGATCATTAGGTACTTATTTTACTTTAGATACCTACTTAGTTATATGAACTGTATTGTGAGTTTTGTAGCTCAAAACACATCTCAAGTGTAAGTAGGTATAGTTCTGGTCCAACTTAATGACGACTCGGAACATTACGCGTGTCGCTAGGTACGCAGAAACCAATTTTAGGTATGTATCAACACTCGACGGAGTTGTACCATTCACCGTTGCACTCGTGCTCGAAAAATAGTTGGAAACCGCCTTTCATTTTGACGAAAGCTTTACTTAAGTACTTACCTATGCTTACGTATTAGGTAATATTTAGTAATATGTACCCATACTCCATTTTAGTAGGCAATACAATAGTTAACTAAAGAAAAATATTCTTGATATTCCTTTTTATTTAAAAACTCAGTTTTAAAAAAGGCTATCTTAAAATAAGCGTAACTTTGTTTTCCTAATAAAATATTAATAAATTTTAAGAAGCAACCCTAAGCACGGCCACGGCACGGTTGCGGTCACTGAACTGTGCGCTATCGCATTGGAATAACAATCAAGCGCTCGAGCTTTTAAGGTTCATTTTATGACGCAGCTAGGAATTTGTAGGTAGTTGGGGAACTTGTAGGTGCTTATAACAGTAGGTATGGACTTTTTAGTATGGAGTGATTTATCTGTTACGTAGTAATTATTATATAATCTGTGGTAATATTTTTTTAATTCAAAATGGCGGGCAGATTGTTTTAATAATTTGATGTTATGAGTACAATTAAAAGATTTTTGGGGGTTGTGATTTTGAAAATGTGTATTTATTTCATGAACTTTTTTTTATGAAATAGTAAATTTTTTTACAGATGCCACGGCCTAAAAAATTTGGATATAGACCAAAAAAAAATGTTGGAGTTAAGAAATAAAATAATGACACATTTTAGGTATTTACCCAACTACGGTAAAGCTAAAGAAGAGTTATGATTTGGACAGGCTATGTATGTATGTATGAATGTGTGTATGTTCATAATAAATGTTTTTTAATTTATGTTATATAAATTAATGTTTTTAAAATTCATAATTAATGATGGAAACACGACAAATGAGACACGACAACCGTTTTTAATAGTCTGCATCAAGACCGCCGTCACAAATCACCGATCCTCTCGAAATACATATAGAGAGTTGCTACCTAATTGCTACCAGCTACCATTAGTTGCTACCAATTGCTACCCTCGTGGTTTTAAAGATATTCAGCATCCTAAGGTGACAGCCATTCTGATATTTTTTGACTTTTGGATTGACTTTTGGAAATGCACCTCAGAGGGTTTTATAATAAACAAAAGAAGCAAATGGTATTACCAAATTCAGGACCAGTTACGAGTAACTGGTCAAAACCAATGCGTATTTGCCGTATGGGCTGGAAACGATAAAATATGCATTTGTGGAACGAGACGACCAGTTCTGGAAGGAAAACATGGAAGGACATTTAGTTAAATTCTACAACACCTGTTTACTTCCAGTACTGGTTGACCCACGATACACTAGGTCTATGAGCCTTAGGGACCATAGTTCACATTCAAGAAAAATATTGACCGTTAAAAATAATTCTTAAAAATATGTTCATTTTGTTTTTATATTTTTTTGGTTGTTTACTTTATTTTTATTTTATTACATTTTAATTTCTCACAACTGTTTTTATTTTCTTCCAAAATACTTATGTATAGAGGGGTTACTTAGTGCTGAATACCGCAGTACTCATTTAATCCGATGACAAACACATCACACAAAATTTAAAGATCATCATATCAATAAGCGTGAAACCCTTTACAAACACTAAGTTACAACTAGTTATAGTTGAAAAAAAATAATATAATATAAAAAATCTTGCAAGTATCAAATTTTGTTGAGTGATGTACAAAATCTGGCCAACAATGGCTTGTATGTGTGTGTGAGCGCAATGTCGTTGTGTTGCCGCTAGTTTACCTAAAATTGAGCGAGTGAGAAATGTAAAAGCGTCCTTAATTAATAAAATATTTAAATGAAATTGTTTTGATCTCTTTTTGGGTTTTGCCGCAATTAAATAAAAAAGAGTTTAAGGAAAAATGTGCTGTGATTGACTCAGTTACAAAAAAGGCTTTAATTAAAAATTTACCAAAAAGGTCAGGTTGTTAATGATATCGTTTCAAGATATTGAGATAAACGATTTTCTGTAAGCAGCCTTTTATTAATTTAGTAAAGATTTTTTAATGGGCCATGGAAAGTATCCTTAAAAGTAGGTACAATGTTAAGGTGCTATTTGAACACGAGTCAAAGTGCAATTCCCACTTGCATCGACTGCACTATTTATTTGTAAGTTTTATATATGACTCCCAAATGTCACTGGCATCCAAAAATATATATATTATAACTTAGCGTACTTTCCGTGGCACATTTTAGAAGTGCCTTTACTGAATGATATTCAATTGTTTTTACCTTCAAACACAATACTATTGTTTGAAATAATCAAAGAATCGGCCGTTACTTGATTTAGCTCTGGTGTTAAACCGTTAATTAATTAACAGTTCGACCCAGATTCGGGCAGCGCCGATTCTTATTGCTATTAATAAATACAAAGGTTAATTTTCTCCAGAAATAGATTGGACTTTAACTTGAAAAGTTTAACAAAACACGGCTTAAGAAATCCTTGAATTTATTGGGCGACTTTAAATAAACTTTATGCCCATATAGCTCATGTTTATTTTATGAATTTGTTGCAACACTGATGCATTCTGAGTACATTTAATTATGATAATTTATTCTTGTATATTATATTTCTAGCAAAGTTTGTTTATTGAACTTTCATGGATTTCACAAAAGCTCGGTTATTAGAATATTAATTCAACAATATGTCACGGTCACGTCACGTTAGAACTCATTCATTACAGAATGCTTGAATTGTCGTAAGGTAAAATTTAACTTGTCTTTAGTTATAAACTTATATATTCCCTTATGTACTTACCCCACAGTTCTTTAACGCTGATTCTTAACATCACGAGTTGATAATAAAGGTAAAATTAACTCGTTAGATCCAGCGTTCTATTCATATTAAAGTAGCAACGCACATTCAAGTTCTTTCCTACTTTATGAGCACCAAAGGACATACATGTGTTTGCAATAATTATGAAGACTCGTAGAAACAGTATGACACACGACATACGTTCGTGAAAGCGAAGCATCAAGTTTTTATTCCTCCTTGCTAGAATACTTAGAAATGACGTCATTGAAACACATATGTAAGACAGCTTCGTAAAGGTCACATCTTGCTTATTTTTAGAAGTTCTTTTATGAACCCTGAATACGTTTTCTGACTGTATGCTTTATTGTTTGAAGTGTATGATTACTTTAAGTACAAAGTAAGTAGGTGTAACACAGTGCTAGCTTAAATATTGTATTGGATTAGAGAAATTCTGAAATCAAAGCTCAAAGCTTCTTTCAAAGGAGAGCGTTTTTGAGGGTTTTTTGTTTGGTACTATCAATGATCCTTCACGCTGCACCCAGCGGGTCAGACTTTAGCTAAATAATTCTAAAGCCTTTTGTATTCCAGGGTCAAGGTAACTCTTTTTGAACAATCCTGCAGCCAGGTAAATAACGTTTAGATAAATATCTTTAGCCCAATGCTGGACAACGAGGGTTACTGTACATCAGGCTCAGAAACAGATGAAATGAATCTCTTAAAATTAGGCAATATGGCGTTCTATTGCCGCATCGGTAGATGGGTTCATTAGATTAGGTAGATTCTGCAGGTTCGATAAGTTTAGTAGGTTCGGTAGGACTGCTGCATAATTTTTGTCAAGACGAAAGATTATACAGTAAGTGGTGAGAAAGCAGAGTTTGTATAATAGGTGTACAATATCGATACCTCCCACGTAAGTTGTTGTAACCCACAATATGCATGTTTTACGTTTTTTAAACCAAACCGCCTATTTTTGCCTACTCTATGCGTTAAGAGTAAAAAAAAAAAAAAAAATTTTTTTTAAGTATATTTACCAGACGTATTAAGTTGTATCATTATTACAACGGCGGCGTGTAACATTGTATCTACCTCCGCAACGGTTTACGCGGGCGAGAACGCGGGGTGCGTTGCGCGCTCGCGCCGCGTATGTATGACATGCGACAGTTCACGCCGGACTTCATGAAGAGTGGAGGTCGCGCGCCTATGATCGCCGATTTTTACGTAATTAATAATTTATAACGATATTTTAGAATTATGTAGTTTTATAACGACAACAACCTAAACTGTTTTAAAGATTACTTACAACAACTTACGTCGCTTAGAAGATACCAAATCAGCGTTGTATAATCACATACAACACTTTACGTTGTTGAATAATAACAAATTATATGTGAAGTAATACATACAACAGTTTACGTCTGAATTACATACACAAATAATTATTGGATGTTGACATAGTATATTTTACGTTGCGAAGATATTTCTTTTTTTAATGACATACAACAATATAGGTAAAGGGCTATTGAATAACACCGTGGATTTTAGTCAGTACAAGTCTGACAGTCCCTCCCGCTCTGCTCTGGATGCTTTTGATGATTTTACCACGCTCTAAAAATTTTTGATTTAAAGTTCTGATGATCATGGGCCGAATTCAGTTCAGTAATCAATAGATAATTATGAAATTGATACCATTACATTTTATTACAGATTCTCCGTTGCCAGTTACTTTTAATGAATCTGAGATGAATGAATTAGCGAATATGATATCAGATGTTGACATTTTTGAAAATCTGGAGATAACAAACACTACAAATTCTAATGACTCCGTAATTCTTGAAACAGCTCATCCTTCACCTACCTGTAGCATTAATCATTTGGACTATGATTGTAACAATAACTTCTGCCCGTACTACATAGAAAAAGAAAAGGCTTTTTCCCAATCATGTTGGGGTCGGCTTCCAGTCTAACCGGATTCAGCTGAGTACCAGTGCTTTACAAAAAGCGACTGTCTATCTGACCTCCTCAACCCAGTTACCCGGGCAACCCGATACCCCTTGGTTAGACTGGTGTCAGACTTACTGGCTTCTGACTACCCGTAACGACTGCCAAGGATGTTCAATGACAGCCGGGACCTACAGTTTTAACCTGCCATCCGAAACATAGTCCATGGTGTCTGAGATATACTTAGAAAGTACATACAAACTTAGAAAAGTTGCATTGGTACTTGCCTGACCCGCGCCTTTATACTTGAGAGGTTGGTCCTTTACCCACTAGGCCACCACGACTCCGACCACACGACGAGAACAAGAAAATTCATCAGTGTTGGATATTGTACCTCAACTATCACCAACAGCTACTTGCATATAGTAGCTGTTCAACTCCACAAGCAAATAGTCCACCGTCCGTAATATCAAATAGTCCGCAATCTATAAACTTGATGGATCTTTGTAACAGTGGGCTTATCCCAGCTACATATCATGACTTCTTCAGGAGTCTGCCAGTTGTGGTAGCAACGCGTTCCGATAGTGAAACTTCTGATTCGGAGTAGTAGAGTTTCTTAAGTATTTTTTATTATTATGTATGTCTTTGCCAGACCTCGGGACTAAAGAGTCCCGGATTTTTGGGAGGCGAACGTGGGGCCGAAGCCAACACGCTGAAGCCCTTTTGAGACAACTTTAATGAAATGGTGACACAAAACCGACGATTATCCCTGTATACACTATAGAAATGTACCCAAGGACAATCCCCGGTTCTGTGCTAAGCTATTGCTAACTATGGATGAAAACTACTTGAGCTATTGTGATGGGATGCTAATAGACTAGGATTGGGGAAACTACGGGAGCTATGGTACCTGCCGATGACAATGTATTAAATACATGTAAAAATGGCAGGTGGAGACTCGCCACCTCACTTACTGGGCCCCCGGGAATCAGTCTCTAAATCGCAACAAGAGAGCAACGGGCATTATTATTATCTTGTATGTCTCTACTCGACCACGGGACTACAAAGTCCCGGATTTTTGGAAGGCGAGCGTGGGGCCGAAGCCAACACGCTGAAGCCCTTTTGAGACAACTTTAATGAAATGGCGACACAAAACCGACGATTATCCCTGTATACTATATAAAAACGTACCCAAAGACAATCCCCGGTTCTGTGCTAAACTATTGCTAAATATGGAATAAAACTACTAGGGCTATTGTGATGGGATGCTAATGTAATGGACTGGGAATGGGGATAACTATGGGAACTATGGCACCTGCCGTTTTGTATACGTAAAAATGGCAGATGCAGACTCGCCAACTCACTTACAGGGCCCCCGGGAATCAGTCGCTAAATGGTAACAAGAGGGCAACAGTTACATGAGCGGCTGAAGGGTGAGGATACCTCGGCGGACTTTAAACGCAGATCACGCGCTCCCTGTGGGTCCAGCATCACCGGCCCACTCGCCACTTACCACGAGGCACCTACCCTCCGAGCAGAGCTGCTAACCCTGCTCTAGCGAGGCGGGAGACCTATCCCCCGCCATGCTTCACTCCGGCAGGCCGCAGATGGGGGACAGTATACTCTCCTGGGAGCATTCGGATATATAGCCCCGCGGGTTCGCTACTCCCCGTCATCCGCCTCTACAGTCAGTACTATACTTATTTTAATACTTCGTTTTCAATTTATTTATTTTTAAACGGTTTTATTTAGCTCACCCAGTTTGTTTTATTATTTATTCATTCTTGGGTCAAATTTAGTAATTCAAATTTTTTACCGTTTAAAGACTGTTGTGACAGGATGTATCACACAGTATTTCATCGATACCTTATTTCTTTTTATGTTTAAGTAACTTTAACGTAATATAGGTATCAAAGTTTTAATAAATAAAAGACTGGAATAATTAATCTTACTAATAATTAACCTAGAATCTTTGATTTGATGTCAGAAGAAACTGTTTTTTTTAGATTTTTTAATTATGTTGCATTGTTACTATTTCAGAGTTACTTAAGAGGATTAAATATGGTTTTTTACTAAGCCCTAATTATATGGAACTACACATACTGCCACAAAATATTAAATTTATATCAACGTACACTATAGTATTTAGCACATACAGTTAAATGCAAATATTGTTTTCCGCTGTAAATGGTTGTAAGTATCCTGTACAACATTTATGTAAGGTAACACTACAGTCTAGAATGTTGTATGAACAAAATCTCAAAAACTACAACTATTGAACAAAAAAATCGTAGGCAAACATTGAAAGCACTTTAAAATATATGTGTATGCAAAATTTGAAAAGAATATATTGAAGCAAGACTATTTGACGCGAGTGTCAATCTTTAAAACGCTGTAGTGTAAAATTACGATTTTGAAGATACAACAACTTACGTGGGAGGTATCGATATATATTCCGAGTATAATAATGTCGGTGCAGCTGCGATAATTCATGCATTAGATAATATATTCCCGGCAGTGCTTACATATTGTGCAATAGTGGCATAATGCTCTTACGTTGCTTACAGCACTACGTAATGTATATCCCCTTAGAGAATGGTATCTCTTGTTTTAGTTAAACCCCAACTTTGGCTAAATATTCAAGTCTGGTAGTAGGTGCAATACTGTTATTTACGGTCACAGTATCCCTCCTAATGCTATAAAATTGAGTTTATTTCGTGATCATGATCTGACACAGATCAACTGATTGAGGTAATATTTATCATAAAGAGGGGTGGTAGGGCCATACAGACGGACGTAGGATACTTTTCATACAGGACAGACATTAGGTATAACTTCGGACACGAAATCTAGTCGACTAGGTACCTACATATTTCGCATGGTTGGATTTTTTATCTCAAATTGAAAGGAGTGTCTACCCAAATCGGGACGCTACTTATTGAGGTTTTTCATGTGTAAAAATTCAGTAAGCCCAGAATCAAGAATTGTGTTCGGTTGAAAAATAAGTGTAGGGTTACTTGAATATTATTTGGGCTGAAATGTGGGTGTATCTGTACTTTAAGTACATTTTATCCTTCTAAGAAAACAGCTGTGACAGTATACTAGTAAGAAATATTTGGCTAAAGGTTATTTTGTCGTTCAATAAGATTTAGTTAATATTATACTCAAATGTTGTACGTGGGAGGATAAGCTATATCATAGACATTTAGCCCTTAGGGTACGATTAAAGAAAACTTAATATCAATTGATTTCATGTCAAACTATTTTGCTATTTTCTAATATTCTTTTATTTCATCGACGAAGAAAAATCTTACACACATTTATTCGTTATTAATTTTGTATTTCACAGATTTACAAGATACGAAGATTTTATTTTCTTAAGGTAAAAAAATGTTATCCTTGTTTGTGAATAATATTATCATTAAAAGCTCGAGACAGCCGCTTCTGGGAATACCGAGCTCCGTCTAAAGTTCTTTTTCCTCAGTTAATTGGTACAATGAGGGACAATGAACTCTAAGTACTTTCAATGATATGAGTTTGTAAGTATGCGTAGTTTGTGTTATGATATGGATCATTTTAGGCGACTTTCTTACAATAAACAACTTGCACTGATGTTTTAGATGTCCCTACTGTACATACTAATTAGATTATTTAAACTAGTTTAGAATGAATATCAAGCTGAAAGTAAACCATTTATGTACTAAATTCAACGTAATTTTGGAAATGCATACAAAAAGGAGAAAGTATAACATGAAATCGAATTCCAATAAATGAACTTAAAATTGATAAACAAGAACATTTTAAAGTTTTAAATGAATATTCTCTCCGGTTTCAATGTCAATGTCTGATACTTTCACTTTTGCGATATTTTAATATGAAACAGCTGTAATCTTTCCCCACTTAAAAGTTATATTGTATTAATTTCCAGATTTAACCCGTTGAGCCTTTGGCGACTGATGGCGCCATTACAGCGCAAATTAATCAGTTTTAAAGCAGTTTATAACAAGTGATAGGGCTGGGATCATTTGTTGCTTATGATCCCTTCATATTATGTGTAGGAATTCTGGAAGGTCTCGTTTTGATATATTTTCGTCTAAATTCCCAAGTTTGTTTGCGACAACAGCTTTATAGAATGAAGTATTTTTCGTTTTATAAAATTTTATATAATTATTTTAGAGGTAAGGTTTCTAAAAGATTGTTCAATATTTCTGTCATAATTTAAAAATAGACCATCTGGTTAATTTATACTTGATCGATGCTTTTACTAAATAAATATCCATCGCTGGTATTTCTAAGAAAAACGCCCGTAGTTTTAAAAATACCCAAGCAAACTGGAAAATATATAGCGGTTGTCTAGAATAATCTTTAAGCAACAGATTACACGAAGAACTTGAGTTCCTATTAGTTCCTAAGTTATCTATGTGGGCGACGCCGTGTAGGAGTTTACTTCATAGCGTTGAAACTTTGTGGCATGTTCTGAACGAGGTCAATTGAGATATTAATTTCTACTGAAACTAAGCAAGTGCCTGAAATACAACTTAATTGAGGGTAAGTACTTTAGTGGTTACTGTTTTTAGTAACGTGGTTGGTTAATCGATAGAACTGGCACGCAAAAATGCGAAAATTGGTAGCTCCATTTTCTGTGCTTACTAAAGGAATATATATGGAAATATATATTTATAGTCTAAGTCATTATTATAATATAAATAAATAACTTTTAGTTTTAAGTTAATTTGCTGCGCCCTAACAGGGTAATGTGTACCTAGCATAAGATGCATCTGTATACATTTTGCAATAAATAAATAAATAAAATTGAACAGTTAATTAAAACTGGGCGAAAGCATCTTCATTTTGTATTGTAAAACATCTATATTTGTATGCATGTATGGAACCGTGAGGATATAATTGTAAAGCCATAAGTAAGAGAAATACTAGCAGAAAGGCCTCTACAATACTCGATTTCTTATAGAAGGTATCAGTAAAACGTGCTCCAAATACGACTCGTATGTACGACCTGTTTTATAAAATTCAAGTATCCATCCATTCATTTACTCAAAAGCCAATTTATTAAAACTAACCTGCTATCTGACCCAATTCGGATGTTCGGGAAAAATCTTTTCTCTTTTTATCAGATCTTCGAACAAGTATGCTTTTGTCCGAAATTCCCTGAGTTTCACGAACCAGAGCCAATACGTGGCCTGCATACTCGAGCAGGGGTGGCAGGCACTAACAAGAAGAACCAACATTATCTTACACAGTTTATCACGTCAATGAACCTTATGATCAAAACACTAGAGTTCAATTTAAGATTACTGAATGGCACAAAGTTATTTTGGTAAAGAAGTAAAGGTGGGTTTCAACGAATGAGTGAATGTATGAGTTAGTGAATAGAGGCGTAATCCCGAACCTACCATCCGAATGAACCTAATATGTGAAACATAGAGTCGAGACTTTATTACCTATATAGCACAAACAATTTTTAAAGGTTTAGATGCTGAAAAAAATCCGAATTTTACCCTACAGATATATTATGTACTTAAGTACATCTTGTTCAGTTAAAAAGAAATTAAAAGCTTGGCTTATTGAAGGGTTCTTCTACATAATAGAAGAATATATTCATTATAGAAATTAACTTTTATATGTAAGCGTATAGGTTTAAGCATAATTTATGTTTTAATTTTTGCATGCCTACTGAAGGCGAGATATGTTAAGCGACTTTTTTTATTTTTATCACCTTTTGAGTAAACCATATCTCGGCGAATAAATATTTTCATTTCATTTCATGTTCACAATATTTTGAAACACTCATAAAGGAGTGTTACCTATTAGCTAATGCCTACGGTACTTACATTAATATTGTTTTCTCTTGTTAGCGTGTATGATGATGCAATTTATGGTCAACCGCAACATCTCTCATGGTTATCATTTGCGGTAATTATGCAGCTGTGTGTGTAAGACCTACTTGGTTTATGACTCTTTGCTTACGAATAGCTGTCCCGTTCGCTGGCTGTTTTGTTTTGATATCGTTGTCCTTAGCTACTAAAGTTCTTAGTCTTGTCTTTTCTGGAGTAATAGCAAACTTGCTCTTATTTAAATATCTAGCTACATACTTAAGCAAAAAGACATCTGCCACGTGCGAAAACCTTGAGAGTACAAAATAAGTTTCAAGCTTGAGCCGAGAAGCTACTTATCTGCAATTTCCAAATTCACAAAGACCCTTTTTACCTACAAGAACTTCAGCACAAAACTAGGTGAGTATTTCGGCTCGTATTCTCACATTGTGTAATACAAAAGTAATTAGTCGTTATGGGGTCCATTGTGCGTTAGCTAATGTTTTCCATTTCAACATGACCTCGCGTTTCTGTGTTTGTGGGAATGAGCACGGCTGTGAGTAGTACACTCAAATGTTCTGTAAGACGTCCATGCGAGTACTATGTGTAGCAGGGTCAAGGACGGACTTATAAGCTGATGGTTATAGAGGATAACGTTAATTCGTAAGTGTCGTATCTGACGTTCTTAGTTGAATTGCGGTTGGAATTTTAATACCTACTTAGTCTACTGGTATACTGGGCCACTGCTTAGGTTTGCGGGGCTAGTACTTGGGTGGTGGGACTTCGAAAAAAAGCCTGACAGGTAACGATACGACTGACTGATTGAAAAGTAGATATCATCATTAGAAAATTTTTACTAAAGAGTCTAGTCGCTGATCGACCTCACATTGATCAAGTCTACCTCGTAGATAATACTTAATGCTCATGCCATCTCTATACCTGTACCTATAAGCCAATAATGATTTTCACCTTCATGATGATTGCCTGACATATGATTCCAGTTTCTAAATTGATCTCAAAGAAAGCACGGACCATCCAAGGCCATACCGATATTAAAATTTCATTCGGACAAGACTCGCAGGACAGGGATTGAAAACATAAGTACTTATTCCGAGAACTGTCCGTTATTGCTTTTACCATTTCATGTTTTGATAAATTGTGAGTGACGTTCCATCTCTGAGAGCCAATTAATCCTGTCTATGACTAAATTGGAAATGAAAACTTCTATCAGACATTGAGACAGGTCACAAACCCATCTGACTGATTCTTGATGTTTTTCGCAGAATTAAATTCTAGGCTTATTAAGATTGTCAGTTTTAATATCATCATTAGCTTCGTAATTTTATATTTATCAGTCATAGTTAGTCTGTCATATCTGCCTATTTCCCCAACTATGTTGTGGTCGGCTTCTAGTCTAACTAAGGATGCAACTGAGTACCAGTGTTTTTTAAAGGAGGGACTGCCTATCTGAACCCAGTTACGCAGGTCTATGTTAAGTGAAACTGAAAAAAATTGCTAGCCTTTTAACTTAGCCAATTGAGAAGAAGACCAGTTTTGCCTATTACGCTGCCTATTTTTTACACAAAAGGAGCCTCACTCATGCTAAGTCTGTACTAGTAGCATTTTCAAAGGATAGTTAATTTTTACCATGTTTACATTTATCAAAATATGGTGGTGCTGCCATCTCATGGAATTTTAGGCCAACTTTGCATTTGATAAAAGCGCCATCTAGTAGCAACGCTTAGAAATACACAGCTCCTAAGCTGAGTTCTAAGCAGTTCTAAGTATATATTGGTTCGCCAAACTGGCGTTAGTAAGTCAGCAGCGGTTATAAGTATTGACGAAAGATGGCGCTTTAATAATATTCTTAAATTCGTGCATTAAAAAAAAAGTTATGTGTAAAATCGAATTCGGTGTTTCAATCATAAAATAATATTAACACTATTTTCAAAACTGGACAGGGTATACATAGTTTTTACTAAATAATCATGTATGTTTCAGTACCTGCCTATAAGTATACATATCTATACGACAGTTAACAAAAAAAAAATAGTTACCTACTTTAAACTATCAGTTGCATAAAACTTTGGAAAAATAATTTGACGCAAGAAATTATCTAGTTTTTTTTATTTCTTTTTTTTTGGGATACCTACCCGTTTATACCCTGGGATACCTCTTTATAGTACATTTTATCACCGTATGATGGTGTCGTCGCTACCTTTTTTCGTGAATCCCAGTTTAACACTCCTTAGCGGGTAGAAATTGGCAATATCGTTGAGTATAGTCTGAGATAAAAGCTTTCTTGTGTCATAACTCTGTGAGGAGCAGTTACATCGGAAATACTAAGTTCGGATAAGTTCCGCTGCGATACCGATCGATACCGATGTTCGGTAAACTTGCCGATATGATTTTGGTTTCGAAATAAAAGTATCTAATATGTACTTTTTATTTTGTATGTGGTAGTGATAGCTTTTGGATATTATCTTGCAAACGAATGGTTTTTCCAGCCTTCAAATTAATTTAAACACAACTTATATGTGGTTCTGGAATAATCTCTATCCTTCCATTCACGGTTTCTGGAATATGTATCTGAAGTTTCTTCCTTTACAGATTTAATGCAGTCCAAATTACAGTAAGTAAAGTACCTAAGTCCTTACAATCTTACGCCCCTTATACTTACTTACCTCACCAAGCGATGGCATAAACAAATAACTGCCGTAGAATCTCTAATGCTCTCGCTAGCACCACTCAAGCAAACAGTTTTCATTCACAGAAGACAAAGACCTTCACGCGAATCCATCGTTACTGAGCCCTTTGTCTACAGTTCACCATCATTTTAATTCCTTCATTACAATCGGAAAATGCTTGCATTGCGTGCCTATAAGCTCGAAACGTGTTGCGGTTTTGCCTTATAATCTGATTATGATCGAGTTGCGAAAACATCGAATTAATTGCTGCGGAGTACTCGATTCTTGCAGTAATAATTACAGTAGGTACCTATGTATTGCTGGTGAAAGGACTCTTCTCAGTATGTTTAGATCAAAATTCATACAGGTGTGGTTATTACACGCTTTTTTACACGCTTTTTATTAGCTTCACCTGTATGTTTGTAACCGACTTCTTTGGGCGTGATTTTGACCCACTTTAAACGGCCAGATTTCGTTCAAACTTTGTAGATTTATTGAGGACCGATGACAATACACTAATTTGATAAAAATATTCCATTTTTAACCGACTTCCCAAAAAGGAGGAGGTTACACATACACATCGATTACTCCGAGGTTTATAGACCGATTTACGTTATTCTTTTTTTGTTCGACTCGGAATAGCTGCCAGTTGGTCTCATAGTCATCAGGTCAGGATCTGATGATGGAAACCCTGAAAAATCGAGGGCAACCTTCAAAAGTTGTAGGCATACATAGGGTAAAAACTTGACACTCATGTGTACGCTTAAAAGCACTATTCAACTGTGAAGATTTGGAGCTGACCTGATGATGGAGACCAGAGAGGGTCGAGGGAACTCGACATCTGAATATGTAAACTACCTCGTGTTTGGGCTTAAATTATTCGTATTGACCAGACCTATGCAACAGTGTAGGTTTGGAGCTGACCTGATGATGGAGACCAGAGAAATTCAAGGGAACTCGACAACTGAATATGTAAAATACCTCGTTTGGACTTATATTATTTGTATTGATAAGAACTTCCCACTTGTATGGATAGTGACAACTATTCGTATCACTGAAAAGCTTTAAATAAATAACCTTTTTACAAAAAAATTTAACCGACTTCCCAAGACACTAAAAAGCAAAAAAAAAACTAATTTTAGGTGCATCGGCCTAGAAGTCGGTGGCAAAATTAACTTAGTAACATCCATTAGACACCGACTTCTAGGCTTTTCAATTTGCAAAATATGATTTTTGTTAATTTATATAATTTTCATCTATAGTCGATAAGGTAAGAAAATTAATTAAATTTTTCTAGAATTTTTCTCTACACTCGATAAGGCAGGACTCGATGTTAATTTTTATTTCCAATAATTATCTTTAGCCGTTTTCTCTAATATTGACAAATTTTTGTATACTAAAGAGAATTTTAATTCTACAAAACAAATAATAGTTTTAAAACAAACTAAAAAGTAGAAAATAAATAATAGTTTAAAAAAACTAAAAAACACGCTTTTTATAGAAAAACGAACTAAAAAATAGAAAATAAATTTTAATGAATTTAAATTAAGAAAACAGTGTTAAAAATTTCAATGAATATAAATTAATAATAGTGCGAATACAAAAAAAGCGTGGGGTACTTTTTAAGATATTATCGAAATGAAAATCAATAAAATAAAATATTTATAACTATTGACATCATGCACCCCACGCTTTTTTTTAAATATTTTTTTTTTGTATTCGCACTATTATTAATTTATATTCATTGAAATTTTTAACACTGTTTTCTTAATTTAAATTCATTAAAATTTATTTTCTATTTTTTAGTTCGTTTTTCTATAAAAAGCGTGTTTTTTAGTTTTTTTAAACTATTATTTATTTTTGTTATAAGAAGATTCACGTGGCTATTACGCGATCATAAAACTGACTGATCTTAGACCCAAATAAAACAACACGAATCCTCAAACTCAACATACAAAATCCTCTTAACAAACCCGAACAAGTAACACCCAAATTATCCATCGCAACACTAACATTAGCTTCCACAATCTAATTATCACGTATCATGCGAATGAGCAAACAATATGATAACTAGAGGGGATAACGCCAACAATGAACGGGATCCTATCATAATCCTTTTTAAAACAGATAGCGTAGCCTCGTGAAAATAAGCCTGGATCCGTTGGAATTAATCCGACGATCGTGTGAAACGCAAACACGGGCCTGTGGCTCGTGACGCCACTGATATGTGTGGCCTGTGGCGGTTGTGTTGGACTGATGACTACTGGGCTGTTGATTTTACGTAGCCCGTACCTCCATTATGAATTTGCGGCGTTATAGCCGATCCTGGATCAGATCTGATAAGCTGCGATTGTGTTGAATGGAAACAGTAGTTAGTATCACAAATACAAACAGTTTTATTTACTTTAATTTATAGCGATTTGTTGAAATGTTGAATTCATTGGCCGTAGAGAATTGCGGAGTATTTTACTTTAACTCGCTGCAAAACAAGCAGTTTTTTGAAATAACATAATCCGCTTCACGAGCCCCTGAGCCTCGCTAAACGTAGTGCTCGCGAAGCTAACTCTAAATAAATTCACATCATTATGCAAACAACAGTGATAAAAACAAACGACTACCACACAGATAGAGAGATCTGAACACCAGTTCACTATATACAAGCAGTTAGCACAATACAGAGCTTCAATTATGCAACAGCATTCGTAGTGTTGTTCCTGCATTTTACGACTGCACTCCTATGGGAGGCGAGGGAAAAGTATATGTAAATGTATCGAGCAAAATGTAAATGATCCCCCGGTCTTTCCAAAGAATGGACGACCTACCACGACCTGCGGCTTTGCAGTTTTTAAGGTCCAATAAAAATGTAAAACATTTTTGCGGTTTCTATCGATACTTCGTAGTGACAAACAACAAGATTTTTATTCACTTTCGATAGATTACGTGAGCCCGAATAAACTGTGGGGATTGAATAAAAATTTGTGAATGTGAAAATGAATTTTTGTGTCACACTTTTAACAACGCTGTGGGAAATGTGGTTAGTGCTATGTTTGGCTTCGGTTTTATGCTGGTTTACTTACTTTTCAGCGTGAGGTTTGTTTATATTACCAGGATTTTAATACGGAATACAAAATTTTTGCAAGTTTCAGGGATACCTATTCTGTGTATGGTTCCATGTAGATCCAGTCTTTATGGCATACCTACTTGAATAAGATCTGCATTTTATCTCATGTCTGTTATCTGAAAATTACGACGCTGATATTTTAAAGCTGAATTTTGTATCTTACAAAAGCAGTCTAATACTTTTTATCCCAAACAACTTTCCAAATTCAATAAAAGAGTTGGGATCCCATCTCATCAATTCACTTTAATCATTGAACGACAAATATAATTAAGGTAATTCAATGTACAACCCACAAAGTCTTGGAACTACTCGTCTTTCTATAAGCAAGTAATCTCCTTCAACATGAATCCCTAATATATCTACATTGAATGAAGTAATTGGACGGTATTGTCAGTCCACAAGCCGGATCGCATTCATGACATTATAAGAGCCCTAATAAGATTTCCCGTAATTGATTTTCAAAGGAAATCCCTTTTAAATTGGACTTAAATGTTAAATAAATCGGATGGGTATTAATTCAATGGATGCTTAAGAGGTAGGTGGTGCGGAAGCAAAACAGACGGGTATAAATACTGAGGCTGCCAGCGTTGAATTTACATCGGAAGCAATGCACGCTTCATGAGTTGCCAAAGATGCCAGGTAAATACATAATTTCTTCGACTTTTTTTGCAGCCTTTTTCCATGCTCCATACGTAATGTAATGATGATGCATATTAAATGCTCGTATTTTATCAAACATTGCAACATGTTTTGCACTATAAAAATATGCTTACTCGTTTCCAAGGAATTGGTTTTATTTTTCAAGTTAAATTAAAGAATTTTCTTTACGCTGAGTGCACCTTTGGCGTCATATTTTAGAAATTTTTATAAAGACTTTAAACTAATTCTACGTGACCCAGTTCTAAGCAGTCTCAGATCTTTTATTATTTAAAATTAATTTCTAGTTTCGCGCCCTGCTGAAGGAGCGAGAGAAGAGAATGTAAAATGCAGTTGCAATAAAAATACTATTTTACTTTACGGCAGTTTCAGTCTAGACGTAGTTTCAGTTACCGTCTTTATACATTTCAGTGTTCGTTAAAATTTCAATATTTTTGTACCTACTGTGCGAGCACTGTTTGGTATTTTATCGGCTTTATTATTTTAACCTAAGTAATTTTCTCTTAAATTGGCAATTCTGTAATTTTGAATATTCCTTGCGAGTATTAAGTGTTGGAATAAACGTGAGATTCTGGATTCTGATTGTATACTTCTAATGTTAATATTGCCAAAAGCAAAGAGGTTTCATCTTAAAACAAAATATTAGAAACTACGAAGTAACATCTAAACTAACTCTTTTTGTCGTTCCATCTTTAGACAGATAAAACCTAAAATTCAATTCCACCATCTTCCACTCGACTCCACGGGATCTGAGAACAAAATTCGTAGATACAAAACATTAGATAACAACTACCAAGTCCTGTCGCATTATGCGGGTCGCACTGTTCTTGATAGCTCAGAATTGCCTTATATTAATGTCCTCCCGAGGGTTAAGCGAGAAATTCCTCAAAGCAAATAACGCGGCAAAGAACACCAGTAATAAGGTTTGTCGCAAGAATCTCGGAAATTCGATCAAATAAATTAAAATGGACGCTTTATTATGTAAATAAGATGTTTCGAGAATCATGTCTAAGAAGTAATTAATTGGTTGTTGTTTTGGTTTCTGAAACCAATTATTGGATATTTGTTTTCAGAGAATGTTTTATGAAAACATTTTATTCATTCTCTGTTAGAGAATATTTTGTTTGTTAGAAATAGTTGAGGTTCAGTATTTTTAATATCTAAGCTTGAAAACGAAATTGTAGTATGCGAGCGTCTGGTCGTGCTGGGTACATAATAAGAATATGTTATTTCAGGTATACAAAGAGTTGTGCTATTTATGCACTAAATTACCTACGTACCTCTGATTTAAAATTTTATAGAAGAATTTTAGCGATACCTTTTCTATTGCAATGCACAGATAGGTATATCGACTTCTATATGATATTAAAGTAACATTACAGAACAAAGTAAATAATACCCGCAAACGAATTATTCCTAGAAAAACAGCAGTTATATCCGCCATGTTTTGTCGCGACGCTCCCGAGCGACGACGTTTTGACAAATATTAATGTTCCCGCTACACTGGAGGAACGAAACATATTATCTTGACCATTACACTCACTTCCAACCAAACGAATACACTGAGAAAAACTACGAATGTGCACGATTGATAACACAAATAAATTATACGAATTAAGACGATTCCTTGATACTAATGTTTCGCAATAATGACGAAAAAGTTCTAAGAAGTTACTAGGAATTGATGGTAATCGACATATTGCTACAATCGAAAGGTCACGGAAAGGAAATTAACGAATTTCCTCCACAATGCCTTTTCAGGAACTCATTTGTTCGGTTTATTGAACCAAAACCTTACAGTGACTGAGTGTAGGCAAATTATTATTACTCCAGCCTTGAAGTTTTTTGAAACTTGGCAAATGTAAACAACATTTTAGACAATGTTGTAATAATTATGTGAAATGATTAAACAACACCAGCTCATAAGTGAAACATTCACGACACTAATAGTATTATATCATTACAGTAACATAAACAGTTCATTAGGCGACAATTATGAATCGAAATGTACAAAATAATACTTTTATGAAAATGTGTCGGAGGACAAATGAACGAAAATTAACGCCCCGGGAGAGGGCCTGTGAAAATTAAATTGTCGGTCAATGAAACATGCAAATGAGACTTGCAATCACGCCCGCTTTTGTGCCACTCACTCGTATTGTTTTGAGCCGAGCTCAACAGAAAATGAACGCTAAATATTCAGTTAAAAACTTTTATTCATTTAAGTACCTCATTTCTGACGTCGAAAATGAAGTGGTAATTGACCATAATAATTGTTAAGGCGCACTTTCGTTGACAGCCTTTAAATTCGCTCAAAACTTTTTGTTCGCATTCTTCAATTCAATTTTGATCTCTTTGAACAAACCTTCAAAAGAGATTCAAACAAGATCATTTAATAATGTTTATGAGAATCGTGACATAATAAAACAAAACAAGAATTTGATAATATCGTATTTCTTAGAACAGACTGAGAAACTGTTACAGCGCGAGTGTACTACGGGCCAAAGGGCGCACATTTTACTATAAGATTTTTCAAGTTAAAATTTTTGGAACAAAAACACATGAATTCGAGAAAAAAAATAGTTTAACAGTCAAATTCATAGGAATAAATAAATTGATGTGTTTTTGCCAAATGTCTATGGAACCTCGGACAGTAACGCTCTATAGGTGAAGCCTCCTTTATATTTCTTCCATTGTCTATTAGCAATACATCCTGGTATTACAAGGAGGTCAGTCTTCTTTCTCATTACGTAACAAGGAAATTATAGCACGTTAATGGCGGCCATTATTTAGGACATCATCAGTCCAGCTGATTAATGTGTATTATCGGACGATGTATTGTTCAGGATGAGAATATTTATTGTCTAGTTTCATTATTAGTGCTTGAAAAACTTTTGTGTTTGATTCACTTGATTTTATAAATTCCCTCTTAGAATTTAAAGAATATTACAAAAAATCTTATTTATCAAATACTCCCACTACACCTTTAATACATCTTTAAAATTCTTAAGATGGTTGTAATCGGCGTAGGCAGTGATTTTGGAAAATACAATCATACTTTATTATTTACTTCAGACACGCACTTTTCTTGAAACATATTCTCTTCTAAAAAACTATCAGAGTGCATAAACTTTAAGTTGCTTTCAGCGCTGCAGTATGTTACAAAAGAGTTCTTTACACACACAAGAGATGGCAGCACGTTGGTGACATTAATCTCCCCTGCCCTACTGGCCGACATCGAAGCCATATGAGACGCCATCTTAAGCTGCTCGAAGAACAATTCTTCTGTATAAAATGCGAATCGATTGCAATCACTGAACCGCGAACAGTATGTCGCATTTCCATCGAAGTGCGATAAGGATGAGGAATGCAAAGAATATTTGAACTTTTTGCTAGTATCCGGGTAACATTTCTGGGACTCTGAGATTGTAGGAAAAATTTCCAGTGTGATAACTACTTAACTACTGAACACTTATGTAACTGAACATATCTAAACAGCGATTAAATAGACTCAGGGATGACTGCATCATTTTCTTAGAAAGTTCTTACTTTTTTATTTACCTTTAAATGGCATTTTACCAGTCAATCAAAATCAAAATCAAAATCAAATTGTTTTTATTTCAAATAGGCCTTTGCAGGCTCTTATGAAACGTCAAATTAGTTGCACGGTTCCAAAAAGTTGGTCTCATGGAGAAGAGCCGGCAAGAAACTCCATAGACACTCTTTTAAAAAGTAATATTTTCACAAACATTCTATTACATAACAATAGTAAGCTGATAAAATTATACAATGCAACTGAAAGGTAAACAGTAAATCAATACAATCCAAAGAGAAAAGAAAAAGACGTTTAATTGCCAGGGAAGCCACACATGGAGAGATGAGTTATCGCCATATAATATGTCAGTGACCAAAAAGTCTAAGCACACGTATTTAAATATGATACAGAATTTAATAATCGTGATGAAAAATTAGAATACTTTTAAGGATAATGTGTTTAGCAAGTTTTATACTTAGTCTTGATCACATTTTTTTTTTCGGAGCAATATTGAACAGACGAATATTTCTAAGAATGCAATAACAACACTAAGGTATGCATTACACTAGGTAAAGGTCTCGTTGGGGCATGTACAGGAATTCAGTGGAAATTGGATTGGGACCTAAGCCGCCTGCACCGCTTCCTATGTTTAAATATGTGCATTGAAAATTTTGTTCTATGTAAGTCTTGGAGTTTGCATATCGTATCGTTTCTTACGCATAATTTCACTTGTGATCAAAAATGTGGAATTAAATTAAAAATATATAGTTATGTCATTTAAGTTTTAAATTATTAAACATTCAGCATGTGGCTCAATTAGGATGCGTAGAAATTTTTGCGCTATTTTTTTTGTAAATGCTTAGCTTAGTGAATCTCTAAACCCAGCAAAGTTAATTTTATTATTTATTCAACTGTACAAATAAACTATCATCAAATAACGAATGCAGAAGAAAGGGTTCGTCTTGCGTGGGCTAATCAACGCGAATGCGAAGCGATCTGAAGCTATTCAATGATGCACGCTGCGCTGCGTGTTGTGCCAAGACACGTAGGCCAACTCAAAAGGAATCGACTGTCCGTTGTTTTTACGTCGCGCCGCATCGTATTCTCATCCAGATTGCTCACATAGGACGCACCGTAACGGGTGATATAATATAAAACAAGAACCCCACAGATGCAAGGGAAGATTGGAAAAGTTTTGTTGTATACGCTCATATTTCGCATCATGTGATGCAGCGACGTCTCAAAACGATTTATACAATCGAATAATAGTGATCGAAAAAGTTTCTCTTGTTTTCCTTTTGTTTATTATTTTATTGAAGAGTTGATAACTTTTTGGTAAAAAAATATAAAATATAGGTATTTGTGTGTCTTCGACATATGGATAGTGTAGTAATTATTTATTTCCAACAATCAGAATATTTTATCTACCTAGCATACTAGTCAAACAAAAAACTGCAATATCTGCGTATTATAGAATGTAACGTTAACATGATTTTGTCGAAATATTTCGGAATAATTAAATGAGTTGAAAATGAAATTATTAAACAACGTGTTATGACTATTAATAGATAATTGTAACATTCCATTTTTGAATACCAATGTAAAAGTTCAAATATTTCATTAATTTCTCAATAAAATTATTTGTTGCAATCGAATTAACATGACCTCATTAATATGCTGACAATGAAAATCATCATCATTCATTTGATTGTTTAAAATGTTTATTACATGAACCGGTACTTTTTAGGCGTATTTTCACCAACAGTTCAGGTCAGTTAAACGACCAACTGTATTTTTATGTGATGTATATGAATGTAATTTTCCTAAAACCAACTGCTTATCCAACCTTGCTTTAGGATTCATTTGTTTTGGTAACATTAGTCCCCAATAAAATGTTGTCTTTCGAATATTGGTGGTGTCAATTCAACTGTTTCACATGTTTTCTTTAATCAGATGTTTATTTTTTTATGTAAATGGGCCTAGGATAAATAAAATCGATTATATTATTATATAAAAGCGTTACCCAGGCACTCAGAGACATTATATGAGTATTTAAGTCACTCCTTAGTGATATATTATTATCATAGAAATTCTGCACTAAGGAACGGCTTAAGTAACCATTAAATGTCTCTGAGTGTGTCCATGAGACTCCAAAAAACTCTGAAATAAATTGGCTGGCACAGTTACACTATAATAACGTAGTTATTATAACTGTGAAAAGAAAATGAACGTCTGACGAAGGATATGATCCCATGACGCGCGTTATAAAGACAAATCGATGGAGAACTCATTTGTCAAAATCGGTCAGGGGAAGGAATCATGATTACTTATTGTACGGTGTGAACATACAATATTATTTGAACGGATATAATAAATAAATATTGAACGCCATACCTTGTAAGTGATCCTGTCATGAGTGAACATGGTTCTTATTCTTTCAGTTAGGTTAATTTTACACTGATGAATTTGGTGGTTTTTTTTTGGTAAATTGACAGACAATACAAGAAGTAGACCTTAGACGCTAGTAAAGTCTAGTTTCATATTTATGTTAGTAAATAAAAATTGACAATACGGTAAATTATTGAAAACGTGGCGTAGCTTTAAATGAACCGTTTAGTTTCAATATATAATAACTCATTCGAAATCATATGTCCAGATCTGTAATTAGCGGCAAACCTTGCAAATCTATGACACGAAAAAAGGTAAAAAAGAATGTTTTTGCAGCGTCTACCAGTGTGGACGCGATAAGTCGATTTGATTGATGATAGTGATGTGTGCCAAAGTCGCGTCACTCCTGATGGACGTCCGAACACCTATTCCATTTCAAACGAACTTCTGAGGCAGAAAACGAACCTTTTTTTGGTTTACCAATGTGGATAGAAGGTTTTGATACTGGCATAAAAATATACCAAGTACCTAAATGTTTTCATAAAGATACTCTTATAAAAAGAACGTTCTCTTTTTGATTTCAAACATCGATTTAATCGTCTTCGTGTAAAGTCATCAATATATGTAGTACTAATCTATTTTAGGAACAAATACTTGTGCTGTATAAGGCACTATGTATCCACAATACATTTTTATAATTACATTAGATCGGGCTCGCTTCATCACTCACTTTATGTAAGTAATTACACCTAACAAATGACCTACGTTATTCATCATAAAAACACACGTTTTTCTTCATATCTATTTGTATCTAAAACTTCTAAACAGAATTCTATCGAAACATTTTATTCTATGGTCGAAAAAGTTTATCCTACCTTTGATAATTCTCTACTGTTCCCAAAAAATGTTAATTATCTTTTACGTTTAGTCTTTCAAAAAGGAAGAGATAGTTTATGAGGTGGCAAAGCGTCGCTGCTAATTAGAACTTCAGTCACTTATCATTGAAACGCCTCTCTGGGGAACAGGGGGCTCAATATCAACGCTCCAGCTCTTTTATTCAGCCTTTATTATGTTTAAACTGCTTTACTTTTAAACAAAGCACGATTCAGTTTTAGTACCTGCTGTGATTAAAAATGTACACTTAAACTTTTAGTTATTTACTCTAGAGACTAATTGAAGCGGTAGAAACCTGCAGGTGCATTGTTGTTGATGTGTATGTATGCACCCTTACTAATATTGTAAATGCGAAAAACTACAGAAGCAATATGCCTAAAGAAAAAGCACACTGACATTGTATGGCATGAGACAGGATCAGCTACTTTTCATCTGGGTGCGGGAAGAAGGATGCGGTTGGAACCTCGGGGTATAGCTAGTACAAGATGAAAACAATCAATTACCATACTCAGTTAAATTGTTTCCATTTACATTCTAAGTGATAAAACAGTCACATAAAACTCCATCCCAGCGTAACATAATAGAATAAATAAGTTCTCTAACAGAAAAGTGGCAAGTGTTCACAATTTTTACATCCCAACTAATTTATTCAGTGCATGAGTCCAATTATACAGTGGGAACGGAATAAACTTCGTTAGCATGTAATTAATG
This sequence comes from Helicoverpa armigera, assembly GCF_030705265.1. NCBI lineage: Eukaryota > Metazoa > Arthropoda > Insecta > Lepidoptera > Noctuidae > Helicoverpa > Helicoverpa armigera. The sequence continues at coordinate 5,678,801 of NC_087130.1, read as the reverse complement.
GGCCTGACAATTCGGTGTGGGGGTTTAATTTAGCATATTGTCGTAGTCTACGTAGAAATGAGTGGCGTAAAAAGGTAGGAAGGTCGACTGATCTTTTTAGTAGAAGAGCTCGCGGCATGTACGCGAATGGCAGGCTGGATTATTCTTTAATTAACAAATTGTGTATTGTAATGTATGTTTTGAATGAAATTGTGTGTGGTTACTTACAGTATTTTTTTTTCTTTAGGGTTCTTGAAGTCTGAAAGCTTAAAAATATTGTCATAGAAATGTAAATTAATCGGCAGATCGTGTATGTACGTGTGTATATTAAAAATATGAAGAGAAAAGATAAATCTTCAACTATACCTTCATGATTTTATCAATATTAACAAAAATGTAACCTTAATAATAACGTTTGACTTGTTCGGTTCATCAAGAACAATTTATTTGTACAGTAAATATTTGTCCAATTACCAGAAGACAAGACAAACATGTTGGTCGGGCGTGTCCCCGGACTACGCGCGAACTTCTACCAATTCTACTAAATTACAATTAAATATAATCCCTCAGAAACACGGAATTATCATATTTCCTTGGCTTAGGGAAGATTTTTTTTGGTTATATAAACGCTTTGTTTTTTTCCCAAAGGAAAGTAAAAATCATAATGTTATTGGGAAGACGTGTTTTGTTTTTTAATCGTAAGATGTAGACCATGTTATCTAAGTTAATTAATATTTTGAAAATGGAATAGATTTTTTGTCTGACTGGTTATACATTAATGTACCTAGCTTAAGTTTGTTTTCATTACAAAGAGAATTTGTTTTTCTACAATGCTAAAAATATTCCAACCTCTTTACAAGACAAACACACTAATGAAGCATAGTTTTCAGTAAAACTTAATTAGAGAAGTAAAGTTTAAGCAAAATATTAAAACAATCATATAGAAATACCGGGTTAATTAATATTCAAAAGTCGTTAACAAAGTTATTTCATTTTCAATTTGCGCCTCTATTTTCACATTTTAAGCGTTGAACCCTTTTAATGACTAGTCGAATAGTTACTAATTTAAACTATTTCATTGGGAAGGTGTTTAATGTACCCCATTTGAAATTAAAATACGGGTTCCTATTTCTGGGTAATTCTAGAATATTATATTTATCTAAACATGTTTATACTGTTAAATAAATGGTTGTTGTTTATGGAATGTTATCGTTAATTTGAATTCGAAAGTTATTTGTTTGTTTAGCAAATTGGACGAGCTTTAGCATGTTATTTGAGGGATTTAAAGTATGTAAGTGGATCCATAATTATAATTTATGTTTTCATAACATTGGGTTAACATTTTTAGGAACGATATTTAATAGGTATGTCCTCTGGCTTCTGAAAGCCAATTATTATTTGCGTATGCTGAATGTTTAAGCTGTAGGTACATAACAAACATTTACTTAACTTAAAAACGAGAATTTATATTATTGATATGCTTACTGTGTACATAGCATTTGAGCTTCAAAAGGACCAAATTATTAGCTATTTTTCGTCCTTGTCCCAATTATCCTCTTCAGATCCATATTTAACTACACCAATATCAGAAACACACGCTTCGCTAACACAAGAACGAACCATGCGGATTGTCAGGGATTTGGGCGGATTGTGATCATTATCCTCAGATTCAATGGAAGTACCCTACTTTTATAAATCCCTGTAAGAGCCTTCCTAGGCGCAAATACTTGTTCAACATAGTTCAAGATCTTGTTTCGATATCGGTAGGCTATTTGCATGTTTAGTTCGTTCATTTGGATCTTGTTTTTCGAAATGGTGCCGTGGAACTAGTGTGGTGTTCTAGATAGGAATGTATGGACTATCTTGTATCTGATGGGGTGGGCTTGACTTGGAAGGGAATGAAAGCAGGATACTTTAAATCGACTTGCCTAAAGTCGACCTACATAGTCAAGCTGTGTGAGTAGTTATTGCGTTTATGTAATTAGGCTCTATGAATCTCTGAAGGTATTTTGATGGGAATTTTAATTTTGATCGTCTTGTGTTTAAACATAATATCCGCAAAACTTGAACCCTTATCCATCTGTGTGGCGTACCTACCCATTACATCAAGAATTTGTCAAAACGTCAAATGCAAATAAGCATTCTACATTAGTGGCAATAACTCACAGGGAGTGCGTAGAATTTCTGCTATCACACAGACACAAATCCAACATTTTTTATTCTTACGGACCCGACCTTAACTCATCGGCTTCGGCGAGCTCCCATTACTTATTGTCGGAATGTTCTAGATATATATTCTTTTGTCTCTATAGATTTTTCTTCTGCGAATACAATATAGACGGGAAGTTTATTGTAGGAACCAGTCAGCTGAATAATGATTTCGTATTACTACAGCTTGAAGCGTTTTAGCCCTTTTCAATGTAATGGACGTTGTCGGAAAATGTGTTAACGACTGCGATCTTTTTGTTGAAGGTCCTGAACAAAACGATTATGGCGGAAAGTTGTGAATTTAACACTTCGTTTACGCAGTAAAAATACAGGAGTTAAGCGAAATAAAGAAGCTCGTGGCTAAATAATATACGCAAGCGTTTATAGATCAAATGGTACTTAATGCTTGACGTGATCGGTCCATGCTAGGTGACCATCTATGTATGTCTTCTTTCTTATTTCGAAAACACTTAGGAAAAATTTACATACACATGTGATAATGTATTTATTACGACATATTCAAAACAGCTAAACCAAAAGAAACAGCAGTTTTCTGAACACCAAACAAGGGAAGTAACCTAAAGGAATATTTTCAGTACCTAATATTAATTCCCCGTGCACATTAAGAGATCCTAATATAAGATAGGGCTAAAAGTCCTAATCAATTACGTGATAACATCAGCCCCTATTGCCCCCTATAATTTGGGATAAATGTGTCAAAGGAACCACAATCTGATAAAAACACGTACCTTATATTACATGTAGAAGAAAATTCTGTAGCTAGAAATAGTTTAATTCTAAATGTTGATTTTAGAATCGTTTATTTACTCGTCTGAGCCTAGACTTTAGGTTTTATTTGAAGTCTCGTGAACTTATTTTCAGACTTCACCTATTTGAAACATAATGCTATTACTTTGTAGGGCTTAGTTTTTGTGTTGGGTGACTAAACTAACAATCCGAATGTGATACGCCTATAGGCCTGAAATAATGATGATGTTTTAGGTTCACAAAGGCATACAAACTTATGAAATAGAAGCTTATTTTTTATCAACAGTATAATGTAAAAGTTAGGTCTTATGGTTTTTAGTAAGCTTAAATAAACTAAAGAGTTGACTGTCTCATTTGAGCAGTGTTTAACAAAATAAAAAAGACATGTTCATTTTCTTTTAACTCTGAGTTAGCAATACCAATATTCATCAGCAACGGCTTATAATAGCTATCATTATAACGGATACAAATGTTTTTTTAACCACCCAGCTAATGTTTTAACCTTGGTCCATTTACACACATAGGTAAATGTCTACCTGCCGTTAACGAACATACCCACTAAAACAAATATTCCTTCCGCATTTCACTTCAAAATAAAACGTACGCACGTCGCTTAAAATTCAACGCAAAAGCTAAAAAAATGGGGACATCAAACAAACAGTAGATTATCCTAATTCAATAGAATCCTGCGTTGGGACGTCACAGGGACCCCAAAAGGCTGTGGACCGGACTAACTTAATATTAAGGGTCCCTAATGTTTGGTCATTAGCTACTAGGAAGAATGACGCCTGCCTGATATTTGTCTACCTGTAAAAATAACTGAATTACTGATGTATTTTTCTTTTTACGTCTGATAATGTGAATTTTGTGAGATGGGAGGAAAAATACTGGAGTATGGTTAAATATTAAAAGGTGTAAGAGTAATACCAAATTTTACTATTAATATATTTTTTCCTCGATGCAAAAGGTTTTCCTATGAATAGGGATATTTTACGTATGAGGATGCTAAAAGATCCGTATAGGTATAAGGAAAGTAAAGGTTTTAAAATGTAAGAACGGATAAGATTTCATGCACATATAATTTGATAGTAAGTAATATGGACGTTTTTACTTTTTCAAGAACTAAGTTCATACAATTTTACCTATGCATATGAAACAAATGAATACTCACTATTTACATAAAATAAAATTGTAAGCAAATTTGAATAACAATGAAATCTATATATCACGATACATCATGCGTAAAATATAGCAGTTTCCTCATTCAACTTTTATTAAAATTTATTCGAGGTTTGCTGCCTTCAGATATTTGTTTATGGCGTGTAGGATAGCTGAATAAATGTATATTATGAAACAATAAATCACCGCTATGGAACTTGTGCTGTAATGCAATGTGTTTCCGAGACATTAGTATTCTATTTTCCTGTTTTACGTCACACAATATTTGCATTTTGTGTTTTTAGGACAGCCCTATGTAGTTTTTGTTCTTTATTACGCTTTTGTACTGTTATATGTTAGAATTTGTTCTGTACTAACTCATAAGGTTGAGTTATGATTATGAAGACGTCGAAAGATTTACTTGGCTTAGTTTTATTCGGAGAAAATGTAGGTGTGTGTGTGTAAGAAAACTTTGACTTTCATGGGAAAGTTTTTGATCGATGATGTGATTTTAAAGTTGGTCTCCATGGGATTTGACCTTAAACTTTAAGCCATGAAACTTAGCGACAAGAGGGAGTTGCCAAATACCCTAAGATAACCAACAAAATTATGTCGATAGTTAAAATCACACAAAAAACAAATAAGCTCGCAATCCATAGTAAAAAATTCTACCATTAGAAATGACACTTTTTATTACCATAAAGACTAAAAGGTCCCAAACGAAAGAATCGCTCACCCATTTACATATTTCACACTTAGTTAATTGACTTTGCTGCGACGCATCCAGACTGGCACGGCGGACATCCGCGTTAACAACCGTCCAAATTGCCTTAAACCCATTCACAAGAGAAACCCAGCTTTAACGTTTACAAAATAGGGTTCATTTTAGACTGTAAGGCAAATGGACATCAGCACTTTTGTTTCAATTACAGAACGGGAAGCCAGGCTGTTTTTTCTGTCTCCAGTTACGGGCGGATTTGCATACTATTTGTTCAGTTGCATGCAGAATCCTTTGATTCATTTCTAAGACTTTTTTCAATGACTTCATTGTCAGCGTGCAGTGTAATGTCTATTGAAATTGTGTCCTCCACGCTGCTTTTACGGAAATTGGATGTCAATACGATTGTTTGCCGAAGAGACCGAATATGAAAATGTTTCGGAATTGTTTTAGTGACTACTAAGTTGTAATTTCTATGCTTGAAATGGAGATGGTGTTTTCGTTTGTCTGAAATCCTTTTTTGTTTTACATGATACATAAGTTCCATCTCATTGGTTTGTTTGTAAGTTTAGCTAGTGGTTCTATATTTTGATTCGTAATAATCGTAATTCTAAAACCAAGTAGCTAGTTTGGGGTTAGACTCTTAGATAACCTGAAAGTCTATTTAAATTCTATCTAACAAAGTTTGACTTTTCCTGTAAGTACCTTCATAGTTCTGATATAACCCTATGTAAGCGAAAGGCTTAATATCCCTACTTTATACAGAACTTTCCAACCTGCCTAGGGCGTTAGCAAAATTAGTTCAAACTAAACTTGAGTATTCGAGCAGTTTATTGTTTTAATAGGTTATACAAAGTGATACTTAGTGGTTTTGGAGTTACCGCGGCCTTGGCACATAAAGGGCTTAAGAAGGAACATGATGAGTTTTAGTCAGTAGATTCTGACGCTCCCTCACGCTGCACCATCATTTTATGATTACATCATAAAAGAGTGGTATCGGAGGGCTTGTACACGTAACCTCTCCCTGCACCCACCTCCCGTGAAAAGTGTTGTCCATACCCAGATAAAACATAGCATAAGAAATTTTAATATTTTAAAAGCTAAGTTGATTGTAGGATTAGACTTATTTTATTTTGAAATTGGGTATAAGATACTTTTTTTTTCTCTGCCTGTGTGAATCTGTCTGAAATCACTTTTTTCCCGATATAAAATATGTTACCTTGTTATAATTGCGTAGTGACGTCATTTCAATGCTTTTCTTTCAGGATACGTGAATAGAAGAAAAACCTTTTCTTTCTACTTTTTTCATCATTCCGGGCACGTCTGTGAAGTCCACACGAAGAGGGTTATTGTCCCTCCCTGTAGTCCCTTCTAATAGGTAATAGGTCATAGACCTTGTAACAACGAGATAGTAATGTTCTTAAAAATCTCAGTAGGTAGTAGAGTGGAGCTGGTTGCATTTGGAAAAAGGTAGATCAACATGAGGTCAATAAATTGAAGTTTTAATAAGTTCTAAAAGCAAATAAACGTATCGTCCATCAACCAACGAGACATACTTTTCATTACCCCCGCTTCTAATTCCAAAACTCTTAAATAAGCTCTTCAAATTCGAGTTGCAGCACTTTTTCCGAACGATTCCTTAATTTGCAAAGTTTCACGACCACACTTTAGTATTCGCCATGCGAAATGTAAACTGAGTTAACTCGAAGTCTGCACTAACTTTGACAATAATCAACCATGAGGAAAATCACCGAGAAGTCGGCAAACTATGTAGACAAGATGAATCGTCTTAATTCTACGTAAACATGTGAGCGTGAGAGTACCTATTGTACATACAGAACATTTACAGCTATTGTTCAGGTACTGAGAGTAAAGATTATTTTGTCTGTAAATAGGTTGTATCTACCCAAAAAACGTGTGATTTATTTACCTAGCAGAGGTAATTAGATAGCTTCCGGATAAAATTAAAACACTTGAATAGATTTTTTTAAGATTACGTTCGGCAAAGCCTACACCATCACTAAAAATGTAACTTAACTGACTTATGTATAATTGGAAGTAGCATTAGCATTTATTCAGTTCTGTTTATATAAATAAAGACTAATTGGTCGTACATTTATACATATACGTGCAGCAGTATTCGTTAATCAAAAACAATGTGTTACTCGTGTACAAACATTTTGTTCATTATTTTTTCGAGCAAAAATAACGTTTTTTTTTACTGCGTCGTTTCAATTAAAGTTATGAAATGTTAGTAAAGTAGTTACAAGATAATTTTATAACCTAATAACTTTGTTATTACTTATGAATTTATTATAAAGTACGCATATTTTTTGGACCGAAAAATATTGAAAAACTTTTACTATTTGTACACCATTTACATAAATTAGAATTAGAAAAAGTTCTAACCAGCCAGTTGCAAAGCACACTTTATGACAGTATTTCTGAAACCACCAAAAAGTTTTGACATAAATTATAGTATGGTAGACTGGGTGTACTAATTAGAATGCAAGTCACCGCGGTGAATGCTAGCACAACGCTATAATTCTCGCTTAATGACGGGTGGCACTACCAATCGCCGTTTTAGAGCATTAAACACCAAAGATTTATTGATACTGCGCGCACATTTCCTCACAGTAAATTGTATTGAAATGTCGGAGTTCAACGGTCCTTTATATTTAATGAAGTATTGTAATGGAAAGTGTTTCTAGAACTTTTATTTTAATTACAATGTACCTTAGGAGTGAGAAAAGACAAAGTTAACAATTTATATGTAAAGCCACAGTATCAGGTTATGTTGTAAGGTCTGCACTGGACCATATCATTACAGTAGTACATATCGCATCCATAATTTAACTTACAGAACCAGCCTAATTCTCTCAGAAAAAAGTTTTACCGCCAAAAAAAAGGCAGTTACCACAGTACATCCATTTGGTCGGTAATTAAAAATTGACGCATGAGAGCGGACTGCAAAGAGGTACAACTACATAGCCGAACTATTTAGATGAAGTTGTTTCGAACTACGTTGTCGCTAATTAGGCTGTTTCAGTACCGTAGTCCCGTATTGCTGTACCAAAGAGGTTTCACGGCAAGCAAACCCGAATAATATAGAACTATTTGCACTTACACTAGTTTACGATTTCAATTATGGTGCGTGTCTTTTTATGTGTGTGGACGGGATTAGGTCTTTTCGTTCTTGTATATTGGGTTCTTTAGACTTTAGCAACTGCTTTAGTGCTTTAGCGACAAATAAAGCTTAATTTACTGAAAAAATAATGTCATTTTGCAGTGCCCTTATGATTTTAAAAGTTAAGACATACAGATGCTGAACAGTTGTTGAATTCCAGAGAAATAGGTTTAAAATGGAAGTGACAACTTTTTTCGGGATATTTATACCTAATGATTATCGGAGAGCATATTTATTTAGTCCATTTACCTACTACAAAAGGATTTCGTTTTTTTCGTAAGTACTCCAAATTGTTACGTGAAAGGCTCGTATTTCAGTAAAAACTTGAACAAGAACTAGACCATCAATGATGACGGCATTGTACTCTAATACTATACAGTCATATACTTTCATAATCATTACCATCACTAACATAACAGACTAAACTGTCGCAAGTGCAGTGAGGTAGCAACTCCAAGACTGCAATAACAATTAAGCAAGCTGCACCAGTTCGTGGTGATTTGGGCGCAGCGCACTGGAAAATGTGCGCCACAATTATTACCACCATTGTTCCGACGTTGTTACGTTTGTCATGTCACAGCTGAAATAGTATTCCAACTGTTGGTGACAGTTATGGGTGTTCATCCTTGCTAATTATATAAAGGAGAAAATACCTACTCGTTTAATTCTACACATGTCTTTGACTGTTTTTGGACGCAATTTGGGTTGGAGGTATATGACAATCCGGGAAAGTATCAGCATTATGAAGCAATGAAAACAAGCTTTAGGGTTTGGAGAATGAAAAAAAAGTGAGAACTAATGCTATTTATAATTTGGCAGTAAAACAGCTGTAAGCCCAGCGAGACAACAAAAGGTTGGTGATGTTTCTAACGCTACTTTAAGGCCATGGAATGTCTGAACTTATTAACTTGTTTACTATCGCCTTATGCTTTTCACAACATTTACCTATAATAAGTTTGGTCATGCAGTAGAGTTCTACAATATCTTGATAACATAATAATCAGGTGGGTCACGTAGCTATACGTAAAATATTTGTAATTTACGCAATGGAAGTAAAGGGACATCAATCAAATTGACGTCATTATTATTGGTATTATGTTTGTTTGTTTTCCATATTTCGTGGCCTTGAGTTGGTATTGTACCTTCATTATGGAAATGTAAGGGATGATTTACAACATAATTATGTAGTCCATACTTTTTGTGTACAGGTAATGATTGAGACATGAGATGACTTATTTGTCGATTGAAAGATTGTCAATTGTTTATGTAGAAACAATAGAAAATCGTAGATTGTTGAATGAGTGTAGTAGAAGAACGGATAATGATGTATGGATCACATTATGGAAGGTTGTCTATATAGGCTGACAATATCGAAATTCCATAGATTTAAGAGTAAGTAGAGTAGGTAGTAGAAGATTATTCAGTCAAACCGAGAACTCCTTTTCCCAAGTTTCTATTCTTAAAAAGATGTATATTTAAATTCTGCCATTGTATAGTTATCGGCACGAATCTTTAGCTCTGAACTACATTTGCGCAGAAGTGAGGACCGATAGGTCCGGTAAAACGTTTTCCAACTACCGGCCCAACAGTCACCCGACTGTTTAGTCTGTAGTATGCACGTAGGTTTACGGAGGCTTAAAAATAATTAGAAATGCCGGGTAACAACATACTTACAACTAAAACACAATTCGATTACAGAATAATTAATGTTCCTGCCTCGTATTAAATATTGAACATGGCGTAAATAATTACTACAAATTAAATATGTACTGACATTGACTTCTGTCGTGCCTGCGTACTGGTGGCGTATGGAATGAGCGAGAAGGCAAGCTGTACACATGGGTGCGTCTCTTTCATTCACGGTACATTCGGTTCCAGCTCCAAGGAGAACCAAATGACTAGCGGAGATGTTACAACGCAAAATCTCCTAAGAAAGTAGTGCGCCAAAATGCGGGACAACAACGTTACTTTACCTTTCACGCCTTCTATGGAATCCGCCCATTATTTTCAAAATAAAATCACCAATCAATCAAGATCAATCTTTGACAGATTGGTTTTGATTTGACAAGGAACACGAACGTCTTTTCAGTTCTAGTAACTGATCACGCCTATCGTATGTTGCTTGACCTACAAGACAATACCTGGCTTGGCTTCCTTATGGCATCTCCGCTATCTTTTCTTTCCTCCGTGGGTACCTCTGTGCGACATAAGACGAGCAGACAATGAACAATTGCAGACGGAAACATTTACCGAACCGCGACTGAGGGTGTCTTTTCCGTCAAATTCTGTGCAGAACATTATGAATTGTGTGACGGTAATTAAACAAGAATGTCTCCTGAAACGCACGTCGTGTTTCTCTACTGAATACGCATACGTTGTAGGAAAATGTAAGTAAGTACCAAGTTCCATACACATACTTTAGTTAAAAATAGTTACTTTTTAATGATGTTACTTGGCAAGTTTTAATAGAAAATTAAATACTTGAGTCATTACGTTTAGTAGGTTTATAACAAGGTGTGTGAAAACTTGCCAAGTAACATCATTAAAAAGTAACTATTTTTAACTGAGGTATGTGTATGGAACTTGGTACTTATTCAGATCTCACTTCTTTTATAGGCGAAGTATTCCCATTTCATCGAACTTGGCAGTCTTTCACATTTTTGTTTTGGGATGGTAGTGTTTTCAGTAAAGCATGTAGTTTAAACATACTCGTTCCTACAAATGTATGCAGTTCACAAGGTTAAAAACACACATTTTTTAACTTGAAATAAAACGCTTCGCCTGGATTTAAGATAATAGAAATTCATATGGATATCGACAAAGTTCGCCCTCTGAAAGGCAGTCAGATTAAAAGTAAGACCGTTCTCATGAAATTATAATTTAATTTTTTCTCCACGATATTCTTTCTCTTTTGAATACCATTGTGGTTGTATTGTTCAGGTTTATAAGTACTCAGACTTATTATTTATAGTTGCGATATGTAATCGTTTCTCTTTTTATAGCCTTTTTTTAAATTAGTTTATGTATTTCAATGATTAAGTTGGTTTTTTATCTGGAAGCGTACAAAGGTCCGTTTCTTTTCAATGAAAACTAACTATCCAACTTTTTTCGCATGTGGTATAAAATGAAACTTGTCGAAAAATAAATAGATAGATACACATAATTTTTAATAATTTGGCCTCACATTGTACACTGTATTTTATAATATTGTCCATATTTAATGAAAATACTTCATACCTACCTAAGTAACATTTAACGATATACATACAATATATGTATGTACATATCATTGTTTAGCACAAAGCTTAATATTAGAATTTTGTTCACCGATAAATTTGAATTTTCTTCGCTTATTAAACTTTTAATATAAAAGCTTGGATCGCTGTATCGTAGTATTTTTCTAAAATCACTATTGCTCAGTACATATATATTTTATTTTCTACTACTGCTATTGTAACTAGAATTATTAGACTATGGTAGTTTAATCATAAAAAAAATATGTTGTTAATATAATATTTTATAAACTTTCGTTACAGTTACATTGAGAACTTATCAAAAAATGTACAAAGACCTAAAACCAGGAAAAACATACTGGAGAAAAAAATGACTGAAAAATTATCATAAACACCAAAAACAAGTAATTTCGGTTATAAAAATTAGTTTCCTTAGACCCGATGTGAAATGTTTCACAAATGAGGTAGCTTTTGAGCTTTGTATACAGCTCTCAACTTTGCCTATTTATTTTAGAAAATTATCATTTTGTTTTAACGTTTACTTAACTTCTATGAAGTAGAAACGCTTAGAAGTCAAGTGGTTGTTATTTGAATAGACTACGACTTCTCAAGGAAAACAGTTTTATATAGTATTTGTTTTGACGGTCTTATTTTTTTAGGTATAAATGTCCCCTCGATTGAGAGTATGTTAATAAATTAAATACTTATTCTTAAAATGTTAAATGCCAACCAGACCAGAGGACTCTTCACTTTATAGACATAGTAGTTTTCTGGCCGTACAAGTATACTTTAATTCTGTAGTTTGCGTTTCCTTGCACGCAGTAAAGCTTTGTTATTAAATAATCAAAAAAGCTTGTAAACGTTTAATGTACCTACGTTTTCAGTTTAAATGTAAATGATGGGACTACAGAAATGGTTTGCTGAAATAACATACCGGTTGTTTCAGTGCGGTCGCGACGGCTTCGAAAATAAATTATTTTATGTGTTTGCTAATTTATTCAACTCATTTGTTGCACACTGGAAATTAATGAAACGAAAATTAATAAAATAATTTGGCAACATACGTTGTGAATATTGTATCATTTAAATGAGTGTGTTACACGGAATTTAAGCTTTAATTACTTTGGAATGGAATGTCATAAAATATGGAATTGTTGAAACTACATGATATGATTACGATAATAATTATGGTTTGATCAAGCGAGGGCCAGAATGAATGTATGTAACAATTATTGACGTCTCTTGTCATTATACATTTGACATAATATATTTATTTGATAATTTAACATGAAAACTTTAATTTTGATTATTAAACAAGTAGCTACATGCTACATACTAAAATAATTTTCTTATAAGAAAGAAGATATTCTAAGCTGTATAAAAATTAAATAAATAAATCGACCTTCGTGAACACTAAAATACTGCTTATCGCTGACGCCCCGGTATCGTAACTTTTTGCTCAAAATTGTAAATGTCTTGCTGATTTTAATAAACGAACGATTTGCATGCAGCCAGGACGATTTACATTCAGATAAGGGTGAACATACTCTGAGAAAAAAATAAACTTCTGTTGTAAGTAATACTCGCTAAGTTATGGTAAAAGGTGCGTGGAACAAATTATGGGAGAATACCGTGCAATAATAAGGCGGGATGGTGTCTTTAAAATATTTTGCTGCGTGAGCAATTTTATTCCCTCTTTGTGATCGTTTTGGGAGAAGAAAATATGTTATGACGGTTATTACAGATATAAATGTTTTGAGTTTTTGATGGCAACATTATTTTTCTTTAACACTTTACAAACAGTTTAATAAGACTACACTTTATGAGAAAATGCAGTTACTAAATTCACACAAGTCACAAGAGCTCTATCATGAGTTTTTTCAGTTCGGCTGATATTAAATACAAACTATGTTGAACATTCACATTACAGTTACAACAATTATGTAGCTTTTAATTGAATCTTAGCTGAATTCATGTTTATTAAATTGTAAAACTATAAAACCTCATATTATTTTATAAATATATGAGTAATATATACCTAATTTTATATCAAACCTCCTTGCAAAAAATAAAGTACTAGTCGCATTATTATAGTATAGATTTTGATTGAATCGAATTCAAAATGCGTTGAGCTTAGAACTTTGAGAAGTCGATCAAAATTTAAGCGATTCTAAAGTTCTGATGAAAATTGGCTCGCTGAAACTTAGTCACCGTGCAGCCGTGGACGCTCACTCTGGATATATTCTAATTATGGTAATTGTGTGATATAAGTTCTTAGTCCTCTTAAATTGCTTTGATATATATGTATCAGTGCAGTTGTCGTTGTACTTAAATCTGCGCAGGTATTCATCTGAACTTGGTTTGTATTTATTTTTTGTTGGCTGCGTTTTGTGTTGTTTAAAGAGTGTCCATGGAGTTTATGCCGGTTCTTCTACATGAGACCAACTCTTTGGAACCGTGCACCTAACTTTGACGTTTCGAAAGAGCTTTTATAGGCGTATTTGAAATTTGAAAAAAAAAATGAGTTTGAGTTTCACTTTTTTTGTGTTCTACGCGATATGATCGTACGCTCATTGGTCAATTTTAACAAAAGTTTTGTGAGTATGAGATAGGCTTTGAAAACACAGCTTAGTAATGCTAACACAATGTCTGCAAACAAACTGAATCAGATTCTCAGCATTTACAACCACAAATATGCTTTCTGGTTGCGGTGAAATTTTACCGTAATCTGTTAGATATGCAGTGCTGAGCGGCTTGAGTTCACAGGTGAGGTAAGCAGATTTAATGCTTACTCGCATAATACTCTGTCGACTGTGAGGTCTTAGTTCTTCGTGAATTGTGTGTGGGTGCTTACGTGCTGGCTATTGTGACCACTGAGCCTGTTCGGTTTATGAATTTTCTAGAACTGGTATTTGTTGTTTTGTAGATAGTAGAGAATATGAGTTTGTACTGATGCGTTTTGCGATTGAGGCAGAATAAAATACAGCAAATACAAAGTCGTGGTGGCCTAGTGGGCAAAGAACCAACCTCTCGAGTATGAGGGCGCGGGTTCGATTCCAGCATGTCGATTCTATAAAATATCACAACTCACTTCGACATCACTCTCACTTCGACTTCGATCTAAAGGTAGAATTCCGTGGACGCGACAATAGTCAACCTATGAAAATGTATGGCACCGTTGCCGAGGCCCGTGACAGTCGCGCGCGGCCGACGAATTTCGTAAGCTGCTCGCGGCATTGTCAAAAATTTAATTCTGGTTTTACTAAAATTCTATAGATGTTATTAAGCGCTAGACCATGTTGAGAAGCGTACGGCCGCGAGCGGCTCACGAAATTCGTCGTGCGCGCGCGACTGTCGCGGCCCTCGGCAGCGGTGCCATACATTTTCATAGGTTGACTTTTGTCGCGCGCGGCTGCGACAATCGCGACCCACGGAATTCTACCTTAAAGTTTCGTGATTGACATTGTCAAACTACACTAGCGCTACACTATCGAGCGTGTTGACAAGTTGAACTAAATCATAGTCGAGATTTTGACAGATCTGCCAAAATCTGTCTATCTATAGGGGAGGTAGGGAGATGATGGCAGTTGGGAGACATGATCAAATCAGAATAAAGGGGTCCTTTTATTCTGATTTCTGATCATAGTTTTGTTTTTTTTTTATTGGGTAGTTTACGTTACCGACTGGTAACGGTGTTCATCCATAGACTATCTGTCATTTCTGTGAGTTGTCAAGAACAAACACTCGTAAAAGTACTTAAATATTTTGTTGCGGTTTCGGATCGTTATAAAGAGAAAACTAATGAAAGGTATGTGTATTTTCTATTATTAATTATTGATTGTCAAAATCTCCAGTTACAATTATAGTAAGTCGATGCAATCCACACCTATTGCAGTCTGAGGGTTAACCGAAGACGTTCCTTATAATAGTAAAAAATCTTCAGGGCATCCTCAACAAGAATCGTACGATATTTTTGCGGGGACAAGGCTTATCGAGGCTGCGGGATTGTTCCAAAGAATTACCGCGGCCCTGGTTTCCCCTCAGGCATAATAGTGTAATCGATCTCAGTGGCGTGCACTTGGAGAGGCCTATGTCCAGCAGTGGACTGCGATAGGCTGATGATGATGATGATGATGATGGTTTCCCCATGATGGGTTTTAGTCAGTAATAGTCTGACTTTCCCACAGCGAGAGGGGTCATTTGATGACTTCCCAGGTCGGGCAGGAGTCGTTTGAACGCAGCGGCTGGCTTCTCCAGTTTGGGGCCGTTATATAATGCTCCAAACATTGTGGGATTTTTTGGGATTTTCAAAGTCAAATAGCAGCCTGGGGGTTAATTGTAGACAATTCTTGTAGTAGTAAAAAATCTTCAGGGCATTATCCTCTACAAGAATCTACTATTTTTTTCTTCTGGCCGGCACTTTCATTTTTGGGTACAAAATGTTCGAGACTTGAATGATCTCCTTTGAATTACTAAATTTGATCCAAGAATAAATAATAAAACAAACGGGGTGAGCTAAATAAAACCGTTTAAATATCTCGTAATGTTGAAACTGATTGTAATTTTTAGGAAAGCTCTTTCATTATAACTAGCCGAATATAAGAAATGGCAATAAAAGTTGATAATGATCTGTAAAATCTGATTTTTTATGCAATAAATTGTGAAAAAGTGCCCATCCCTCCCCTACCTCCCCTAAAGTATGAAATGACATTACGAATCGAAGTGAAATGCGAGTTGTTGATCGAGTTTTATAGAATCGCAGTACAGGTCAGGCAAGTACCAATGCAACTTTTCTAAGTTTGTATGTACTTTCTAAGTATATCTTAGACACCAATGACTGTGTTTCGGATGGCACGTTAAACTGTAGGTCCCGGCTGTCATTGAACATCCTTGGCAGTCGTTACGGGTAGTCAGAAGCCAGTAAGTCTGACACCAGTCTAACCAAAGGGTACCGGGTTGCCCGGGTAACTGGGTTGAGGAGGTCAGATAGGCAGTCGCTTCTTGTAAAGCACTGGTACTCAGCTGAATCCGGTTAGACTGGAAGCCGACCCCAACATACTTGGGAAAAAGGCTCGGAGGATGAAATACAAATGAGTTAATTTTGGCTGTATGACTGGCACCAAATTCAAATTAAACAGTTAAGAACAAAAATTGAATTTAAACAATCTTCTGAATTTTAAAGATGCGTACTTTATTGATGAGGGAAATTACTTTTCAGCAAAGCCCTACTTACACTACAGCCACTTTAGACCATGCCTTTTCTCGTAAGAAAAATCATACATACATACATGTTATAAAGGTTAAATAAAACTAGTAATATCGGGAAACTGAGTCCGTTCCGCTTCACGTGCCAGTAGTTTTATTGTAATAACTAGGAGCGATGTGGGTAGCCATGCCACCGTATCGTGCAGGACCGCCTCTATGAAGTGTGTCATACGTTTCAAAGGAGAACGGAACCGATGCTCGTTTGTTTGGCCAGCCGAGCTTTAGATAGCTATCGTTTTTATTTTTATAGTAGGTACGTAGTTTATAGTGGATACTTTTTTTTTTTTGTAATAGAGGAATTTTATTCAGAATGTAATGATTTTTGATGTTTTCCACAGCGAGCTGCTATTATCCATAGACGAAATTCCGCAAAGCTAAGCTATCGGTGAAGTTTCCAGAAAGTAAGATCTTATTAAAACTATGTTAACAAAGTTCGAAATACTATTTTTTGTTTATAAGTACGTATTATGCCCGAAAATTATGGTCTCTATATATGTGTATTAGATCTCTGTAGTTGATAGTGGTGCGTAAGTTTACGCTTGAGTCAGAGATTCTAATTTGATCTTCAACTTTTCATGGCAAACCCCCTTGTAGCTCAAGCGTACCTTACTCGAAGGGGTTAACAAAAATACACATAGAGTGTACTCAAGCCAAACTATGGGCTAGTTTTTTTAAAAGGGTAGTATTATATTAGTTCTCAGTTAAGTTTTTTGGGCTACTTATAATAGTTACAGAAAAAAACTTTGACGTAATCTGACTTGCATATTGTTACGAAAGCAATAGGAAAAACAGGAAAGAAAATATATTTCCCTTGGATTTTTTCAGGGATTACGGAAGCGGAAATGAACATAAATAAATGTGTATTGTTTTCTTTCGATACATTGTTATGGTGACTAAGCGGCTGGTTGTCATTTGTGTACCTATTGATGAAATGTTTTTCAAATAAGTAAGAATTTGTCTTATTGAAAAAGGCCAAATGTCAGCCACGGTGACAGCTCTCGAAGAAGCTCATTTAGCTATGCAGGATCAAAAGCTACCAGATTCCGGGCTGCACCCGGCCGAACCCGTGATCTCAAGCATAACAGGCACTTTGTTACCACTGAACCAATGGAGCAGAAATACAAGTGTTGAGAAAATACTATCAATACATCAGAATTAATATCAAATATTGGTAAGTTTATTCCACACTAAGACCTGATAAAATCGCTACGTCCAAGTAAAATACGTTAAAAAGTTACACCCGTACCGATAGTTCCGTTTGAAGTCGGAACACACCGCACGAACAGAACTCGGAATTCTGACCTTAATTTTATTCAATTTGTAACTCTCGAACCCAAAACTTTTGTGATGCATGACTCCAACTGTAATTCGAGTTTTATTGCTTTTACTCTGCCGGATATTTCGTAAAAGGTTCGCTCCTGTGGGATATGAAAAAATAGGCAAGAATGATAATTTTACATTCGAAATGGATTTTCATGATAGGTGTTAATTCCCAATTATTTCGCGTGTCGATGTCACCGGTTTTTTCGTGAATGAATAATTCATTATTTATGTATGTGTATTTTATTCATAACAATAAAATATTAACATTTAGATATTATGCACGATTTATCAATATAAACAATAGTTTTAAACTTATCCTAATATGGTAAATGTGAAAGGGGGTGTATCTGTTTGTGTTGATATTAAAGAAAAATATCTGAAATAGTGTAGATATTTGGTATCGAGTTCAAATCAGAGATCGCAAAAATAAAATAGACCACCAGCAAAACTTTCGGAAAACACAATTCTCTTTCCGTGTTTCTATATCGAGTTAACGAACTAGCACATTGTAGGGAAGCCAATTTCCTTTCATATAAATTAGAAGCTGGTAGCTGATATTTCAAACTGCGGGGTAGCCTTTATCGGGGCGCTGTCACAGGGCAGGGTGGAACGTGGCTCTTGGCTCCGAACCAAGCCTGGCCTGTCGCGCATTGCTTCCTCCTCGCCTCTCTAATTTTTCAAAACAACATGGCAGTGCTCCAAGATGAATAACACGTTATTCTGATAGTGCATACATTTATGGATTTATAGCCGGCAGCTTTTTAGTTGTGGCTTAAAGTTTGCGTTTTTTGAGAGGATGCTTGAAGTAAACGGTGGGATATCGAGGGTAGATAGGGCTTTCTCCATACCTTGTGCCACAAATAATTAAGATGGTGCAAAAATACTTTAATGTGCATATTTGTAACAGCCTCACTGAATTTTTATGACATTTAAACGTAGAAATATTTTTTATTACTAAATTATCCGTGGTGACATATTTCTGCCTTCAATAAACGTCATACAATTGAAAACGATAAATATTTCAACAGTAAGACTTCAGTTACAATAACAGGAGCGGTATCTATGCCGTTCACCATCAGAGCTGCGTTTAAAATGACTACCTGTCTTTAGCAGGCACTTCGGTTCCAGCTCAATAGTTATAGACTGAATCTTTTTACTACTACTCCAATGGAGCTTTCCCCCGTGCGTTTTATTGAATGCATATTATTTCTGTCTAACTACGAGTTTCGATTAGCAATTTGTACTTGAAAGATCGAAACCAATTTCAGGTTGTCACCCAAGTCAATTTACGTAGAACCTGATAAAATTAGTTACAATTCATTACACGTTTTAAGTTGCTTATCAATTTCGTAATTTCTGTAGTAATTTAAATTAACACTGTGATACAAGATGTAATAAAACGACATAAGACTGTGAAAATGAACATTTATTGTAGACAAATATGGCGGAATGACAGAAGCACAGATGCACACAAAAATGTTATGGATAATGACAACATGTAGAATCATAGGGTAGAACAATGAACCAACAATAAATTGTTTGTTACGTGTGACTGTCTATAACTTTTAAGAAGATGCTTACAGTGGTTATTCTTGTTTTGTTATTTGTAAATATTCTCGTATGTTGAGTGTATGAGTAATTTTTTAAACGCTTTACACGTAACAGCTAACTTAATTTTATTAAAACCCAAAAAGAAATCCAAACACACCTACAAGATTCTTTACAATAACTTAATACAGTAACGTATAAAAAATGCCTAAATTCGGGTATTTAGTACAGTTGTAGGGAAGCTAGACAGTTACTGCCAGTTAGCACACTTTGTGGCACATTTGAGACAATCTTTATAAGCATAAACTTGGTTTTACTCCGCACAAAGTCTGCGTGCTCAGATAAATCTAGACACTTTATTTCACTTATAAAGTTCATAGCTGGGAGTTTTAACAGTTTTAAGTAAACACGAAGTTGGCAACTCGTCTCAATTACAAGTTTACGTGTGCTAAACAAGTCTGGTCGTGTGTTAGAATACGATGGAACTTTGAACGCGTGCGCTGTCACTATTAGAACTGTGAAGCGCCGCGACGCCACCATACAACTTTCAACAAAGGGGTGAAAGTTCTTCAATTTAAGATTGTTGTTATTGAGCGGTATTACACGCGTTAACCAAAGGTTTTGGTGGGCCTTGCAATGGTTACAGATAGTTACGGGTTTCGTATGTTTTGTTCAAGTTCTGTTAAAGAACACAAATGCGTCCTCTACCGGTCTATCAGAGGGGTAGCGAGCTAACATTACTCTCCACTAGCTAATAAAAGATGGGGCACTCATTTTGCGGCGCCCAATGTCCGTGGTGTCGCTCGCGGTGGCTGATTCTGTTGCTGCTGTTTTCTATCATAACTGCGCTGCAGAAGGTGGGGACATCTTTCTTTACACTCCTCTTGCATCATCTCCACGTGTAAAGGAAACTTCTCTCTAACAAACACTTCTCATCTAAATAGACCAACCGTTTACCTACAAAGCTTTTGTTCCGCATTTACGCACTACGCAATCACGACTTTTTGTCTGTATTCCATAGGGAGTAACGAGTGCCCGAACTAATTGCCCGAGGTATTGTTTGCATACATACGCCTGCCTCAGCTCGCATTCATACCGATTGATCCCATCCGACTTTTATATTAAACCCCTTTCACTTTCCACATATAGCTACACTGCTGTATAAACTCGTTTCGCGTAAAGGCTTTTAGGGAGAGTAAACATCATTGACGCATCGCGGCCGTAGGTTAAAAATGGCCGGGCTTTTTTGTCCCAAGTCTTTCATAACCCACCCGTTTTATGTGCACTGGATAAGGCTTTATGTAGTGAGCTGCAGTTAACGTGTGACTCAGCTTCTGTGGGGAAATAATATAGATTTATTGTTGTGGAAAGTGGTTCACAACAAGGAAATTGATAAATTGTGCTGTTATGTGTTTCACGGAGTACATTATGATATGGTTTCTATACAATTTGTGAGCCTAAAGCATTTTTATGATTCTTTCAGCAAAAAAATATAGCACTGTTTATTGAAAGTTGATAGGTTATCGGCAGTTTACAAAAAGCTGATACTAAACGTCTTCAAACATTATAACAAAATTTATTTTATTTCGTGAGCGAGGCAATTCTACCAACATTTAAAAATATTCGAAGCTAGTACATAAGTGTGAAGTTACTAGAAATTAACAAAACCGCTGACACGGCCCGAACCAGTGAAACTAGTGGTGCTCCGACTAGCAGCACTTATGTACAGACCAGACACCTAACTTTAGAGTACTTAATAACTTCAGCTCAGTATGAAACCCTGGTACTTTGTGCGCTTTATGTTAAACTATTGAAAAATTAAAATGTACCTACCTAAATAACCTTCGCCTATTTTTATCTGGCTTTCTTTCATGATATATTTCGATGTCATTGTGTCATCTTTTATGTCGTATTATTTTTGCATTTTGTAGAGAAAACCAGGTGTAAAACTATAGGAAAATGGAAAAAACGACACATTGATTACACAAATTGATAGATTTTTTCATTATTTCAGACAACATTCGTGTAACCAGTAAAAATAAGGCTTGTAAGTAATAGGAAATTGCAAGCCAGACCGTGACAAAAGGTGATTAGATCTAGTTGGAAGCCACTGACGCTGGAGTTTAAGTCACTCATATCATAATAACGAGCACCGAAGCTCGGCAAGATGGCGATACTTGTGAGAAACAAAATTTCTCTGGTGAGTGTCATATTACATTGGCAATTTAAATAATAAAGTGCAATCCATACTATTCGTTTACCATATTCAATTTTAAAAGAAAATACCAAATTGATAATGTTATATAGAAAAACTTTCTATGTAAGCTCTAGGCAGGCATACATGCAGTTACCATAGAGCTCAGTTCCGATAGCATTACTAATGAAACGAGAAGCTTCAACAAACAATCACCCGTCTTAAAGAGTTATCCTAAAATGGATCCAAAAATATAAAATAAAAAGATTGAAAATCAATAGACAACTTGGTTAATTAGCTGATTCATTTCAGTGGTTCATCTTTGCTATCGTCATCATATGTCGAGCTGAAGATGTGCTCTGGAGCAGAAGGCTGCCCAATGATATTTATGAAAACCTAAGCTCAGAAGGTGATGATCTTACTTTTGATAGCCGTGAGCTTCAACACCTCCGGTCTGATACTAATTCTGATAAAATTGAAGCAGGTATTGCAAGAAGCTTTGAAGATGGCATCGGTATTGATATTGATACTGATGTCGAAAGTATTGTTGGTGGACATTCAGTACCAAGTACAAATGATCGCGGTAGTTTTAGTGAAACTATGTCTAGTGCTTATGGAGGCACTACTGTTATTACTCACGAAATTAATGGGGGGATTACTAACTCTCAAATTGGTGCCACTTTCGTTGGGCAGGGAGCAAATGGGGTCACTGCTTCAAATTATTTAAATGGTGGTACTATTTACTGGGTGCAAAGTAATGGGGCAACTACTGGCAATGGGTATAGTGTAACTGTTCTTGATCAGGGACGAATCATTGTGGATACTTCAAAAAATACTCAATTCGGTACCACTTTGTTTTGGCTAGGAGCTGATGGAATTATTGTGCCAATTTATTTTATTGGTGGTAATGGTCAAGGAGTAAATGGTGCTAGTTTAGCAAACATCTTTGGTGGCAGAATTGTTGTTAAGCCAGGAGGAATCATTGTGGATGGTTCTAAAAATGTTCAAAGTGGTAGCACTTTCTTTTGGCAGGGAGTTGAGGCAAGCGCATCTTCAAATGCTTATGTCGATGGCATTACTGTTGGGCAGATAGGTAATGGGGGTACATCTAATGCTGAGGATGGCCATTTTATTGTTATACAGGGAGCTAATGTTGGGCAGGGTGGTAGTGGCGGTACTTCTTCAAATAATAATGGTGGTAACACTATAATTTGGCAGGGTGGCAATGGGGGTAATCCTATCGGTAATAACGGTGGTATTATTTTTGGGCAGGGAGGATCTGGGAGTATTTCTACAGATATTAACGGTGGTGACACTAGTGTTGGGCGGGGTAGTAATGGGGGTAATTCTAATGCTAATAATGGCGGTTTTATCAATGGGCAGGGAGGTAGTGGTGGTACTTCTTCAAATAATAACGCTGGTGGTACTATTATTTGGCAGGGTGGTAATGCGGGTAATTCCAACGCTTATCAAGGTCATGTTATTTATGGGCAGGGAGGTTCTGGGAGTATTTACGGTGGTGGCACTTTTATTGCGGAGGGTAGCAATGGAGGTAATCAAGGTAGTATTATTTATGGGCATGGAGGTTCTGGAAGCATTTCAACAAATAATAACGGTGGTGGCACTATTATTGGCCAGGATGTTAATTCCAACGGTAATAATGGTGGTTTTATTTATGGGCAGGGAAGTTTTCAGAGTATTTCTACAAATATTAACAGTGGTACGGTTATTGGGCAGGAGGTTAATGGGGGTAATTCTAACGGTAATAACGGTCACATTATTGTTGAGCAGGGACCTAGTGGGGGTACTTCTTTAAATGGCGGTGGTGGAACTATTGTTGTACATATAGATGACGGTAATGATGGTATTGTTGCTGGGCAAGGAGGTACTGGGGGTGCAGCGGCTATTATATATAATGGCGGTACTTATCCGTTTGGTTATAATAGTGGTAATTTTTTTTGGCATGGAGTACATGGGAGCAGCTATCAAAACGGTTATAATGAAGCCTCTATGTTTGCAAATTCTGTTCCTTACCCAGTTGTGAATGGTGGGGGCGCCGTCATAGTGACAGGTGGAATACCTGGTAGTTATAACATTCTAGATGATAGTGGTGTGATGGGTGCTTATGGTGGGGCTGGTCTTCAGTCAGAGGGAGCTGAGGCAGTGGGGACCATTGGTGGCGCAGCTGGAATATATGGTGGGATATCAGGCAATGTTGACGCTGGGGGATATATTAGTGGTTCAGCTGGTGGAAGTATCGGGATATATTAGTGGGGAAAGTGTTGTAGTACCACCTATTAATTGTGCCAGCTACTTGTATGGCAAAAAGTAAAATAATATTGTATGTTTTGATAATTGAAATATTTTTTAAATAACATATTAGGACTATGTAAAAGAGAATTAAATCTGAAGTATGTTATTTTGTAACTGAAAACTCGTTTTCTTACCTAAGGTTACACCAATATTAAGGAATTGTATTTTAATGTAATGTGTGTTTAAGCTGTTTTTCTTTTTTATTCAAATATATTTATTTTTCTGTACTAAAGTAGTTTTTTTTAGTCTTACGAGGAATATGTTCCTTAATAACGTGATAACTTTGTAGTAAATTATGTAGCTTTCTGATGTTTGAATTTTAGTGCAATGTCTTTTACTTTACCAATAACTGTTACTCAACAATTTGTTAAGACGAGGATCTCATATAATGAATTAAATAAATGTTTAGTATAAAATCTGTTTTATTATTTATAGAACTTTTGCTTTAATAGTATTACGTGAATTTTCATAATAAACAGTTCCTCAATTTTGTACCATTATATTTTAACTGATTTCATACAGCAAAAGAAATAATACGTCCCAGCTGATATTGGCCACAGCGGCTGTTCTCATGTATGGAGATCAGCCAGCTGCACAGGCCAAGCACAGCACAAGTGCACTCTCTATGCGTTAACTCTCATAGCTTGATGGGACGGGAATCCGACAGACTGGAGAGAGATCAGCCGCAGGACGGACATCAACGTGCTCCAACGTGACAAATACTTGTTTGTTATGTCCAAATTATAATGGCATTTGATAGTACATGCTTTTACCTCAGTTATAATACTGATGAGTAAATAAATGTTTGTTTCTTAACAAAAGAATTGTTATAAATAAACAATAGGAAATTCCAGAGATGGTTATGAGAAATCCAAAGACAACAAAAAATATCTAGAAACCTTCAACTTGCCTGAAACACATGCCCATAGAAATGAGTACGTAGCCTTTTTCCTTTACTTATAGATCGATAATAAGCAGAAATATTAAAAATGGTGAACGGTGATCGCAGATAGGTGATGTCCTCCTAGCCGACTATCGGCCACGGCGGCTGTTCTCATGTAAAGAGATTAGGCAACTGCGCAGGACATATTATAGAGCACAAGCATTTGCGCAGACACAAGTGCACTCACTATTCCTTCACCTTCACTCTCATAGCCCGATGGGACGGCAATCCGACACGACCGGAGAGAGATCAAGCGGCATTGCTCTCCGATGCACGGGTGTATCAATGACCGACGTCCACATTCCGGGCTGCTTTGTGTTTTCTCAAATCCACAAAGCGATTTCGGCCCGACTCGGGAATCGAACCCGAGACCTCGTGCTCAGCAGCCATACTTGAGACAGCTGGACAAACGAGGCAGGTAGGTATAAAATAAATAAATGCTTCGTTAACCACTTAGCTAGAAAGTAATTATGCCATTACATTTTCAAATCTGTTCACGCGTACGACATTTTACGACTGTAGTTGTGACTGATGAATTTTTCTTATCACTTGTAAATTAAGTAATGATTTTCTGTGAAGACCACGACAAGAAACAATTAATTTCTAGCGTTTATATTTGATATTGAGGAAGTTGCGAAGTTAGGCAGTCTCGTATTTACCTCACCATTGGCATCGGAGCTGGAAGACACCAACGTAACATGAAAATTTACGCCGAGGTGAGTCTCCAGTGTTTTAAAGAAGTCTACAGATACAAAGTTTGAGGATGAGTAAGCGAAGACTAACATAACAATTTTCCTATGGAGCCTGTGGAGCCTTTGATGGCTAGTAGTTATGATTCAGATACGACGTAAATAAATATTTTTCTAGAATACTCAAATTAGCAGCTATGATACTTAGTTGCTATTGCAGTATCGGGTAGGCCTATAGTCTTTTTGCCTATAAAGACTATAGGTAGGCCTATAGTCTTTTTGCCAGAATCCTAATGGGAAAAATTACATTAGCTAATTTTCTTCGAAAATATTTTTCCACTTTAATAAATGAGTGTGCAATACTATTAGGGTTAAAATAAATTTTAAACTATTTTGATAGTGTGTTGAGAATCATTAATTGGAGATTCTCGACACAACATACAATAATATTTTTTTTTACATATCTTTGGAAGTGCTAGAGATTATAATGAAATTATACACAATCAACATCTATGTATATGATTTTATCTTTTACACTACTAGAGTCCTCTTTCTACACAGGAAAGTAGGAAAGTTAAAATTAAATTTCAGATGCAATTAGCTTGAGATAGATTGACGATTTCGACATTTAGTGGTGTCCAAGATTCACAAAGAGATAACACTCCTGTTTGAAAAGTCACATTTTGATTTTAATGATCACTCGCATGTTTAAGAAACAGTTGCTTACGTAGTACTAGGCATAGCTAATAAACACAAAAGATTATAATTACACCAGTAAGTACTAAAATGATTTAGAATTCAACGCAATTAATAATTTCTAAACTTTTGTTTTCAGATTTGGTTCTTGATTCTTGCCGTCACTTGTCACATTGGTGTATCCTTGCCAAGAAGTCAATATGGTGTCAGAAGCAACAATAATAACTGTCCATTAATTGCACGAAGTTTCTCTGTTGGGGGAGATGCATCAGTTGGTGGCTACATCGGCGGAGGTGGAATTGGCGCTGAAGCGGGTGGTTCCATTGGCGCTGGAGCTGAATTTGGTGCCAGTGGCTACATAAGTGGAGGTGCAGAGATTGACGCCAGTGATGGTGGTTATATAGGTGGAGGTGCCGGGAAAGGCGCAAGTGCTGGAGGTGGAGCTGAAATTGGCGCCGGCGGCTACATAGACGGAGGTGCCGGGAGTGGAGCCGGTGCTGGTGGCTACATAGGCGGAGGTGCCGGGAATGGAGACGGTGCTGGTGGCTACATAGGCGGAGGTGCCGGGAGTGGAGCCGGTGCTGGTGGCTACATAGACGGAGGTGCCGGGAGTGGAGCCGGTGCTGGTGGCTACATAGGCGGAGGTGCCGGGAATGGAGACGGTGCTGGTGGCTACATAGGTGGAGGTGCCGGGAGTGGAGCCGGTGCTGGTGGCTACGTAGGCAAAGGTGCTGGGATTGGCGGAGGTGCCGGTGGCTACATAGGCGGAGGTGCCGGGAATGGAGCCGGTGCTGGGGGCTACATAGGCGGAGGAGCCGGGAATGGAGCCGATACTGGTGGCTACATAGGCGGAGGTGCCGGGAATGGAGCCGGTGCTGGTGGCTACATAGGCGGAGGTGCCGGGAATGGAGCCGGCGCTGGTGGCTACAGGCGGAGGTGCCGGGAATGGAGCCGGTTCTGGTGGCTACATAGGCGGAGGTGCCGGGAATGGAGCCGGTGCTGGTGGCTACATAGGCGGAGGTGCCGGGAATGGAGCCGGTTCTGGTGGGTACATAGGCGGAGGTGCCGGGAATGGAGCCGGTTCTGGTGGCTACATAGGCGGAGATTCCGGGAATGGAGCCGGTTCTGGTGGCTACATAGGCGGAAGTGGCGGGAATGGAGCCGGTTCTGGTGGCTACATAGGCGGAGGTGCTGGCAGTTCAATTGGCGGAGGAGCTGAATTTGGCGCCGGTGGATACATAGGCGGAGGTGCCGGGATTGGCGGAGGTGCTGGTGCTTCCATTTACGGTGGAGCTGAATTCGGTGCCGGTGGCTACATAGATGGAGGTGCCGGGACTGGAGCCGCTGCTGGTGGCTACATAGGTGGAGGTGCCGGGATTGGCGCAGGTGCTTATGGTTCCATTTACGGTGGAGCTGAAATTGGTGTAGGTGCTAGCATGAGAACCACTGGTGTAACAAACAGGCGTAGTTTTAGTGATGGTGGGGCTAACGTCAACCCTGGTGAAGAAGCTTACATTGATGGTGGAGTTGAAAGTGGCGAAGGTTACATTAGTGAAGGAGCCGGAATTAGTGCCAAAGCCAGTGGTTCAATTGGTGGAGCAGATGAATTAAGTGCCACTGCTGCTGGTACTCATGATGCTGATGGTCGTGATGGTGAGGAAGCCGGAACCAAAGCTGGTGACTACGTTGAGGGCGTCGCCAATGGCGAATTAGCTGAAGTTGGCGCCAGTGGTTACGTCGGAGGAGGAGCTGATTTTATCACCCAAGTAGGTACTTCCATTGGCGCTGGAACTCAAACTGGTGGCAGTGCTAGTGGGTCCAATGGTGGAAGTGCTGGAGTAGGCACTGGTGGATCTATTGACGGAGGAGTTGACAATAGCACTGGTGTTACTATAGACGGCGGTGCCGGGATTGGCACCGAAGCAGGTGCTACCATAGGTAAAGGAGCTGAAATTGGCGCCGGTGGTGTTGAAATTGATGTAGGTGCTAACATGAGCCCTTCTGGTATAATGAATCGAGGTGGCTTTATTAGTGCAGGGGCTAATTTCGGTGTTGAAGCTGGATTTGAAGCAGGTGGTTACATTGGTGGAGAAGTCGGAATAGGAGCAGGAGGCTACATCGGTGGCGAAGCCGGCATTGGCGGCGGGGGTTATGTAGGCGGTGGTGCAGGAATTGGCGGAGGTGCGGGCATTGGTGCCGAAATCGGCGCTGGTGGTTACATTGGTGGTGGAGCTGGAATTGGCGGCGGAGGTTATATAGGTGGAGGCGCCGGAATTGGCGGAGGCGCCGGAATTGGTGGAGGTGCCGGAATAGGCGCTGGTGGTTACATCGGTGGCGAGGCCGGAATTGGCGGCGGGGGTTCTGTAGGCGGAGGTGCCGGAATTGGCGGCGGAGGCTATATAGGCGGAGGTGCAGGAATTGGCGGAGGTGCGGGAATTGGTGGAGGCGCCGGAATTGGTGGAGGTGCCGAAATCGGCGCTGGAGGCTTCATCGGTGGCGAAGCGGGAATTGGCGGCGGAGGCTATATAGGGGGAGGTGCGGGCATTAGTGCCGAAATCGGCGCTGGTGGTTACATTGGTGGAGGTGCCGGAATTGGTGAAGGTGCGGGAATTGGCGGAGGTGCCGGAATTGGCGGAGGTGCCGAAATTGGTACTGGAGGCTACATCGGTGGCGAAGCCGGCATTGGCGGCGGGGGTTCTATAGGCGGAGGTGCCGGAATTGGTGGCGGAGGTTATGTAGGCGGCGGTGCAGGAATTGGCGGAGGTGCGGGCATTGGTGCCGAAATCGGCGCTGGTGGTTACATTGGTGGTGGAGCTGGAATTGGCGGCGGAGGTTATATAGGCGGAGGTGCAGGAATTGGCGGAGGCGCCGGAATTGGTGGAGGCGCCGGAATTGGTGGAGGTGCCGGAATAGGCGCTGGTGGTTACATCGGTGGCGAGGCCGGAATTGGCGGCGGAGGCTATATAGGCGGAGGTGCGGGCATTGGTGCCGAAATCGGCGCTGGAGGCTACATTGGTGGTGGAGCTGGAATTGGCGGCGGAGGCTATGTAGGCGGAGGTGCAGGAATTGGCGGAGGTGCGGGCATTGGTGCCGAAATCGGCGCTGGTGGTTACATTGGTGGTGGAGCTGGAATTGGCGGCGGAGGTTATATAGGCGGAGGTACAGGAATTGGCGGAGGCGCCGGAATTGGTGGAGGCGCCGGAATTGGTGGAGGTGCCGAAATCGGTGCTGGAGGCTACATCGGTGGCGAAGCGGGAATTGGCGGCGGAGGCTATATAGGCGGAGGTGCGGGCATTGGTGCCGAAATCGGCGCTGGTGGTTACATTGGTGGAGGTGCCGGAATTGGTGAAGGTGCGGGAATTGGCGGAGGTGCCGGAATTGGCGGCGGAGGTCATATAGGCGGAGGTGCCGGAATTGGCGGCGGAGGTAATGTAGGCGGCGGTGCAGGAATTGAAGGAGGTGCGGGCATTGGTGCCGAAATCGGCGCTGGTGGTTACATTGGTGGTGGAGCTGGAATTGGCGGCGGAGGTTATATAGGCAGAGGTGCAGGTATTGGCGGAGGCGCCGGAATTGGTGGAGGCGCTGGAATTGATGGAGGTGCCGAAATCGGTGCTGGAGGCTACATCGGTGGCGAAGCGGGAATTGGCGGCGGAGGCTATATAGGCGGAGGTGCAGGAATTGGCGGAGGTGCGGGCATTGGTGCCGAAATCGGCGCTGGAGGCTACATTGGTGGTGGAGCTGGAATTGGCGGCGGAGGCTATATAGGCGGAGGTGCAGGAATTGGCGGAGGCGCCGGAATTGGTGGAGGTGACGGAATAGGCGCTGGTGCCGGAATAGGCGCTGGTGGTTACATCGGCGGCGAAGCCGGAATTGGCGGTGGAGGTTACATCGGCGGCGAAGCCGGAATTGGCGGTGGAGGTTATATAGGCGGAGGTGCCGCAATTGGTGGAGGTGCCGAAATAGGAGCTGGAGGCCACATCGGTGGAGGTGCGGGAATTGGTGGAGGCGCCGGAATTGGCGGAGGCGCCGGAATTGGTGGAGGTGCCGAAATCGGCGCTGGAGGCTACATCGGTGGCGAAGCCGGAATTGGCGGCGGAGGCTATATAGGCGGAGGTGCCGGAATTGGCGGCGGAGGCTATATAGGCGGCGGTGCAGGAATTGGCGGAGGTGCGGGCATTGGTGCCGAAATCGGCGCTGGAGGCTACATTGGTGGTGGAGCTGGAATTGGCGGCGGAGGCTATATAAGCGGAGGTGCAGGAATTGGCGGAGGCGCCGGAATTGGTGGTGGTGACGGAATAGGCGCTGGTGCCGGAATAGGCGCTGGTGGTTACATAGGCGGCGAAGCCGGAATTGGCGGCGGAGGCTATATAGGCGGAGGTGCAGGAATTGGCGGAGGCGCCGGAATTGGTGGAGGCGCCGGAATTGGTGGAGGTGCCGAAATCGGCGCTGGTGGTTACATCGGTGGCGAAGCGGGAATTGGCGGTGGAGCCTATATAGGCGGAGGTGCAGGAATTGGCGGAGGTGCGGGCATTGGTGCCGAAATCGGCGCTGGTGGTTACATTGGTGGAGGTGCCGGAATAGGCGCTGGTGGTTACATCGGTGGCGAAGCCGGAATTGGCGGCGGAGGATACATTGTTGGCGGAGCCGGAGGCTTTGTAGACGGAGGTGCTGGAGGATACATCGGTGGCGGAGGAGGAGGCTATGTAGACGGAGGAGCTGGAGGATACATCGGTGGCGGAGGAGGAGGCTATGTAGACGGAGGAGCTGGAGGACATCGGTGGCGGAGGAGGAGCCTGGAGACCGAGCTGGAGGATACATCGGTGGCGGAGGAGGAGGCTATGTAGACGGAGGAGCTGGAGGATACATCGGTGGCGGAGGAGGAGGCTACGTAGACGGAGGAGCTGGAGGATACATCGGTGGCGGAGGAGGAGCCTATGTAGACGGAGGAGCTGGAGGATACATCGGTGGCGGAGGAGGAGCATGGAGCTGGAGGATACATCGGTGGCGGAGGAGGATGGAGGATGGTGGCGGAGGAGGCTATGTAGACGGAGGAGCTGGAGGATACATCGGTGGCGGAGGAGGAGCCTATGTAGATGGAGGAGCTGGAGGATACATCGGTGGCGGAGGAGGAGCCTATGTAGTCGGAGGTGCTGGAGGCTACATCGTTGGCGAAGTCGGAATTGGCGGCGGAGGTTACATAGGCGGAGGTGCAGGAATTGGTGGAGGTGCGGGGATTGGTGGAGGTGCCGGAATTGGTGGAGGCGCCGAAATAGGAGCTGGAGGCTACATCGGTGGAGAAACCGGAATTGGCGGCGGAGGATACATTGTAGGTGGAGGAGGAGGCTATGTAGACGGAGGTGCTGGAAGTTACATAGGCGGAGGTGCTGGAATTGGCGGAGGTGCCGGAATTGGTGGAGGTGCCGGAATAGGTGGAGGCGCCGGAATTGGTGGAGGTGCCGAAATAGGCGCTGGTGGTTACAGCGGTGGTGGAGCCGGAATTGGCGGAGGAGGTTACATTGGCGGCGGAGGCGGAGGTTATATAGGCGGAGGTGCTGAAATTGGCGCCGGTGCAGGTGTTTACATTAGTGGAGATGCCTCTTCTCGCGGTTACATTCAAGGTTCTGGTTTTCGTGGCAGTAGGTTAGTAGTAGAGCCGAGTGGCTATGAAACTGATGTATCTTATATTTCCCATAGTAGCGTTGGCGACAGCGATGACACCATGGTTTCGGCTAAACACTACGATCGATACTTTATCTATCATGAAGCTTAATAAGATTGGATAGTGTAATTAGGAATAGTTAGAATGAAAAGTATTTACAATTGTTAAGCAACTTGTTCTTACTTTTGTTTGTATCTAATAAAGATGTGATAATGAATGACGTTCTTTAATGGACTGGTTTTAATTTACTTTAAATACCCTTGGTAACGCTTATCAAGCCAGAAGCGTGATGCATGGTAGCATGGCAGCTTCATCAATTTTTGCATCATAAAAGTCTTTAGAGAAGTCATTTTACAGCATATAGAAGACATTGAAAAAATATACATAAAATCTACGAATTCAACAAAAAATATATATACCTACGCATTTTGGGTTATAACTTAGTCTTTGTTTCATCGGTTCTTACAATCAAAAGATATAATTTATTGAATGGCTTTAAGAAGTTAAATATCACAGCACACGCAAATCAGTTACTACCAAGACCATTACACGGATTTAATGAATGACTGTTCATAATTCAACTCCACATTGAATAGATGGCGTTGTATTTTTTTAAGGACTACGCTTGGGAGAATGACAGTGTTTTATGGTCTCTGCACACAGCGGGCGCGGCGCGGCGGGACGGGACGTCGACGCGACACTGAGCAGTTGTAATGTACTAGATATTACGGAGGCCGCCACACAGAGCCGTCCCGCTCGGCGCGACGGGACGCGACGATCTAGTACATTGTGCCGCGTCGCCGTCCCGTCCCGCCGCGCCGCGCCCGCTGTGTGCAGAGACCTTTACGTTTTTTAACATAGGTAATGTAAGAATCCCATACAATATTCAAAAAAGCAAGTAAAACGAAGTTCAGTAATACAAACATCTAAAAATCAGCCCTAAACTGTGTTGCTATACTAAAATACTGTGACCAATCTTAAATAAATACAGAATCAGCATGTGAAAAATATAAAGGTGTTTAATGTAAAATAAATTGGACAACGTCTACATATGGAATGGAAATCGATTACATGACTTGACCCAAACATCTCAGTGCAAGATTTTAACTTTTTTGTATGATCGTAAAGTTTATTTTACATTATATTTTAGCGATATTAGGTATTTAAACTATTTACCTCTACATACATTTATATAAAATCCTTTCTTTGTCTTGACATGGTCTTGACGGTCCTGACTGACTGACGGATTAACGCACAACCTTCGTCACTGGACGTAGATACTTGAAATTTGGAAGAAATCATCCATATGTGGCCACAAAAATCCTTTCCTCTAGGATTTTTGTAAATAGTATGTCTAAGATTGTCAAAATAAGACGTAAAGGTTGTAGGGGAATTCAAGATATTTTCTATGTCAATGATTTTCACCGCCATTGTATGTGTCAAGTTGACAATAAATCAGTGAGGCCATGGCTTCAATATGGCTGACTAACTAGGTACAGCAAGCAACCTCCTTGCAGTATAATCAGAGTAAAAAAAGTTATGCCACGTTTAAAACAATATTTATCATATTGAGCAGCAATAAGTTATTTCGTTTTATGTTTATAAACTAGCCCACTCTTTCTCGTCCTGACACACTGCCTGTGTATAATTAGGTACTCCGTGCACACGTATAAAAATAAATCTGTGTACAAAACTTTTTGGTGCCTCCTTATATGACCACATTTTTTTTTAATAGTTCTTACACTATCGAACATTTCAATTAATGAGGTCGTATGTTATAATAATTGAAAAATGTATTTTAACACGAGTGAACTGTGCTAAATATAGAGCTTACAAATTAATAAATAAATCATGCAAAAATTGTTATGGTACGTAAGTTTAATTGCGCCCGATTCGATACAGTTCTTAAATCGATGTACCCTTAGCAGTTATAGGTATGACCATAAAATGATGTGCCCAAAAATCATAACTAAATTGTATATCCTATCCCGAAAATATATGGCTAGGAATTGATATTTCTTGAGAGACCTCACACAAATCTTATAATAAGGAAGGTTTGTGATTTTTTATATCTGTAACAATTTGAAATCAATCTACAGGAATAACTTTGACTAAATAGCCTTATTTACTCATTATCTCATTTACTCAGTCATACTGTAATTTTTTACCAAAATTTCCACGAAAATCCATAAAACCCGAATCAACACGGACAAAGTCGCGGGCAAAAATTAGTAATAGCATATACATATATTACATATATACTAAACCATTTAGTGCAATGTATTTTTTAAAGTTTAAATTAAAACATTTGGCTAATCTGCGTTTACCGACATATAATTTTAGAAATACGTTGTTTTGGGGGGCGTGGCTAATGGCGATTTTATTCTTGCATTTATATGTGGTATAACGTTACCTTATCAGAGCTAGTTTGATTTGGTCGTCCATTAAACGGCAATGTTGGCGCCTAGGGTCAAGCTAACGGGACTTTTAAATATGAAAATATGTTCATTGGTAAGTACAATGTGCAATGTGCTTGGCAGAAATTAGTGAAAAGTCCATTTCACTTCAGCGCTAGTGTCTTTGCGATAGCTCAGTAAATACGTACAAACATACAGGGTATGTCGTACCTAATCAGATTAAATCCTATCACATGTAAGTATACTTTATGATATTCTTTGGCGAATTGTAAAAAAAATGCCTAATCCATTCAGCGGCTTAGCCACAGGAGTAATTTTTCGTTGTTATGATTTACAACATCATGTGTAAAGGGGAAATAAAATTAGGAGTATCAAATGTTTTGACCAGTTAACAGCTGTCGGTTTTCAAGGGAGAAATTCCGATGTTTGTAATGACTGACTCTTATATGGTGTATCGTAAATTTTTATTCTATTTACTTTGTTTGAAAAATAGTGCTAATCGACATAAATATATATAAACAGTATATTCACATGTTTATTTTAATGTGATTAGGTACGACTCACTTTGTATAACAATTGATGTGAATGCTAAAACATTTTGTCTAAAAATATGCAAATCCGTCGATTTATTATATTTTTATATGGATAACACTAGCTTCCGCCCGCAGCTTTGTCCGAGTGGTGTGTTGATACATCCATACATAATTTCATCCAAATCGGGCCGTTTTGGGAGAAAAAATAAAAAAGTTTGTGACAATGTATGGACTTTCACATTTAAAATATTCGTAGCATTAGTAGAAAGTATAGGAGTATACATATGAATAGAATAGAAAGTAAAGTATACATATGTAATAGATCTTTATCTGTTCCTGCCATTAGTGTAATAAAACGAATGAATTCGATAATTTACGTGGGGACCGTAGAAATAAGAATTTAATAATAGTCTAGATACAAGAATAGAGTAAAAGTCTATATCATTATCATTCAATCCTTTTTTACAGGTGATCCTTTTAGGCATTGTAACGACATGCCAAGCTAGTGCGCTACCAAAAAAACTAGGGACTAACTATCATGAAATTGAAGGAGATATAATATTATTGAGAAATAGTCTGCCTAGTGATTCTATCGAAGAAAACCTAAGTAGTGAATATGACTCATTTGAAGAAAAAGATTTCATCATTCAGCTCGATCCAGCACAGAGTACAAATCCATTCACGCAAGGCAACAGTGTCTCTAGAAATGGACTGGATAGTAGCAACTCTATCAGTTACGTTCATGGTCGCGGCAAGGCTTTGGGATACGCCCCGAGTAGTAATGTTTATGGATTGCCATTGGGTCAAGGGAGAAGTAAAACAGTAAGTTTTGTAAATGGTGGAAGAGACGCTTTGGCATACGCCCAAAGTAGCAGTGTCTATGGATCATCATTAGGTCAGGGAAGGAGCAACTTGGGTAGTGGAACTGCTGGTAGTATTCACGGTGTTGGCAGTGCTGTGGGCAACGCCCAAAGTAGCAGTACTTCTGGATTACCATTGGGTCAGGAGGGTAGCAAAACTGTCAGCTATATCAGTGGAGGAGGTGATAGTTTGGGATACGCCCAAACCAGCAATATTAATGAAAACGACTTGGACAGTAGCAATTCGGTCAGTAGCGCAAGCGGTGGAGGTAACACTTTAAGTTATGCCCAAGGCAGCAATGACTATGTCGATGGTGTCGGCAGTAGCAATTCCCTCAGTTTTGTCCACGGTGGAGGCAACGCTTTGGGATATAGTCAAGATAGCAGTTCCAGTGGATCATCAGGGGGCCAGCCAACCACAACTAGCAATCCGGCCAGTTTTGTAAGTAGTGGAAGTGACGCTATAAGTTATGCCCAAGATAGCAGTGTCAATAATGATGGTGCCGGGAGTAGCAATTCGCTCAGTTTTGTCAATGGTGGAAGCAATGCTTTGGGATATGCTCAAGGCAGCAGTTCCAGTGGATCATCAGGGGGTCAGGAGAGTAGCAATTCGGCCAGTTTTGTAAGTGATGGAAGTAACACTTTGAGTTACTCCCAAAGTAGCAGTATTTCTGGATTAACGTTGGGCCAGGAAGGTAGCAAAACTGCCAGCTATGTCAGTGGAGGAAGTGATAGTTTAGGATACGCCCAAGCCAGCAATATTAATAAAAACGACTTCGACAGTAGCAGTTCGGCCAGTTATGTCAGTGGTGGAGGTGATGCTTTGGGTTATGCTCAAGGCAGCAATGTCAATGGCAATGGTGTCGGGAGCAGCAATTCCCTCAGTTTTGTAAACGGCGGAGGCAATGCTTTAGGATATGTTCAAGGTAGCAGTTCCAGTGGATCATCAGGAGGCCAGGAGACTAGCAAAGCTGTCAGCTATGTTAGTGAAGGAAGTAACAATTTAGGATATGCCCAAGGCAGCAATATTATTGAAAATGACTTAAACAGTAGAAACTCTGTCAGTTTTGCAAGTGCCGGAGGCAACGCTTTAAGTTTTGCCCAAAGTAGCAATTTTAATGGTGATGGAGCTGGGAGTAGCAATTCTCTCAGTTTTGTCAATGGTGGAGGCAACGCTTTGGGATATGCTCAAGCTAGTAGTTCCAGTGGATCATCAGGGGGCCAGCAAAGTAGTAATTCCGTCAGTTTTGCAAGTGGTGGAGGTGACGCTTTAAGTTTTGCCCAAGGAAGCAACGTCAATGGCGACGGTGCCGGGAGTAGCAATTCACTCAGTTTTGCCCATGGTGGAGGCAATGCTTTGGGATATGCTCAAGGTTCCAGTGGATCATCAGGAAGCCAGGCGAGTAGCAATTCTGCCAGTTTTGTAAGCGGTGGAGGTGACGCTTTAAGTATTGGCCAAGCTAGCAATGGTGATGGTGCCGGAGGTAGCAAGTCTCTCAGTTATGTCCATGGTGGAGGCAATGCTTTGGGATATGCTCAAGGTAGCAGTTCCAGTGGATCATCAGGAGGCCAGGAGAGTAGCAATTCGGCCAGTTTTGTAAGCGGTGGAGGTCACGCTTTAAGTATTGCCCAAGCTAGCAATGGTCAAACTTTAAACGACGTGTTTCGAGGGCCAGCCTCGCCACAAGCTCATAGTTCGGGTAAAAAAGGTAAATTATATGGTTGGGGGAATAGCGGTAGTCATGCAAATGCTGTCTCTAACCTCAATGGTTATGGACACGGCGGCGCTCATGCAGCTGCTGACAGTATTGTGGATAGTTGGGGTCATGGCAGCAGTCACGCAAACGCTGAAAGTTTCGCAGATGATTTGGGTTATAGTAAAGGCTCTGCAACAGCCAACTCAAACGTTAATGGTTGGGGTCAAGGTAGCAGTCATGCAGGTGCTCAAACCATCGGATATGAAAATAAACTAAGTAAAAGCTATGCAAATGCTGGCTCAAGCATTAATGGTTTGAATCATGGTAGCAGTCTTGCAGTCGCCAATAGCAATGTAGGTGGTGGAGGATATGGCAACAGTCATGCCGATAGTCATGCACATTCTGGTGCTGATGTTTCTGGAGGTGGTTCTGCCTATAGTCAAGCAGATGCTGAAATGGATACATACAATAACATAGACACAAATGCTTATGCAAATGCATATGCAGATGCAGTTGCTCATGCAAATAGATATGTCAGTAGTCAAGGACATGCAAAGGCTGATGCTTTTGCAAATGCTGCTGGGCATACAAATACCGATGCTTATGTGAATGCAGCAGGGTACGGTAACAGTAAAGGATATGCAAACACTAACGCTTATGCCAATGCTGGTGGGCATGCCAGCACTGGAGGATATGCAAAGGCTAATGCTTATGCAAATGCTGCCGGATATGCTAACAGTGGAGGATATGCAAAAACTGACGCTTATGTTAATGCAGATAGATATGCCAACAGTAAAGGATATGCAAATGTTGACGCTTATGCTAAAGTACCTGGGTACGCCATCAGTGCAGCATATGCAAACGCTAACGCTTATGCTAATGCAGCTGGACATGCCAACAGCGGAGGATACGCAAATGCTGAGGCTTATGCTAATGCAGATAAATATGCCAGCAGTAAAGGATGTACAACTGCTGATGCTTATGCTAATGCAGCTGGGTATGCCAACAGTGGAGGATCGGCAAATGCTAATGCAGCTGGATATGCCAACAGTGGAGAATATGCAAACGCTGACGCTTATGCTAATGCAGCTGGGTATGCCAACAATGTAGGATCGGCAAATGCTGACGCTTATGCTAATGCTGCTGGGTATGCCAATAATGGAGGATCGGCAAATGCTAATGCAGCTGGGTATGCCAACAGTGGAGGATATGCAAACGCTGACGCTTATGCTAATGCAGCTGGGTATGCCAACAGTGGAGGAAATGCAAACGCTAATGCTTATGCTAATGCAGCTGAGTATGCCAACAATGGAGGTTCGGCAAATGCTGACGCTTATGCTAATGCTGCTGGGTATGCCAATAATGGAGGATTAGCAAACGCTGACGCTTATGCTAATGCAGCTGGGTATGTCAACAGTGGAGAAAATGCAAACGCTAATGCTTATGCTAATGCAGCTGAGTATGCCAACAATGGAGGATCGGCAAATGCTAATGCTGCTGGGTATGCCAACAGTGGAGGATATGCAAACGCTGACGCTTATACTAATGCCGCTGGGTATGCCAACAGTGGAGGATATGCAAACGCTGACGCTTATGCTAATGCAGCTGGGTATGTCAACAGTGGAGGAAATGCAAACACTAATGCTTATGCTAATGCAGCTGAGTATGCCAACAATGGAGGATCGGCAAATGCTGACGCTTATGCTGATGCTGCTGGGTATGCCAATAATGGAGGATTGGCAAATGCTGACGCTTATGCAAATGCAGCTGAGTATGCCAACAATGGAGGATCGGCAAATGCTGACGCTTATGCAAATGCAGCTGGGTATGCCAACAGTGGAGGATCGGCAAATGCTGACGCTTATGCTAATGCAGCTGGGCATGCCAATAATGGAGGATCGGCAAATGCTGACCCTTATGCAAATGCAGCTGGGTATGCCAACAACGGAGGATCGGCAAATGCTGACGCTTATGCTAATGCAGCTGGGTATGCCAACAGTGGAGGAAATGCAAACGCTGCTGGGTATGCCAACAGTTTAGGATATGCAAATGCTGACGCTTATGCTAATTCAGCTGGGTATGGCAACAGTGGAGGATCGGCAAATGCTGACGCTTATGCTAATGCAGCTGGGTATGGCAACAGTGGAGGGTATGCAAACGCTGACGCCTATGCTAATGCAGTCGACTATACCAGTAGGGGAGCATATACAAACGCTGATCGTTTCGCTCACGAAGACAATTTCCCTTGCAAAAAGTCTAGATGTGGTCAAAGACATCCGTTTGGTGCGCACACAAAGGCACCCACAAAAGTAGTTACAATTGCCAATTCAAACGCATTGGCAAACGCTAATGCAAATGCATATACAAGTTCAAAAGCAAAGGCGAACGTGAAGTCATCTGCACATGCCATCGCCAACTCATATGCAAACGCTCAAAGCGCTCTCCCCGTCCTTAGTTTGGCTGCTCGTCATTGGGGCCTATAATTGGACACTCTCTTGTCTAATATTAACAAAAACACTTGAGATGCTTCTCAAGCTATAACAGTGACTTACGTCTGATTAAAATGTGCATAATTAGACACGTGATTGCAATATGGGGCATGAAAGTCGTAATAGTATTAGTTTATCAGGCAAATATCGTGAGTTACTTACTCTTCATAAAACGGTTGTGTTATGGCATCATTTTCATGACAGTAAACATTGTATATTTTTGGAGATATCCGTGAAAGTCCTTATAGTATATTTTTTTTACTATACAATAAAATATACATATAAAATAAATATAAGTCGCTCCTCGGTAAAACACTGGTAGTCAGCTGCATCTGGTTAGACTGGAAGTCGACCCGTAGTTGGGAAAAGGTTCGGGAGATGATGGCAGATGTAATTTATCAATGTTAAAAGTCGTATAAACTAAGTAGCAAATTGTTATGAAAAAAAACTATTTTGATATTATTATTTTTTTCACAAAATATTTACATTAATTGTTTTTTTTATATTTATTGGATGAAAATGCCTATTATAGTCGGTGATTACTTTTTTTAGACGTTTTTATTTATTTGCTTGATGATTTGATGCCTGGCCTTTTGGCTATGTAAGAAAGAGTGATAAATGGTTCTGTTTATATTTTATATAGGTATATAAAAATATTTTAATGGTAAATTGTATTTTTTTGTATTGTTTATGGAAATAACGAATATAACATATACCTTTTGTATTAAAAAATATTTTTTTTAATTATAATCTGCATTATGTTAAGGTTAATAAAACCTTGAAATAATGCCATACCTTTTTTTAATTCATACCTACATGTGTATAAATGAAACTTTAGAAAAATGTGTAAGTTATTAAAGTAAGTAATGTAAATAAACCATATATTTTAAGAAACTTTCATACCATCACAAATATATATGTGTTTATATATTTTTAATAAATAAATAAATGTACATATGTTTTTTATTCTCTGCACCAACACTAGGTAATGTCTAGTTGTTGCATTTAAACCCAGTAGTTGTGTTTTTCGCTACATTGATATTTATTTATTGGATTGGCAACAGAGGCTGCACAATCACAGTCAGTATATTAGCAGTATGGTGGTTTAGTGGGAAAAGATGTAGTCCGTGTCCATTTCTGATTTCTCCTTGTTTCACGCAAACCCCAGACGTGTCATACTGTGAAATCAATGACAAACCAGACCGCCAGTGAAATATCTAGGGCTCATTCATTTCAGGTGCCCATAAATATTTATAACAATATTTCAATGACACAAATTCAACAGTTGATTTAGGTACAATGCAAGTGTAGATCAATTTGAGAATTATATAAGACTAGCTTCCGCTCGCGGCTTCACCCGTGTGGTGTATTAATAATAAGTAGCCTATTTGTCAATCCAGGTATCACCTATCTACATAGGAAATTTCAACCAAATCGGTCCAGCCGTTTTTGCCGGAAAGAATAACAAACATACATCCATACATTCTCACAATCTTTCACATTTATAATATTATATAGTAAGATTATATTTCAAACGTCTTTTGGATAATAAAACTTGTAATATAACAAGAATATAACCTGTACTACTCGTTGATGTAGAATCATGTGACATTAAGCAATATCTTGTTGTATTGTGCATGAATACAGAAAAACAATCGAAAACCGTAATTTGTAGTCAATAAAATTATGATTATAACATTTTTTGCGGCAAATAAACTTACCACGACACGTCCATGTATCGAGAAACAATTTTCCAATGCTAATGTTAATTTTGTCCTTTTTAGGATTCCCTAGTAAACTAGGAATTCTTATAGGTTAGCCATGTTTGCCCATCCGTTTGACTGCGCTTAATCTCATTGACTGATAGCACTAGAAACCTGAAAGAAGACGCCATTATACATCCATCATCACACTCCATACAAAATTGCCCCACGTCCTATAACAAAGTGATATGTCTCAACAAAAATATAAAAAGGTTTAAAACAATATGGCATACTTTTCTATTTTCTATTTTCAAAACAATTTTTTCGAGAGAAAGATAGTGTTTTGGGTGCATTCAGCCTCTTAATTCGATACTTTTTATTTTGAAAATATAACGTTTCCAAGCATGTAAGCATGATTAAGAAAAAACTTTTTACAAAAAAAGAACCGACTACCAAAAACATTAAAAAGCCAAAAATATACATATAATAAAATTGTAGGCCGTTCGCCACCGATTTATTTTGGCAAAATTAGTTTTATTTTGCTTTTTTGTGTTTTTGGAATTCTATTCTTTTTTATTATTTTTTTAAAATTATGGCATTTCAGTGATAAGCATATTTGTCACTATCCACATAAGGAAAGTGCTCGTCAATATAAATAATGTAAGCCCAAACACGAGGTCGTTAACATATTCATTTGTCGAGTTCCCTCGACCTTCTCTGGTCTCCATCATCAGGTCAGCTAAAAACCTTCACTGTTGAATAGTGCAATGCAATTAGGCATACCTGAGTGTCAATTTTTTACCCTACACATGCCTACAAATTTCAAAAGTTGCCCTCGATTTCTCAGGGGTTCCATCGTCAAATCGTTACCTCATGACAATGGAATCACCTGGTAAGTAATCTTTTTTTTTATTAGCCTATGCTGTCCCACTGCTGGGCAAAGTAATCCTAACAAACAAAAGAAAAATCGGGTCAGGCGTTTTTGGGTAATCGATGAACATACAAAAATAATAATTTAAAAAATTCTTCTCCATGTGAGAGGAGGCCTGTGCCCAGCAGTAGGACGATGAAAAGGCTGTAAAAAATGGTAGCGGACGAATTGAGAACACCCTCCTTTTTTTTGAAGTCGGTTAAAAATACATTGATTAGTCAAAAGCCAGTTACCAAGTTGAATTTAGAAATTCTCAGTTAAGATTTGCTATGGTTTGTAGCAACATAGTATTTTCTGTAGTTTTAAAATTTAATTTTGTGCTTAACTTATTATTGCATGTAATCCCAATTTGCCCGTGAAAATTTACAATTGGGTTTTTCTGTAATTTTAAAAGATTATACGCAGTTTAACATGCAAACAATAACTGATTATTAAATCCCACAAATAGTACAAAATTACTTAATTGGTTGAAAATATGATTATTATGTATTACAAAACCCTTGGTCTTTCGTATATTGCATATTTAAAAAGTATATTCATGTACTGTTAAGCTGAGTCAATATGAACAAAGTATATGTAGCCCAAACACAATGCAGCTGCTATTAAGAAGTTCCCTAAATTATACTTTGCATTGATGGTCAGGTCTTATAAGTCATAACGTATTTCTGTGTCAAGTGCTCATTAATACTAATAAAGTGTACACGATGAGAAGTTTAAATTAGGAACAGAGTTTCTCCACTATTATTTTATGACTTTACAAGATTTTAGGAACCGGCTCTGACAAAATAATGTCGTAAAATACTCATTTATTTTCTAATCTGCGACGGAACACACAAGCTAATAAAGCTTTAATGAAAACATTTCACTAATCAGTATTTGACATACTTGTTAACGGACTGCTAATTTGTTTCCGATACCGAAACATACGGCAATTATGTTCAGACATTAAAATGTTACTCACAAATTAAACACAAATGTCTTCATAAAACTGGCTTATTACAGTTGATCAGTCGAGTTGGTCCATACTATTCGTAAAGTGGCAGCAATATAAAGAACATAGTGGAAGCGTCTCAGGACCAGGCTTTTTGAAACAACTAAGATGAAAGCATACGTTCTGGTAATTATTTAAACAAGTTTTCCATCAAATATAGGAATAGTATATCAATGCCATCAAAGCACGTTTTCATTGCATTGTTAGGTTTAACTGTTTACAGAGTTTCGTTGATGAAAACCTCTACCTCTCAGGTGGAAATATCCGATTCATAGAATCGATTTACGGAGTCT
This sequence comes from Helicoverpa armigera, assembly GCF_030705265.1. NCBI lineage: Eukaryota > Metazoa > Arthropoda > Insecta > Lepidoptera > Noctuidae > Helicoverpa > Helicoverpa armigera. Next base: position 5,635,006 of record NC_087130.1, on the reverse strand, counting down.
GACAGAGCCGAACTGAGTTGATCAGACTTGAAGACATTTTGTCTAAGCTTAATGGTGATGTTGCGAAGAGTCTGTTCACGTACATGACACTGATAATTGATAATTGAATGAACTAATTAATATAGTATTAAAAACTTATTTTCGTTTTTTTATCTATTTTCCGCAATGGCATTGCAAATTAAGATTTATTACAAGAAATATACCGGATGAATTAGGACAATAATGTGTTTCTTGTTTCAGTTGGCCCTTCTTGCATTGCTTGGACTTAGTGCATCCGATTCGATAAACAGGCAGCTCGCAGCAAGGCGCTACTATGGCAATGGAGACATTGTGTATGATCCAGAGCTCGAAAATCGATTTGGTATCGGTGGTTATATAGGAGGTCACATAGGTGGTTATGTCGGGGCTCACGGCGGAGGTGGCTTTGGTGGTCAAGGACGAGGTTATATGGGAGCCTATGGTGGTCCTTATGGTCGCTAATCTGTAGGTTTTGACAAAATAACAAGAAGAAATGAAAAATTATTTATGTAATACATGTCCTTTGGGTTACTTCAAACATATTTATATTTTGTGCAGTTAATGGATTGTAAACGCAGAAACGTCATATACTTAAAATTATGTATAAAATAAGAAATCATAATATACCATATTTTATGTTGTTTTATTTCCCTCTTCATAAAAATACTCACTTGGAGAAAGCTACAAGCTACAAGTATTTTGCAAGAGTAAAGGTTTTCAGAATATTAGCGATTTTAGCGGAGCTGTTTGCATTTTGTGACATCTGTCCCACCTATGGGATAGTTACCTGACCTTAAATAAATGCCGTATAGGTTAGACCTCGAAACGGGAGAATCTATACCCTAAAAACTTTGATCGTATTATCATCGTGCCATCTCATTTAATAACACAGAGGCAGGCCACACGGTCATCTTAGTGGTCAATTGAAACTTTTCGATTGATACCTGAAATTGCATACCACTCATTCCCAAAACTAGAGTAATTATAATTGATGCAACTATACCCCTGGGGCAATTATCCTGGTTTAACCCTAAAATCTACATAAAGAGGATATTTTTTTTGTTTACATCCAAAGGCTCTGAAACTACTGAACCGATTTGAATACTTATATACGCTGTTCTGCTAGCAATTTCGGCCCGACTTGGGAATCGAATCCGAGACCCCGTGGTCAGTAGTTGTATTATACAACTACTAGACTAACAAGGCAGTAATCAGATGTAACATAATAACAGCCCAAGTTCAAGATGTAGTTTTAAAACTCAACACAAAAATTCGTCACAAAATTAAACGTCTTGTATTTTAAAATTCGTTTTCACGGAGTTATTGATACAAGAAGCGGTTATCGCTTGTTCAGGAGCCGTCACAAATGGTACTATTTAATCCTGTAATTGGTAGTACCAGTATAATACCTTGATCGCTACCGTTATGCGTGGGTGGTGAAGGAACAAAAATGAAATTTTATAGTATTGAGGTAAGAAAGAATTTCATTACAATAAAAAAAAAGATTAGTACACAGGATGATGATATTTTATTCACAAGTAAGGGAATTATTTAAACGACTTTCTAATTTCTTTTCAGTTGTTTCTCGGATTCATCATCTTGTCATGTCAAGTGCACCGATACGATAGCATTTCACCGGATAGAATATATATATCAAGGCGAGAAGCATACACGGATCCTGGCCATGAGATTATAGAACTACTCGGAAGCAGGAGGGATGGAAATTATGGACATCGAATTCATCACGGACTTACGGTCCCCTATGTTGAGAGAGCTCAATATCTTCGATCTCAAGACGACTCATTGCTAGCTAAGAAACTGTATCTGACTAACGACGGAGAAATAATTGAAATACCTCCACATATTGGTCCTAAAGTAAATTTTGCTGACATTGATAAATTGGTGCTAGATCGACTAAAAGAAGAGGACCGAAATTTCCTAGAAGCAAATCTGACACCAGCTGAAAGAGAGGCTCTTCTGATCAAAGTGCAAACTGAAGGGGAGAATTTTTCCCTGAATGAAAACCGATTTGGAGGTTACCTAAAAAACCTTGCCTCTGATGTCGGTGCTGGCGCAGCCGGTTTTATCGGCAAAAAGTTAGCCGGTCCTCTTGGTGGTCAGCTAGGAGTAGCCATGGGAAGTTATCTTGTATTCGCAATGACCGAATTGTTGGGAAACATCAAAGGGAAAATTCGAGGAACTTCAGTCACAAGTAACGGAACCACTACGAGTGTTAGGACCGTTACAATGGATGACCGAAGAAGAATAAACAGATACATTTAAATTTCTATATTTTTAATAAAAATAAAGAACTGGTACTGCAGTGGTTTTTAATAATTATACACGAAGTTTTACAATCTGCGCACATTTAACTCACTACCCGTTTGTTGTTATTTATTTGTGAAAGAAAATAAAAAAATAGGTGTCTATTATTTTAGGGTTATCTAAGAGACGGGCTATTTACTTTTTTTAATTCAGCGTGAGTAATTCCCAAAAAGAAGGAGGTTTTCAATTTCGGGATCTTTTTATTCTCGGTGTGAAATAAAAAGAGGAGCCGACCGGCTCTTTCAGTCGATCGGAGCTGATTTCGGTCTGTATGAATAGAAAAATGGGTGCCGATGCTCTCCGAGCCAGTTTGTCTGAACGGCAAAGGTACTATAAAGTACCCGAAGGGATCATGTTGAATAATCGCTATTCGATAAATGTCAAATTTGGGGAAAATGAAAAAATCTGAAAAATGCAAATATTTTGAAAACTACTGAACTTCGCCCATACATAAGGATGGTTTGATTTGTTGCTCTTAGGGCTTTCTATTAGCTCCTTCTGGAATTCTTCTTCTTCCTTCTTCATACAATATTTATAACAATATAAAGTTACTCGGTTTTGAATTCACCTGTAAATCATTTGTTTGTATTTACACGGGCAGATGCACGTCTTAAAACATTTTGGTCTAGAATAATAATTTATTAAACAATGTAGGTAAAATACGAGCGAAAGCGTTGTGTCACTTCTGCGATTACATTCTATGAGCGTGACATCATGTCACAATACAGATAACGTATTCAGACAAATTATTTTTATGGACGTTCTTCTTCTTCTAAATATAAAAAAATAACTTTCAAATTGAAATCATTGTTTTACGTTTAAACTAGCTTCTACTCACTGTTCACTGAAGTATCTAAGTAGGTACTATAAAAAGTAGCGTACCTTGATAGATCTCCATTCATCAGATTATCGCGTTCAAGAAAACGTATTCTTTAGCTGTACACCTATTTGGTAAACATAAGTCAGGTATAGATTGTTATTTCAAACAACTCAATGATTTCCCTATTTGGTATAATTTTCACAAACGTCTCACCAAAGAACAAGTCTCTTGATGTCCATAAAAAATGATAGAAACTTGAATATAGACTTATTTCTACAACTTGAAAAATAAACTGTTAGTACAATTGAAAAGAAGCCGTATTATAATAATTATAGAAAAAATATTGTGCAAATAAACACGCGTAATAAATAAATCCTACAAAGTTATGGAATGTTTCATTGGCTCGATTTCACCGCTAGTTGTGATATAACCATAAAAAAATACTCTCTATAGTATATCTTATGTGATCTTAATCAGTAGGTATTACCTGTTTAGCTAGGAATTGAGCTTACATTAAGTAATCGAATTGCGAAGTTTGTGAGTGCTTGTGTTGGTTAAATTTTGAATGGTTAAATTTATGGAAATAGATTTTCCTTAAGAAAATTAAAATTTGGTAATTTATATATTCCAAATTGACGTGGGCAAAGTCCGGGCGAAAGCAAGTCTCCTTATATGAGAGCCTACACCTAATTGTTTCCGAACTACTAGCAAAGGACGATGGGCGTTTTGGTACCTTGTCCAACAGTGTTGAATGTAGTACCATTGCGTAGGTCTTGGCAAGGCAAAAAATGTTTACTATGACGACTAGTCCCAAATCCTTGTCCATTTCGCGTGACATCGACTAATAGAATGCATAATGTTCATAAATCATTAACGTAGATGTAGTTCTTAAATCCAACTGTATCGAATAAAAACTGGTAAAGTAACAAAAAAACTAGAATTTGGCCTTTTTAGAATGTTTGCCTGCCGATTGATTTGAAAAAAGACTGTGCAAACCTTTGCAGTTCACGCAGAACTAGCTGATATTATATAGCTGGTATTTGGTGAAAGCTTTTTAGTCTTTACAATCAATTGAGGTTGAAAAGTCAGGAGACGATGTTTACATAGTACATATTACGACTCAATCTTGCTCGTCAAGACGTGCTGAGATAATGATGGATTTCTTCTTAAAAAAAGATGAATATAAATGTTTTGAGCTTTCGTCAAATCAGATGACGATTGTGTTTCCGTAGTATGACTCCATAGACTATTACAACCTTTAGATTATAATAGAGTGTATCTCAAACAATGTAAGATGTCTGTTAACTGAGTTTAAAATTATTACACTGACGACATAATATGCCTCTTAATGAATTTGCATATATGGATGACATACTTGTATGTCGATTCAATTTTTATCGTTACTCGGATCGGACAGCTAATTGAGGCAAGCCCCATAGTTTTTATTATTCTTCACGTTAATACCTTTCTAATGATATATCATACGCTACTGTTGGAGCGGGTACCAAATCCCATACAAAGTGCCCATTGTCCTTTAAGGATTTTTATCTAATTCAAAGCGTTATGTAGAAATTGAGGAGCATTTACTTGCATTTTACTTGCATCATTTACACCATTATTTTCATTACCATTAATTTCGTTTAGGTATATTTGGGATATTTTTAGCTTCGGATCTCCTGCTGCCTTTCTACGAGCAAAACATTCAACATCCCACTTGGTGCTATGTGTTACCCACACTACACTCACCAACACACGTGCCCAGCACGGTAAGTGGGGGTAAATGCCCCCAAATTGCTGGGGGTCTTTCTCCATTAGTGGACGTTTTACAGCTGTGAGCGCAGTATAAAAATAAGAAAATAAATAGTTTTACTTTTTCTTTACAGTAAAAATAACAAGCACTCTATAATATGTTTTCCCGTTATTATGTTATTCAAAACCGTGATAATTTATTAAATTACCTACTAGATTCTGTGTTGGGGTACTGTAATAATGCATGTAAATATGGAATTGTTTTATGTACGACATTATTATAGCCTATAATGCATTTTAATACAATTATTAAGTACATGTACCTATACAATTTTGGCAGAATTTAATAAGGATTTTTTATATGTACTTTTGTTGTTCCCCATGTTTATTGATTTAACATGTTTATGTTTGATTATAAAGGTTTATTTTACAATAAAATTTACAAGAAACCTCTCGCACAACTAATTTTTTTTCCGAAAAATCTTTATTTATGTGGTTATTTGCATGTGTTAACTTAAAATAAATGTCACATGACCGTGTTTGTTTTTGTATACAAGGACTTTTAAAATGTACAATTTACATCAAATAAACAACTTTGTATAAAAAAATAATTAATATTTTCGAGAAAAGGGGTCGAAGTCAGGATCAGTAAACAACACTATGTTCTCGATTGATTCATTACATCAGTCATATATGTAATATGCATAAAATTATGTTTTAGCATGCGTTACAAATTTAACTCAGGTGTTTCGGCACATATATAATGCCTCCCTAGTATTCTAGAAACATCTTAGTTAGGTACTCACGTTAGAGTAGACTAAGTTGACGGCAATATTGGCAAAACCACGACGATGAAAACGCATAATATTTTGGTGAGTTAAGTAATTTTTTGTATTATTTAACTACTTTTAACTTTCGTCTTTGAGTAACAAAAGCGTTACAAAAACTTTTGCACGAAAAGCTTTACCCAACTGTCAATTTAAATTCTCACCTTGCATTTGACTATCATATAAAAGCTATTCACATCATTTTAAGTTCTAGTATTTATTTATTTTGAAAACCACATGATACCTAAGTATATAAAAAAAAAAATTACAAAATAATTAAAACCGACTTCTAAAACACTGAAGAGCAAAAAATAATAATATTTTTAGATGCATTGGCCTGTCTAGAAGTCAGTTTATTTCGCCACCGACTTTTAGACCGATGCACCTAAAAATATTTTTTTTTGCTCTTTAGTGTTTTTAATTTTATAAGTCGGTTTTAATTTTTTTAATATAAAAAACTCTAAGAAGCCGTTTTTTTATTTGTAAAACGTTTTTTTTATACTTTCAGTGGCAACCATAGTTGTCACAATCCATAGAAAGTTCTCGTCAAAATGAGTAATAAAAGCCCAAACATAAGGTAGGTAATATATACCATTGCCAGGTTCCCTCGACCTTCTTCCGTTTCCATCATCAGGTCAGCTCCATACTTTCACTGTCGTATAATGTTATCAGACAAACACCTAAGTGTCAAGTTTTTACCCTATGCATTCCCACAACTTTTGAAACTTGCCCTCGATTTCTCATAGTTTCCATCATCAGATGAGAAATTATGTCCATCAAATTGTTTAATTACTTTTTTTTCTTCGTAAGTAAGGCTGGCATCAAACTTTTATCTATTATACATTTTTTTTATACCCACGAAGGCTCAGCTACCATTGACCCGATTTGAAAAATTCTTTCGCTGCTGGAAAGCTATAGTCATTCCGAGGAACATAGGCTACATTTTGTTCCGAAACGGGTAGTATTCCCATGGATCGCGGGTGACACCGCGGGAAAACGGCTAGCCATATAAAATTAATTAAATATTAAATTAATTCCAATGTTTCAGATTCTACTACTGGGAGTACTGAACGTATGCAATGCTCGCCGAAGCATATGCTACTATCCGTATGCATGTGGATCGTCACCTTCAACGATCATTAAGTACCGACCAAATAACGGCTACACGAGACCTCTTATCATGTCGAGATTAGATGGTGATTCTATCACTAGTAATGCTAATGGCGTTATTAATGGAAACCAAGGTGGTTCTATCGCTGCGAATGCCAATGGCTACATAGGTGGTAATGGTGGGCAAATTGCCAGCATCACCAACGGATATATTGCTCGTCAAATTGCTGAGGCTATTGATTACGGCAGTGCTAAAGGATTTATTGCCAACCAAATTGCCGAGTTTCTTGATGCAAACGATTTAGCGGTTGTTGATGCTCGGCAAGTGGGAAAAATCTTAGGTACTGCTAACGGACTTATAGCTGGAGGTGGAGGATCTATTTCTGCAAATGCCAATGGCTACATCGGTGGTAATGGTGGCCAAATTGCCGCCAATGCTAACGGAGTTATTGCTAGTCGCATTGCCGAGCTTCTTGATGCAAACAATTTAGCGGTTGTTGATGCTCGCAATGTGGGACAAATCTCAGGTACTGCTAATGGAGTTATAAATGGTGGCAGCGGTTCTGGCTCTGCTAATGGCAACAGCTACATCGATGGTGTTGGCGGGGGCGCTGGAGGAGGAATCGGTTGGGGACTTGGTGGGGGTGTAGGCGGGGGAATTGAAGAAAGAATCGATCGGGGAATTGGTGAGGGAACAGGTGGAGGGCTTAGTGCGGAAGTAGGTGGAGGGCTTAGTGGGGAAATAGGTGGGGGTGTTGGTGGGGGCGCAGTTGGCGAAATTTCTGCTGGTGCTAATGGGTGGAACCGTTATGGCGATGACATTGAAGCCATAAATAATAGATTTAGCATCGGTGGGCATATCGGTGGCAAAGTAGGTGCCTACCTTGGTGGCAATTTAGGTGGATATGCTGGGGCCGGTGCCGGAGGATACATATATGGATAATAAGATGGCTAAGGAAATTCAACTATATTGAATGAAGAAACATTTAATGTGATACCAATTGACGGAAAAGTTTCTTTGTCTGCAGTAAAAGGGTATTATATCAGTCTGTATAAAAATATCACAACAACGAAACAAATAAAAAATCTTAAATATTTACAGTGTTTGTTTTAAATTTGACAGCGGTTAAAACTTGATAAACAGGTTAGTCCCTTACTTACTATTGAAATGTTGGGGTTCCTAAAGGGGTTGCTTAAAGGAGACAACCACATTACTTGAGAACTATTTAATGACTAACAGTCTTACTTAAAAACGTGAATTAAAAAATAATTTATACTTAAGGGGTGTTTAAGAAAAAATCTTACTTATAAACGTGGCTAAATTAAATAATTTTCTTAGCAATGTCTTAAATGAGCTGTCAAATTAAGTAGCCTCACACCCTTGTTTAACCCGCTAATTAGCAAAATGGCTGGATTCGTACCAGCTGATTTTTCATTTCCGGTTTATTGACAGCTCAACTTTTTAATTTTATATTTTACGGATGCCATTGTTGCCATTACACAACGTTTTGATGACAAATATTTTTTTAAGCTACCAACATTCCGGTAGTGTTGAGAAATTAGTATGTTTTTATGTCATTATCTGTTCATTACTTAAGACATGCTTAAGCAACGTTTATAGGTCAAAATAATTCAATCACTACTTAAGGCTTTAAGTAGTAATTAGGTAAAACAATGCTTAGAAGATGATTAGTTGATTTTTATAAGTAAGGCTGTAAAAGACTGAAATGACATATTACTATAAGATAGACGGTATAATGCAACTCAGCACTACATAAGAGAGTTAACACACTTAATACTATAATGGACCGTACTCACTATAATTATTACACTTCACCTCCCACGGAAAGTGAAAAAAAAGTAAAATAATAATTTGCTTTTTTTTTTTAAATCATTAATTAGCATTATTAAAAATTTAAACTTATTTGAAATAAAATCTTAACCTACATATATATTCTATTACAGTATATCCTACATTCTTATCATTAAACATTGATAACATTGCAATGTTATCTCAATTTAAAACTTACTCATTAGCTTACTAACATTAATTATTCTTACTCATAACTTACTCACATATTTAATTTTATCTTAACCACATTCATTGACAAAAGGGCCTAGTCCTATTTTTATGTACTAAATCTATTTTATTATTCTTAAGTATTTTAACATTACAACCTAAATCTTCCACGACAGTGTAGGGACCTTCAAATATTGCATCTAATTTACTACGTGTTTCATTTTTTAATAAAACTAAATCATCTTTCTTATATGCAGTTGAATTAACAGATTTATCATATATTTCCTTACGTCTATGTTTATTTAGCAACAAATTATTCTTGGCATCGGCATGAGCTAACTGTAACCTATATTTTAATTGTAATGGGTAGCTATCCATGTTGTACAAAGGATCTACTGAATCGGAAATGCTATCTGGTATTCGACAAAGTTTTCCAAAAACAAGTTCATATGGCGTATAATTTGTTTCAGAATGGACTGTATTGTTAAAACTAAAGCACCAAAATGGTAACCAATAGCTCCATGTGTCAGTATGATTGTTACATTGAATTCTCAAAAATGCACCCAAAGTTTTGTGAGCATTTTCAAGGGCTCCAATTGACTGGTGGTGATAAGCTGTAGAAGATAATTTTTCAATATTAAGAATTTTACAAACCTGTTCCATGGTTGCAGAAATAAATTCTGTTCCTCGATCTGTAGCTATTGTTTCCGGAATACCAAATTTTAATATAAACTCTCTAACAAAAGCATCTGCAATGGACACCGTTTCTTTATTTTGCATTGGAATAGCTTGAACAAATTTTGTTAACTCGCACTGCATAGTCAATATATAACAATTACCACTATCGTCTCTATCTAAAGGTCCCACAACATCTAAGTAAATCTTTTCGAATGCCGAGGAAGCTGTTGTTGTAATTTCCATCGGCTCCTTAATATAACGAAAATATTTAGATTTTTGACATTTCGTACATTTTTTGACAAAATCCTGAACATCTTTGTCGATACTTGGCCAATAGTATCGCCTCTTGATGGTATTTACCATTCTGCGCACTCCAGCATGACCACTGGTAGGCAGTAAATGAAAGTCATTCATAATTAACGTCTTCTCATTGTCATCAGTTATTCTTTTAACACCTCGTAGTATACATATTCGTGGTCCGGACCATTTAGTTAGTGTAGTGACTTCGTCACAAACACTTTTAACAAATTCTAAATTATCATCATTTTTAATTATACAAACTTCATTTATACGTATTCTTTCACAAAAATAGCTTAATTTCTGCACAAATTCGGCTCGCGAGAATTGCGCCTTAAAATCAAGATTAATATACAATGTCTTTTTACTGTCTAAAAATGCAAAACATTCAAATTCTGAAGTTATCAAGTCATTATCCCTAAATCTTTTTAATTTGTTGCCTTCAATCAAACACATTTCTACTGAATCACAAGGTTTTCTTAATATATCCACAACTCGTGGTTGATCAGGCCAGTTGTTAGTGGAATTATTAAGAGCTTTGTTTTCATCTACATATTTCATCTTATCCTGCTCATTCATCCTTTTCTTTTGCGCTCTAGTCATTACAGCCAATGCTTGCTCATTCATACTCTTAAGCTCATCAGATGTTATGCAAACTCTAGATAAAGCATCTGCCACAACATTGTCCTTGCCTTTTACATAAACAATTTTAAAGTTATATTCTTCTAAAGTTAACCGGAATTTAATTAATCTACTAGACGGGTCTTTCATCCCAAAAAGATATAACAATGGTTTGTGATCCGTCATGATGGTAAATTTATTTCCATATAAATATGGCCTAAAATATTTAACAGACCACACTATAGCCAAAAGTTCTTTTTGAATAGTTGGATAGTTCTTTTCTGCTTTATTCAGGGGTCTACTAGCATATGCAACTGGTCTAAGATCCTTATTACATAAAACAGAACCAATAGCAGTACCGGAAGCATCTGTCTGTAAAATAAATTCATGATTGTCCGAAAAATCGGGATATTGTAGAATGGGTGAACTCATTAGTGCATTTTTCAAAAACTCGAAGGCCTGTTGACATTCATTAGTCCAAATAAATGGTACATTTTTTCTACCTAACATATTTAAAGGCATCGCTATATCTGAGAAATGTCTTATGAATTTACGGTAATAGTTACAGAAAGCAACAAAACGTTTAACTTCCTCTGCATTTTTAGGTGTAGGATAATTTTGTAGTACTTTAGTCTTTTCGGGATCTGGTAAAATGCCTTTTTCTGAAACCAAATGTCCTAGATAAAGAATTTCTTTCTTTAAAAATTCACATTTTTGGGGGTTTAACTTCAAATTGACTTTTCTTAGTCTTTCCATTACACTTATTAAATTTCGATTATGGCTAGATAGATTTCTTCCAAAAACGATAAGGTCATCTTGATATACCAGACATCTATCGTAAGTTAAACCAGACATTGCTATAGACATCATACGACTAAAAGCACTAGGACTGATCTTCAATCCCATTGGTAAACGTTTCATGCAGTATTGGCCAGTATTTGTAGTAAAAGCCGTTAATTTACGACTACTAGACTCTAAACTCACTTGGTAATAGCCTTGGTGAAGGTCAAGATGTGTAAAATAAATGGCTCCAGTGAGAGTATCTAAAATTTCATTAATATTTGGTAAAGGGAATTTATCGTCGCAAATAAATAAATAAATAAATAAATAAATAAAGCTTTATTTCATTCCACATTTTGCATGCTAAATTGAGAAATATAAATATAAAATAACAACTAAAATCAAACAAATCCATATAAAATTACTTAAGTTTTAAAATACATTTTGAATATTTTTGAAATAATTAGATAGATTTTAATTTAATTCTATATAATGACTAAATTATTTCATTTAGTAAAATCAATTTAAAATTGGGTTGCGGTTTTAGTTGCTTAGTGTGGACCCCCTTCGGGTAAAAGCCTCCTCCAAGGACTTCCATCGTTCTCTTTGTCTAGCCAAGGATAACCAATTTTTCCCTGCTACCTTTATCAGTTCATCTGACCATCTAGCGCCTGGGCGGCCTCTAGCCCTACGACCTCTAGGACCTCGCCATTTTACCACTCTGATGGTCCACCTGTCGTCGTCGTATCGGGCTAGGTGTCCCGCCCATCTCCATTTCATTTTCAGAGAGAAGGTTAAAGCGTCGGTTAATTGTGTTTTGCTGCGAATGAACTCATTTTTGACTTTGTCCCTTAATTTTACTCCCAATAAACTTCTTTCCATTCTTCTTTGAGTTGTTTGTATTTTGTTTCTAGCTTTTTGATCGAAAGTCCAGGTTTGACAGCCATAGGTAAGACATGGTAGAATCACTGAGTCCATAACAATTTTTTTGATTGACGGTTTGAGTTGTGATTTGAATATTTCTTTGTGTGCCCAGTACTTTTTCCACGTTATTGCTATTCTGCGATCTATTTCTTTCAAGTTTCTATCTTTTTTAAATGAAATCTGTTTGCCTAAATAGATGTAACTTTCTACAAACTCTAGTGGTGTTTTGCTTACAAATATGGACGCGGTGATGTGATTAGTCATTATTTTAGTCTTTTCCAAATTCATTTCTAAGCCGACCTTGATGCTAGCCTCATGTAGATCGTTTATCATATTGTTAAGTTGTGTAGGGTTCTCGGAGAATAGAATTATATCATCGGCGAAGCGGAGGTGGCTTAGGTATTTGCCGTTTATGTTTAATCCCTTCGTAGACCATTGTAAATTTTTCATCAGGTGTTGTAGTACAGCGATAAATAGTTTTGGTGAGAGCGGGTCGCCCTGTCTCACGCCTCTGTTTATTGTAATTCTTGCCCCCATTCGATCTAGTTTTATTCTGCTCGTACTTGCCGCGTATAAGTTTTTCAGGATGTTTATGTACTTGTCTTCAATGTTTATTGACTCTAAAGCTTCCCAGATGCTATCGTGCGATATAGTGTCAAAAGCTTTTTTGTAGTCAATGAACGCTACATATAAAGGCTTGCGGAATTCTGTGTATTTTTCGATTACCTGGTCTAGAACTTGTATGTGGTCGTGTGTGCTAAAGCCTGATCTGAAACCGGCTTGTTCTATCGGCTGGTGCGCGTCTATCTTGGATGTTATTCTTGTTAGAAGACAGGAGGCAAACAGTTTGTACAGGCAAGACATTAGGCTTATTGGGCGATAATTACCTACATCCTTTGGGTCGCCTTTTTTATACAACAGGATTATTTCTGATTCCGTCCATGAATGCGGCACGGCCTCCTCGTCTAATATTTTATTAAACAATATGTTTATAGGTTTCAATAGTAGGGATTTTGCAATTTTAATAAATTCATTTGATATTTTATCTTGGCCCTGGCTTTTTTCTGATTTTAGCTTTGTAATTTGAGTTAAGATTTCAGTGCCAGTAAAATCGGGAATGGGGGATGTATTATTGTTTTGGTTGGTAATTTTCCTGTGATGTGTGTTATTAAGCTGGCTGTAGAGGTTCGCATAGAAATCTGTGGCAACCTTTATGATGTCCATCCGGGTGTTAACGTTCCTCGAGTTCGGCTGAAGACTTGTGATCCAGGTCTTTGTTTTGTTTAATTCTTTGTACGCCTTTTTTGCTGACCTTGACTTATCAATGTGTTTTTTTATAGTATTTATTCTGTATGTATCGTAGCATCTCTTTATTTCCTTGTTAGTAGTTTTGTAGAGCTTTTTCAATTTTTCTTTGTCGTTTTTGTTTAATTTCGGTTTGTTTTGTAATTCGTTTCGTTCTTTCATAAGTTCTAGTGCTTCGTCGGAAAGTATTCTATTGTTTTTGTTTGTTTTTATGTTTTTAATGCTGTTCAATATAGAGTGCTCAATCTTATGGCAGTATTCGTTTGCATTATAGGAAGTGTTTGTCGATATAAGTTCAGGTATGTATTTTTTTAGATTTACGAGGTAAATATCTTGCTCTTTCGGTGTTTTCAGTGTGATTGACGGGTTGGAAAAGTTGCGTCTATTTCTTTTATTTACGTTTAAGTTTAATGTAGCTCGCAACATTCTGTGGTCTGAACCGAAAGGGACCGATGACAGAACCTCATATTTGGAAACAAGTTTTGGTTTTGTTATCATGATATAATCGATTTCATTTTTTGTGTTTTTGTCTGGAGATATCCATGTCCATCTCCTGTGCTTCTTCAAATTGAACATAGTGTTTGCTATTTTCAAATTGTTTTCATACGCATACTGAATCAGTCTCTCTCCACGAATGCTTCTGGCTCCATGTCCGTATTGTCCAGTCACTAAATGATCGTGACGATTCGGTTTCCCTATTTGAGCGTTGAAGTCGCCCATGGAGATAATGTATTCGGTCGAGATAGAGTCATGAGCTTTAGCAAGGTCTTCATAAAATGCATCGATTTCCTCCTGCGATGAGCTTTCAGTAGGCGCATGCGCTTGTATAAAGGCAAAAAGTGTCTTTTCCAGAATAATTTCCAGTATACACACTCGATCTGATATTCCGATAAAGGCTTTAATGTTTGCTTTGTACTTTTTCTTAACCAGAAAGCCTACACCCAGTTGGCCTTTGGTTAAGCCGATGTAGTACATAACGTAGTTATTGTCTTCAATAATATTTTCTCCGAGTCGGCGGATCTCGCACAGGCCCAGTATATCGTGATTGATGTTTTTTATTGCTTCTTTTAGTTCTATCAATTTAGTTGCGGACGAGAGCGATCGAACATTGAAGGTGCATATGTTGTAATTGATTTTATTTTTTTCTATCCTTGGAGGGTTTTGGTCGCATACTCCCGCGGTGACCAGCCGTATTGGGAGTTTGGAAGTGGGTAGAGGGTCCGGCTGTAGTTGCTATACTATGTTGCTATGTGATGTTGGCTCCGAATAGTTATTACCGGTGTCTGTCTGAGTGAGAACTAGTTTTGGTTTTTGTATTATATAATCTTTCATGTTAGATACTTTGTTTTTCTTCGATGGTTGTCTAGCGGCGGCATTAACGGGTTGGTTCTTGTGGTTAACCTCTGGTGATTCCGATAGGTTTCTCTTGTTTAGTTGCTTGCTCGAAGAGTTGTTATCCCTTTGTAGAACTATCAGTTTATCGTATTTGATGAAGGCAGTATTGCCAGCTTCCTTTTCTTTCTGCAGTTGGGCTTGTAGTTCTCTGCGCTTTTTCAGGACGTCTATGGGGTAATCCTCCTTTATATAGTATTGTGTGTTTTGTAGGGTTTTTAGGTTTTTTTGGATCTTGATTTTGAGACCCATAGTGGTAAACGTTATAACTATCGGCCTGGGTTTATCGCCTTTCTTTCCTACTCTTCTGACAGCTTCGATGTTGTTATTGTCGCATGAGGCTTTAAAATACGTGTTTATTATTTCTATAATTGTGTTTAATAATTCTTCATAAGATTTTTCTTTGTCTTCAACTCCAAACAATACTAGATTTTTGCGTCTGATATGCCGTTCCAAGATATTTAATCTTATATTCTGTTCCTCTAATTTTGTTTCTAAAAATTCGTTCTTTAATTCTAAACTTTTAAATTTTTCGTTAATATTGCTGTTGATTATTGCTGTTGATGATTGTTATCGTCGCAAATAACTTCATTCAATTTTCTATAATCTACCACTAAACGCCATTTCTTCTCACTACTTTTGTTATTTTTCTTTGGTACTAATAAAATTGGACTGGACCACTCACTTGTTGACTCTTCTATAATATCATTTTCAAGCATATTTTTAACTTGCTTAGCTATTTCTGGTTTAAGGGCCTGTGGTAACCTATACGGTTTGACGTAAACAGGAGTAGAATTTTGGTTCACGACTATAGATTGCTCATAAATATTCGTTGTTGTTAATTTATCTCCCTCTAAATGAAAAACATCAGAATACTTTGCACATATTGCCTCAATTGATTGCTTCTCTTCTCCGTTTAGATGACTTAAATTTAAATCAGACAACAATGTTAACATCAATATTGGTCTTATTAAATTGACAGACATTATAATCTCCTAATTTATCTATATCTGGTGTGAAAGATGGAAAACTCACTTCCTTGTCACTAACATTAAGTATCTTGATAGGAATTCTATTATTACTAACTTTTGCTATTGCGTTTGCTACAAACACATCTTTCGCTAATTCTTTACCCCGTATAACAACTTCTCCGTTTATATTCTCACTAACAAAAATAAAATGAACTGATTCTGAACGAGCCGGAATAGTTAAAGCATTTTTCATCCTATCTTGTTCGGAAACGAAATGTAAATTATGTTGCTTATTATTCATAAAGAGTGTTAATATATTTGTATTAATATCTATATTTGCTCTGAATTTTTCAAAAAAGTCTAACCCTATGATTCCATCAGCTCTTAAGGGTAGCGAATTAAAAACTAGAAAATTGTGCTGAATTGTTACATTGCCATTATTTAATAATAAATTTACCGAACCTTGAGACTGTATCTGACCACCTATTCCATTTATCAACGTGTTATCGTTACAAACAACAATATTTTTTGGTAACAACTCACTCTTAATAACTGACAATGTTGCACCCGTATCAACAAGAAAGTAGTATTTTATATTTTTAATATAAAATGTTATGTACTTCGCGTTACCTTGCAATGACCATATAAAATGCTTAAGATCGAAAAAACTGGTCTGATGTACCTATATTATTATTATTTTTACCACCTTCACGCGTGTCATGTACTTGTTCTACCGGAAAGGCATTTTGACCTCTTCCGCGGGTCCTTACATACCTGGAACCCCTATTACCTCGTTGATAACCGAAGGACGAGCGATAGTTGGTTCTAAAATTTCCACGGAAACCTCCTCGGTTATAATTGTTACTATATTGGTGTCCGCGAGGGTAATTGTTACTATATTGACTACGGCCAGTATCTCTGTGGTACCTTGATCTTTGTGATCGCCTGACATCATACGAACAGCGTCCATTTTTAGATGCATATAAAATATTACCTGAAGCTTGAAAAGACGTGCACTCTTCGTCTTTTGCTGCTTGTATGGCATCTTTCAAGTTGTTGAAGCCGCGTGCCGAGATGATGGTGCTCAGCCTCGAGCTACGGAGACCATCTGAAAATCGTTTTATGGCAAAGTTTTCGTTAATCGGCTTTAAAACGGAAAAGGTATCTAATTTTCCATCAGCTTGGGTAATTGTCAATTCTGTAAATAACTTTTCTACCTCACAACCATAGTCCTCAATAGACCTCGAACCTTGCTGAATATTTTGAAGCTGCGTCTGTATAGCCATAAACGATTTCTTAGGTAAAAGACATTTCTTCAAGTCGTCAATCAATTCTTGAATAGTTTTGTATGAGCCTGAAATTCGCAACTTTGCGTTCTCACTCAACCTACTTTTTAAAACGAAATTAATTAATAATCCTTTACCTGGGGCGTCCAGCATGCCAGCATACATTTCCACGGAGTCTATTAGGCGCTTGGTGGTGGCCTCAACACCGTCCATTACTGGAATCAAACTACACGCCACCTTAAGATCGAAATCCATTTTTCCTAAATCTAATGTAACTGGAAGAATACACAATTTAACTATTTCCTCGTACTTCTGCTTTATCTTTTCGTAAAGATCAATTGCTAATGCCAAGTTAATATCCTTACTTTTCTCTAACAATAAAAATGTTTTACAACAATTTTCGAAAGCGCTCTTTGCTTGTTCTGACTTTGCTGAAATAATATTACCTCTGTATCTACTTTGTCCCTTTTTAACTAAATAATTACGTATTTCTACCAAAAAGTCATAACTTTGTTTTAAAACATCAACCATATTCTTAATCTAGAAATATAATAAGATACATGTAGAACATTCTAAATGAATGCGCTAATGCAGCAAAAATGTCCAACGTTGCATTTTGTTTCCGTTCGGTGTCGTATGACTGAGTGTCCGTGCATGATTCTAGCGTCTTTAAGTTTTTGCGTTATGAAATATGATACCGCGTTATTAGTTCACTTACTGATGTTTTACGAAAATACGTCAGAAAATAAAATACACACCACTTAACAATTCACTGCTGCTGATTGTCGGTACCTTCAGTACGTCCTCTGATGGATGATCTGATCCTCTGCATGGTAGTCATCGCGATTTCCTGCTGAATCCATGCGCGGTGGCAGTTTCTGTACAGCCTCAGGCCAAAATACACTGCTACGATTCCAATAATGGCCAAAACAATGTAGGTAACAATGCTAAGCCGCTCCACGTGACCTCCGATACCTTTCATCAAAGCATCATTGTTGCCTCCAGCCGAGCTTTGCGTGAGAAAAACTTGCTCCTTTTCCACAGATGACCGACACATTTTATTGATTATTAATTATTTAATTTATGCTGAAATAAGATGCTAAAAACGGAAACTCTTAAACTTGACGCTATCCCCTTGGCAGAGCCCATGGCAGGGTCGCCATGAAATGTTGGGGTTCCTAAAGGGGTTGCTTAAAGGAGACAACCACATTACTTGAGAACTATTTAATGACTAAAAGACTGAAATGACATATTACTATAAGATAGACGGTATAATGCAACTCAGCACTACATAAGAGAGTTAACACACTTAATACTATAAAGGACCGTACTCACTATAATTATTACACTTCACTATGTTGGGTTCGGCTTTCTGTCTCCCCAAATAAGTACCTCAGCAGCTAAGTAACAGTGTGTAATATGGATACCTACAGCTTTTCTCAGCCTCAATCTAGATATTTGTTCAACCCAATTCCCCTTGATATGAATAGTTGTCAGTCCTTCCGGCTTTTATATATCCGTAACAACTGCTAAAGATGTTTAAACGACACGAGGGGCCCAATCATTTAATTTGTTTTCGAAACACGGAAGACCTCGTCATGTCATGGATGGACATCTTAACTTAACCGAAGAATAACTTTCCGCTGTAGTGAAATATAACCTGTTTTGTATATAGTATTTTATTTTTAGTAGTTTAAATTTGTAAATATTGTGTACATATTCTTATTTCACAATTTAATATTTACAATACATATTTACAATAAAAATCAAAAACTAACCTTGTAAAACAGAACAACTAAAAAGCGTCAAAAAATTCGTCCCCATCGCTTCTTCTTATTTAAATAAATAAATTTTTAGCCTGTTATCCAAATAATGGCCTTCTAATTAAAATATTATTTTTGAATCCGTCCTGTAGTTTTTGCTTCTATTCAATACATGCGTAAAATAGTAAAAATCCTACTTACAAATAAATGGAAATGTTTGTATGTGATGATGATGTCCTACTAGCCGAGTACACGACCCGAGAGAGATCAGGCGCAGTACGTCGATTCTATAAAATTCAGACAACAACTCGCATTTCACTTCGCTATTCACTCTCACTTCGCATTCGGTTCAAAACGTTCTAAAAGTCATCTCATACTTTATCTGTTAAAATCTCGAGTTTAATTTAGTTCAACTCGCAAACACGCTCGCAAGAGTAGCGCTAGTGTAGTTTGAGGATGCCAATCACGAAACTCACGGCGGATTCAGATGCGAAGTTAAGAATGAAGTCTTACAGAATCACACCACAGGACCGACATTAACGTGCTTTACGATGCACGGGTGAATCATTCATTAACTTAATATGGTGTTTATGTTACTAAGTAATAAATCTTTTCAATAGAATTAACACCGAAATGGTAAATGGTTTTACCAGAAAATTTTTAGCTGCACATCCTACTAATATTACAAATGCGAAAGTCAGTAGTCAGTATTTAAGCGCTTGGGCAAGATTGCTGATGATTCCGTTTTAAAAATGGTCTTCTACTCCTTCTACCAATTATTATTTTACTATCAATTAATCAGTCTAACATTTCTGTGGTTTCTTAAAAGTAGCATTCAGACGTACCGATATGTAACGTTACCCCACCGATCAGCTGTATTCCGAAGTGGTAGTACTCCGGTTGCGACAGCTGTGCATTGTTGGTGTTGCCCTACGATTCCACAAATCTTCCTTGGACTTTTGTGCCGAGAGTCATTCACATAGATGAGTAAAATGGGACAAATACAGATACTAAAAAACAATAGGTCGGCGATCGCTCAGCTTTATGGAAAACTTTATAATTTACACAACATACTTAAAGTTACTAAAAATAAATGTAAAAAAATTGGATTGGCTGGAGATAAAGAAAGATAGTACTCATCAGTACTTAACTAACCAGATTTCAAAACATCGCTGATGTAGCTGACTACCCCAAATTACACATGCATCACATTGCCACCCACACACATACACACTCACACATAAATATAACTTCTTTTTTTTTCTTCGTACAATAATTATGTATATGTGTTCCTTCTTCCTCATTATTATTGTATAAAAAAACCATGTCGATATAATATTACATATATCCTACTAGTCCTAATAATATCCTACTAACATTATAAATGTGAAAGTTTGTGAGAATTTATGGATGTATGTTTGGTATTCTTTCACGCAAAAAGGGCTGGACAGAGGTGGTTGAAATTTCTAATGTAGATAGGCCCTGATTTAACACATAAGTAACTTTTTTTCAACACACCACGCAAGCGAAGCCTAGGGCGGAGCTATGTATGCTAGTTATGTATAATTTTATGCAACTATTCATTACATCGGTCAAGCAGGTCAAATATATTAAAAAATGTTCAAGTAGGTGTGACAAATCATAATGTAATATTTTAATACGTATATAATGTCAACCTTTAATACTCGCTGTACCTTAGTTTAGTACTCAGATTTGAGTAGAGGCTGAGTTGACGGCAGACGGTATTACCGACGCAAAAACAACAATGAAAGAGCAAAGTATTTTGGTGAGCTGAATAAAATTTGTTATAAAAACCCTTTTTAACCGACTTCCCAAAAAGGAGAAGGTTCTCAATTCGTCGGGATCTTTTTTTTTACCTGTGAACTTTCACTTTTTCTACAAAATCCATTGAGGGGTTTTGTTTAAAAGAGAGAAAAGCTTCTAGTCAAATATCTTCAAATTAATTGCTCCTTTACTAAAGATAACATTTCAAGTTTTATAATGTATCAACATTTGTTTCAGATTCTTTTATTGGGAGTACTAAACGTGTGCCACGCTGGTAGATCCTTATGCTACTCTGTGTATCCATGTGGACCGCTTTCATCAAGCTACTACAGGCTATTATCTTACCAAAGCCCTCTAGTATTCTCGAGAGGTGGTAGTATAAACGCTGATGCACACGGGGTTATTAATGGTGGCGGTTCTATCTCTGCTAATGCCAATGGCTACATAGGAGGTGGTGGTGGTCCTTATTATGGCACTGGTCATCGTTGCAATGGTCTTGACCACGGATATCTTCTGAATCGCGATGGATCAATCTCAGCTAATGCTAACGGCATTATAAATGGTCACGGTTCTATCAATGGTAATGCCAATGGCTACATCGGCGGTGGTGGAGGTCATATTTCGGGACAAGCTAACGGGATTATAAATGGTAACGGAGGTTCTATCTCTGGTAATGCAAACGGCTACATCGGCGGTGGTAGAGGTCGTATTTCAGGACATGCTAACGGAATTATAAATGGTTACGGTGGTTCTATCTCTAGTAATGCAAATGGAGTTATTGCTAATCGCATTGCCGGGTACCTTGATGCAAACGCTTTAGAAATTGTTGAAGCTCGCCATGGGGGAACAATCTCAGGCAATGCCAACGGAATTATAACTGGAGGCGGAGGGTCTATCACTGGGAATGCCAACGGCTACATAGATGGCAATGGTCAAATTATCGGCAATGCAAACGGAGTTATTGCTAGTCGCATTGCCGAGGCTATTGCCAGTGATGTTGGCATTGGAATAAATGACGGATATTACGATACTATTGATGCCGTAGATTCTAGATTTGGATTTGGAGGACACATTGGTGGGCATATCGGTGGCCATATAGGTGGTGCCTATCTAGGTGGATATGCTGGGGCTAACGCCGGTGGATATATTGGATAATGAAGAAGGTTAAGGAAATTAATCTATTTTGAATGAATAAACATTTTGATGAAATACAAATTGGAAAATAAATAAAAATAATAATTAAAGAAGCATCTGATATAACTCCAATTGTCATCCTTGTCTGCAGTATAACATAGTATATCACTTTGAAAAGTAAAAATATTATGAATAAATAAATACATGTAATTTTTTTGTACCCTTTAATATTCCTTTTAAGGCTAATGAGGCTTAATACATAACACGTCTTAGTTCTCCTTTTGTTTTTGTTTTCTGAAGAGGTATTTGACTTGAGAATTATATTCGAAACAAGCTCTTCCCAACCATATTAATGAAACTAAAATATTTTGCTGATAATCCGCTTTTTAATCTGTGTTTTTTCATAAAGTTAAGTAAAAATATTTCTGATAAAAAAGTGCAACACTTTAAATAAAAATAACCAATATGGAACACTTAAGAATATTTGATTCGTCTTCTTAGCTGATAAAATAGGCCTGTTGCTCTCAAATTATTTAAAATAATAAACAAATAGATTGAATCGAATCCAACTTGTTACAAAATGTTCTTGTTCAAGTGTTAAAAAATATAAAAACTAAATTACACAACTTTTTAAATAGCACCCTGCAACAATTACAATACAAAACCTGAAACTATAGTTCAGGACAGAGGACGTAAAAATATTCCAGTAGATATTAAGAATTCCCAAATTGTCTCACTACGTATTCAAGGTACATCTCTTTAAATGAGTCATAATAAATGTTGGATATAAATTAAGCCAAGGAAGCGACCGTTTACGTATGGCTTTTTATCTGTGTAGCTTAAAAGTTGCCTCACACAGGGCAGTAAAAGTTTGGAAAACAATAATTTCATGAAGTTTGAGAGGAGACCTCCGTACGGATCTAAGTATTTTAAATGCAATTCATACTTTTATCCAAGTTACCATGTAAAAGCTTACAGAAAAGGAGGAGAGAAATATAGCGGAGATGATGTAAGGAAGGAGGATCAGGCGCCTTCTTGTAGTTCAAGCATTACACAGTAGGCATGATCAGTTAGTAGAACTAACGATACGTTTCTGGTTCCCTGTCCAATCCGTCAATGATTAGTTTTGATTGACTGGAGATTTTATTTAAAGACTTCAGGAGCCCTGCTGATTAATGCCCATTTCCTATCTGTATGAGAAGAAGCCTGTGCCCTGTGTAAAAAACTGATGAGGATTTGCCAAAGAGGGCTAATATTTTAACAATTGGCCTTATTTTAATCGTATTTAATTGATCTTTATGCAAAAACAGTTATGAATGCTTTTTCATTTTTCATAAATAGGTACCTAGATATAGTTTAGAAAAGTCCTCTAACAGCGCGCACACTACATAGATTTAATCGTCCAATAGTTAATGTTTGCTTATAAATCAGTAAGAAGATGAATCGAAGTACACGCGTAACAACTAATAAGTATTTGTTCGGTATCAGACCGACGAAAAATTTCCTACCAAGGGCCGACTAAATACCTCTAGTCTGCAGTATGCTAACAGGCTAAAGCCTCCCGTTTGTGGCATAGACAGGATTATTTATTGGGCTTATTAATGAGAACTGCACAGTTAACTAAGATACGTTGTGTATATTTTGCCAGTCTTCCAAATTGAAACATCACTGGGTATGCTTCGGCGTAAATGGCAATTGCCTATTGATTTCTGACACTTACGCGAATATTGGACATTTAAAAAAATCTACTTTTACGGATTTTATTGCGGTTATATTGATATTGCCTGTATCGCCTGTATTGCATCATCATCTTCCTGCTCTGTTCCGTGAAACTTATACACGGCTTGTAATTACATACATATATTCCGGCCTTAATTTGCGGGAACTTCAAATGCTATTTTTTTGGCAAAGTTTATTGGGATTTTAGGATATTAGGATAAGTTTAAATTATAAGAACTTTTAAGTAGAACGAAACATAAAAAAAATTTAGGTAGGTACCTATATTATATACCTATTTCAATATCTACTTGACCGATTTGAAATTATTTCAGTGTTAGATGGCCCATTTATTGAGGAAGCCTATAGGCAACTTTTTATCCGGAGGCTAATATTAAAATGGCATCTGTTAACACAGTCTGCACTGTCTGCGTCAAGACCGCCGTCACAAATCACCGATCCTCTCTAAATACATATAGAGAGTTGCTACCTAATTGCTACCAGGTACCATTAGTTGCTATCAATTGCTACCCTCGTGGTTTTAAAGATGTTCAGCATCTTAAGGTGACAGCCATTCTTAAGATATCAGGATGGCTGTCACTTTTCCCAGTGTGAAAAAACGGCGCAAAAGTATTGAGTTTTTTTTTCACCCAGAGTTGCTACCTAATTGCTACCCTCCAGAATTAAATTTTAGACCAAATCGATTAGGTGGATAAAAAGATATTAATAAAATGAGTTTTTGCGCCTAACAAAAATAGATTAGCCTTAGCTCAGTATTCCTGGTAGAGTAGGTAAAAACAATATTGCTATTGTAATCGACATATTGTACGGAACCATGCGTTTTGACAGACATCGCTAAAATTTAAGAAAGGCCCATTTACCAAACAAAATGATTGATCTCCTACAGCGTTTCTACTGTAACATCTTTTCAAATATTTTTTAAAATGACTCTAGTGTAGGTATCGAATAATTTTTGGTACTATAGTATAATAAACTAGGATAAATTCAACATATATAGTTAATACGTCATTGAAGTACTGAATAAGTACTCGTGTGGAAAAACGTCATCTTAAAATTGCATTATGTTCAAATGATTGATTTATTATAGTAAACGGTTTTTATCAAATAATAAAAGTTTTATTGTGTAAAAAAGCGTGACTAAATGAATTTAGATGTAACATTTAACTTGGCTATGTTGACACTTTTAATAAATTCGCGCATAACACCGGATTTAGTAGAAGTCGACGCGCGGTACTGAAAGTGTCAAAATGAAAGTCTACGTTTTGGTGAGTTAAAAATATTGTAGTATAATACAAATATAAATCCTCTATAAATTCTTCATCGTCGTCACAGTTACAGCCTTTTTAACGTCCCACTGTCGGGTACAGACCTCCTCTCACAATGAAGGACCACGTATGCCCAATGCGCAGTTGCATTGGTACTTGCGTGCACTGCATCATACACGAGAGGTTGTGGTTTGCCCAGTAGGCCACCACGGCTTGACCTTTATAATTATTTTAGTGTACATATTAAATTAATTTAAAATGTTCTTATCCCCGATACCAGCTATCAGAAATTTTAGTGTCCTAGACGTAACGAAGCCCATTTTTTTATGAAGTATTTTGATTAACTTAAGATTCAATAAAAATCAATCAGGCGGTTTTATTTATGATTTTTGTTCATTTTACAGTTCAGTTTTTGCGCTGTAGTCTTCTCGGGCAGAGCAGAGTCCAGTCACCACGTGAATCTAGAGAATATCAACCAGCAGAGTCTACTACACAGCTTACAAACGGATTTAGCAAGCATTAACAGACGAAACCTAAACCAAAATCACAATCATAATCTTCACAACTTAGAAAACTCCCAACTATGGTCTCAAAGTTTACGAAAATCTGGAGGACAATGGAACCAAAATATCCAGCAACTCGCGAATAACCAGAACCTTCGAAGATCAAACAATTTGGACAGCTTAAACCAAGAAAATAACAAACTTTTGCTTAATCGTTTACATTCTCGGAGACAAGGGGGATCTGATGATATTAATCTTATGTCTCTTGACGATTATAGTCTTTTGAATAGTGCTCTAGTTCAGCACAGTATTTCTAGACAAGGAAATCCTAATCTGGATAGTCCTAATCTGGAAAACAGATTTAGTATTGGGATCAATGCTGGCATCAATGCTGGTCCCGGGCCCTATGGCTATGGGTATGGGTACCCTGTGCAGCCTGTTGCTCCAATGTACGGACCTGCTCCATACTATGGTAAAAAATAAATTTGATCCAAATTTATATTATATAAAAGTACCTATTTAATTCTGCAATAAACTGATTTTTTGTCATCATCAATTCAAGTTCATGATTTTAAGGTGTTCTCAAAACGTTGTATTTACTGGTTAAATCGATTTATTTAAATGTTGAAATTTTAATGTATGTTTATTTCATTTTATAAATAAGTATGATCGTGATTTATCGTTTTATTTACTTGTCCATCCAGTATATTTTTCTTGATAGGTAGTATTAAGAATACAATTGCCAGACATACGTGCTTACATTGCAGTATATAAAGTCCGTAACTGGATTTTAAGAAATTCATAACTCAAAATTCCTTTATCAGATATTTATTTACAACCAAAACGTCGCAGGAACATACACCTGATATTTGAATCACTTTTCAGTTGGTCCTAGAACAAGTTTTATTATTAACATACATCCTACTTTTTTTATATTATAAATGTGAAAATTTGTGAGAATGTATGGATGTATGTTTGTTATTCAATCACGCAAAAACGGCTGGACCGATTTGATTGAAATTTTGTATGTAGATAGGTGATACCCTGGATTAACACATAGGCTACTTTTTATCAACACACCACGCGGGCGAAGCCGCTGGCGAAACCTAGTAGTTTATATTAAAAACTGCCTTCAAATATAGCGTTCCATAACTTTATCTAACTACGTATTATCGTACCTTACTTCATACACGAGACACGAGACGAAAACAAAAAGTATAATTCTAAAAATCTATCTTGAACTTGTTTTTTAAAATAAAACTCTTGAAAAATATTAATATCGGTTTTTATCTACTCTTACATAAAAAATAAACCCATAACATGGGGCTTTATATAATAAAACTTGGGAACATAATATAACATTTTGCACTATGTGCAATGTTGACTTGTGCTTCGCAAGAAAGTGGATTTTTTCTAAATAGGTACGATTATCTTTATACTACATTTTAGGCAAAGAGTTAGTTGACTGTCTACAATCTCCAAAGTTTTTCGAATGTATTCAAATTCAGAATCTTTATTGCGAACTAATGAGGTATAAAAGGATCTTATAACGTAAGTTCTTAGAAATTAGTTTCCTGTTAAGGCATTGCAATTTATAAATGTTTGTTAAGCATATACCTACATAGTTTGACATTATCAAATGTATATACATATGTGTTTAAAGAAAATGTTCTAGTATTTGCCTAAACAAATCCAGCCTTAGTTGCCTTAGTGAAAACTATCAAAGGCAGGTAAGCGTATTTACAGAGTGTACATAGCCAAAACGCATCCATAGGAAACTGCTCGCTGATATTTTGTAATGCTGTTTTTTAATTTGTGATTTCAAAGTATACACGAATTTTGCGTACTGCTCGAGTATAATTCGTAGCTTAGACGTGCACATGCATCATTCCAATTTATACACGGTCAAATTTAACTATTCAAAATTAATATTAGGTAAAGCATTAAATAAAAAAGGCTTTTGAATCTGAGTTTGTTGATTAAAAATGGGTGCTAATTAAACAGGCTTCTTTTTAATTTATTTATTTTAATTTATTCGCCCCCAAAAATTTATGTTGCCTTCTAAATTACTAAGTCAGCCACAATTAACGAGCATCTAAATAATACTATCTTAGCCAGTAGTATCTTCTAAGTAAACCACTCTAAATACAACTCAGCATGATGGTTATTTTTTAGCATCTAAATTTGTAGCATACATTCTAACAGTAAACTTCTAAAATACTATTAAATGACACCATAAAATATATTTAATTAGCTTCTAATTTTTAACTCAGTACGTTTAAAATGTAAGCAAGCAACATGCAGCAAGCATCGCTTCTGTCAAGGCTCCGGTGCTGCGGGGCTCCGGCGGTCCCCTGCGAGCTTATCGTCGCAGATGGTTTTCACGCTCACCACCGAAGCTTCGGCTTGCTGACCGGCTCAGCCGGTCAGCCTCAGCCGCGGCGGCGAGCGTTAAAACTACCTGCGCCTCAGCTCGCAGGCCGCCTCGCCCTCCGCGCCTACGCGGTTTTGAATTGCACTCTAGGGTAGAGCAGACAAGACTACGTGGAGTCGGTTTTGCAGCGATTCGTTTTCGTCACTAACTTCAATTTTTAATACAATGTTTTTTAATTGAAGGTTATAAATGGCAATATACTAAAAACGAGGCCCAGTTAGTAAATTAGATGACAATGTATAAGTAATGTTGTAAAATTAGAAGCTTAATCATATGTTCAATAAATAATTTTGTGGCTGCACTTATATTTCCCATAAAAAATCAACTTGTTTAAAAAATATACTAAAAGAAATTGAATTTACGAGCATGATTAATATTTAAATTAACATTAAATGCTAGGTCGTGTTTTAATCAAAATGGCGAGCATGCAACTGCAGATTGAAATCGTAAAGTTTTTCGCGCCTATTCCAGTGTATACACGATTAGTTTGCATGCGGACTAGCACTGTATATTATGGAACAAAGCAAGTTACTTTGGCCACTACAAAATATATGCGAGTATTTGCGTACTGCTACTGTATACATCGGAAGACTTTGTATAAAAAGTGAATTCCAATCTATTCGCGACTAGTTTCACACGCTTGCGTACTAGCCATGTATATACTGTAAATACGCGGCAGGTAACATTTTGGCCAGCAACAGAAGTGGGTGGGTCGATTTAAAACGACAGTCGCTATCGTAACGGGTCGGATTTCCGCCGGGAAGAGTTTCTTCGAAAATTTTCAACAGCCGCAGATAAGTGGCTCAATGACAAAGTTTCATTTTGTTATACCATTTTTAGTTTAACGGAGATTAAAGAAATATTCTGTTTAAGATATTTTAGTTAAGACAGTTACGTGAACCTAGGTAAGTACATACAGCCTTACTTATAAAAATCAACAAATCATCTTCTAAGCAATGTTTTAAGTAATTACTACTTAAAGCCTTAAGTAGTGATTAAATTATTTTGACCTATAAACGTTGCTTAAGCATGTCTTAAGTAATGAACAGATAATGACATAAAAACATACTAATTTCTCAACACTACCGGAATGTTGGTAGCTTTAAAAAATATTTGTCATCAAAACGTTGTGTAATGGCAACAATGGCATCCGTAAAATATAAAATTAAAAAGTTGAGCTGTCAATAAACCGGAAATGAAAAATCAGCTGGTAAGAATCCAGCCATTTTGATAATTAGCGGGTTAAACAAGGGTGTGAGGCTACTTAATTTGACAGCTCATTTAAGACATTGCTAAGAAAATGATTTATTTCAGCCACGTTTATAAGTAAGATTTTTTCTTAAACATCTCTTAAGTATAACTTATTATTTTATAAGTAAGGCTGTTAATCCTTTAGTTAAATGTGTGTAGAAGTTAAGGTAAACATTCTTCTTGCCTACATACAAATCTTTGTTGCTGACATAAACAAATATGATGAAAAAAAAAACAAATAGTTCTATTTACTTTATAATTTTGATAATTTCTCATGAAAAAAAAAAAGTTTACAAAACACCTTTTCATATTTCCAAACACAGCTCTGACACGATGTTCCATAATGAAGTTCCAGTTATATATTCCGGCTTCATCATCAGATCAGTTTGACAGTACCGTATTATTGGATTGTCATCAAAATTTGTTAATTCAATTTTCATTACGCTACGATCCTTGGAAGATGGTTAAAATTGTTAACCATAGATTCTATTACATATGTATACTCAGTTGCATAAAGGTCGACTGAATATGAGCACACTGCAACTTTTAGTCTGCCGATAGTTTAGTCTTTGGGATATATGGTAGTACGGACATTACAAAGTTCAGGTACACAGTCGGTATTAGAACGACTGAAAACTTTGACTGATATTAAGATTTTCTGACGACGTTTTGTTTGCAGTTTGCGGGTGCTCCATTATATATTTATAATAGAAAATGTATGAATTAAATAAAAGAGCCAAATATTGTCAGACAAAGTCAAATATATTGTAAAACGGGGTCGTTAGCCAATTAATTGAGAATAGGGAGGGGGATACTGGTACATATTGCCATATGCCATTGGAGGTTGTGGATAGCCACCAGGACCAAGATCAATTGCGTTGATGTTTATACCAGCTTGTACGTCAGCACCCCCGTATGGTGGCAGAAAGCCAAATCTACGGTTGTTGTTATTCTGAAGGCTGCTTTCGAGGATGCCCTGATTATTTGCGTCTAAAGGCTGGGTGAGGTCAACGATTCTGACCAAATTGTTTGAATTTCCGTAGCATGTGATGATCAGGGCAGAAAAACATAGCTGTAAAGAAAAATTTGATTAGATTCTTTATGAAAAATACAACATTGAAATTAGTGACTCCAATAAATTGTGTTCTCTTAAAAATGCAAGAGTTTGCGTGATTATTATTATTCCAAGCAAAAACTACTGATCGGATTTGGATTACCTGCCCTGAATTACTTGGATTACTTTCCAGAAAAGGTTCAAACATCACAGGGCCTACAATTTTTATTTGATGCGGGTAAATAGAACGTTGGAAGCTCGATGTTTTTAACAACATTATTTTTAGTTTTCTATTTTTATATTTTTATTGATATTTTGTTTCTTAGTATTTTTATCTATAGGTATATATTTTGATGTACATAATAATTCATCTTACCAAATTAAATGCCTTCATGTTTTACAGTTGGTGCAAGCTCCTGGGATATTTCACCAGTGACGATGAAGTACTGTGAAAATAGCTACAATTTATAGAAAAATATATATTTATTTTACAACCAATTAAGGAAAATATTATATGTAGAACAAAACGCCATTCGACAAACATGATCATTGTTATATTTACAATACAATACAATAAAATAATATATAATTTGGGTATAGAACAAAACAGGCAATTACATTTGATGTATTTTGATGTATTCCCAAATCTTTCGTAACATAAATCTTCCTAGTATTCTGTTTAATAGTTAACATAGAAGACATAGACTGTCATTTAGGATTAATTTGGATTTCTTTTATTAAAAAAAAAACGATTATTACAGAAGTCATTTTAGATAAATGTTTATGATGATAGCCTTATAGATTTGACTTGCATCTGGGAATGTATTTAGCTAAAGAATCACAACCTGTAGTCACAACACATACTGAATTCCGTCCGAGTGTATTCATTATGAATGTATTATATCTACTAGCTTGGCCTGGTTGGTATCTTTAAGACTCGCTATCTGCAACTACACAGAAGTTTTCCCAACTATATTGGGGGTCGGCTTCCAGTCTAAACGGATGTATCAGTATTTTTACAAGGATCTGACTGACCTTCTCAACTCAGTTGCCCGGGCAACCCGATATCCCTTGGTTAGACTGGTGTCAGACTTACTGACTTCTGACTACCCGTAACGAAGACTGTCAAGGATGTTCGATGCCAGCCGGGACTTACAGTTTAACGTGCCTTCCGAAACACAGTCATTGGTGTCTAAGATATACTTAGAAAGTACATACAAACTTTAAAAAGTTGCATTAAAGATCCTGACCTGGAATAGATTGTCTAAGATATACTTAGAAAATACATATAAACTTGGAATCGAACCCACGCACTCATACTTGGTTCTTTATCCACTAGACTACCATGACTTTTATAAAAACAAGTGGACTAACAAAAAAAAAGATGGCTAAAAATATTTTAAGCGACGATTAAATTCGTATACTTAGGTACAACGTTTTCCTCGAGCATATTTTTTTCTTTCGTGATTTTCAGTAGTGATCGAAAACGTCATCGTATTATCAAACGATGGGGTTTTCGCAACGCAAGGATGACAAGAAAGGAAATTGATTTTGATACATATACGGTAAGTATAATAGAGGTATACTTGACATGAAACAATTTTCTCAGTTATCAAAAGTAACACATTTATTTGGGTACCTTTGGTGGAGACAAATAACATTGGCACACAGCTCATTTCATGGTTTAAAAAACTTTGTTTCTTAAACAACTTCATGGTTTAAAAAATTTAAAACATATAACATTTAAATGTATTAAATGTAAAATTTCCACCCGTGTGTTATACCTACATACATTTAGCACAATTTTAATTTACAATAACAATAATCGGTTTGTGTAACAATTCGCTTATAAAAATGATTTTGTTAACCGTTAAATATTTCTACGTTTTGACATTATGTAAGCTATAGAGAGAATTTACCAATATTACCTGATTTGAATGATGGGACGTTACACAAAATCGACGAAACGTATCATTCGAACACAAAAGGATAACGAATCGTAATAATGTGTCCCGAAAATATTCGAAATCTACAATGAACTGGGCTAAAATATCTCCAACATTTTTGTATGCATAAGGTAATTGAAACAGACAGAATTTATTTAATCTCTACATTTTATTTATAGTTATTGTATTCCTTTATTGACTCTATATTTTTCCCTGCAGTCATACAATGCTTAACTTTTCATGAAGAGATTCTTTTAAAATATGATAGTATAACTAATTAATGTCAAAAAGTAATCTCTGCCTCCACAGCTTAACACCAGCATTTGTTCAAAAGACAAAAACTGTTTTTCCTCAAAACTTATTCATTAGACTTACTCCCCTTCTACAGCTGACAAGTTCAGTCAAATGAAAAATACAATTTAACAAACTCTGGGCAAAAATTTATGTAACTTTTCGACTGTTTTCTACTGACTTCATTTTGCCTTGATTTAAAGTCATCCGCATTGTGCGGTCGGATGCCTTCGTAGGGTTGAATCAAAATATGGAAGAGTGCAACCTCATTGGTTTCGGATAATGAGTTTCATTTATTTTTATTGAGCTGTTTTGTTTTGAGAGACTTGCGAAAGAAAATGCTCACTAATCTGTTATTCAGTTTTTGCTAATAGTCTTTAATTCTTTTGATTCCAAAGAGTACATTTACAAACCAATTTATGGTTTAATCCATGTACAATAATAATGAATTAGTTAAGGTCAACACAAGTCACTTTATACAATATCATTCCGAGAATATAAAGACAGCTACACTCCAAATAATTTAAAAACTCAACTAATAATGCAGTTGATGATATAAACAAAGCCCGAAAATTAATTAATTCCGTATAATACATATTTCAAGTAGCTTACTCTCAGTTTTCGCTAGGATGCAGTGGGGTTAAATTAATTTTGTGAACTCTCTGGTGTCTCATTATTAGGCGGTGTTCTCATCGAAGTAAGTTTAGGCAAAGGCTTCACTTAATGAAGTACTGGTAGGATAGTCTTTCGCGAAAATTGAAAGCATTTGCGCTGCATGGATGGCTAATTCAATTTTAATTACCGAACGTTTTCAAGTGTTTGTGAAACAATGAGAAAACATGTGCAAACTCGACAGCGTGGAATGATACGTGTTTAATGACACCCGGGATAACTTTTAGTTGTTCGCGCTTTGAATTTGGGAAATAAGGATTTTATGTTTCAGTTTTTGTTGGTTTGTTTTGGTTTTGCATATTGAGAATAGTAAAGTTTATTCATTTTGGTATATGTTCACTCTTTCTATTCTCGAAAACTTCAGTTATGGATGAATATACTTTATATGTTTGATGCCTAAATTACTTGTTTAATGTTTAGTAACTAAGGTTTAGTATTAAAAGTAACATATCTTTGTGATCCATAAAATTGTTATATTAATGATGAAAGAACAAATATTTGCTCATGACACTTTAAAAAGAGGTAAAAATCTCCTCTCATATTAGCAAATGTGACCATTATTCCAGACATGTAATTAAAGGCTGAGCTCGTAATGTTAAACAATCCATAAATTCTATTTTGTAGCAAAATGCAACATAACGCTAACATGTTAGCACATTTAGTAGACAAATCCACTTGTACTAACTATAATCACGTTCTATGCAACATCTCGTTGAAACAATTGTAAACACTAAATAGTTACACGTAAAACTAGAAGTATCCACACACTGTAGACTAAACAGTTGACCCGATGGTTGGCCTTTTTTTAAAGAATATCTTGACTCCAACAAAAGATTTCACTCAGTCTGTTACCGGCTAAATAGCTGATCCGTGTACTGTACCATTTTTCAAAAATCATCAAATGACCCTGTGGGTTAGCAGCAGTGAGGGAGTGTCAGAATCTTACTGACTAAAAACCGTCGTGTTCCGTCGTAGGCCTTTTATGTACCAGGGCCGCGATAACTCTTTCGAACAATCCCGCAGCCCCGGCAGGCCTAGGCCCTGCTGGTCCCCGTTGGTAATGTACCATTCATTTTAATACTGATTTATGAGCTCAAACAAACTATCGGCCGACAAAAAGTTGGCAGTGTGTTGGGTACTCTTAGTTTAGATTCGAGACAAAGCGGTAACAACTTCCGACTGTCTACGAATGAACTAATTTAGCTAATCGCACTTAACAAGCAGGTAAGGTGTAGGTACTAAATAAATAGTATATTGTTGAAAGAGAAGCTAGATAGTGCATTTTAAACAACACGGACTAAACTGAGTTGTTCGATGTTACAGTTAATATTCGAGTATGGTAAAACAGGCATGGTACACATATTGGTACATTTTACGGCAATTTTTTTATATTAATAAGTAAATTCCTTGAAAAAAGCATTTCTTAATTAAATTATCTATGTTCCAATAGCCAAAGGTATAACTTAATATAAAAAGCAAATGAAATAGAACGTGTAGTACTAAAGGTAATTTACTAGGCTTTCTTTCTGTAATTTTCGAAACAAGAACATCTGAGTCATAAAACCGCATTCATGCATACAATCTTTTGCCGTCACTCATCAACCAACTAACGTAACGTTAAACTATGAAAGTACGTATAGTATATATAGAGGTATTTACGTATGTATATATCTAATTTGTGTTCCTTTCTGTTTACGTATATAAAGTAAGAAACACAAGTTTAATCTCATACAATATTGTTCTATGTAGTAACTAATAACGAAGTTTGTACTAACCGTTCAGGCATACTAGCGATAAGGAATTTAGGTATCAGACCATGTAACGAGTATTTAATGTTATTTATACAAAAATGTACAGTTAACTGTTAGGTACCCATTTCATTTTAAATACTTCATTTAAGTGGCTTGATCTTAGAAACTAACAATTCTTTTTTAAGAGGGTAATACTGCATTAATTTGCAGCTTAAACATTCATTCTTAAAAGGTTGGCGTATCTCAAAGTCCTCTATGAAGAAGCTTTCGCTCGATTTTAAATTCCCAAAACAGCATTAAATTACGATTCCGATTGGCTATAAACATGCGAACTAAAAGGCCACCTTTATCTAATCTTAAAATCCTGCTAATTCTCTAATAGCCCGCGACTCGTGATTCGGGATCCTATAAATCCCGGTTTTAATAACCATCAAGGGAGCAATTTCCATCGAACAAAGACCACCTCTGTTGTGCCCGCGCTATTTTTTTTCTAATTTCCACTTGCTTTATATAAAACTCTTGGCTGTTATTGTACTTTTGTGATTCTGGGCACGATCAGACCTCTTTATTAACTCTGTTGGGTAACTCAATTTGGCGTTGAAGGGATGACGAGACCCGTACGTGTTACAGCCACTGTTATATTACTGCGATATATCCGTGAACAAAATCGAACAATCGTTGTGGTGACTTCGTTATTGGAATGAGATTCGCGATAGGAGCAAGTTCGCTAGCTTATTGAATTCACCCGACCATGCGGGGTAAATGATCTGATATTTATTTTGCACCACTTGGGTATCATAACTTTTTGCCGTAGTGTAGCTACCGGTTACTGTATGATATTGTTTTGTATTATTTTATGGTGCCAGACAGTTTATACCTATAGTGTGTTTTATTTATCGAACTCCACTTTTCAAGTTATTTTTGCTGCTTGCGACATTGTTTATGATATTTTAGATGAATATACAGATGGCCTGTGGCTAATGACTCAATCTATCTTCAAATTGATCACTCTGAATTTTAACGTGATTCCTGCACTTATTTATCATGCATTTCCCTAAAACTACAACTCTGTTGACCTGTGTTGTTCGCAACACTTTCCGTGTCCACAGAGCGATATGGGTAGGTAATTCTGTTGGTACTAGGCACTAATGTGTTCAGTGGGGGAGTCAACACGCCGGATGACGTTTAAGTAATGTTTGCTTCCACTAAAAGCTGGATCGTGCTCACTACTCCTGTGTGTATGTGTGTGTGTTTAGGTAAGTCGTATATGAATATCGTACACGGCGATAATTTTTGGATTTGAAAATTTTTGTTGAGTTTTAATCATGTTTGTGGAGAAGTAAGAAAAATGGAAAGCAACTATGAAATCCGTTCACAGTTTTACGTATTGTTTGTTTTTTTTTTTTATAATTACATGTTACATAATAAATAATGGATGGCATTATTTGACCGTAAGACTATTACTGACGATTGTACTAAACATGGAATGTAAAGCATTAAGTATTCAGTTTAGACCCGGGGCTACATATCCAGCCTAAGTTTATAATAAAAGGAACTCGCACATTACACTAAAAATAAATACACAAGCATTATAAAAATAACCTTTTCAGCATTTCAGTACAATACACTGTAGCCTTTTTATATCTACGCCGTGTCCATTTGTAAGAAGATACAGCAAATCCGCATTTATCTAATGGAAGGAAAAACGAAGTATGTTTTGGTTTAATAAATATACATTTTTGTAAGTACGGGGAAGCTGTAAATCGATTAGGCAGGCTGGCTTTCCTCGGTAGTCGTACTCTGAAATATTATACCATGGTGCCAAATGTCGACGATAGCGTATTTTTTAGCTAATATCTAGGTATTTTAGGGAATTTCACAAAACAACTGGACGTTGAAAGCTTATATTGCTCTCTTGCCTGAGCAAATAATTCTATTTGTTACTTAGTAGCAGTCGTTGTTGCAATTGCAAGTTAGAGACTGAAATTGGCCGATTTGAGGTTACTCTTACTAACGGCTTGTTACTTGATTGAAATCTGCAGTCCGCTAAACGTTCAACATCTGGTCTCATGCAAATTATTCTACACGACATCCCGCCTACCTCTCATCACTCACAGAAACAGACATTTGATTTCTCGCGTTTCGATTCCTATGAAGCAAATTGAGCTTAAAGGGTTGAAAGAAATACGTAAAGTGGAAAAGGCCTTCCCTTCTACCCCAAATTCTTTTCACCTTTCGTCTGGCGTGTCCAATTTCTTGATTGAAAGTGGATTTATTTTTTAAATGGAATTTTTGATTCGTAATAAGTCAGGAGGTTTCGAAAATTGAAAAAGGGAAAAATAAAAGGGTAGCGATTTGTGCGGTGTCTGCAAATGAAAAATACGTCCTGGGTTAAATGTTGAGTAGGAGAAAATACGAATTTTCAAGTTCCGAGAAAATTATTTTTTGACATAATTTTATAGCTTGGCAGTTGAAGTATTTTTAACGCAATTTTAGTGTTAAAATTACTATTACATTATGTATTTACTACTAAACCGATTTCGTTTATCCGAATGCAGGAGGAGGAATTTTTGTCGGGATGCGGGTGAAACCGCGAGAATGAGCTAGTTTGAATAGTAACAAAACAAATTCAACATAAGGAAGTGATCTCCACTCACAAAGAACAGTACCTGTTAACTAAACACATTTACACAAAAGAAATTAATAATCAGCAAACAACGTACAAAGGGCAGCAAAGAAAACGTTATGAAGCTTCCATAACAATCTCTATACTGCGAGCTACTTAACATAATGCCCGCTACATTCAACGAGAAGAAATTAAACTGTTCCCCCGGGATTATCCCGGGTACACTCCGGACCTGCACTAAGAACATTCATTAGTATTAATTAATTTTGTAGAGCTTATAAACTGCGACCCACACGAATATAAATAGGTACGTACCTTCGCGGATTATTTATAAACTGTGAGTGAAACTTGGTGTTATCGTTAAAAACGTCACGGTAAAAACAAGGGTTGGTATGAATAATTTAGGAAGCAATTTCGGGAAACCTATCAAGGTGAATAAGAAAGTTGTGCTAATGTTAGCGGGGAATTGAATTTATTTTAGTGATGGCCACTTGAGTGAGAGGCTGTTTTGTACACCGAATTTACGATAAGTAGACAAATAATTAGGTCACGTAAAATTGTGTTTTATTTTGGGTATTATGTTTTAAGTATTTTTTAATGTCTTTAAATGTTAAAAATGTAGTTTTTTTTTTATGTTTTCAACGTAGCTTTTTTTATTTTTTAAGAAAAATGTCATAGTATTTTTATTTCAATACTTCACATTTTATTTTATAACTAAGTAAAACAAACGAGAATCCGAACAGATAAACAGAAAGCATTAGAGCAAAATCCTTAATATAATTTAAAGTTTTGTGCACAACGCTTCAACGGTTAAGCATTGTCCCCGTTTCAATTGTCAACTTTGTTGAAAAAAACATTATTGTGTACCTCAGGGGCTACCTTTTAGACGAGTCCACGGAGAAGAAAATGACTAGCGGAGGTGCCAAGACGGAAAATCGCTTAAGAAAATAGCACCCCAAAATGCGGGTGAGCGGGGAGCGTTACTGTTTTCGCCCTTGTACTCTCTGTGTAATCGTTGACATTACATAGATGTCTCAAAGAACCCAAAATGCCTCGTCAGTTCAATCGTTTTAGTCATGCCCGCCATAAGAATTTGACTTAGAAGAATCATGGTACATCCGCTCATCTTTCTTTATTCCGTCGTCGAGCCTAAACTTCGCCATTGTGACAACTGTCAAGAAACAAACTGCGGTTAGATATCAAAAGTGAACAATTCCCTCCGTGTTTGGATATTAGCCTTGGCCGCTTCAGTGTTTTTTTTTTAATATTTATATTTTACTGGTTTGGATGGAAAACGTTTTCTTTAATTATACTGTGACTTTTTGACGTTTTGACGTAATTTTGAAAGTAGAATTCTACACAGATGCGTTCGTATTTTAGTAGAAGATATGGTTGGAAAAAGCCTGTTTAATAAATGTCTTGTTTTGGTTAGTTAAGACTTTTTAATCAAACCAATGTACTTTTTAATATTAGTGAAATTTACAGAGCTTTCGGTAAGTTGAGTAACAGGAAATAAATTAGTTCTTTAACTGGTTTTATTTTTAGATGTTGGGGTAATAGCTGAAAACATCGTTAAACTTAGCCTATTGTTTTGTTAAACTTCTATTTTCAGGCTTGAGTACCTGTCTATTAAAAGTACTGGTTTCCCAACATTTTCCTTAAGCCAAAACCGGCGTTTATTTAGAAATAAACAAAAATATTGAAGGCTATTTACTGGCTACAACGAAATTAGTTTTCAAGTTTACTGACCCATTAAAATTAATAAGCGGGCCTTATCAAAACATAACTTAATTAATTTTTTGATTGAATATTTTGAATTCTTCGGCTCGGAATTTATTATTCGGTGAAGCTTAGTAAAATGTTAATTATTATTCGGTATCAGAAAGCAATTGTTTTGTAAGTATTTTAACTAAATGGTTTCATGAAAGAATTCTGATATTTTCATTGAATGCTAGCTATATATCATCAAATTAAAAATATTATACTGTTGTACATTTGAAAATTTTGGCAGTTACTGGTAGTTAGACGCCAGAAAGTCTGATAACTAAATGGATTGTGGAGGTCAGTTAGGCAGTCGCAATTGGTGGAAGCCGACGTCAGCATAGTTGGTAAAATGCTAGGCATATGATGTTCATTTGATATTGGGATTTCAAATGACTGCATTACATTGAAGTGTTTACATCAACGACTACACCTATTTTCCTGCAACACTGTTGAGTCTGACTCTCCAGACAAAGTTTCAGTTTTAGTAGGTATAACTTAGTTATAGACTTTGAAGTCTTGATTGAAAGTCGAATTGATAGAGACCGTCTTTTGATAGGCTATGAATAATTTTAACAGATTAAAAACTTGGCGTTTCTCTCGGGTTTGGAGACATTGTGAGAAGATGACTCCCTTGACTGTTTATTTGTATTGAAGTCATTTATTTATTTAGAACATATGATTTACATTTTTAAATATTAAATATAAAAATAAAAAACATTTAAAAATATAAAAAATAGGTTGCCACCGATATCGGGCACAGGGTCCAAGGTACCGGTGGTTAGGGTCCCAGAGACAGAAACCTCCTCACAATACGTGCCGTATCAAGGAGTACTGCCTTCTGAATCAGTCCCTTGATCCAGCCGCCCAACGAGAGCCTCCTGAGGTGTTCGTCGAGGCTCTTGGCTATTAAACCATTGGCCGTAACGACAATCGGCACAACAACAGCCGTGTCGACACTCCACATGGCGACAACCTCGTGCGCTAAGTCGAGATACTTTATTTGTTTCTCTTTCTCAGCTTTCACAAGGTTCTCGTCATGCGGAACGGCGACATCGACTATCATCGCGCGGCGCGCTAATCGATCTATCACCACAATATCAGGCTTATTGGCTACAATAGTCCTGTCAGTGATGATAGATCGATCCCAGTACAACGTGATATGGTCCTTTTCGAGAACTGGGTCGGGCGCATACTTGTAGTACGGTACCTCAAGGTCTACAAGGTTGTATTGCAGAGCAAGCTGCTGGTGGATGATCTTGGCCACTTGGCTATGCCTGTGCAAATATTCACCGTTAGCCAAACGAGAACAACCAGATATAATATGTCTGATAGACTCACCCGGATGGTGACATGCCCGACATATGTCAACCGTCCCGTCTTTCATAATATACCTCCGGTAGTTATTCGTCAGGATAACTTCGTCCATAATTGCACATACAAACCCTTCGGTTTCTCCAAATAGGTCACCGAAGCGTAGCCAAGCTACGGACGCATTGAAGTCTACATCGGGGCCATGAAGAGCCCCGAAGAAGCGTCCGTGTAGCTGTTTGCTCTGCCATACCCCCTTGCGATCATGGGTAGATAGTACCACAGGTCTGCGCCAGTTCTCATTTGCCAACGATAGCGGGGTGAGTCCTTTGTCCACTGCTACCATATCACGATGCACACCCACGTCGCTTTTGAGAAGATATTCTCTGAGACTGCACACCTCACGGTTGTGGAGCGTCTTTGCATTTAAAAAGCCTCGGCCTCCACATTTCCGTGGGATGTACAGTCTCATCACCGACGATCGTGGGTGATGCATTCGTTCTGCGGTCAGCAGTGTGCGGACTCTCCTATCCAAGGCATCCAATTCAGTTTGAGTCCATTTGAGTATGCCGAAGGAGTACATCAGGACTGGCATGACCCAACCATTATAGGCGCGAACCTTGTTGCCGCCTGATAAGGAACTTTTTAGAACCTTATTCAGGCGGCCAAAGAAACGCTCCCGCAATGACTGTTTCATGTCAGCCACATTGATGCCTAACCCCTCCGCCATACCCAAGTATTTATATGTATCGTTTGCGGAGAGTGATCTCAGGTTTATAGAATCTGAGAGTTGTACTCCCTCAGATTCCACAATTCCCCCTCGCTTTACATGCATGACTGCACATTTGTCCACACCGAACTCCATCCTGATGCAACTACTGAAATTTTCAGTGATCTTCAGTAGCTTCATCAGCTGCAGTTCCGTGGTGGCAAATAGTTTCAGATCATCCATATAAAGCAAATGGGATATAACCTGACCCCCTCTCCGCAAAGGATAGCCCAGCCCCGAACCCTCTAGCAATGTGCTTAAAGGGTTCAAGGCCAGGCAAAACCAAAGTGGACTCAAACTGTCACCTTGGAATATTCCCCGCTCGATCTTAATAGGATCGCCGGTCCCTTCAATTTGTCTACATCCTGGATAGTGAAGAACCGTTCTCCATTGCTCCATACATGACGCAAGAAAGGCGCGTAGAGTTGTATTTATTTTATACAACTCCAGTACCCTCTTAAGCCATGTATGGGGGACCGAGTCGTAGGCCTTCTTATAGTCTATCCAACATGTCGACAAATTCTTTCGGGATCGCCGAACCTGTTGGCTGATGACCATATCAGTGAGGAGCAGCTCCTTAGTAGCACGGGACCCCTTCCTACATCCATTTTGAGAAACTGACATAATTGAATACTTTTCAATATGTTGATTTATTTTTAATCTCAAAATAGATGTAAGAAGTTTATAGACCGTCGGTAAACAAGTGATCGGTCTATAAATTTATACTATCATAATTTAATGTATCTTTGTTTTAATACTAAAGGGTTAGGACAGCGTCCTATTTTTCGCGAGTTTGTAATAAAAGGTGCTTTAGTACCTTTATGATAGTTTTGAATATACTTATAACATACCTACCTGTTATCACAAAGATACCGTGGCTAATTCATAGATAAATTATTGTTATTAATAGCGACAGTAGTTATTAGTATTTTAGCTCATATTTAAAATGGCGTGCGTAGTAATTTTACTTCGAAATATGTCACCTAGCTTCGAGTATATAATTAAGAAATGTTCAATTTTCATTCTACAGAACTAGTTAATTAAATAGTCCTTTGTTAAAATTGCTAGTACCTCCCCAGTAGGCGTTTCCTACTAACTACAATTTGTTGATTTGAAATTCAAATTCCGACATGAAACTGAAACGATTTAATACTAGTATCTGTCAAAAGCCCTTGGTGGTTGTTTGCTGTCGAAACCAGAATACTAGGAATCTTAAATTCACTATATACTAGTGGGCGCATGCGGTTTTAGCGGTGTCCCGAGATAACTTTCCTTTGCTCAGCTTTTCGTAGACATATAAAAGGTAGCCTTTGGGTATGTTATTCTGAGGAGTAAGTGCCGAATACTGCCGCGGCTGCATGGTTTTATAAAACAAATACCTCATTAACAGTATCCCATATAATGAGACAATAATGGCAGTGCAAGGTAACATGAGTAAAATAGTTCCACAAAATAAATCCAGTTATCATAATACAGTACGAAAGTGATGAGGATTCCTCAAAAAGATTTTCATGTGACCATACAGATCAATCATTTTATCAAAATATATCCGTAAGAAACATTATATCTGCTTTATCTTCCTTAGAATTATTTATATATTATATTACCTCCTTTACGAGCGAAAACCTGTTGACCCATCAATCACTCATCTTGTCTGTACACATTTCACCGTATTTCCAACTCGAAGGAGTATGTATATGTGCCAGTTTTTCCGACCCTTTTCAGGGCCACAGTCTAATAAGGAAACGTCACCCAGAAATCTAGACTGTTTCACAAAAACCTTGAACGTACCTTCGGAACTGTTTCAGGCAAGTTCAAAAATAAATTTAATGC
This sequence comes from Helicoverpa armigera, assembly GCF_030705265.1. Classification (NCBI taxonomy): domain Eukaryota; kingdom Metazoa; phylum Arthropoda; class Insecta; order Lepidoptera; family Noctuidae; genus Helicoverpa; species Helicoverpa armigera. The sequence goes on along the minus strand of NC_087130.1, from coordinate 5,591,997 downwards.
TTACGCCGGCGGCATCGCAAAACGTTCCAAATAAATAACTGAAAACTTTTTCAATTTCATCCCACGATCCGCAAATTGTGTTTTGCGTCTGAGTAAATCGAAAAATGAATAACAAATTTTGCCCTCTATAATAATAATCAAGGTACCGAAATTAATTGCGTTTAGAACAAGGTTTGTGTTTAACTTCTTTAGTTTATTTTGAGACAGCCACAAGTTCTAAAGATATGAAAATCTAAAGATATAAAATTAACAGTCATTATTCAGTCAATATTGTTTCCTACAGCAAACAAACAAATAAAAGGCAATTCAGAGAAGTTACATTCAAAGTCAAAATAATTCTATTCGATTGGAAATAACAATTGGTCCGACTTCGAAACCAATTTGCGTCAAGCTCGATCTGATAAGGAAGATCTCTTGTGGCGGCTACAATAGGTCGTTGGAGCTACAATTTGTAATATTGAACAATAATCAGAGATGGAAAACAATGTGGGCTTAATCGAACAAACAGTAGAGAGAGAACAATGTCCAGTTTTACATATTCAACGGCTATTAATTCAATTTTCATTGGCGGTTTTCACTCAGCGAGTTGATTTTGGTTCATTTGTTACTTTTCACATGAATAATTTTTGGATCTTGTTTAAACAGTGTTGGCACTTGTGTGTCATTATTTGTATTTATTTAGTCCTCTTTCATATCGAAAACATTGTGTTTAATGATTCGATTTATTTATGTGTAGTGTGGATGAATTTGATTTATATATTCGTGGAGATTATTTGAGAACAAAATTTTGTTTCATTTGAACTATGCATGTTGTCAAAGTCAAAGTCAAAATCGTTTATTGAAAATAGGCTAGATTCTAGCACTTTTTCACGTCAAAAATATACAGAATGACAGCACCCCCAAAACGCCCCCCTTTCACCACTTCCTAGTGTTATGGCTGGGAAGAAGAAGTGGTGAAGAACAAACTTCCCAGCAACACAGCTGTCTATTACAATTTAATTATAATAAAATTACAATTATACAATTCAATATTAGTCACAAAATATATATATATATATGAAAAACACTTGTTGTCCACTTCAGAGCTGCCATCTGCGTGTATCTGTGAAATAATCATTAATGTTATAATACGCCTTTTTAATCAGAATATCCTTAATTTTGATTTTAAAAGAACTGTCCGTTAGTTCTAGCAAATGAACTGGGATTCTATTATAAATGCGTATACAAAGGCCCACAAACGAACCGTGCACTTTATGCAATCGATAGTTGGATGCGGTTAATTTATGTTTATTTCTAGTATTGAAATTGTGCACGTCACTCTTTTTTCTAAATAACTCTATGTTTTGCCTTACATATATTATATTGGCATAAATATATTGAGACGCCACAGTCAGAACACCAATATCCTTAAACCTTTCCCTTAGGAGACTCTAGTACCTAGTCGGTATATAGCACGGATAGCACGCTTCTGTAACACGAAGACATTTTCTATGTCGGCAGCATTGCCCACATAAGAATTCCGTAAGACATAACACTGTGGAAATAACTGAAGTACACTAAACGCGCCGTGGCTACATCGGTGAGAGCTCTTACCTTTCTGACAGCGTACGCAGCAGAGCTTAGTCTATTCGTGAGGCCAGTTATATGCTCACCCCATTGAATTTTGGAGTCTACAGTTATTCCTAGAAAAGTGGTAGCTTGGACCGTTTCAATTTCCTCATTGTTTAAAACTACACTGGGGCCGAGATTTTCACGTTTGGCAAAGCAAATTTAATACATTTGGTTTCTTCGCATTCAAAACTAAATTATTGGCTGTGAACCAGTGCGTTACTAACGACAGACACGAATTCACGTCATCAAAATCTACTCTATTCCTATCAACTTTAAAAATTAGAGACGTGTCATCAGCAAACAATACTACATCACACAATGATTTTAAATAATATGGCAAGTCATTAATGTACACAAGAAACAAAAATGGCCCCAGAATCGAGCCTTGCGGTACGCCCAAACAAACGGGTAGATTGGAAGATTTGACACCATTAACGTCAACACATTGCATTCTGCCGCTTAAATATGAGCTAATAACACTAAGTGCGCTATCTCTAATGCCATAGTACTTAAGCTTCTGGGTAAGCGTTTCATGTTGGACGCAGTCAAACGCCTTAGAAAGATCACAAAACACCCCAATTGCATTCTGCGACTTCTCCCACGCGGTATAAATGTGCTTCAGTAGAGCAACTCCGGCATCCGTTGTTGAGCGACCCTTAGTGAAACCATATTGTTCCGCATGTAAAATATTATGTAAATTGAAATGACGCAGTAGCTGATTTAAAATGATTTTTTCATAAATTTTGCTTAACGCGGGTAAAATTGAAATCGGCCTAAAGTTGCCTAGGTCATTCTTGCTCCCTGATTTAAAGAGTGGTATAACCTTACTGTATTTCATAAGTTCGGGAAAGGTACCTGAGTCAATACACTCATTAAATATACTAGCCAAATAGGGTGCAATATCGTCAATAATACAGTCTATAACTTTTACAGAGATACCCACAAGTCACCTGTCTTTTTGAATTTAATGACTTGAAGGTTCTAACTATATCATGAGGTGTAATATAACTAAAAGTAAATGTGGCTTCACATTGGCTAACACTACTTCGTAAAATTTTTCGGCGTTGGTGGTAGAGGAGTCTAAGTCGCTAGTGGTCTTTATTGCAATATTAGAAAAGAAGGTATTAAATTCTCTAGCTACATCCGAATCTTTCTCATAAACTTGATTCTCATTAACGATTTTGTATCGAGTATCACGCTGTTTATTTTTTCCAGTCTCACTATTAATAATATTCCACGTAGCTTTAATTACACTATTACTGTTCTTGATTTTATTACTAAAATACATTGATTTTGCCGCATGACAGACTTTCTTAAACAATTTGGAATAATTTCTAACAAATGTAATAAAATTTTCATCAAATTTATAATTTTTCATTTCATACAGCTCATACAACTTAGCTCTACTCTTGTAAATGCCGGGGGTAGCCCACTCATTGAAATTAGCCGTTTCTTTTATTACGAAAGTTTTGGTTTTAAAACTAGAATTAAATTCATATTTAATGATATCGAACAGAGCTCCGTACATTAAATGGGGATTGTCATTATCTAATATCTCATAGCCTAGTTTTGCAATTATATTATTTTTGAATGTATTAAAACGACTGGTTGTTAAGGGGCGACATGTTATTTCCCGTTTGATTTTATGCTGTCTATCCGGAAACCGTGCCAGTTGACCACGGTGATCGGAAGGAAGGCCATTGGTAATCAGAGTCTCCGTGGCGGTACAATTACTAAATATATTATCTAAACAGGTTGACGAGGTTGCCGTAATTCTTGTTGGTTCTAGAAATAAATTAAACAAGTTGAAAGATTTAAATAAGTTAAGCAACCTTATAGTTAAGGAGATGATTCTAAAATATTAACATTGAAATCACCGCAAACTAAAAGTGTTTTACTACTTGAATTTAGTTTAGAAATTTTCCATTACCGATTCAAAGATGTTAAAATCCCTGAAGGAGGCCTGTACACACAAATTATAACAAACCGCTCCAGTTCAACACATGACAGTTCTATGTTGCGCTCCACTGATAATTTAACTATATCCAAACGTTCTTTACACTTTATATTATTGGACACAATTATAAGAGAGCCACCATGGATGGCTTCCTTTCTAACAAACGCACTTTGTACTGTGTAATTACTATTATTAAGGAATATTATTTCAGAATTTCTGTGCCAGTGCTCAGTTATGCACATTACTTGTACCATATAATGCTCAATGAATAAACTTAATTCTAGATCCTTGCCGGAAAGGCCCTGAATGTTTTGATGTACAACATTCAGTTGATGTGGCCCACCCTTTGTCGCACCATGTAGTTTAAACTATCAGGTGTATCAATACTTGTATTAGTAGAACTACTAATGTTACTAAAAGAAGAGGTTACCGTAGTAGAACCCGGGTCAATTTGTATATTATTTGCTATCAATATAGCAATTTGTCTTTTATAATAAAAACTAAGATACATTGTATCATTTGTCATTACAAAATTATTTATAAATTTATTTGTATCAAAGTACATTATTCTATTATTGTAATGCCTAGTTGTATTGTACATTAATAGATTTAAATTAAATATGTACTGATTTTGTTCTTCAGTAAAATTTTTAGAATATGGTAAGGCACAGATGATAAACTTGCAATTTGTTTCATTATTTAATTTTATCATTAATTCAATGCAATCTATTATATTTTGTTTATTGACTGCTAGACTATCTCCAAATAGCATAATGGCAGATGAAGTGGTATTAAGATTAGTCAATTTAATTCTTTCTATGATCTCATTGTAGCTGGCACCGGGTGAACAATTGTTAATTATATTACTTTTACAGTATTGAGAGACTAATTTACCAAAACCTAGACCAAATCTATCAGAAAATATTTGTGATGAGTTTTGATTTCCTGAACTATGTTTATGTGAAATGCTTGATGGTGGAATATTGCACTGAACAGCGACACGAGGTGGTATTGTGTCATTGTTCACAGCTGACTGCATAGTACTAGGCGTTGTTAACTGTAGGTCAGCTTGTACTGTTGGTTGAGAACAAGTACAGTTGTTATATTTGTTTTTTAGAGAATCAAGACGGTCCATATTTTCACTACCTAACTGGAGCAGCTCATCGGTAGCCAGAATATGTGCCTTAATTTGATATTTGGCTGCCTCATAATTGTGTGTTATCTTTGTTAACTCACGCTGCAGATCAAGCATCTCCTGTTGCAGAACCTGTGTATCTTGGTCATACATTAGCCTACTTTGTAAAAGTTGATTAGTGCACAAATTTAACTGTTGTTTTAAATTAACCTTACTTTTAAGTAAATTATTTAATTTATAAGTCGATTTTTGTTTATGACACACTCTCTTAATTTTTTGAATCAATTTGTTTATTCTAATGTATTTTTTAATTTTTTTGTGACTCATATTTAGTGAATTTGATGCAACAAGCTCATTAAAAAGGCGATGAGTGTCGTCACTTTCTTTTTGTTCTTGAATTTGCTTGAAGCATGTCAACGACTTGTGAGCGTCATTTAAGCTGGTCTCCAGTTCAGTAATGCGACTCAGAGCCCTCTCATGAGCATCACTACATTCACTAAAAGAACCTACAAAAACCTGTAACCTATCCCGCTGATCCAGAATATCCATATATTGAATGTGTAACTCAGCAAGTTGAGACTTTAATCCTGAGTTTTTATTAATTATATTCTGTATTTCTTCCTCGCTCTCATCACGTTCCCTCAACAGTTGATCACAGAGCTCCTTAGATGTTTTCAGCTCTTCCAGGGTGTCCTTCAGTTTTACCTCCATGTCTTTGACAGTAGCCTTTCGTGTCTTAATGGACATGGTGTCAGGTATTTACTGAAAGCGTGAAGTAACCAAGATGAGAAAGACAGAAAAGAATGGCAGGTTAAGTTCACTAGATGACTGATAGTTTCAAGTATGTATTCCGTAGCTTTTAGATTACACAGCAAAGAACAGTATAAGATTGATAAAGAATTATGCACGAAATTGAAATGAAGAGATATGAAAAGATATATTTATTCTGTAAACGTGATGTTTATTAAAGTGTAATTATCAACATTAACCGTTAAAGGAACATGTCATTTATCCGATAATATATTGATTTACTTGTTTAAGCAATCAGGAGAAAGTTATCTTTGGTTTTTACTCGCTTTTTATTTTTATTGCAATGTTAGGGTAGGTTACAAGGTTGACTTTGTTTTTTACGTAAATCTGATATGTAATGTAAATAATACAATCTGCAGTTGTGGAACTGATGCAGTAAAGTGTGACACAAATATAATAGAAAGATACTTCCCGTTAAAATCCAATTAATTAGAATTGAGCGGTTGACAGCTGACCGCCTCCGTGTGATGTAGATTTTTATCAGTTATCCTTCTACAATGACGCCACAAACATTTGTACACTATATTTATGACCACTACTACTATATTAAATACTTTTAAGGGCTATTTTGACTATTTTTCTATTTTATTTTAATTATAAATTACACAGCTGTTTTTTGACAAGTCACCCGGCCAGTGTTGCCAGCATTCTCTCTCTGTTATGGTTGAAGACTGTGATTTATATTAGTACAGGGAATATACTTGATGACAAGTTATGTAATTTGTAAGCAGTGTGGTTTTCTTCTAACTTATTCACACCAACTCTTCCCAAGGGTGCTGTTTACAGTGGTACCACGCTTGTCATGTTACATATTCCAATTTCAATACTTTTCTCTTGGCAGTTGGCTTATGTACGTTTACTTGTACTTGTAATTTCATACAGCTTGTTTTTGGGTTTAAAACTACTGACGATTTAAGGTGGCATAAAATACACGTGATGGTATCTAGTTGCCAGACAGATTAATGCTTTTAACCTGTTAGAAAAAGATACACAATATCATGCGATTACGGTCCGTAAATTACATAAAATGAATCATTAGCTTTTGTAATATACAAAAGCGTTGTTTTTCTAACCTTTCTGAAAGACGGCGTATAAAATAGGTACTCAAATATTTTATCTAGTATATAAATTAAGTTGACGAATGTGATATCCAACGACCTCGCATAAGCACGTCATATTTATACAAATATGTAACAGAATGTATAATTATGTGTATCTCTATAATTATAATACTGAAAAGTTAAATGAATTTCTAACACGCGACACTATCGGTCATGGAAGATAACAATAATTAAACGTTCATTACTGGCTTTTAAGCCGAGGACACATGGATTGCAATTAAGTGGGAATGGAATGTAGTGGTAATGGAGTGTCTAATGATACTTCACAATTATGGCCTGCGATCCGTGATTGAATGTTGGACTACTCCTACCTATTTATCTACAGAATTTCTGAGTAACAGTGTAACATTTTTTTTTCAGTTTTTGTAGTTGCTGTTTATTATTTTTAATTTAAAAAGGCCTGTCACTTTTTTCTTGCTTTAAGGCTTTATGCGAGCAGTTTTTGCCGAAACCTTTTACTGACATATTTCAGAATAAATCTTTAATCTCTGCCACAACCTTAAAATAGCCTTGGAGCAAAAAAGGCTCTTGAGTAGACCGCAGATATCTTAAAATGGAAGTCGCTAAATCATCATATGTTAGGAGATCTCGGAATGAAGCTACTCATAATTATATGCTCAGCTCTTTCCCGTCAAGGTTGGGGTCAACTTCCAATTTAACCGAATGCAGCTGAAAATATACCAGTTTCAATATAAGTACAATGCTTTTTTGATCTCTTCAACCCAGTCGCAGATACCCCTTGGTGAGATTGGCTGTCAGACTAATTGGATTCTGGCTACCAACTCTACGACGAAGTTTTGATACTGATATGCCGTATTTAATATTTACAATAGAGCTGGGCCATTTCTATAATCT